>NC_059199.1:4478485-5678485 GCF_020615455.1 Coregonus clupeaformis | reverse complement strand
TGTAGTACCTTGCAGTCGGAGGCCGAGCAGTTGCCATTCCAGGCGGTGATGCAACCAGTCAGGATGCTCTCGAACTTTTTGAGGATCTGAGGACCCATGCCAAATCTTTTCAGTCTCCTGAGGGGGAATAGGTTTTGTCGTGCCCTCTTCACGACTGTCTTGGTGTGTTTGGACCATGATAGTTCGTTGGTGATGTGGACACCAAGGAACTTGAAGCTCTCAACCTGTTCCACTACAGCCCCATCGATGAGAATGGGGTCGTGCTCAGTCCTCTTTTTTTTCCTGTAGTCCACAATCATCTCCTTTGTCTTGGTCATGTTGAGGGAGAGGTTGTTATCCTGGCACCACACGGCCAGGTCTCTGACCTCCTTCCTATAGGCTGTTTCATCGTTGTCGGTGATCAGGCCTACCACTGTTGTGTTGTTGGCACACTTAATGATGGTGTTGGAGTCGTGCCTGGCCATGCAGTCATGGGTAAACAGGGAGTACAGGAGGGGACTGAGCACGCACCCCTGAGGGGCCCCCGTGTTGAGGATCAGCGTGGCAGATGTGTTGTTACCTACCCTTACCACCTGGGGGCGGCCAGTCAGGAAGTCCAGGATCCAGTTGCAGAGGGAGGTGTTTAGTCCCAGGGTCCTTAGCTTAGTGATGAGCTTTGAAGGCACTATGGTGTTGAACGCTGAGCTGTAGTTAATGAATAGCATTCTCACGTAGGTGTTCCTCTTGTCCAGGTGGGAAAGGGCAGTGTGGAGTGCAATAGAGATTGCATCATCTGTGGATCTGTTGGGGCGGTATGCAAATTGGAGTGGGTCTAGGTTTCTGGGATAATGGTGTTGATGTGAGCCATGACCAGCCTTTCAAAGCACTTCATGGCTACAGACGTGAGTGCTATGGGTCGGTAGTCATTTAGGCAGGTTATCTTAGTGTCCTTGGGCACGGGGACTATGGTGGTCTGCTTGAAACATGTTGGCTAACATAAAACACGTGTGCACAAATACATCCATGATTTTCCACACCCACACCCCTCCCCCAATAACTATCCTTGCCCTCTACTCTTGTTCCTGATAGACTACACAAAATAAACCAAAGCACTGCCCCACTGTTAAACATTAACAGCCAACAGCCAACAGCCAACAGCCAACAGCTAACCGCTAAAGGCTAATGGATGACACTGCAGTAGCAGCTACTGATGATGGGTCTGTTCCTTAACTGGAACGGCGGGCGGCCTCATAATTTACCTGAGATTATCCCATCGACAGGAGCATCCTTCAGGAGGAGACCGTCCGGGTGCCCCTGATCGATGGTGGCCATCTTTTAACGCTGATGGAGCAGGGATGGAGTGCCCCTGCCTGCCTGGTCCACCCGCCTGCGGTGACCAAGACCATGAGAGCAGTATTATGGCTAATAGCAAGTGGAAAAATCAATGCTAATGACCAGTGAGCGCTTCCACACACACACACACACACACACACACACACACACACACACACACACACACAGGAGGAATGCACACACACACAACTTGGGGAGACACACTCGATGGATGCACACACACACACACACAAAAACACACTCAAGGAGGTCTGAGTGCTCGGTGTAAATGACTGACGTCCAATTAAGACAGTGTTAAGGAAGCTGTAGTGATTACTGTCTCCCAAGCAGGGCATTGATTCAGGATGGCCTCAGCGGTCTCATTAGGCCCGCTAAGTACCTGCACCTATTTTTACTTATCTATTTGTTTATTTATCCCGCCTCTTGCCTCCCAACGCCGCGGCTAATGGCGTGGGATGACCTTCTCCCTTTCCCTCCTCTTCATCCCTCGCTCCGTGGATGGAAGAAGGGAGGGAGCGGTAAAAGGAGTGTGTGATGAGGTGGGCGGCACCGTGCTCGCCTCCTCTGTTGGCAGTGCTCGTTTTCAGCAGGCGGGAATATGAATAGTAAGTATTTCTGTTGTTCTATAGATACATATGGTGGACTGAAATGTGATGGGTTGTTGCTGCTTTCTCAGCAAACCTCACCCCGAGCAACGCCAGATAATACTGTCTTGTCAGGGGGATCAGGGAACGTGATGCTTGTGTGCATATATGTAAATGCTTGTGTGCATATATGTGAATGAGAGTTAGCAGTGTTTCATTGAGTTTTGCTGGTGGCTGTGTTAACCTGAACGTGGTACAGTAGTCTGTCTTGTTGACCTGGTAAAGTTGTCTGTCTAGTTAACCTGGTACAGTAGTTGGTCTTGATGACCTGGTACGGTAGTCTGTCTTGTTGACATGGTATGGTAGTCTGTCTTATTGACCTGGTATAGTAGTTTATCTTGTTAACCTGGTACAGTAGTTTGTCTTGTTGACCTGGTATGGTAGTCTGTCTTATTGACCTGGTACAGTAGTCTGTCTAGTTAACCTGGTACAGTAGTTTGTCTTGTTGACCTGGTATGGTAGTCTGTCTTATTGACCTGGTACAGTAGTCTGTCTAGTTAACCTGGTACAGTAGTTTGTCTTGTTGACCTGGTACAGCATGTGTGAGCGGATGGGCGGATGCGGCCGCTCCTCTCTCTAGCCACCGGCATACATACATACATACATACATACATACATACACACACATCAACATTCACTCACACATTAGACAAACACACATAGTGTAGCCTATTAACACTAACAAAAACAAGAGCAGACACTTCCACAACCACACACACTGACACAATCTCCCCTCATGGTACAGTGCAGGCAGACACCTTGACAATGCAGCCATTCCCTTTATTGAGTCTCCGAGACTTGCTCTCTTAGACAGACCCAGATTCTGATCGACAGGGGGAACAGGTCCAATAAAACATAAATCATGTTGGGCGCCAAATGGAGGGTGGAGAGGCACTGGAGCATGTCGATCTGCTCTTTTACTTTACTCTAACAGGGGAGGGACAGAAGTGCTAGGAGTGTGTTGTTGCCATGCCACTCTGCTACTGAACCACAGGGCCCTGACCCCTGTGCTCTCCTGTGGGGCCACAACAAAACAAGTCAAGTAGTAAAAATACAGGCAGGTCACTTTGCTGGCCTTGTGTCACCTCCACCTCTACGTATGTCTATGGATGTAGCCTTTCTATTAATCTATCTATCAAATCAATCAATCTATTTGTCCATCCATCCGTCTGCTATCTTGCAGCGTGGTCATATACATATACACACTTGGCATGGACATAGAGGGTCACAGCCAGTACACACACAGACGTGAGGCAGCAGGAGGCAAGGGTGTGTGTGTGTGTGGGGGGGCACTCGGAAAGGACCCATCTGTCAACCATTGGCCTGAACTGGCTAGAGCACAAGGCTAACTGCTCATCTAGAAGACATGGTGCTACGCTAGCTCCATATAGACTCAAATAGACCTGGGATGCTAAGCTACCTTCCCATAGACTTGGCATGCTAAGCTATCTTCCCATATACTCTCATAGACTTGGCATGCTAAGCTATCTTCCCACAGACTCATAGACTTGGCATGCTAAGTTAGCTTCAGACCCACACAGTCCTTAGAGCCTTTGGTATAATAATAATAATAATAATAATAATATAATAATATGCCATTTAGCAGACGCTTTTATCCAAAGCGACTTACAGTCATGCGTGCATACATTTTTGTGTTTGGGTGGTCCCGGCGATCGAACCCACTACCTTGGCGTTAGAAGCGCCGTGCTCTACCAGCTGAGCTACAGAGGACCATATAAGCTACTGTACGCATGCTGTGCATGAGGGAATGTATTTCTCAAGCTACAGTTTGAGGCATCTAAATAATTTAAATCAAAGTTGGAAATCTATACCGGTCGTTGTTCCAGCCAACAGAGACAAACACAAACACACATACATACACACACACACACGTCCTTTAATCTATATTACTGATGTCCAAGTCCAGATACACTCAGAGACCGCGTCAGCAGCAGACCCAGGTGTCCATATATGGAGTTCGATCCAATTAGCGTTACCACGAGACAAGCGCATGATTATGATGCATTGGGAAGACTGTTGAAGCACCCTATTATACAAACCCAGTTTCTGTCAGCTCTTGACATACAAAACTCACACTTGGTATTCTATGCATAACTGGAATATTTGGTGAAATCAGTAGCAGTGAATAAAATGGGGGGGAGCCTTCATAAACCAAGGATAAGGTGTTCTGATGTTGTTGTTAAGAACAGATAGATGAAAAAACACAGGGTGTGTCTTGATTGTCTAAAGTGACTTCCTATCCTCATCTCCCCTCCTTCTGCTGATCCTGGTGGTCAAACAAAGAGGGTGTCTCTCAACGTTCTTAAGTGGCGTCCTCTCCTTATCTCCTTTCAATCTGTGCTGATCAGGGTAGAGTATGAAAGCAAAATGGTGGACTCAAAGTTGTTTTTCACCTGTCCAAGTTCTTTCACGTAGGAACAGATTAAGGAAAGAAGACTAGGAGAGGAAGCCACACCAGACTATTGAGATGCATTGTCAACTAAGACTGACCACACACTATTTGGATAGTCCCACACAGATAATCTTTCGATATTCAAACATCTTCAATACTCAAACTCTGTTTGAAGCATTAGGAGCCAACATGCAATTTGCTGACATTCTGTACAAAGATGCTTTGTTGTGCATTTCAAACAAATCATATGCCAATAGCTAGTTGAACATATGTTCATATAAATATATGTATTTGGAGCAATCCACATAAAGTATTACTAGAATATTGGCATAAACATGCAATGTGGTCGGTATGTGGTACAAGATCTGATGACTTCAAAGCAAAGACATGAAATAAAGACAGAAACCCAAGATGGCTGAACAGTGTGCCGACACTAGTAAAGTATGTCACAAAACACTGCCATTGACAGAAAAGTATTGATTTGAAAGGGAGCTCTGTAACCAAACAGACTGGAAGACTCAATTAATTTCTCACTGTAGAACGCAGGAGTAGAGCCCATTTGTCTTTGGTGAATGGACACTACTGTGGTCACAGGTCACTGTGACCGCTGATCCTTCATGACTGCAGGGACCAGAGATGGTTCAGTGGTCACTCGATTCACAAGGGACAGTAGCCTAGTAATGAATGAGGTGGCCTCGGGTGATCAAGTTATTGTTACTGCTTTCAAAGCACATGCCAGTTTTGGCGTGGGATCGAATCCGACCCATTGCCATTTGTACACCCACTCTCTTCTCTTTACTGTCCAATAATCATGAAATACCGGGAGGGGGATATAGTCGAATGAGTTATTGTTTTCCCTCTACAGAGGCAAATACCAGCGTGAGGATTCAATTCCATGTCAAAATGCCACGACTCATTAATTGAATGACTCTCAGTGAATCATTGACAATTGGTAGCCTAGCGGTAGCCTAGCGGATAGGGCATGAGGCCAGTAACCGAAAGGTCGCCGTCAAGGTGAAAAATCTGTCGATTTGCGCAAGGCACTTAACCCTAATTTGCTCCAGGGGCGCCGTACTACTATGGCTGACCCTGTAAAACAACACATTTCACTGCACCTATCCAGTGTATGTAACAATAAATAATTTGTTTCCTTCTTTTTTTTTGTCAATGCATCAATTGGATTTCTATTGAGTTGAAATGGGACAAGGTCCTATCCCCAACCCAGGCACACAAACACATCAACAGCGGTATTATATTTCTATGGATCTTTCTCTTCAAATGTCACTATCTAACTCACAATGGTCAATCAGGAAGCCAATGTCTGCAGGTCAAAGTATACAAGCACACAGACTGAAAGAAACAGAAAAAGACAGATGTACCCTGACTCATCCTTCATCCTGGAGAGTGGCATTCAAGCTTTGGACAATGCCGCTTGTTGGCAGTCACCCATTGTGTTAGCAATAGCACTTGTTTTGCTAGCTTCCTAGCCAGATGTTAACAAAAGACAATAGGTGTCATGTCCCCTCCCTTTTAACAGTAGGGAAGAAAGGCAGCGTGTATACATTGAGTGTCCATGCTAATGACAATTGCTATCACTATTGTATTGCGTTTCCATCACAGCTGGTTATGTTCCCCAGTGCTCAAATAAGCCTTTACACCTTGAAAGCACAGACGTAGCCGGAAACGCTTTACAAAAGAGATATATCAAAGCCGGAAAGAGCTGGTTTGTTACTGAGACATACGCTTGACTGAGGTGTGAAAAAAACTGCTGTCGTGGTAGGATAACGTACCACTGCAAATACACCAATAAAAAGATATACAACCCCAATCGTTCTTCCCCAAAAGCTACATGTAATGCATTGTCTGCCATTGGAAACACTGTTCTGGACAAGAATTTGCAACAAGCAATTTGTTTCATATACACTGTATAATTATACTACTCAAAATGACAATTTAATTCAATGAAAATGTTGTATTTTTTGTGCTCTATTACTCTGGAGATGACCGGAGTTCATACTACCTGTTAATGTAGTGAAAATGTCTCTGAACTACTGAACCTGTCAGGGAAAGTTAAATAATATCTGTAGAAAAACGTATTTTCTTAAACCGCCTCCTCTTATGCCAACTACGCACAATACCTCAGTAGATTATTTTGAGACTGTAACTGCAGAAATTAAAACTCACGAAGCCCCATAATTCCCTGTGCAATTGTCACAGCGGCCTACTGATTTTGTCACAAACCGTCTCTAACACCTTTGTTGAGAAGAGTGAGAAAATCCACTTGCAAGATGGCAACTTCAACTGCTTACAGACACATGGGGAGGACTATTAAAAGCAATGCCATCAGCCCTCTTCATTGTGGCATTATCGCTAATGAGTATATTATTGTTCCATCCTGTCACTGGGAATAAGTGGCCACATTGATCTGAAGTCAATGTATTTATAATATATTTTTTTGCTGCATATATTATTGTCAGTGTTTCAGTCCCTGGAACCCCTTTGAGATTTGCCTTCGTGTTTTAATATTTTGTCTTTGGGGAGAGTGGCAAGTGATATGTATAACATTCCAAAATGATGCAGCTCTGTATCCATTTTCCTTTAGCCTGGTGCAAATCAAAATGGTTGCTGGTTTTGTTTATGTTAAGATTTATCAGTTTGTTGGAAGAATCTGCATGCGGCACCAAATGTATTTGTTGTAAAAGGCCCAGTGCAGTAAAAAATCTGTTTATCTTGTGTTTAATATCATATTGTACAACAGCTGACGAAACTAACACTGTAAAAGTGTGAAAAGATGTGATCAGTGTTTTTACTGATAGCTGCTGGCTGAAAATAAATGGGTGGAGTTTTGGCTTTCCTGGTGACATCACCAGGTGGTATAAGTTAATAGACCAATAACAAAGAGAGTTCCAAACCTCTCTGCCAATAACAACTAGTTTTTAGGTAACATATCCCTCACATTAGGCCTTTCCAATTAGGTCCCTCACTCAAACCACTCCCAGACATTCCAAACTAAATCTTTGCTTGAGATTTTTGCTGCTTTTTGACAATTTTAATGGAAAACTATTACAGTAAGGTACTCAATTGTTACCCAGAAATGATTTGATATTGAGACAAAAATGGCTGCATTGGGCCTTTAAGACTTTCACATTTTCTCTTTTGTATACCTCATCTCTGTGGAAAAAAACAAACAGAAATGGAATGGCATCAAATCGATAGAAGCTTTTCTATGCATAAAAGTCCACTACAACTACTACTGCTGCTTTTATTACTAGAAGAACTACTACTAGAACTACTACTACTACTACTGTTACTACTAGTAGTAGTCCACTACACCTATTATAGTAGTACTACCACTGCTGTTATTACTACTACTACTACTAATACAAGGTCTACTACTACTACTGTTACTACTACTACTACTACTACTGCTGCTGTTACTACTACCACAACAAGTAACTACTGATCTAATCAGCCATAATATAAATGTAATATCAAACTCCTCTTTTAGCTGAGTCCTTGATTACAGCCAGCCTATTTGGCAGAGTATGCAGTGCAGTAGTGAGGGCTTTGGCCTCGCCCAGGGGACATACTTGGCCCTTCCCGTAAAAGGGGTCCGCTAATGGAAACCACTAGGCCCCGGTCTCCCACACCATCTTTATGCAGGCAATCTGGGCCTTTTATGGTGATAATAAAGCAGGGCCAAATGGATGGTGGGGCCAGTAGTGGAGGAGGAGGATTAAGAGCCTGCCGACATGTTTACAGCTGTCAGGGAGCAGGTGCTGCCACCCTGCCCATAAGTTCACACCACCAGCCGGTGTCAGAGCATGCCTAATGTGGAGAAACATCTTGTGGCTTCTATTTTTTCCCCCTCACTCTCCATCTCTCTTTCATTCTCTCTCTCCAACGAAAATGTGTTTATAAACTTCCGGGGAAAGTTTATAAAAAATGAATCTTGCTCGTCAGGGCAGATTGCTAGGTTTAATGTAGAATGGCGGCAGCGTTTCTTTTTGCTTGGGCCAATGCCTGTTTGTCAAAGCCTGTTTGTCATGTGCATTTGCACTGGGTGTTCGGGGAGGAGACGGAGGTGAGGGTGGGAATGGGGAGGGGGGTGAGAACGGGTGTGGTGGTGGGGGGGTAGGATAGGTGAATCCTAACACTGTCAGCATACAAGTTTACATTTGGATGCTAGTGTTTCTCTGCGGAGACACTCCAGCTTGATTGTGCCATGGCCTGGAGCGGAATGCTAATTTATTTTCTCATCTCCCTGGCTCCCGTAATCACAATAGCTGGTAACACACACGGCAGCCAGATGCCGGGAGAAACAAAGTGCAAACCTACCCGCTGCATGTCTACGAGGAAAAAGAAGAAAACAAATCCATTGTTATGGGGTATTGGTATTGTTTGCTTAGTGGGGAGGCTGGCAATAGATTTGATCGTGAACTGAGATTTTTTTGAGTGATCTTTCAGGAGCAGATGCTCAGAATACATACAACACATTCACTTCCATTCATTAGAACCACCCCCCCAACATTAATCCAGCGTGGGAGAAAAAGCAGTGTGCTAAACGACTCATTTGCAAACTTAATTTTCAATTAAGAGAATTGTATTAGATTAAGATTAGATAAAAGAGTATCTACACGTTTTATACTGGAAGCAACATTTAAGAGTAATATGGTCATTATACGGTAGTTTGATGTAATGCTTTTGAAGGATTTGGAGGGTAGATAGGAAGGATGTGGACTAGACAGCATAATTGGCACCCTATTCACATAGGGCTTTGGTCTAAAGTAGCACACTATGTAGGGGAAATGTGCATTTGGGACGCAGTCCTAGTCTATTGTTAGGGGGTGAAGTGGTTTCTCTTTCAGTGTGAGGCACACGGTGACCTCACGCCCATATGGTCAGACAATGGCCCTCTTTATTGCCAAACAAGGTTGCTTCTTGATGGAAATAAAGCGGGAAATGTGTACTGTAAGTGAATCTGTACCCATCTGTGGTTTAACTGGGAAGGTTGTCTCTTCTTCTTCAAATCTGTCTCATTTAAGCCCTCATAAGATAGAGATGGAAGGGTGTGTGTATGTGTGTGAGTGGGAGAGAGAGAACGTTAGACAGACAGAGTAGACCCAGAGAGGGACAGAGAGAGAGAGAGAGAGAGAGAGAGAGAGAGAGAGAGAGAGAGAGAGAGAGAGAGAGAGAGAGAGAGAGAGAGAGAGAGAAGCAGAGATTTGGCCATCACTTTCAGCTAATATCTGTTTAAAATATACATGAAAATCAATCAGAGATATAGACGTATCATGAATGAATGGGATAACGACAGTTCCGCTCCATTTCATGATGCACAATGAAAAGGCAGTCAGTTCTCTCTAATAATGTGGTTTATGGAGGCGGCCTATTATTCAATGGCTTCAGTCCCCATCTGTTGAGTCGCAGTGAGGCTAATTCAAACATTGAGTTAGACAATGTAATATATACATATCCATAGAAGAGCAAATCCCTCAGTGCATTAATTCATACAGTACGTTCCCTATGATTAATAGTAAGCTGGGGTGTAAGTGATAAAACTAACACTGTATATTGTCCAATGGGTCGGCCGCGGAGAGAGTAATTTGGAGGTCTTTTCAACGCAGGCTCACAATGATTATTAGCTACATGTAGCAAGGTCAGATAACATTTTGCACATGCTATGATATAAGTAAGTTGATACAGCTTGAGGTGTGTATGTGTTTGGGTATCATCCTGAGCTGGACATTCAAAGGTTGACAATAGGGCCGGGACAATACCAGTATCATGATATTTGTTAGTAACGTGGAAAGGAAACAAAACACAAAGCTTTGTCATTATGGGTTACAGTGGCTTGCGAAAATATTCACCCCCCATGGCATTTTTCCTATTTGTTGCCTTACAACCTGGAATTAAAATTGTTATTATTATTATTAATTTTTTTAAACAAACGAGAAATAAGATTTTAAAAAACAGAAACATTTGCATGCATAACTATTCACCCCTATTATTCAATTACAGCTGCAAGTCTCTTGGGGTATGACTCTATAAGCTTGGCACATCTAGCCACTGGGATTTTTGCCCATTCTTCAAGGCAAAACTGCTCCAGCTCCTTCAAGTTGGATGGGTTCCACTGGTGTACAGCAATCTTGAAGTCATACCACAGATTGGATTGAGGTCTGGGCTTTGACTAGGCCATTCAAAGACATTTAGATGTTCCCCCTTAAACCACTTGAGTGTTGCTTTAGCAGTATGCTTAGGGTCATTGTCCTGCTGGAAGGTGAACCTCCGTCCCAGTCTCAAATCTCTGGAAGACTGAAACAGGTTTCCCTCAAGAATTTCCCTGTATTTAGCGCCATCCATCATTCCTTCAATTCTGACCAGTTTCCAAGTCCCTGCCGATGAAAAACATCCACACAGCATGATGCTGCCACCACCATACTTCACTGTGGGGATGGTATTCTTGGGCTGATGAGAGGTGTTGGGTTTGCGCCAGACATAGCGTTTTCCTTGATGGCCAAAAAGCTAAATTTTAGTCTCATCTGACCAGAGTACCTTCTTCCATATGTTTGGGGAGTCTCCCACATGCCTTTTGGCGAAAACCAAACATGTTTGCTTATTTCTTTCTTTAAGCAATGGCTTTTTTCTGGCCACTCTTCCGTAAAGCCCAGTCTGTGGAGTGTACGGCTTAAAGTGGTCATATGGACACATACTCCAATCTCCGCTGTGGAGCTTTGTTTCCTCTGATTAATGCCCTCCTTGCCTGGTCCGTTAATTTTGGTGGGCAGCCCTCTCTTGGCAGGTTTGTTGTGGTGCCATATCCATTCAATTTTTTAATAATGGATTTAATGGTGCTCCGTGGGATATTCAAAGTTTCTGAGATTTTTTTATAACCCAACCCTGATCTGTAATTCTCCACAACTTTGTCCCTGACCTGTTTGGAGAGCTCCTTGGTCTTCATGGTGCCACTTGCTTGGTGGTGCCCCTTACTTAGTGGTGTTGCAGACTCTGGGGCCTTTCAGAACAGGTGTATATATACTGAGATCATGTGACAGATCATGTGACACTTAGATTGCACACAGGTGGACTTTGTTTAACTAATTATGTGACTTCTGAAGGTAATTGGTTGCACCAGATCCTATTTAGGGGTTTCATAACAAAGGGGGTGAATACATATGCACGCAACACTTTTCAGTTGTTTATTTTTAGAAACAAGTTATTTTTTTTCATTTCACTTCACCAATTGGGACTATTTTGTGTATGTCCATTACATGAAATCCAAATAGAAATCAATTTAAATTACAGGTTGTAATGCAACAAAATAGGAAAAACGCCAAGGGGGATTAATACTTTTGCAAGGCACTGTACTTTTACTTCTAGCTTATACATACTATATACATTTTACGGACACAGTATTTTTAACATTAGTTATCTTTTCTTTTTTTCTTTTTTTACCACCCTTCAGCTACCCTCAACCCCTCCCATCTACCTGAAGACCATCCAGTTTTGATTTATAATTGCTATATATTTTTCAACTGTGCTGTGATGTTTCACAAAAGTTCTGAACCTTTCTATTCTTAGTGTCTACAGATTGTAAATTAAAGACAATCTGTACACAATATTTTACATACAGCAGGTTTTCAAAGGACCAAAGAGTTTGGTCTGCTTCGTGTTTTAATTTTTTCCATGAAAAAAATATCGTATACTGGCCTAATTGATAGATATCTGTCCCTATCTTGGTCAGGTCATTACTGTATAATGTGTTCTCAATGATTTACCTAGTTAAATAAAGGCTAAATAAATAAAATAAATAAAGATAGACTAATTGATGAGCTCAAGGGCGGCTATGGAGTATCTTACCAAAGGCATTAGGTGTCAATGGTCTCCCGACACCGCAGTAGCACTCATTCGTCACTTGATAACAATCAATTATAGGGTCATCCGGATGACCTTTAGGTCCTGAAATATCTTGACCCCGGTTATATCACATCCTATGGAAAGAAACACTGATATTTCAGCCTAAGCAGTGTCTGTATGTGTGTGTGTGTGTGCGCGCGCGTGTGTGTGTGTTTGGGGTCAGTGCGGACGAGGTCACTGGCATTTAACCCTGTCCGTAGTCGTATCTCCCCTTGTTTAATGGTCTCTCTAGAGGATAAGCGATGAACGTGCCACCACCTCCTACACACACTGACTTTGAAGCATGTGTAATCCTTTTCGCTGGCATACGCGCACACAAACCTTGCCATATCTACCGATTTTCTGTTCAGCTTTATAATAATAATAATAATAATAATAATAATATGCCATTTAGCAGATGCTTTTATCCAAAGCGACTTACAGTCATTTTTACGTATGGGTGGTCCTGGGGATCGAACCCACTACCCTGCCGTTACAAGCGCCATGCTCTACCAATTGAGCTACAGAGGACCACTTTAATACGAATTAGAGGGCATTTTACCAAGGGAGCATTATTAAATCATCCTTTATCAATAAGGTTTATGACATACTGTACCATATGTAGGGAGGGTGTTGGTGAGGTGTTTCTGTGGGCCTACAGTGCGTCTTGGTCCATATGAATGATTTGATGGTAGCTAATAGCTATAGCACGCAGATCGGTTTGACTGGCAGGAAAATGGAAGATGAAATAAGGAAAGGTAAAGGGGGATACCTAGTCAGCTGTACAACTAAATGCATTCAACTGAAATGTGTCTTCCACATTTAACCCAACCCCTCTGAATCAGAGAAGCATGTTTATGTATGAAAAGAATATCACTGAATAAATAGGTTGGGATATGGAACGTTGTGCTAAGGACAGGGAAATGTGAAGCATATGGATAAGGGTAATCTGTGCTTCTAAGGCCCCAAGGACAAAGTTATTTCATTTGATAGAAGCTATGGAACTACTGTAAATCAACTTAATTGATTTGTTTTGCATATGGAGACAAACTTAATAGGCTTAATTTACTAGATCGAGGTTGGAAATAATCAAGTATTATTTTAATAAAAATATATTATATTATTAGGTCTGGAAAAAAAGGTAAAAGAGTGCTGTGTGCTGGGAGGCAGGTGGGACATTTCCAGAGCTAATAATATAATAGATATAGATTAAAGTAATAATTGATTATTTTCAACCTCAATCTAGTGAATTAAGCCTATTCATTCATATCTCCATATGTAAAACAAAACAAAGCAACTAAGTTGATTTACAGTAGTTCCATAGCTTCTATCAAATGAACCAACATTGTCCTTGGGACAAGAAAAAGGGGAACATTTTCCAAGATGTGGAAATGGAGACTGGTTGCATGACCAAAACATTCTCAAAAGGTCTGCACTGAAAAAATATATACAAAGCGTGAAAAAAGATACATACGCAAACATATTTTCCATCTGCAGCTCTCCTAAACTCAACATGCAAAATTAAGATTTGCAGTGGAACCTCATAAAAATATATAACACTGTTTTGTTAGGCAGTTCCAAAAAAAACAAAAAAAACAGTCACACATCCAGACCATGATGCTACTGTATGTAGCAGAGAGAAAGCCATTCAACGTCAAGGGGGAGGAGGGGTGGAGGGAATATCTGCTGAAAAGCAATAAAATGTGATTCATCTCATTGCGGTACCTGCTAGCAGCGTGTAATCGCAATGACACACTAGTGTAATCCATTTAAAAACCCAGGCCTAGTCTGCTGTGACTCGGCTGTTGCAAAGGAGAAGACTTCCAATTCCCTCATTCCAGATACCGGGCATGCATTTCACTGGACTGGCTGACTAGCAATTAGCACAGTGTAAGCCGCTTGCCTTGTTCGTCCACTTGCTTGGGCAGGCAGACAAGCATGCCGTTGTCCTCGTTGCATTACACAAACATGAGAATGAGGGGAAAAAAAGAAAACAATAATCTCCCAGCTGTCTCAGGAACTGTGTCGAAGCGAGGCGAGGTGAAGAGCGAGGCAGCATTCGCTTGTCCAAAAAAGTGTAATCCGTCTTGAGACGAAGAAGCGCTTTCTCTCTCGTGGCAGGTGGTGTGCTTCGACTTTTGCAAAGTCAGGGCCGACCCGGCACTAACCTGACCAGAAAATGAGTCTACCTCCACAGTAGCTCATGGAAGTTTAGATGGTTGAGCAAACATCTTCCACGAAGCATCAATGATGGTGTCTCGAGGGCAGGTTAAGGTGAATGATGGCACAGAGGGTTTTAATCTTACAGGAGAAAACACTATCGCCATTTTTAATGCGGGTACCAGACGGCACCCTGGTCTCTCCATTCTACAAGTGCTTCGCTGTGCTGAGGTATAATTGAACTAATTACGTGCTCAGTGGGATCAAATTAACCATCTTGCCGACATTAAACTGTGGATGATTTATCGTCACCTTTAAACCTGGCCCAGGACCACTGCCTGCCCACCACTAGGATGTTTATACACCATTGATTTAATTATTACTATTTGTTAATGGGATAGTTCTAAATGTGGTGTAGCTGATTAATACAACATTTCAGAGGCCAGGGATTTTCCTGCCATTGAAATCCTTGGGGGGTTGCCTAAGTCCAAACAGTGGAGAAATTATTATTATATATATATTTTAATACATTTTCAGGATGGAAAAATGCTTTCAGTGTAAACTTAAATGACTAAAACCAGATATAAAGTACTGTATGTAGAAAAGATAATGAACCTATATATATTTTCACAATATAATCTTTGAGAACTAACAATCATCAAAAGAAAATATAGACAGTAATGGAGAATTGAAAATTCCAAAAACAATGAATTTAGCAGTATATATTTTGTTATCATGTTTGAGCAAAATAACACCACATTACCCATGGCAAAATGCATGGAATTGCAGGAAATTAGCTTTAAAACTGCAACATTTTCTATCTCCTCCAAGGCAGAATATGTAGAATCACAGGAAATGTGCTTTAAAACACCAAAACAAACCTCAGCTGCATGGAGAAATGTGTAGAATTGCAGGAAATTGGCGTACATTTTTTGGGGGGGAATGCGCACAGGTCCAAGAAATCTGTGTTTCATGGATGGGTCATGGCCTATGTTAGAGGGGAATAAAGCAGCCCAAGAGTTACCACACAGGAACTTTATTTAAACACACTGGGCGGCAGGTAGCTTAGTGGTTAAGAGCGTTGTGCCAGTAACCGAAAGGCCGCTGGTTCTAATCCCCGAGCCGACAAGGTGAAAAATCTGTTGATGTGCCCTTGAGCAAGGCACTTACCCCTAATTGCTCCTGTAAGTCGCTCTGGATAAGAGCGTCTGCTAAATGACTAAAATGTAAAAATGTAAGATGAACATGGGGATGGTTCTGTAATGGACAGAAGCAGAGATAATAAATATACTATACAGGAGATAAATACACTGGCCTGAATAGATTTATGCAGAGTACGATAGAACGGGATATGGGATAGAACAATGAGGACTGTATCTGATGAACTAATAAGAAAGTATTACCAGTAACACCATATTAATGACTCGCATGGCAATAGCACAGTAAGAATAATGTCAAGGACTGTATATTAAACTAATAGGCTATTACACAGCAACACACAAGAGCAAGGACTGTATTTAAATATATAGGAATTAGAAAGTAGTAGAGTGACTAATCATTGCAGGTAATAGCAGTAGTAACATTATAATAACAGGAATGAAAACTACATAGAATACTACTACTCTAGCGCATACTGCAATGATGACAACTTGCTTTGTAATCACACATCCCATGTCACCCACACTCTGACACTGGAAAAAAGACAATTCAGGCCCAGCTATTACTGCTAATACCTATACGCTAAGTCAAATATAGAAACTATAGGACATTAATGACATTATGTCTCTGTCCCAATCCAAAGGCAGCTGCTTGCTGCCTACCTGCCTCCAAAGGCATGTACCTTAGCAGGTATCACTTTTCCACTAGGTAACTGACATTTGGGAAGGGACTTGAAGGCAGCATCACGGGACAACGCGTTCGCATTCCACCGAAAGCGAGATGTTTGTTTACATTGTAGCCACTATGTAGCAACGTGAGCAACTAGTGTCAGCAATTCATTGAACAACTATTCCAAAATGGAAATATCTGACATGAATAACAAGTAAACAAGTAACAGAATCGATCTTAGTACCTGTTAATTAATTAAGTTGACACCGACCTGAAAAATTATCCTGTGGTATAGGGTCCTCTCGCATATTGCTTGGTCTGCAGCTTCATCGTTGTGGACAGACAATTAGCCTTGCATGCATGATACAGGATACCATTTTTTAAATTAGCTAAATACGATATTTTAGTGACTGTTTAAGAATAATTAATAGCCAGAATAGTGGCGTTTCACTGTGAAGCTAATAGTGCATTGTTCTATTAGTAAGCTTACATTGTGATTAATTCATACAACTATCACACCCACACATATTATATTAAATGACACTGATGTTCAGGATAACATTTTTTTTTTTTATAATCGTTGATAACTAATATTGAAAGGTGATATGTTGCAATCTAACTAGATAAGGCCTAGGCTAATTCATCCTAATGTAAGCTACAGCACCAGTCAAAAGTTTGGACACACCTACTCATTCAAGGGCTTTTCTTTATTTTTACTATTTTCTACATTGTAGAATAATAGCGAAGCCATCAAAACTATGAAATAACACATATGGAATCATGTAGTAACCAAAAAAGTGTTAAACAAATCAAAACATATTTTATATTTGAGATTCTTCAAATAGCCACCCTTTGCCTTGATGACAGCTTTGCACACTCTTGGCATTCTCTCAACCAGCTTCACCTGGAATTCTTTTCCAACAGTCTTGAAGGAGTTCCCACATATGCTGAGCACTTGTTGGCTGCTTTTCCTTCCCTCTGCCGTCTGACCCATCCCAAACCATCTCAAATGGGTTGAGGTCGGGGGATTGTGGAGGCCAGGTCATCTGATGCAGCACTCCATCACTCTCCTTCTTGGTAAAATAGCCCTTACACAGCCTGGAGCTGTGTTGGGTCATTGTCCAGTTGAAAAACAAATTATAGTCCCACTAAACCCAAACCAGATGGGATGGCATATCGCTGCAGAATGCTGTGGTAGCCATGCTGGCAAAGCACCCCCACACCATAACACCTCCTCCTCCATGCTTTACGGTGGGAAATACACATGTGGAGATCATCCGTTCACCCACACCGCGTCTCACAAAGACACGGCGGTTTGAAGCAAAAATCTCTGAATTTGAACTCCAGACCAAAGGACACATTTCCACCGGTCTAATGTCCATTGCTCATGTTTCTTGGCCCGAGCAGGTCTCTTATTATTATTGGTGTCCTTTAGTAGTGGTTTTTTTAAAGCAATTTGACCATGATTGCCTGATTCACACAGTCCCCTCTGAACAGTTGATGTTGAGATGTGTCTGTTACTTGAACTCTGTGAAGCATTTATTTGGGATACAATTTCTGAGGCTGGTAACTCTAATGAACTTATCCTCTACAGCAGAGGTAACTCTGGGTCTGCCATTCCTGTGGCGGTCCTCATGAGAGACAGTTTCATCATACCGCTTGGTGGTTTTTGCCACTGCACTTGAAGAAACGTTCAAAGTTCTTGAAATGTCCCTTATTGACTGACCATCATGTCTTAACGTATTGGACTGTCATTTCTTGGTCTTTTACCAAATAGGGCTATCTTCAGTATACCCCCCTACCTTGTCACAACACAAACGCATTACGAAGGAAAGAAATTCCACAAATTAACTTTTAAGAAGGCACACCTGTTAATTGAAATGCATTCCAGGTGACTACCTCATGAAGCTGGTTGAGAGAATGCCAAGAGTGTTTAAAGCTGTCATCAAGGCAAAGGGTGGCTATTTGAAGAATATCAAATATAAAATATATTTTGATTTGTTTAACACTTTTTTGGTTACTACATGATTCCATATGTGTTATTTCATAGTTTTGATGGCTTCACTATTATTCTACAATGTAGAAAATAGTAAAAATAAAGAAAAACCCTTGAATGAGTAGGTGTGTCCAAACTTTTGACCGGTAGTGTAAATGCATTGGATACAAATACTGGCATGTGATAAAGGATAACATGTCCAATATAATTATATAAATGCATATCAAACAGGAATATATATTCAATGAAACGAATACAGCATTGTAATATTATTGATTCCCTTCTCTCTCCTTGTAGCGGGTTAGACAGATGAACAACAGGCACCAGATGCCCAAGCCTCAAAACCAGAAACATGTGGAGACATCAACACTTGTCATTTTGAATAAATGTTAAAATGTATTTCCTGTATCTGTGCATGAGTCCTTAAAACACTGTTTATTGTACAAAATAAGTAACTCCCAAGTGATGGACATCTCAAGGAGATTAAACTCCAACATTCATAAGCTTGTTCAGTACATTAGGGCAAATTTAGTCATGACCGCCACAGTTTTTTTATACACAGGACAGGAGTTTACAAGTTTTTGTTCCAGCCCTTTACTAACACCTCCTTTCAACTAATTGTGGTCTACATCGAAGACTTGCCCACAGTGCAATCCCCTGGGCCAGAAAATCACGTCTGTATTTTAGAATGAGCTTCATAAGTTACAATGTCCTGACAAATCTGCATGATAAACAATAATATGAGTGAATCTATTTCTATCTAACACTGTGATGTTGCACATTCCTTAATAAAATCCTGGGATATGGTGATTATCCTGGTGGCTGGGAGGTTCCCAACAAGTTCTTTACATCGGCAAGGTGTCAGGGTTAGACGTCCTTCAAGCTGCAACAAGCAGAGACTATGGAGAAATTAACCTCAATGCTCAAATGTCAGTGCTGGTTCAAGTCGCTGAAGCCACAACTAACTTTATTAAAGTGCAATCGTTTTGTTAACAGTTTTGCCTATTTTTTGGCTTGTTCAGTTTTTTAGAGTAACAGTAGAATAACTTAGCCTAGAATTTTAACCAGTAACACCAAACCCAATGGTTCAATACAATAGGGGAAGGAAGGGAAAGTGACAAGAGAAAGTTGGTTAACGTTACGTAAACAGACACTGCAAGCAGCTACCTAGCAAGCAAGCTTGCAAAAGCTTGCAAAACAGACTCATCAACAGAATGCACAAATAACTTGGCTGGCTAGCAAGCCTAGAATGAACAGAACATAGTTGGCTGCATTTCCTACGATGTTCATCAGATGTAATACCTCCAAACGACCATAATACCTCCAACCTCCAAACTACCATTTCTGTCAAGCCGTCTATGCACCACACAGAACACACTGCAACTGCCTCTGCAACACAATCTGCGAGGCAAACACAGCGTTCCATTGGAAATTAATGTACTTCTGGTGTACCGAAATGCAATGATGCTATCGGTGTGATTGAGGCGTTAGTCCCTGAAAACAAATGTGGAAAAAACTATTTGCTACATGTCTATAGCTGACTAGCAAGTTCACCAATTCATGATATAAAAACTGCCCGGGTCTTCACAATTGACACATTGCTGAATCTACGATTAGGCCTAGTTAGTTTAGTTGTTCCTCTCTAAACAGACGATAAGCAGGATGAGATCGCCTATCGTTAACTAGCTAGCTATCGCGTACAAGGTGTTAGCTAGCTAGCTTGGCAACGGTCTGATAAACAACAGTTACACAACATTTGAATTCAAAATTCTTAGGAAAGTAAAAACGTTTTAACATAATTTGGTGAATAAATAAACCTTATACTTACATTACGCAAAGTTATTCCGTATTCTTCCACCCCGGCAAAGGATACATGGAATGCTACTTCAAAATCGCCCGAATGAAGGCACCTTAGAAGGCAGCATTTTAAGGTACCTTGGGATTGGGACATGGCAATTTTGACGTCCTGCCTAGAATGCTGCATCAAAAAGCAGCATCCTTGTCGATTGGGACACAGCCTATGTCTCTTATCAGTGAAGCACAACTGTAACTTAAATGTTCTTTCTTTACCATAGCCAGTTTCATTGGTAGCATTTAACCCATCAACTACGATATACAGTATATCAATGACACTGGCATCCAGTCATAACTGCCTCATCATCAACCTAAATGACCATACTGTATTCTCCCTTCCACTACTAGATTGTATTTATTTATCTCACAACCACTATAAACGCACTCTCTCTGATCATATCACATTCAACAATTGCGCTCAATCTCTCACTCTCCTCCTCAATTCTCTCCAGGCACCAGATGCCATCGTCTTTCTTTTTACACCCTCCCCCTCTTCCTCTCCTCCCTCATTCACGCTTGGCCCATTAGATGGATCATCTCTCCCTCCATTCGTGTTTCCTCAGCGCCTCCTTAGACAGAGAGATTGATTTGTCTACAGGACGCCTCTGACCTTTGATATGATCCGATAAGGGACTTGTGGCCCTAACTTAATTAAGCAATCAAAGGAGAGGTACATTAAGCTACATAGAAGGGGATCTCTGACCGTAGCATAGCACCATAGCATACCTCCCCACCCTCACTCAACCGCTGCTGTTTTTCCATCCTGCTTAGACCTGCAGTCCATCTCTTCCAACCCCTCCAGACGCCCAGGGGAAAATAAAATATGTGTTTTCAAATGCACTTTGCCTAAAGGCTCTTTGGGCAAATTTAATTTTCACCTTGCATCGATATTCCCTTCCTCCGACTCAATGGATCCTAATGTTATCTAATCAAATCAAATTGTATTTGTCACATGCGCCGGATACAACAGGTGTAGACCTTACAGTGAAATGCTTACTTACAAGCCCTTAACCAACAATGCAGATGTAAGAAAAATAAGTGTTAAGTCATGTATTTATGTGCTTTACAGGAAGTAATGTATGTATGTGCTCTATAGGAAGTCATGTATTTATGCTCTACAGGAAGTCATGTATTTATGCTCTACAGGAAGTCATGTATTTATGTGCTCTACAGTAAGAATGGGGGGGATGAGGTAGGGGCCTATGTCAAATGACACAACACGCTAAGGTTCTCTGTTGTATCGCCCTGGAAGAGATGGGTTTGAGAAAGCTCCCAAAGCCTTTGTCTTTCTTTGTGTCAACATCTGCTATCCAGTATCAATGCATGGGTAAAATCACTGGGGGAGCCAGGAAAGAAATTGCCATATTACAACCTATGTGTTGTAATAATTGCGTTGTTTGCTCTATAACCTGTTAGTTCATATCCCTTGCCACCGTGAGGGAAAGGGAAAGGGGGATACCTAGTCAGCTGTACAACTGAATGCATTCAACCGAAATGTGTCTTCCGCATTTAACCCAACCCCTCTGAATCAGGGCCTATGTCGAATGACACACAACACGCTAAGGTTTTCTGTTGTATCGCCCAGGAAGAGATGCGTTTGAGAAAGTTCCCAATGTCTTTTTTGTCTTTCTTTGTGTCTGTTTTTCATCATTTCCTATCATCTTGGATATTTGCAAATCACCTTGAAAATAGCCTCTTTTGCCTGTCTTTATATTTCGCCCATTTGGCTTTTTAGCAGCTTTGCGATGACCTTAACCAACAGAAAACAAAAATGTATTTTTTCCTCTCTCCTGCTTTCACAATTTTTCTTCCTCCAAGCAGGCACAGTCCAGATGCTGCTGATTAAATGCTGAGCCTTGGATGCGTTGCGTTTTGGAATTCAGAAGGCACACATGCAGAGTGCTTCACAGACTCTTTTTTTGTTGTTCTAAAAATACACCTAGCAGCAAGGGATTGTGGGCCAGATCTTATCGGGAGCCTGGTGCAATTATGTATCGAAGAGCCCGGCAAATGAGCCCCGCGAGCAGCCAGAACCGTGCATTTCTCTGGCCCTGCTTAAAGAAAGGTGTTCGCCAGCCGCCAGTCACTGTTGAGCCTTGCCACCTGCATGGAGATTTTCAAGACCACAATGGGCGCAATTTCCTGAGTATTAGCTGTATTAAGCGTGCCTTGGTTATACTACATGTAGTATTAGTTATTTTTTGGTGTCCATTGCTGCAAAGTGACAGTGACATATACTGGAGAGGACTGAGCAGCAGTATAGAAATAAGCCTGGTTGGCGAGTGAAATGTAGTGAAATGACAAACAGTCCTCTACCGTAGATAGATGAATAAAGATTTTATGAGTGAATCCAGAAACAACACATGGTTTCCTCTTCGGCCTCTCTCGGTTTTTACATTTGGAACACCACCAGTAATATCAGGGCTGAGTGAATCTCTGTGGCGGCCAACCTCCAAAAAAGTTGACGGGGCCGACAAAAGGAAGGATGGGTTTTGACGCCTAGCATGCATGGGCACATATGAGACCCGGCACACATATCCCAGGTTTGCGTGTACAAACACAGGGAATGGAGACGGGAAGCGTCTTGTGTAAACCCTGCCAAGTATGGCGCTGTCCTGGGGAACTGATCCCTCAAACCACTCACTGTTATTCACTCATGATGCCGCCAGATCTGCTGGGCACTCAGAGCCAACTGCCCGGCAATTTCGAGTCTCAAAGCAAAGGGTCTGAATACTTATGTAAATAAGGTATTTAATTTTTTAATTTTTAATAAATTTGTTAACATTTCTAAAAACATGTTTTTGCTTTGTCATTATGGGGTATTGTGTGTAGATTGATGAGGGGGGGGAAACAATTTAATCCATTTTAGAATAAGGCTGTAACAACAAAATGTGCAAAAAGTTAAGGCGTCTGAATACTTTCCAAATACACTGTAGTAAGTACATTTTTCCTCAATAAAGTAGCTATCAGCAAGGTCAGCAAGGTCAGAGCTAGCAAGGGGGAAAAAAAGTCAAGTGCGAAATTATAATAATACTTTTTTTATGAGTAGTTCAACACAAACTATACATTGTTGTTCTTTTACCCCTTTTTCTCCCCAATTTCATAAATTATTTTAAATGGGGCTCTGTCCATTCCGATTGTTTTATACTGTTCAATCCAACTTCAAACAAAACATATTTTCAGCATTTTCATCAATTTCTGCATTTCCTGCACTTTTATCATTTCCACTCTGTGCCACGCAGGGCTGCATGATATGTGCAAAACATTTAGACCTACTTAACTGGTGAACTGTTGGAATCATGGACCAAACCAAGATATCATTTTTTTTTTTATACCTACTGGAAATTTCACCTACATTTGAACTCTACGGCCTACTTCCTATTCAGACATATTCTAATAAGACCTATGGTATTGCTTTGAATTGAATAAGCAACTGGTTATATACAGAGTCCAAACAAATACATTATGCCCTGGGTTAAGCCATACACGTTATCGCCTTTGATATGCTTGCTTGGAAGTAAACAGTGTATGCTTACTTCAGGCCGAGCAAAGAATAAAGCTTAAGTCTGGTGGTATAAGTCTCTACAGTATGCAAGAATTGATCCGCAGTAACATAGAGCTGTTGCAGTGTTCCCCTTGCTCCACTGTGCTTCATTCCTGCAATCAATCCCTGCTCTTCTAAATTTCATCAGAGCAACGCCACGAGGAGAGGACGGAGGGGTGAAGAAGAGAGAAAAAGGGAAAACAGGCTTAAAAAAACGTCAGAAATATCAAGTCATTTAATTGAACAATGCCAGAAGCAACAGCAATAGCTCATGTTCCCTCCTACCGTGTCGTATACATCAGGCTTAATGGCAATTGGCAGAACTAGTCATTTAACAACTTAATAAATGCCTGATTTACGAGCGGCACCAAACGGCTGATAAATAAGCGGGTGGGCAGAACTGCAGGTGACGTTTCGTTTCAAGCAGCTTTTCCAATCAACACCAGAGAAAAAATTAGTTCTATGTGTGTGTGTGTGTGTGTGTGTGTGCTTTGTTTGTTTGTGTCTGCCTGTATGTTGGCCTGTATGTGAATTAAATTGATCATGCACAGTGTACTGTATGCAGTATGTGCATGAAACAGTTGATTAGATCCATCAACTATAAATCACCAGACAGCTGATGTCTGTATTGAAAAACCTGCATGAGGGATCAGGTTGTAAATCAACACGGCCGCACCCCCACAACAAACCATTCAAAACACACACACACACACACACACACAGGCACCCAAGATTCTCAATGCACTAACACCCCCGGCTAAAACAGCTACCAAGTCTGGGAGCATAAAATGGTATTGCATGACGTGACAACTTCTGACAGAGTCTCCTGAGTGGCGCAGTGGTCTAAGCCACTGCATCGCAGTGCAAACTGTGCCACTAGAGATCCTGGTTCGAATCCAGGCTCTGTCGCAGCCGGCCGCGACCGGGAGACTCATGGGCGGCGCACAATTGGCCCAGCGTCGTCCAGGGTAGGGGAGGGAATGGCCGGCAGGGATGTAGCTCAGTTGATAGAGCATGGCGTTTGCAACGCCAGGGTTGTGGGTTCGATTCCCACGGGGGGCCAGTAAATATATATATATATATATGTATTCACTAACTGTAAGTCGCTCTGGATAAGAGCGTCTGCTAAATAACGTAAATGTAAATGTAAGTCATCTTGAAGGGGAGGGTCTGGATGATATGACACCCTGTGCCAAAATGAGCCCATCTAGGGAGCCATTAGGTTCAGGGGCCTCAGAGGGACAACCCTAGGGAGGCCACATATTTTTTGTCCCATTTTCAAATTCAGCAGTCACTCTTCAAGTGATGAGAAACTTTGGCAAGCAAGGACGTCAGCCCCCAAATAAAAAACACACCACATCCCAAAAGTGTAAGAAGCGGATGGATAAATAAAGCATTTTGCCACAGTGAGAGGTGAGGCGATGTGACAGTGGGAGAGAGATTACTTGCTTCATGTTGGCAGGGAGAAACTTTTTATTTCGGGATGAATCAACATTTCCTAAAAACGCCTGCGCCAGGTGTATCTAATTATCTGTCAGTACATCCTCATTATAAAACGGCCCCCGGGAGTTGGGCATCCGATGTGTCATAACAAGTGGGCTTGTAATCAAGGTGTGTTAGTTACAGTATGTGGAGGAGAACATGGGGACATCATAGCAGTACTGTGCGTGCTAGCTGTAGCTTACATAGGTGCCTACAGTAACTGTGGAGGGAACTAGGGAAATGAGGCGGCAGTTACCCTAGTGGTTAAGAGTGTTGGACCAGTAACAGAAAGATAATGTCTGCAATCAGTGGCTGGGAATATGGACACTTTCACAATCCATACCCTTCCACTTTACTGCTCGTTAGTTAATTCAGACTATTGTCTAAGCATGGAAACAAACATCTACATACTAAAGTGAATTAGCAGTAAAAGTAGTGTGATACTGGTTTATTTGCTGCTGTTATGACAATCCTCGGCTATCACTTAGCCATGGCCCGATTATGTCAGCTGGAAGAATTTCATAAACCTCAGGGGAGAAAAAAAGATAGGAAAGAAAGAACAGGTAAAAGTCATGAAAGTGCGTTCAACAGAGCCGCGCAGTTGAGCTATCGGTGTAGAAGGATAATTAAGGGGTGGAAGAGCTTTGCAGAAATGTGGAGTTAATGCTCGTCTGCCAGCAGCGGGCTTATACTCGCAGTCCACTTTAATGTACTGCACACCACTCACCAAGCACATGGGCAAGAGCTGTCTTTCTCCAACTCCACTAATTTCTTGATGGATGCAAGGCAAGCAAATAGACTCAGGGAGTAGAACTCAGGACAAAGACGGCAGAAAATTGTCGGGCAATTTATGAGATGGGACTGCTGCTGCCGGGAATGGATGACGGGAAAATACTTACCTGGGACTAATGCGTGAAAAATATTTGCCAAAAAAACAATCACTGAGTGACAGTGGTGAAAGTTGAAAATCCCCTTTCCCAGAGAAAAACAGACTATTCCCGTACATCTCCTAAAGCACTAGTCTCATGAATGCCATAGCCAAGTTGCAATTCAACCTGGAAGGGATAGCTGAGCTAGTAGTGGGAAATACATGCTGCAACGTCAACTTGTTTTCCAGTTGCTGTGAGGGATTTATGTATTTTTCGCTCTTGCCATTGGCAGTATGATGCTCCTGTTCTTGTTAGCACATTTCCACTGTACTGCTTAAAATGGACAGGTGTATGCATGATGTAATACAGCTCACTGCTCTCCTGCTTGCTTTCAAAGTCACTGCTTTGTCTTTTCATCTTATAGAAAATACTGTAGTGCCACATGGATAGATGATGATGAATTATTTACATTTACATTTTAGTCATTTAGCAGACGCTCTTATCCAGAGCGACTTACAGTTAGTGAATACACATATATATATATATATTTTTTTTATACTGGCCCCCCGTGGGAATCGAACCCACAACCCTGGCGTTGCAAACACCATGCTCTATCAACTGAGCTACATCCCTGCCGGCCATTCCCTCCCCTACCCTGGACGACGCTGGGCCAATTGTGCGCCGCCCATGAGTCTCCCGGTCGCGGCCGGCTGCGACAGAGCCTGGATTCGAACCAGGATCTCTAGTGGCACAGTTAGCACTGCGATGCAGTGCCTTAGACCACTGCGCCACTCAGGAATTATGTAACATGTAAGGAAACGTGTGTGAAACTGCAATGCTTTTCGTAGTGCTGTGATGTCAATCGTGTGTGTGATCTTGCCGTGCTATTCAAAGGAATAGTTGACTTTCCTCAAACAAAAAAGGTCAAATATTATGAGACGACTTCTATACATCTACCGAGACATGATAGCATCACCATTTTAAAGCCCAGTTAAGGAGATTAGACACGATGGTATAAATTCATATTCAAGTAACGTCCATATTAATACTTCATTCATAGTTTGATGATAAAATAACAATGGCCTCAATATTGCAAGCGGACAGACAGAAAGACAGATACTTCCATGTAGGCTATTCTTTGCATTTACAGCATGCGATAGCTCTAACTAATTATGACCAACACCAGCAAAACTGCTACCTGAGGGCTACATTAAAGCACTCAAGCTTAATCTTGCCATCACGATCCACAAAGATATCCTTAGTGCTGACCTCTCTCTGCTATGCAAAATATTACCCTCAATTATGGTACAGTAATTACCACTTTGAAAAGAAGGTTAACGACATCCGATCCTCGTTTGTTAAGTCTAATGACACTGCTGGTCCTGCTCACACTGCCCTACCCTATGCTTTGACTTCTTTCTCCCCTCTCTCTCCAGATAAAATCTTGCGACTTGTGACTGCAGGCTGCCCAACAACCTGCCCGCTTGATCCCATCCCCTCCTCTCTTCTCCAGACCATCTCCGGTGACCTTCTCCCCTACCTCACCTCGCTGATCAACTCATCCTTGACCGCTGGCTATGTCCCTTCCGTCTTCAAGAGAGCGAGAGTTGCACCCCTTCTCAAAAAACCAACACTCGATCCCTCTGATGTCAACAACTACAGACCAGTATCCCTTCTTTCTTTTCTTTCCAAAACTATTGAGCGTGCCGTCTTTAGCCAACTCTCTTGCTATCTTTCTCAGAATGACCTTCTTGATCCAAACCAGTCAGGTTTCAGGACTGGTCATTCAACTGAGACTGCTCTTCTCTGTGTCACGGAGGCTCTCCGCACTGCTAAAGCTAACTCTCTCTCCTCTGCTCTTGTCCTTCTAGACCTGTCTGCTGCCTTTGATACTGTGAACCATCAGATCCTCCTCTCCACCCTCTCCGAGCTGGGCATCTTCGGCGCGGCTCACTCTTGGATTGCGTCCTACCTGACCGGTCGCTCCTACCAAGTGGCGTGGCGAGAAGCTGTCTCCGCACCACGTGCTCTCACCACTGGTGTCCCCCAGGGCTCAGTTCTAGGCCCTCTCCTATTCTCGCTATACACCAAGTCACTTGGCTCTGTCATATCCTCACATGGCCTCTCCTATCATTGCTACGCTGACGATACACAACTAATCTTCTCCTTTCCCCCTTCTGATAACCAGGTGGCGAATCGCATCTCTGCATGTCTGGCAGACATATCAGTATGGATGACGGATCACCACCTCAAGCTGAACCTTGGCAAGACGGAGCTGCTCTTCCTCCCGGGGAAGGACTGCCCGTTCCATGATCTCGCCATCACGGTTGACAACTCCGTTGTGTCCTCCTCCCAGAGTGCGAAGAGCCTTGGCGTGACCCTGGACAACACCCTGTCGTTCTCCGCTAACATCAAGGCGGTGACCCGATCCTGCAGGTTCATGCTCTACAACATTCGGAGAGTACGACCCTGCCTTACACAGGAAGCGGCACAGGTCCTAATCCAGGCACTTGTCATCTCCCGTCTGGATTACTGCAACTCGCTGTTGGCTGGGCTCCCTGCCTGTGCCATTAAACCCCTACAACTCATCCAGAATGCCGCAGCCCGTCTGGTGTTCAACCTTCCCAAGTTCTCTCACGTCACCCCGCTCCTCCGCACACTCCACTGGCTTCCAGTTGAAGCTCGCATCTGTTACAAGACCATGGTGCTTGCCTATGGAGCTGTGAGGGGAACGGCACCTCCGTACCTTCAGGCTCTGATCAGTCCCTACACCCAAACGAGGGCATTGCGTTCATCCACCTCTGGCCTGCTGGCTCCCTTCCTCTGCGGAAGCATAGTTCCCGCTCAGCCCAGTCAAAACTGTTCGCTGCTCTGGCACCCCAATGGTGGAACAAGCTCCCTCACTACGCCAGGACAGCGGAGTCACTCACCACCTTCCGGAGACATTTGAAACCCCACCTCTTTAAGGAATACCTGGGATAGGATAAAGTAATCCTTCTACCCCCCCAAAAAAAAAAAAAAAAAAAAAAAGATAAATTGTAAAGTGGTTATCCCACTGGCTATAGGGTGAATGCACCAATTTGTAAGTCACTCTGGATAAGAGCGTCTGCTAAATGACATAAATGTAAATGTAAATGTATGCCAAGGCAGAAAAGTGTCTGTTCTTCCAACAACCCATCTCCTTCCTCGGATACCACATCACCACCTCTGGTGTGGAGATGGAGGGAGACCGCATTGCGTCACTTGAGTGGGTTGAGTTACTGACGTGATCTTCCTGTCTGGGTTGGCGCCCCCCATTGGTTTGTGCTGTGGTGGAGACCTCTGTGGGCTATACTCGGCCTTGTCTCAGGATTGTAAATTGGTGGTTGAGGATATCCCTCTGGTGGTGCGGGGGCTGTGCTTTGGCAGAGTGGGTGGGGTTATATCCTTCCTGTTTGGCCCTGTCCGGGGGTTTCTTCGGATGGGGCCACAGTGTCTCCGGACCGCTCCTGTCTCAGCCTCCAGTATTTATGCTGCAGTAGTTTATGTGTCGGGGGGCTGGGGTTAGTTGGTTATACCTGGAGTACTTCTCCTGTCTTATCCAGTGTCCTGTGTGAATTTAAGTATGCTCTCTCTAATTCTCTCGTTCTCTCTTTCTCTCTGAGAACCTGAGCCCTAGGACCATACGTCAGGACTACCGGGCATGCTGACACCTTGCTGTCCCCAGTCCGCCTGGCCTTGCTGCTATTCCAGTTTCAACTGTTCTGCCTGCGGTTACGAAACCCCCTACCTGTCCCAGACCTGCTGTTTTCAACTCTTAATGATCGGCTATGAAAAGCCAACTGAGAGACCTGAGCCCTAGGACCATACGTCGGGACTACCGGCCGTGGTGACTCCTTGCTGTCCCCAGTCCGCCTGGCCTTGCTGCTATTCCAGTTTCAACTGTTCTGCCTGCGGTTATGGAACCCCTACCTGTCCCAGACCTGCTGTTTTCAACTCTTAATGATCGGCTATGAAAAGCCAACTGAGATTTATTCCTGATTATTATTTGACCATGCTTGTCACTTATGAAAATTTTTGAACATCTTGGCATGGTTCTGTTATAATCTCCACCCGGCACAGCCAGAAGAGGACTGGCCACCCCTCATAGCCTGGTTCCTCTCTAGGTTTCTTCCTAGGTTTTGGCCTTTCTAGGGAGTTTTTCCTAGCCACCATGCTTCTACACCTGCATTACTAGCTGTTTGGGGTTTTAGGCTGGGTTTCTGTACAGCACTTCGAGATATTAGCTGATGTAAGAAGGGCTATATAAAATAAAATTGATTGATTTCAGCCGTGTGTAATTGGCCGACTCCAACCACGGTAAAGGAGGTGCAGCGTTTCATTGGCTTTGCCAATTACTTTCGGAGGGTAAACTGGGGCTTTGGCAAGGTCGCAGCTCCCATAACCTCTCTATTGAAGGGTGGGCAGTCTCGGCTCCGCTGGTCTGCTGAGACTGACAGGGCTTTCAGTATCCTGAGGGCTCTGTTCACCTCAGCCCCGGTACTGGCCCATCCTGATCCATCATTGCCATTCGTAGTGGAAGTGGATGCGTCCGAGGTAGGGGTAGGCGCTGTCCTATCCCATCGCTCGGGCACGCCACCCAAGCTCCGCCTCTGTGCCTTCTTCTCTAAGAAGCTCTGCCCGGCGGAGCAGAACTATGACATTGGTGATCGGGAGCTGTTGGCTGTTGTCAGAGCCCTGACAGCGTGGAGACACTGGCTCAAGGGGGCGAAACACCCTTTCCTCGTCTGGACTGACCACCTAAACCTGGAGTACATCTGGGCAGCGAGGAGGCTGAACCCTCACCAGGCAGTTGGGCCTTGTTCTTCACCCAGTTTGATTTCACGCTGTCCTATATACCAGGCATGAAGAACGTGAAGGCAGACGCACTGTCATGGCTGTATGACCCAGAGGAGAGGCCCATTGACAAAACGCCCATACTCCCGGCCTCCTGCATTGTGGCCCTGGTGGTGTGGGCACTGGACGTGGACATAGAGCGGGCGTTATGCACAGAGCCATCTCCACCTCAGTGCCCCACTGGGCTTCGTTACGTGCCGTCTAGTGTCCGTGATTGTCTTATCTATTGGGCACACATGTCCCCCTCCTCTGGTCACCCAGGGATCGGCCATACAGTGCGCTGTCTGACTGGGAAGTACTGGTGGCCTACCTTGGCTAAGGACGTGAGGGTGTATGTCTCCTCCTGCTCGGTGTGCTCCCAGAGTAAGGCACTTAGGCACCTTCCAGCGGGTAAGTTACATCCCTTACCAGTTCCACAACGGCCATGGTCCCACTTATCCATTGATTTCCTAACTGATCTTCCCCTCTCTCAGGGTAACACCACGATCCTGGTTGTTGTGGACCGCTTCTCTAAAGCCTCCTTCCTCTGCCCGGTCTCCCCACGGCCCTGCAAACTGCGGAAGCCCTGTTAACTCACGTCTTCCGGCACTACATGGTGCCAGAGGACATAGTGTCTGACCAGGGTCCCCGGTTTACGTCCAGGGTCTGGAAGGCGTTCATGGAACGTCTAGGGGTCTCGGTCAGCCTGACCTCTGGGTTTCACCCCGAATCTAATGGGCAGGTGGAACGGATGAATCAGGATGTGGGTAGGTTCCTGCGGTCCTACTGCCAGGATAGGCCGAGGGAGTGGTCGTTGTTCTTGCCATAGGCCGAATATGCACAGAACTCTCTCCGCCACTCCTCCACTAACCTGTCACCATTTCAATGTGTTTTAGGGTATCAGCCGGTCCTGGCAACGTGGCATCAGAGCCAGACTGGACGACTGGTTTCGGCACGCGGAGGAGACGTGGAACGCTACCCACTTCCACCTCCAACGCGCCGTGCGTCGCCAGAAGGCCAACACTGACTCTCGACCCGGAACCTGCCCCTCCGCCTGCCCTGCCGGTAGCTGAGCCCACGGTTGTGGGGCCGTTCAAAGTCCTGAGGAGAGTAAATAAGGTTATGTAAAGGTTGCTACTCCCTCCTGATTACCGTATTAACCACTCGTTTCACGTGTCTCTCCTCGGGCGGGTGGTGGCTGGTCCGCTCAAGGAGTCTGAGGTGCGGGAGGTCCCTCCGCCCCCTCTGGACATTGAGGGGCCCCCGGTGTACCCCTGGATTTGAGACGTTGGGTGGGGGGCCTTCAGTACCTCGTGGAGTGGGAGGGGTACGGTCCGGAGGAGCGGTGCTGGGTCCCGGTGAAGGATGTCCTTGATCCCTCCCTGATTTCCACCGCCGCCATCCGGATCCTCCTGGCCGTCCCCTAGGCCGTTGTCAGCGCACTGCTGGAGCTGCACGTGAAGAGGGGGGGTATTGTCACGACTTCCTCCGAAGCTGCCTCCTCTCCTTGTACAGGCAGGCTTTGGCGTTCATCGTCACCGGCCTTCTAGCCACTGCCGCTACTCTTATCATCATTCCAGTTGTTTTGTCTTGTTTTTTACACACACCTGGTTCATATCCCCTCATCAGTCCCTGTATAAGTATTCCCTCTGCACCCCATGTCTTTGTGTGTGATTGTTTCCATGTGGAGGTGTCGATACCTCAGTGTAGCATTATGTACTTTATCGCCGGGATATTCACCCGTGTGTTTTGTTTTTCCCAGTGCGCCGTTAAGTCGCACTGCAGTTGTTTTACGCATTGCTGCTAACCACTGTATTGGTCAAATAAACCTTTATTCTGTGATTTATACCTCCTGCACCTGACTCCGTCCAAATCACCCGCTACAATAAAACAGTATATTCATGATTAACAATATGTAATTGCCTGCATGTATTTGTGTCTACGTCATGATTGACTCCATGTAGTCCATATTGATGGGCTACACTATCCTCCCTCCATCTCCCCGGGGACAGAAAGACCTATAAGGCTATCACTTTACCTTCATGGTCATTCTCACTTAACCCTGTGTCACTCTGCAATACAGCGGAGGAATGTGTGACTTTCTCTTGCCTTCTTTCACTTTTCACAACTGCCTCTCCTGGGTGTATAGGAAGCACATATTAACCGAAAGGTGGTTTTAGCATCCCCCTCCAAGGGTTTCAATGGTTGAGACCAACAGCTGTTTCATTGTAAGGTCATTCAATTAGTATACTTTTGATTTTATACACTGCCATTGCAAATTGCACTGATTTGATCGGAGTTCAAATTGAGAGACATGATTACGTGGGATAAACCACTCAACACTCTCCGCAAAAAAAAATGCAACACAGAATGTCCAAAATCAGAACGGAGTAAATGCTGCGGATTCACATGACATTGATGGAGGTCAAACAAACATGCCCCTCTCAGTGCAGCAGTGGGCAATACTATTTATGTCAATCAGCAGTGATTCAACAATCATATTTGACATGTAAAGTGTCTATCCAAAGGAGAGCAGCGAGTGCACGCACACACACACACCCTCTCTCCTGACATGACACCACTGGAATAACTTTACACTCCCAAGTGATGATGTTTGCACATACATACAGTAGCCTACAAACCCCAGCCCCTCCCAATGTAACGCATACAGCAGCACCTTTCAAGAGAAGTTTCCTCACATGTTCTGTGATATTTAGCATCTTTTAAAAAAGGGAGCATCACAGCATCGTTTTCATCAACCATGTGGACAACAGATATGCATCAGGGATGGACAACTGGTGGGCCGCGGGCGGATCAATTTCCAAAAATGGGGCCCTCTACCATTAAAAAATATATATATATTAGGGGTCTCAACTTACTGTTGAGAGTTAGAATAGTAGAATACGCAAGGTTCAATTTCAAGTTTGTCTCTTGGTATGTTAGTCACTGACAGTCACTCAATTAGCCATGTCAGCGGGGGGAAAAAATGATTGGTAAGTTAGTCTAGCCAGCTATCTAAACTTCTAGTAATCATGTCCGAATACCAAACGGGCACACAGGGCAGGTTTGTTAGTCACTCTCTCAGATATCATATTAGCATTGCATAAGTCATGGCAAAATGTGTAGAATTGCAGGAAATTTGCTTTAAAAAGGCTAACATTTCTCTCCACCTCATAGCAAAATGAGTAGAATTGCAGGAAATTTGTTATAACATTTCAAAAATGTATCTCCGCCACATAGCAAAGTGTTAGAATTGCAGAAAATTGACTTTAAAACGTAAATGTTTCTCTCCGCCATTAAGACAGGGGCCAGTAAAATGTTTTGCCCGTAAGGTGGGGTGACCCACCAACCAAATCTTGCTTAGGGCCCCCAAAAGGCTACTGGTATAATGCATTTAGGTAAGATAGTTAAGTAGTTTAACTGCACAAATAGATTGCATAAATCAGTTGACCGCATATGTGGTGGGAATGGATGTGGGTACACAGACCCGCGAGCCACTGCGGCCCCTCCTGATGAATTCAGAGTTTTGGCATACATGGACCACCTCTCCCAATCTCTTTGGAAGATAAGTAGCCTAGATTAGATAAGGAAGTTTAAGGCAGACATTGAATATTGAAAATGGGAGTCCTGGAGAGTGTAGGTAGCTGAACAGATATCTTCATAAATGAGCAGACAACATAACTAAGGGCAAGGTGAACAAGTGCTCGTCTGAAAAGCATCCGAAATCACACTTCCATGATGAGCTGAAATGTCTGCTCTGTGTGCCTATGTCATGTAAATAATAAAACGTCACAAAACATAACTTGCAAAAAAATTGCTTACACAACTCATGAACCCGACACTTCTAAAAGGCTGTAAAGTAGGCACCATCTCTGCAGATAATAATGCGAGAAAAAGTCTAAATGCTACTTACTATATATCCCGGCTGAAGAATTCAAAAGCCTCGGTAACTGTAATTAAATGACAAAAGGGAGAATAAATTATGTGATTGAATTATACACTCATGTCGACAAACTGGGATTTATCAATTGTGTTAGCCTGACCTCTTTCTAAGCGACGCAAAGGACCACTTACCAAGGCGTCCAGATACAATTCCGTAGGAAATCCAGAGGAGTCCTATCTTCCTTCTCTCCAGTCAGAAAACAGCAATGCTTTCTTATTCCAAATACAGGCCCCAAGTGAACTGAAAGAGAGAAGACACCAAAACAGCCACAACAAATTCCGTTAGAATCGGGGTTCCCAAAAAAAGTAATAAAATGAACATTTGTGCAGCAAAAAAAAAATGCTATTCATAATAAAGGGTGAGGAGGAGAGTAGGTACCTACTCCGTTTCTCGCTGTCGAAAGAGACAATGAGAGCGGTAATGAGACAGACAGAAAAGTGAGAGCAAAGCTTCTTTTAGAAAGCCAGCGCTACTGCTGTCAAATTGTAGCCTACCACTCCTGGCAATGGCTGGAAAGCGAGCGGCTCCGAGCGCGCGAGCCAGAGAGGAGAGGGGAGGGGTGCGCGGGGAAGAAAGCATCCCAGATAAGATGCTTTCCACACACACACGCACACGCATGCATTTCTCTATCTTGCCACTTGATGGCCGGCTAGTAGAGCAACAAACTCGGGTAGGATTTGTTCTCCCCTTCCCTAAATATCTGTCAACGATCCGCAGACAATAAATTGTTAGGCCTATCTCTTGATTTCTATGTCGAGAATAAATCCATTAGAAATTGATTGGTTACGCATATAAAACGTCTCCCACGGCGGCGCACTGTGCTTGTTTCGCTAAAACATTGGCATAAAGCAGATATTTGAACTTGGGAGGCAAACTGCTTGTTCAACCTTTGCGCGCACCTGTCCTGGGCAATTAACCAGCGTGCAACCTGCAGAATTATTCACGTGATATTAATTTAGTTGAAAATGTGTTTTAAAATGTAGAATCAAATCCAATACAGCTACAGTATATCTTATTGGCCCTATAAAGCACTATAATGATCATCAGATATTGGAGTTTGTGTGTGTATCTCAGTGTTTGGGTTTAAATGTGTATGATAATGTGCTTATTCAAAGAGGGAAGGATGATGTTAAATAAATTATTTACATGTATGATATATACGTTTAACTTAATTATGATATACCCTTAGAATCTTATAAGAATATAACTTCAATGTCTCATCTGCTTAGTTCAACTGCCGTACCCCATCAGAACCCAACATAATATTTTTTTACTCTATTTTTGCAAACAATGTTATTGTAAACAAACACATGGTTAAAACTATCATTTTGAATTTATGGATGGCCAGTCCTTGCATCCATAGCTCTGTCTATGAATTTGAGAGCGGTTAAATTTCCCCAGCCCCATTCCTCAGCTGTTTACCAAATCAATGTCCTCTACTTGATGGTCAAGTCAAGTAGAGGACACCTTTAATTGATGTGAAATCGAGGCAGTGGGGCAGAAAACACAGATTACAGTATCGATACCTCACCCACTCATACATTTCACATGGTTAAAGGTTACCAAACTAGGGAGCCCTGGTACCAAGTCATGGAGATGTTTCACCCTTACGGAAAGATATTGGGTGCTTTGGGAGTTTGTTAACATGTCCATCCATTGGCTCCATGGCAACGAGGGTCGATGTTACCTTTGTATTCACAGCCCAAAGTTGCACTCTCCATTTGCAAGAACTGCATTCCAAAAGTACTCTTGACCTTTTGTGGATGTGTTGTGACTAGCGAAAGGATCATCACATGTATGCATGTATTCCCCCGGGGAATGATGGCACCTGTGGAAGTGTCATGTTGTCCATGTGATTTGAATATAATGTTTTCTTCCAGACAGATAGCAGGACAATGAGCATGGATATGATTTTTGTTTTGACTGGAAATGAAATGTACAGAGTGTACCTTTAACCCAGTCCCTTATTTTCTGCTCACAAACACAGACAGTTGCAGACACAGTCATGGCAAAATTGAAAATGCAATCTTAATTCCATCAGCTGTTGTTTTGACAAAGTGGGTGAAAGTGGGGGGGGGACAATTATTTTTTAAATTGTTATTGTGTAATGCATCACTTTGCAACGTATAACTCATGGCTGCATTGATCTATGTAACCTATAGCCTTTCATTCTATTGACTCTGAGGAGCTTTACCACTCTCACTGTGACATTCACACAGGAGATGAGACTGTGAAACAAAACAAACTGATAATTGGGTGTGAGGTTGAATTGGATTAAAATTCACATAAACAAATTTTTTAAAAACAGAACAAATGAAAAGCATTTGCATTATTTTGAAACCTCAGGTAAATTCAACATTTTACTGCAAAAATATATATTGGGTATCAGCCAGAGTAATGCTGTATACACTCTTAGAAAAAAGGTGCTATCTTAACCTAAAAGGGTTATTCGGCTGTCCCCATTGGAGAACCCTTTGAAGAACCCTTTTTGGTTCCAGGTAAAACCCTTTTGGATTCTATGTAGAACCCTTTCTACAGAGGGTTCTACATGGAACCCAAAAGGGTTCTACCTGGAACCCAAAAGGGTTATCTTATGGGGACAGTTGAAGACCCCTTTTGGAACCCTTTTTTTCTAAGAGTGTACTGTACACTGTCTGTCGAAGTTGAGTGGGTGAAACTCAGTGTTGTTCAATGCAATTTCTGCATGTGACATCCATTCTGGTCTATACGGGAACAAGGTGATGGTTATGAGTCATCAATATTATTCTTGGACACTTGAATCATATGGAACATTCGTTTTTCCACAGTTTCAAGGGGTACATGTTCTGTGACTCTGCCAGTCTTGACTCCTCTTGTGATTTCTCCTGGATTACAGTACAAAAAGGATTTGCATATTTTGTTTGGCTAGGAATTCATTAGAACCAATCCTACAGTGTGTGCTACGTTTGAGTGTGTGTAACTTTGAGTGTCTTCAATTTCTTTCTTTTTTTTGGGATGGGAAGGTCATTGAATATTCATTGGTGTAAAATGCTGAATTTTTTTGTTTGCTGATATAGTGTGGACCACTGTATATGGGCATAACGGATGGGGGTGGGTGAGGAGAAGAGGGAGAGGGTAGTACAGTACTGTCACAGATCCCCCCGGTTCTGCTGCTCAGTCCGTTCACCAGTTCCGGAGGTCTACGTCACCGGCTTTCTAGGCGTCACTGACATAGGTCATTACCACCAACCCCGGACTGTCTTGTCTCATTACGCACACCTGGTTCCCATTCCCCCTGATTAGTATGTGTATATATGTGTCCTCTGTTCCCCATTGTCCTTGTCGATTATTGTCCCATGTCCGTTGGTCTCGTGAGTACCGTGTATTGTGCTCTGGTTGTTTACGGGTCTCGTCCCGTGTATTGTGTAGAGTGTCGTGACGTGACTTACTTTAATGTATGACTGTTATTTATCGAATCACCTAATTATGTTTAATTGTCATTCGATTAAATTAATCATGTAACAATTAACTCATTAGGAATTTTGGGGCTCCATGGAATAAGTTGTTTAATGAGTTACCATATCCCGAATTAAACTCTTAGAATATACAGGTATATATGTTATACATATCGATAACAGTCACTTATTAAATAATTACCTCTTATCAGTCTCATTCTGAACGTCGCATAATCCTTGAACCTGCAAGAACCCTAACCTTATTGATGAATCAGCAATACACAAATTGGCTTAATTATTTATTTACTAAATAACTAAATAATAACACAATACAAACACACACACACACATAAGTTATTGATTACTAACGTAATACAATGAAAACAGGTCCCTAGTGGACTGGACTAACAATAGCATGAATGTTTGGGTAAAAGGAGGGTCAGAGTGGAAGGGAGAGACAGAGATTCAAACTATCGTGGTTACTTTGGAAACTACGCTCATGGAAATACAAATGCTTAAAACCCCACTAAACGCTAATTCGGATAAAAAATGCAACATGTATTTACTTGTAGCTGTCCTCGATAGTTGAGTTGATGATGTAAGATTCTGGTTTGCCCACCAGAGATCCCAATGTCCTTGGTAGAGTTTCTGGTCGTAGTGGGATATAATGGATACTTCAGATGTACCAGCGGTTATCAGAGAGGGATTGTCCTTTCCAACTTGTGTCTTTAGTGAAAGTTCTCTAGACGACTATACATGCCAGCTGCAGACTGAAATGATATAAAGTCTAGTGCATTGTCTTCTTCTTCACTTCGTGTAGAGGTTGAGAGTTGCAGAGTTTCTTCATTTCAAATGTGTGGACTAACGTCTCACGTTTTCTGGTCTTTCTGGTCTAACCATTTTGTAACATGTAGCTTCAGCTTCACGCTTCTTGGTCTTGTAGAAATTCAACCATTTGCAACATCCAGCTTATACCGTAGTATGCTTGGTCTTCCTTTGGTAATGGAGTTGTAGTTTTAAACCATTTTGTAACGTTTGGCTCACGCTTCACGTCTGCTGGTCTTCTAGAGTGTGAACCATTTTAAGCCATGGGCTTCCTGGTCTGGTAGAAATTCAACCATTTGCAACATTTAGCTCACGCTTCACGTCTGCTGGTCTAATGTTAAAATGTTTTTCAAGGCTTTTTATACACTCGGGGTAAAAGGGGCGTTCCATCATGTTTGTGGTCATCTGGGCGTGGCCACTCACTGAGAACAAATCAATATGGAAAACAATAATCTCATCTAGAATGCTAAAATCACATTGTATCTTCACAAAAGTATTATTATACTTAATCATTCGTTTTATACAACAATTGGGAAGTGTACACCCCCAGAGATACAGTTATGTTGTTCCACCGTCTTTAATGACATCACAACATAGTAACGAATTGAATATGATTGTTCTTTAAGTCCCTACCGACCATTACCCACATTTTTTAAAGTAGGAATATTGTTTCATTATGCACTTTTGGATGTTGGAGTCTTGGCGGGAAGACTTCCTTTGTTAACAAAGGGGTCCTTTCTCCCAATACTTCATGGCAAGGAAGAGAAAGTCTGCACAGTATTTACGACCGGTCATAAAACTGCCCCCAGGAAAGGGGGTGTTCAAACCTTTGCCTAGCCGGCATGTTTGATCCTCAACCCATGAGGGCAAGTCAAGACAAGAGGTTACACCTCACTCTTTGTTTGGGTTACATCCCTTTTGTATATACAGTGCCTTGCAAAAGTTTTCATCCCCCTTGGCATTTTTCCTATTTTGTTGCATTACAACCTGTAATTTAAATATATTTTTATTTGGATTTCATGTAATGGACATACACAAAATAGTCCAAATTGGTGAAGTGAAATGAAAATAATTACTTGTTTCTAAAAATGCTAAAAAATAAATAACGTTCATCAATGAGCTTGACGCCTTGATAAGTTCCTTTCCTGAGGATGGCTCACCCCTCACATTTCTGGGTGACTTCAACCTCCCTACGTCTACATTTGACTCATTTCTCTCTGCCTCCTTCTTTCCACTCCTCTCCTCTTTTGACCTCACCCTCTCACCGTCCCCCCCTACTCACAAGGCAGGCATTACGCTTGACCTCATCTTTACTAGATGCTGTTCTTCTACTAATCTCACTGCAACTCCCCTCCAAGTCACCGACCACTACTTTGTATCCTTTTCTCTCTCGCTCTCCTCCAACACTACTCACTCTGCCCCTACTCAGATGGCAATGCGCCGTCGCAACCTTCGCTCTCTCTCTCCCGCTACTCTCTCCTCTTCCATCCTATCATCTTTTCCCTCTGCTCAATCCTTCACCCTCCAATCTCCTGATTCTGCCTCCTCAACCCTCCTATCCTCCCTTTCTGCATCCTTTGACTCTCTATGTCCCCTATTCTCCCGGCCGGCTCGGTCCTCCCCTCCTGCTCCGTGGCTTGATGACTCATTGCGAGCTCACAGAACAGGGCTCCGGGCAGCCGAGCGGAAATGGAGGAAAACTAGACTCCCTGCGGACCTGGCATCTTTTCACTCCCTCCTCTCTACATTTTCTTCATCTGTTTCTGCTGCTAAAGCCACTTTCTACCACTCTAAATTCCAAGCATCTGCCTCTAACCCTAGGAAGCTCTTTGCCACCTTCTCCTCCCTGCTGAATCCTCCTCCCCCTCCCCCCTCCTCCCTCTCTGTGGATGACTTCGTCAACCATTTTGAAAAGAAGGTTGACGACATCCGATCCTCGTTTGTTAAGTCAAATGACACTGCTGGTCCTGCTCACACTGCCCTACCCTATGCTTTGACTTCTTCCTCCCCTCTCTCTCCAGACGAAATCTTGCGACTTGTGACGGCCGGCCGCCCAACAACCTGCCCGCTTGACCCTATCCCCTCCTCTCTTCTCCAGACCATCTCCGGTGACCTTCTCCCTTACCTCACCTCGCTCATCAACTCATCCTTTACCGCTGGCTATGTCCCTTCCGTCTTCAAGAGAGCGAGAGTTGCACCCCTTCTCAAAAAACCAACACTCGATCCCTCTGATGTCAACAACTACAGACCAGTATCCCATCTTTCTTTTCTCTCCAAAACTCTTGAGCGTGCCGTCTTTAGCCAACTCTCTTGATATCTCTCTCAGAATGACCTACTTGATCCAAACCAGTCAGGTTTCAAGACTGGTCATTCAACTGAGACTGCTCTTCTCTGTGTCACGGAGGCTCTCTGCACTGCTAAAGCTAACTCTCTCTCCTCTGCTCTTGTCCTTCTAGACCTGTCTGCTGCCTTTGATACTGTGAACCATCAGATCCTCCTCTCCACCCTCTCCGAGCTGGGCATCTCCGGCGCGGCTCACTCTTGGATTGCGTCCTACCTGACCGGTCGCTCCTACCAAGTGGCGTGGCGAGAATCTGTCTCCGCACCACGTGCTCTTACCACTGGTGTCCCCCAGGGCTCAGTTCTAGGCCCTCTCCTATTCTCGCTATACACCAAGTCACTTGGCTCTGTCATATCCTCACATGGCCTCTCCTATCATTGCTACGCAGACGACACACAACTAATCTTCTCCTTTCCCCCTTCTGATAACCAGGTGGCGAATCGCATCTCTGCATGTCTGGCAGACATATCAGTGTGGATGACGGATCACCACCTCAAGCTGAACCTTGGCAAGACGGAGCTGCTCTTCCTCCCGGGGAAGTACTGCCCGTTCCATGATTTCGCCATCACGGTTGACAACTCCATTGTGTCCTCCTCCCAGAGTGCGAAGAGCCTTGGCGTGACCCTGGACAACACCCTGTCGTTCTTCGCTAACATCAAGGCGGTGACCCGATCCTGTAGGTTCATGCTCTACAACATTCGGAGAGTACTACCCTGCCTTACACAGGAAGCGGCACAGGTCCTAATCCAGGCACTTGTCATCTCCCGTCTGGATTACTGCAACTCACTGTTGGCTGGGCTCCCTGCCTGTGCCATTAAACCCCTACAACTCATCCAGAATGCCACAGCCCGTCTGGTGTTCAACCTTCCCAAGTTCTGAATAGTTATGCACGCTCAAGTTTTCTATTTTTTTGTCCTATTTCTTGTTTGTTTCACAATAAAAAATATTTTGCATCTTCAAATTGGTAGGCATGTTGTGTAAATGAAATTATACAAACGCCCCCAAAATTAATTTTAATTCCAGGTTATAAGGCAACAAAATAGGAAAAATGCCAAGGGGGGTGAATACTTTCGCAAGCCACTGTATATACGTGTTTGTGTTGGGTGGAGTAATAAAACCCCTAATACGTATTCCTCAGCCTGTCTTCTAATCATTATACAACGTGACAAGTACTTGCCCCTATGAAGCTATCATTAGCTCTCACCAGATTAGTGAGAGAGCTAACCACGGTCTGGCCTTTCCCAGTGTAGAAATTATGAGCTTTCAGACACATTGCGAGAGACTTTATTATTACAAGTCCACTGTGAAACACCTGAAACACAGATATACAGTGGGGGTCAGAAATTATTGACACCCTTGATAAAGATAAGCAAAAATGACAGTAGGAATTAAATAATTAAAATACTGAGCTATATTGCATGTAAAAAAAGGGGGAAATTATATTATTTGATACGAATACAATTGCTCAGATAAAGGGATTTGTTTAACAAGTAATAATTTACCTTTCAGTACCTCACATTGTGAGGATAACAGCACTGAGCCTTTTTCTCAAATGTTTTATGAGTTGGCGAACACATTGGGAGGGATCTTAGACCATTCCTTCATACAAAATATTTCCAGATCCTTGATATCCTTCGTCTGCACTTATGGACTGCCCTCTTCAATTCAAACCACAAGTTTTCAATTGGGTTCAAGTCCGGAGACTGAGGTGGCCATTGCAAAATGTTTCTTTGTGGATTTTTATTTGTGTTTGAGATTGTCTTGCTGGAAGATCCACTTCTGGCCAAGTTTCAGCCTCCTGGCAGAGGCAACCAGGTTTTTGGCTACAATGTCTTGGTACTGGGTAAAGTTGATGATGCCATTGACCTTAACAAGGGTCCCAGGACCAGTGAAAGTAAAATAGCCCCATAACAGCAAAGTTCCACAACCATATTTTACAGTAGGTATGGGGTTATTTTCTGCATTCTCATTTCAACGCCAAACCCAATACTGGTGTGCATGGCCAAAGAGCTCTATTTTAATGTCATCCAACAAATGTAAATGCCTGGAGTTTGCTAAATGACATTGGAACTTGGATTGGAACCGGTGCTTTGGTCAGATGACAGATGACAATAGAGCTCTTTGGCCATGCACACCGTATTATAATAATAATATGCCATTTAGCAGACGCTTTTATCCAAAGCGACTTACAGTCATGCGTGCATACATTTTTTTTGTGTATGGGTGGTCCCTGGGATTGAACCCACTACCTTAGCGTTACAAGCGCCATGCTCTACCAGCTGAGCTACAGAGGACCACAATTTGTATTAGTTGATTTACAATGTTGAATTGTTGATTTAGAATGGGAATATGTACCCAAATACATTTAAATAAATACAAATCTAGCAAAATGAAGTTAATTTTTTTATCTAAAATGCAATGCCCAAATGCCACCGTAATTCAAGAACGACCCACATGCGCAGAACGTAAGGTGGTTTAGGGACAATGTGTCCTGAATAAAGGTAACGCAGCCACTCTGTATTTTAAAAGCATGTAGGACATTTTGAAACACTGCCACCAACACATTTACAGTAGAACTATGTTCAAATAAATTACAAAGATGTGAACATTATGCTGTATGCTAATGAGGTCTCGCGAAGATAACCCCCAACCATTGTTATGCATTTCAGCTAATGGTGAGGCAATCGTTGGCGACAGACAGTTCTCCAGGTTAATCCCTGATGATGTGGATGCTATGGTGAGAGATGAATGTGACGGCCGGGACATCATAGACAGTCTTAATTAAGCTTGAGACAAAGGAAGCCAGATATGCTTGAGGAGAGTACCCGTCCCTACTTATTAGATAGCTGCAATGGGTACTGATATCACACACTGGCAGTTACTCCACAAATGCAAATTAACTTCTGTCCATTCCAGTCATTATGCTGGACTAGAAACATTGTAGTAATGTTTGGAGAATATTGTCCTCAAATTATCTCACAACTGAATGGGCACCATGGAAATGTGAAATGCTGTCTAAACCGGCTTTTTAATTTCAACTCTGCTTTTTTTTTTTATCACAAATGAGTGAATAGTTGTTATCAGTTGCTAAATTAATGAGAAGGAAAAAATTGTAAACCTTGGCAGAATATGTTTACGAGTGGCGCAGCGGTCTAAGGCACTACATCGCAGTGCATGAGGCATCACTACAGACCCGGGTTCGATCCCAGCCTGTGTCACAGTCAGCCGTGACCGGGAGAGGCAGAGCACAATTGACCCAGAGTCGTCCGGGTTAGGGGAAGGTTTGGCCGGCCGTGATTTCCTTGTCCGATCGCGCTGTAGTGACTCCTTGTGGCGGGCCGGGTGCCTGCAAGCTAACGTTGGTCAACCAGCTGGACGGTGTTTCCTCCAACACATTGGTGTGGCTGGCTTCCGGGTTAAGCGAGCAGTGTGTCAAGAAGCAGTGTGGCTTGGCAGTTTCGGAGGACGCATGGCTCTCGACCTTCACCTCTCCAAAGTCCGTAGGGGAGTTGCAGCGATGGGACAAGACTGTAACTATCAATTGGGGAGAAAAAGGGGTAAAAGTACAAAATAAGAATATGTTTACATGCTCTGGATAGTACCTTGGGCTAAAACTTGTGGAATTTCCAAGTGCCACATGGCATCCATATGACATGGTACTACCAGGTCAACAAACACATACGGTCCTTTTTTATAACAATACATGATAAGATTTGCATGCTACATGCACTGGCAATTAAAACAATACATGTTTCCCTCTGTCTCTTCTCTTTCGACCTCAAGGAATCCCTGCCATCTCTGTGATGTGTCTCTCTAAGTAACTGGCAACTTTGGTTTATTTAACTTCCCCCGTTTCCAAATGACATTCGGCGAAGGTCACACTCCATCCATTATCTGCCAGCTTATTATAAAATCTCTAATGACTGACAATAAATGCTTAGAAGTCAAAAATCTGTGCATGTGGAATGAACACCTAAGAAGCTTCGACCTCATTAGGATTCCGCCCGCTCCTACAGATACCTAATTATCGCTGTGTCACGTGCTACTCGCATATGAGGTCAGGCCTGATGTATCAAACCAACACTACTCCAGTCCAGCCTTTGTCCCTACTGACGTTATTGAAAATAAATGGTTGATATGTCTCCCTTTCACCCTAATGAGCATTGAAACAGTTTTAAATAAGGGCATCTGAATATTATATATACCCATATTGAATCTCTATGACCACCCCCCGTTCATCCTCTCGGCGGCCACTAAGCCTAGTTATCAGGCCATGTGCATCTCGTCTTTGAAAAACGATTTTTGCAAGCATTTACGGATGGCCTCTCACTCTCCCTGTCTGCTTGGCTACTGTAAGCCACTCCTATTAAATAGCTTACTGCACAGTAAAGTAAGTGTGCTCCCGCAGGAGTGATTTTTAAGAGGCGATCTCAATCAGTCTTCAATAATTAACATGGCTTACATTCAGTAAATAAATTCTGGGCCGCTTTTGTAGAAGCGGGTAGACAAGACCCAGACGGAGTGCTATTAGGGTGAAAAGCATATGGCAAACGGTCCGCAAGCGCATCAGTGCAAAATCATACCTCACATAGGGGCCATCAACGCAATTGAGGCTTAGGAAAAATGTAAGAGGGTAAAATAGTGCTAAAATACCACGATCATACAGTTTGTTGATAGCATACAGTACCAACAAAAATAAATAAGTAATATTTTCAAATACATTTCAGATAAATTGTAGCTGTTATACAGTCCTGATTAGTAATGAAATAGTAGTATACAAAGTTGTGTCTTGGGGATGTTCTTTTGGAAACACCAACAGTTCATGATGACACTGAATGCAGCCTCAGAAGCAGCCCATACCTTTGGTGAAGCAATATGTTGAGGCCTCTGTACCCAGCAGAGACCCCACTGTCTATTTATAACGGGGCAAGCCTTTGACGGGCTTTCATGTTGACCTCTCCTGAGTCTGCCTGCATCAACAACATACAGTGAGGGAAAAAAGTATTTGATCCCCTGCTGATTTTGTACGTTTGCCCACTGACAAAGACATGATCAGTCTATAATTTTAATGGTAGTGTCACGGACGTTGAAGGATGGGTCAGACCAAGGCGCAGCGTGAAATGCATACATGTTTATTTATCAAAATAAACACAGGAACAAAACAACGTAACGTGAAGTCCTCAGGCTGAACACAATACAAGCCTATACACGGAACAAGATCCCACAACTAATGATAACAAACAGGCTACTAAAGTATGATCCCCAATCAGAGACAATGAGCAACAGCTGCCTCTGATTGGGAATCACACCCGGCCAAACATAGAAACACAAAACCTAGAATGAGAACATAGAAATAATAACATAGATCTCCACACCCTGACTCAACATACAAGAGTCCCATAAGTCAGGGCGTGACAGGTAGGTTTATTTGAAAAGTGAGAGACAGAATAACAACAACAAAATCCAGAAAAATGCATGTCAAAAATGTTATAAATTTATTTGGATTTTAATGAGGGAAATAAGTATTTGACCCCTCTGCAAAACATGACTTAGTACTTGGTGGCAAAACCCTTGTTGGCAATCACAGAGGTCAGACGTTTCTTGTAGTTGGCCACCAGGTTTTCATACATCTCAGGAGGGATTTTGTTCCACTCCTCTTTGCAGATCTTCTCCAAGTCCATGGTGCTTGCCTACGGAGCTGTGAGGGTAACGGCACCTCCTTACCTTCAGGCTCTGATCAGACCCTATACCCAGACGAGGGCACTACGTTCATCCACCTCTGGCCTGCTAGCTCCCCTACCTCTATGGAAGCACAGTTCCCGCTCAGCCCAGTCAAAGCTATTCGCTGCTCTGGTACCCCAATGGTGGAACAAGCTCCCCCACGACGCCAGGACAGCGGAGTCACTGACCACCTTCCGGAGACACTTGAAACCCTGCCTCTTTAAGGAATACCTGGAATAGTATAAAGTAATCCTTCTTCCCCCACCCCCCATAAAAAAAAGGTGGTTGTCCCACTGGCTATCATAAGTTGAATACACCAATTTGTAAGTCGCTCTGGATAAGAGCGTCTGCTAAATGATGTAAATGTAAATGTAAGTCATTAAGGTTTCGAGGCTAACGTTTGGCAACTCAAACCTTCAGCTCCCTCCACAGATTTTCTATGGGATTAAGGTCTGGAGACTGGCTAGGCCACTCCAGGACCTTAATGTGCTTCTTCTTGAGCCACTCCTTTGTTGCCTTGTCTATGTGTTTTGGGTTATTGTCATGCTGGACTACCCATCCACGACCCATTTTCAATGCCCTGGCTGAGGGAAGGAGGTTCTCACCCAAAATTTGACGGTACATGGCCCCGTCCATCATCCCTTTGATGCGGTGAAGTTGTCCTGTCCCCTTAGCAGAAAAACACCCCCAAAGCATAATGTTTCCACCTCCATGTTTGACGGTGGGGATGGTGTTCTTGGGGTCATATGCAGCATTCCTCCTCCTCCAAACATGGCGAGTTGAGTTGATGCCAAAGAGCTCCATTTTGGTCTCATCTGACCACAACACTTTCACCCAGTTCTCCTCTGAATCATTCAGATGTTCATTGGCAAACTTCAGACGGGCATGTATATGTGCTTTTTTGAGCAGGGGGACCTTGCGGGCGCTGCAGGATTTCAGTCCTTCACGGCGTAGTGTGTTACCAATTGTTTTCTTGGTGACTATGGTCCCAGCTGCCTTGAGATCATTGACAAGATCCTCCCGTGTAGTTCTGGGCTGATTCCTCACCATTCTCATGATCATTGCAACTCCACGAGGTGAGATCTTGCATGGAGCCCCAGGCCGAGGGAGATTGACAGTTCTTTTGTGTTTCTTCCAATTGTGAATAATCACACCAACTGTTGTCACCTTCTCACCAAGCTGCTTGGCGATGGTCTTGTAGCCCATTCCAACTTCCACTTTTAACTCCTCCTCCACATTTACTGGATTGGTTGAACAGTGCAGAAGATAACCTCCCCCGACAGTTTTTTATTCTTCTCTTCAACACCAGAGGATCTAGTTTCAGCGGTTTCTTTTACGCCTGCTACATTAGGTTAAGTGTGATCAAACGCACATCCTTTAGTGGGGTGCACATCCCTAAACTGCCAATCAAATTGCCCCTACCACGCATCGGGCCTGGGTGGGCGGGGTTAATACTACATTTTAGATATATGACCGCAGTGGCAAACGCTGAACGTCATCACCTGCTATTGAGTGGAAAACAAAACAACAATGAATGTACGTAGTAGAGACAAACAAGTTTGAAGTTTGAAGTTATATTAGTTGTATGTACGGGATACACATGGTATACACCAGGGATCATCAGCTAGATTCAGCCGCAGACCGGCTTTTTCTTGAGTGGATGGTCGGGGGGCCGGAACATAATTACAAATCATTTGTAGACTGCAATTTGACCGCAAGAATCCCAAACAGATATAATATTTGACTAAAACATGATAATTTCAAACCTTGCTTACATTTATTTATGTGTGGGAATTCTTGCGAACAGATTTCCAAAATTTAAATCACTTGGAGCTGATTTCCTGGTGTTTTTATAGTCTTTTTTGTCCAACAAAAATCATAGTTTTTTTTTTGGCTCAGGTATTTGGGGGGGCCAAATAAAACTACCCGCAGCTGCCAGTTGGCGAACCCTGGTATACACCGTCCAACTAAATGCTTACTTGCAGGTTCCTTCTCCTTCATTGTGTATGATGGTGGTGAAGGGTAAAACTTCTGATTAACAGCATGTTTATTATTTAGTAGACCATTCCATTGGTTCTGTAGTAAAATATCAGACCAACCGGATCACCAGGCGAGCTAAAATGAATCCACCGCTAGACTGGATCGAGAGCATTCGTTTTGTGCAGTCACTGATCAGTGGTCACCAGCGACTTTCAAGGTATATTGCATTATGGGAGTAATAGTTGTCCGACTTGCGTCTACATGTTGACTGCATTAACTTTACAAGAACAACATGATCGAAGTTCATGAAGTGATATCAGTGACCTCTGATGACAGTCTATAACCATGTTTTCATCCAACAATTTGTATGTGAATAAAGACACATTGTGATCAGATAGTAATGAGATCTGGCAGACCACCTCCGGAGACCACCAGTCTACTTATCAAATGTTCCTGGATGTGAGTCCAAACCTTTAAAGAAGAACTATAGCGGAAATGTATGCTGTGTCTCTCTCAGCGCAGCACTGCTCACACTGCTTACACTGCTTACACACATTGGTATGATAACTGCCACCAGTCAAACATCAATGTAGTGTACTTATGGGGAAAGACCAAACATGTAGCTGCTGGTGCTACTTGTGGTACCTGGTATCACTGGAAAGGTCATCATTATTCTCTTGAAGGGATAGTTTAGGATTTTGGCAATGAGGCCCTTTATCTAGCCTACTTCCCCAGAGTCAGATGAACTTGTGGATACCATTTCTATGTATCTGCGTGCAGTTTGAAGGAAGTTTCTAACTAGCTTTAGAGCAATTGCTAACTGGCATCAGCACAATGACTGAAAGTGTATATGAACAGCCAGCATGCTAGCTGTTCCTGTAGACATCCAGTCATAACTTCCTTCATACTGGACGCAGAGACATAAAAATGGTATCCACAAGTTCATCTGACTCTGGGGGAGTAGATAACGGGCCTCATTGCCCAAATCCTAAACTATCCCTTTATTAAGGACGTCTCTATGAAGATCAGACCAGTGTCTTAGACCACTGAAGAGAAACAGCCAGTGGGGTCTCCCAATGTGTTTAGCATGGGCTGAGAATCTGCTACTCTGATATTATCTAATTGATCATCCAATCATAGTCAATAGAGGATTATATTGAAATGTGGGATATCAGGGCTGTTCTGATTTACATACTGTATTATAAGGGTGTTTCTGACAAGAATTACTGTAGGTTGTTAAGTTATTCTACTATCACAAACTTTGTGTTGAGGATGAGGGGTCCCTGGCATCTGGCGATACTGCTAGATTGATGGAGTTTTTCAGTAGATGGACATGATGAAAAGCCTACATTTGTCAACATTTATGAATGAGTAAAATAACTATTAGTTCTATATTTAGTGTTATGTTATTGGGTGTTTTTGATCTGGCAAGATTCACTGCATGCTTTTATGCTTTACTTCTCTGTGTGAATAAAATGTTAAAATATGTTTCATTGTTATCTCTGCATTCATCATCAATATTATCAACTGGCCTTTTATTGTTAAATGTGTCAATAGCACCCAGGGAATGAGAGCGGAGTGCAGACAACTTTGATGTAAATCAGTGGGTGGTGCTTTTTGATTGACACTTTGGTGCATGTGCACATCGAATGATAAAAGGCCAGTTAATTTTATGAAAGTGGTGGCAAATGTAATTGTGGTGCATTGAATTGATGAAAGTAATAAGTTATATTCATTTGATGTTTCTGTTTTGATCAATGTGATAGTTTTATTTAATTGGAAACCAAATTCATCAAACCAGTTTTAATTTAATGAATCAATTATTTAATTTAATTGCATTAAATAAATAAAGATTATTATTACTATTATGATTATGATGATGACGATGATGATGATGGTAATGATGATGCTAATTATTTTTGACACTTCCACCCCTCATATATATACAGTGGGGAGAACAAGGATTTGATACACTGCCGATTTTGCAGGTTTTCCAACTTACAAAGCATGTAGAGGTCTGTAATTTTTATCATAGGTACACGTCAACTGTGAGAGACGGAATCTAAAACAAAAATCCAGATAATCACATTGTATGATTTTTAAGTAATTATTTTGCATTTTATTGCATGACATAAGTATTTGATCACGTACCAACCAGCAAGAATTCCGGCTCTCACAGACCTGTTAGTTTTCCTTTAAGAAACCCTCCTGTTCTCCACTCATTACCTGTATTAACTGCACTTCTTCGAACTCGTTACCTGTATAAAAGACACCTGTCCACACACTCAATCAAACAGACTCCAACCTCTTCACAATGGCCAAGACCAGAGAGCTGTGTAATGACATCAGGGATAAAATTGTAGACCTGCACAAGGCTGGGATGGGCTACAGGACAATAGGCAAGCAGCTTGATGAGAAGGCAACAACTGTTGGCGCAATTATTAGAAAATGGAAGAAGTTCAAGATGACGGTCAATCACCCTCGGTCTGGTGCTCCATGCAAGATCTCACCTCGTGGGGCATCAATGATCATGAGGAAGGTGAGGGATCAGCCCAGAACTACACGGCAGGACCTGGTCAATGACCTGAAGAGAACTGGGACCACAGTCTCAAAGAAAACCATTAATAACACACTACGCCGTCATGGATTAAAATCCTGCAGCGCACGCAAGGTCCCCCTGCTCAAGCCAGCGCATGTCCAGGCCCGTCTGAAGCTTGCTAATGACCATCTGGATGATCCAGAGGAGGAATGGGAGAAGGTAATGTGGTCTGATGAGACAAAAATATAGCTTTTTGGTCTAAACTCCACTCGCCATGTTTGGAGGAAGAAGAAGGATGAGTACAACCCCAAGAACACCATCCCAACCGTGAAGCATGGAGGTGGAAACATCATTCTTTGGGGATGCTTTTCTGCAAAGGGGACAGGACGACTGCACCGTATTGAGGGGAGGATGGATGGGGTCATGTATCGCGAGATCTTGGCCAACAACCTCCTTCCCTCAGTAAGAGCATTGAAGATGGGTCGTGGCTGGGTCTTCCAGCATGGCAACGACCCGAAACACACAGCCAGGGCAACTAAGGAGTGGCTCCGTAAGAAGCATCTCAAGGTCCTGGAGTGGCCTAGCCAGTCTCAGACCTGAACCCAATAGAAAATCTTTGGAGGGGAGCTGAAAGTCCGTATTGCCCAGCGACAGCCCCCGAAACCTGAAGGATCTGGAGAAGGTCTGTATGGAGGAGTGGGCCAAAATCCCTGCTGCAGTGTGTGCAAACCTGGTCAAGACCTACAGGAAATGTATGATCTCTGTAATTGCAAACAAAGGTTTCTGTACCAAATATTAAGTTCTGCTTTTCTGATGTATCAAATACTTATGTCATGCAATGTAATGCAAATGAATTACTTAAAAATCATACAATGTGATTTTCTGGATTTTTGTTTTAGATTCCGTCTCTCACAGTTGAAGTGTACCTATGATAAAAAATTACAGACCTCTACATGCTTTGTAAGTAGGAAAACCTGCAAAATCAACAGTGTATCAAATACTTGTTCTCCCCACTGTATATATATACAGTGGGGAAAAAATGTATTTAGTCAGCCACCAATTGTGCAAGTTCTCCCACTTAAAAGATGAGAGAGGCCTGTAATTTTCAACGTAGGTACACGTCAACTATGACAGACAAATTGAGAAAAAAAAATCCTGAAAATCACATTGTAGGATTTTTAATGAATTTATTTGCAAATTATGGTGGAAAATAAGTATTTGGTCACCTACAAACAAGCAAGATTTCTGGCTCTCACAGACCTGTAACTTCTTCTTTAAGAGGCTCCTCTGTCCTCCACTCGTTACCTGTATTAATGGCACCTGTTTGAACTTGTTATCAGTATAAAAGACACCTGTCCACAACCTCAAACAGTCACACTCCAAACTCCACTATGGCCAAGACCAAAGAGCTGTCAAAGGACATCAGAAACAAAATTGTAGACCTGCACCAGGCTGGGAAGACTGAATCTGCAATAGGTAAGCAGCTTGGTTTGAAGAAATCAACTGTGGGAGCAATTATTAGGAAATGGAAGACATACAAGACCACTGATAATCTCCCTCGATCTGGGGCTCCACGCAAGATCTCACCCCGTGGGGTCAAAATGATCACAAGAACGGTGAGCAAAAATCCCAGAACCACACGGGGGGACCTAGTGAATGACCTGCAGAGAGCTGGGACCAAAGTAACAAAGCCTACCATCAGTAACACACTATGCCGCCAGGGACTCAAATCCTGCAGTGCCAGACTTGTCCCCCTGCTTAAGCCAGTACATGTTCAGGCCCGTCTGAAGTTTGCTAGAGTGCATTTGGATGATCCAGAAGAGGATTGGGAGAATGTCATATGGTCAGATGAAACCAAAATAGAACTTTTTGATAAAAACTCAACTCGTCGTGTTTGGAGGACAAAGAATGCTGAGTTGCATCCAAAGAACACCATACCTACTGTGAAGCATGTGGGTGGAAACATCATGCTTTGGGGCTCCGTGTTGCCCAGCGACAGCCCCAAAACATCACTGCTCTAGAGGAGATCTGCATGGAGGAATGGGCCAAAATACCAGCAACAGTGTGTGAAAACCTTGTGAAGACTTACAGAAAACGTTTGACCTGTGTCATTGCCAACAAAGGGTATATAACAAAGTATTGAGAAACTTTTGTTATTGACCAAATACTTATTTTCCACCATAATTTGCAAATAAATCCATTAAAAATCCTACAATGTGATTTTCTGGATTTTCTTTCTCATTTTGTCTGTCATAGTTGATGTGTACCTATGATGAAAATTACAGGCCTCTCTCATCTTTTTAAGTGGGAGAACTTGCACAATTGGTGGCTGACTAAATACTTTCCCCCCCCACTTTATATATATATATATATATATATATATATATATATATATACACTAGCGTTAAAAAGTTTGGGGTCAATTAGACATTTCCTTAATTTCGAAAGAAAAGCAATTTTTCTGTCCATTACAATAACATCACATTGATCAGAAATACAGTGTAGACATTGTTAATGTTGTAAATGGCTATTGTAGCTGGAAACGGCAGATTTTTTTGGAATATCTACATAGGCGTACAGTGGCCCGGGATGCTGACCTTCTAGGCAGAGTTGCAAAGAAAAAGCCATATCTCAGACTGGCCAATAAAAAGAAAAGATTAAAATGGGCTGTCTGAGATATGGCTTTTTCTTTGCAACTCTGCCTAGAAGGTCAGCATCCTGGAGTCGCCTCTACACTGTTGATGTTGAGACTGGTTTATTGCGGGTACTATTTAATGAAGCTGCCAGTTGAGGACCTGTGAGGCGCCTGTTTCTCAAACTAGACACTCTAATGTATTTGTCCTCTTGCTCAGTTGTGCACCGGGGCCTCCCACTCCTCTTTCTATTCTGGTTAGAGACAGTTTGCACTGTTCTGTGAAGGGAGAAGTACATAGCGTTGTACGAGATCTTCAGTATCTTGGCAATTTCTCACATGGAATAGCCTTCATTTCTCAGAACAAGAATAGACTGATGAGTTTCAGAAGAAACTTCTTTGTTTCTGGCCATTTTGAGCCTGTAATTGAACCCACAATTGCTGATGCTCCAGATACTCAACTAGTCTCAAGAAGGCCAGTTTTATTGCTTCTTTAATCAGAACAACAGTTTTCAGCTGTGCTAAAATAATTGCAAAAGGGTTTTCTAATGATCAATTAGCCTTTTAAAATGATAAACTTGGATTAGCAAACACAACATGCCATTGGAATACAGGACTGATGGTTGCTGAAAATGGGCCTCTGTACGCCTATGTAGATATTCCATAAAGAAATCAGCAATTTCCAGCTATGATAGCCATTTACAACATTAACAATGTCTACACTGTATTTCTGATCAATTTGATGTTATTTTAACGGACAAAAAAATTGCTTTTCTTTCGAAAACAGGGACATTTCCAAGTGACCCCAAACTTTTGAACGGTAGTGTATGTGCGCTACATTGCATTTGAGAAAATGGGTTGCCATATATAGTAAGAATACATGACCTCCTTTAAGGACACACTAACACATACAAGGATCCATTTTATTTTCCAATCTGCCAACCACTCAGAATCATGTTTATTTAATTTAGCCTCCCATTTCATATAAACACCGTTTTGGACTACAGCGGCTGAAATCAATTAAGGTCATCATCTAATGAAACTCCAAAATGGATACGGACTAATACACACGAACACAGACGGAATGCCCTAGTATGTTTCCGAAGACAAATGCACAGCAGTACATTTCCAATCAAGCACCAGGATAAGCAACTCAGTGTTGTTTTATTTTGAAATATATAACAATTTGTTATTCTAATTGGGTGGCACTGTGAATGACATTTTAATTGTTCATACGTAAGAGAGGCCTGTTTGTATAATAGAACTGTTCAATCACACCTTGTACAGAGCAGTATGATAAGACACCACTCATATCTGGAGATCTGTACCTACCAGTGTTGTACATGAGGCCTGTTCAGTCCGGTGTGAAGAGAAGGAGTCCTGATCTGGGGTCTTCAGAGAGACATATGCCACAGAGGTTGACCTCCACAGTTAGCTGCCCTCTTATTAATCGCCTGTCAGACTTGGCTCTCAAGTGACAATGGCAGATGGGCTATTGGCTCACCCAAGTGGTCCCATGCCTCATTTTGCCCAAATCCTGACACCCTCACATGAACTGAGATAATTTTTTCTATGGCTATTGATTGTGTTATTTCTAAGAAAAAGCATGGGGAAATGTATACTGTCACAGGGCATAACAAAGGGACAATAATTAAAGAGCAAAGGATAAAATAAAATGCATAATCATCATCATCATCTTCATCTGTTGTGACGGGCAACACTTGAGTGAGTTTCCACTTCCGCATTGTCTCCGTGTTGCTGTGTGAAGTTTGTTGCTACTTGGCTACCTGCCAAACTTTTAGGTTTTTTACTTTTAATAACTGTTTAATCAAAACTCTGCATTTAACAAATTTACCAACGTCTTAGTTTTGTCCTCGCTCAACTTTTTAATTCAACTTGTTCATCCCTGACGCTTTGTCTGAACACAGTTCTACAGGACCCCCACCAGCCCAAAACGGTAAGTAGTAACATTAACACTATGCCAACTAATTGCAGTCGCTGCACTCATAATATGCACAAGAACTATGGTGAGGATAGCCGAGTTGCAAGCCCAGCTTCAGACGCAATCGTTAATTACGGGCAATTTTAGAGTAGGAAAGGATGAAACAGCGTCTGTGCCACCAGTAAGTACAGATAGTAGTATAAATCCCACTGCACAGTCTCCGCAGCCGTCAACACGTTTCTCAAGGCTTCTGGAAAGAAGTGCTGTCGGCATGCTCAACCTGTGTCGCTCATTCAGCCGACAGAAACTTTCAACCGGTTCTCCCCATTAAGCAACGAGTCGGAGTCAGAGGCCGAGCCTTCTCAGGTCTCTCCTCCACCCGTTACGGGGTCTGAGCGGACGAAGCCTCCCACCATTAGCTCTGACAAATTGAAAACCCTAGTCATTGGCGACTCTATTACCTGCAATATTAGACTTTAAAATAATCATCCAGCGATACACTGTTTATCATGGGGCAGGGCTACCGATGTAAAATCTAATTTGAAGATGGTGCTGGCTAAGGCTAAAACTGGCGAGTGTAGAGAGTATAGGGATATTGTCATCCACGTTGGCAGCAACAATGTTAGGATAAAACAGTGAGAGGTCACCAAGCGCAAAATAGCTTCAGCGTGTAAATTAGCTAGAAAGATGTGTCTACATCGAGTAATTGTCTCTGGCCTCCTCCCAGTTAGGGGGAGTGATGAGCTCTACAGCAGAGTCTCACAACTCAATCGCTGGCTGAAAACCGTTTTCTTCCCCTACCAAAAGATAGCATTTGTAGATAAATGGCCCTCTTTCTGGGACTCACCCACAAACAGGACCAAGCCTGGCCTGCTGAGGATTGACGGACTCCATCCTAGCTGGAGAGCTGCTCTCATCTTATCTATCAACATAGACAGGGCTCTAACTCCTCTAGCTCCACATTGAGATAGGGTGCAGGCCAGGCAGCAGGCTGTTAGCCAGCCTGCCAACATTGTGGAGTCTGCAGCTAGCACAGTCAGTGTAGTCAGCTTAGTTTTCCCCATTGAGACCATGTCTGTGCCTCAATCTAGGTTGGGAAAATCTAAACATGATGGTGTTCGCTTTAGCAATCTCACTGGAATAAAGACCTCCTCCATCCCTGTCATTTTTTTAAAGAGACTGATAATACCGCACAACTCAAAATAGGACTACTTAATGTTAGATCCCTCACTTCCAAGGCAGTCATAGTCAATGAACTAATCACTGATCATAATCTTGTTGTGATTGGCTTGACTGAAACATGGTTTAAGCCTGATGAATTTACAGCGTTAAATGAGGCCTCTCCTCCAGGTTACACTAGTGACCATATCCCCCGCAAAGGCGGAGGTGTTGCTGACATTTTTGACAGCAAATGTTAATTTATATGTATATATATAAAATAAAATAAAGATTTTAATATTTTGAGCTTCTAGTCATGAAATCTATGCAGCCTACACAATCACCTTTTATAGCTACTGTTTACAGGCCTCCTGGGCCGTACACAGCATTCCTCACTGAGTTCCCTGAATTCCTATTGGACCTTGTAGTCATGGCAGATAATATTCAAATTTTTGGTGACTTCAATATTCACATGGAGAAGTCCACAGACCCACTCTAAAAGGCTTTTGGAGCCATCATCGACTCAGTGGGTTTTGTTCAACATGTCTCCGGACCTACATATTGCCACAGTCATAACCTGGATCTATGTCTGTCCTGTGGAATAAATATTGTGGATCTAAATGTTTTTCCTCATAATCCTGGACTATTGGACCACCATTTTATTATGTTTGCCATCGCAACAAATAATCTGCTCAAACCCCAATTTAGGATTAGCAGTGTTCCTCAAGGTTACGTTTTAGGACCACTATTGTTTTCACTATATAGTCTACCTATTGGTGATGTCATTCGGAAACACAATGTCAACTTTTACTGCTATGCAGACAACACACAGCTGTACATTTCGATGAAACATGGTGAAGCCCCAAAAGTGCCTACCCTGGAAGCCTGTGTTTCAGACGTAAGGAAGTGGATGGTGGCAAACTTTTTACTTTTAAACTTGGACAAAACAGAGATGCTATTTCTAGGTCCCAAGAATAATGAGATCTGCTGTTGATCAGACAATTCATCTTGATGGTTGTACAGTCATCACAAATAAAACTGTGAAGGACCTCGGCGTTACTCTGGACCCTGATCTCTCTTTTGATGAGCATAACAAGAATATTTCAATCTTGACTAAAAAATACATAATATTACTCCATTGCTAACATCTTTACACTGGCTTCCTGTTAATGCTAGGGCTGATTTCAAGGTTTAACTGCTAACCTACAAAGCATTATATGGGCTTGCTCCTACCTATCACTCCGATTTGGTCCTGCCATACATACATGTACCTACACGTACACTACAGTCACAAGACTCAGGCCTCCTTATTGTCCCTAGAATTTCTAAGCAAACAGCTGGAGGCAGGGCTTTCTCCTATAGAGCTCCATTTTATGGAATGGTCTGCCTATCCATGTAAGAGACGCAGACTCAGTCTCAACCTTGAAGTCTTTACTGAAGACTCATCTCTTCTGTAGGTCCTATGATTGAGTGTAGTCTGGCCCAGGGGTGCGAAGGTGAATGGCAAGGCACTGGAGTGACGAACCACCCTTGCTGTGTCTGCCTGGCCGGCTCCCCTCTCTCCACTGGGATTCTCTGCTTCCACTGGCTTACTAGTGCTCTTCCATGCCATCCCTAGGAGTGGTGCGTCACATGAGTGGGTTGAGTCACTGACGTCAACTTCCTGTCCGGTTTTGCGCCCCCCTCGGGCATGTGCGGTGTAGGAGATCTTCGTGGGCTATACTCAGCCTTGTCTCAGGGTAGTAAGTTGGTGGTCTGTTGATATCCCTCTAGTGGTGTGGGAGCTATGCTTTGGCAAAGTGGGTGGGGTTATTTCCTGCCTGGTTGGCCCTGTCCAGGGGTATCGTCGGACGGGTCCACAGTGTCCCCGATCCCCCCTGTCTCAGCCTCCAGTATCTATGCTGCAATAGTCTATGTGCTGTGGGGCTAGTGTCAGTCTGTCCTATCTGGTGAAATTCTCCTCTCTTATCTGAACTTAAGTATGCTCCCTCTAATCCTCCCATCTCTCTCTCTCTCGGAGGAGGACCTGAGCCCTAGGACCATGCCTCAGGATTACCTGGCCTGATGACTGCTGGCTGTCCCCAGTCACCAGTCCACCTGGTCGTGCTGCTGATCCAGTTTCTGCTGTTTTGCCTGTGGCTACGGAACCCTGACCTGTTCACCAGACATGCTACATTGTCCTGCTGCTGCTCCAGTTTCAACTGTTCTGACATTTACTACTGAGGTGCTGACCTGTTGCACCCTCTACAACCACTGTGATTATTATTTGACCCTGTTGGTCATCTATGAACGTTTGAACATCTTGAAGAACGATCTGGTCTTAATGGCCATGTACTCTTATAATCTCCACCCGGCACAGCCAGAAGACGACTGGTTACCCCTCAGAGCCTGGTTCCTCTCTAGGTTTCTTCCTAGGTTCCTGCCTTTCTAGGGAGTTTTTCCTAGCCACCGTGCTTCTACAACTGCATTGCTTGCTGTTTGGGGTTTTAGGCTGGGTTTCTGTATAAGCACTTTGTGACATCTGCTGATGTAAAAAGGGCTTTATAAATACATTTGATTTGATTTGATTATCATCACCATCAAAAGCGTATTTTCCATACTTCCTGGTATTGTTTGGAGGGAAATAACTATCTACTCAGAAAGTGAAGGAAATGACATTATAAGTTAGATTTCTAGTACACACTAACTTGGAGTAGACTGATCAATTCAAAGGGACAATGATGAAACATAATACATAATTGATTGGCCATATCAATAGAAATACCCAGTATTTTAAAGCTGAATAATTCAAGAGCTCTGCCACAGATACAATCAAGAATGGATTCCTGGAACAATACTGTATTTTATTAAAGAATTGAGGTTGAGATTAAAGTAACCAATGGAGTTGTATCGAATAATGTTAATATTGGATCACATTGTTATGTTGTGCATGCCAGTTTACTTGGTGTACATGTCAGTGTTCTAAGTTTAGCAAGTTTCTTGAACCATACAGTATTCTGTCTGTTATCGCTAGAAGCAAAGGACGACCTAAAATACTGACATCTCTAAAGATTGAATACTGTAATGTCATCATATCTCTTGTCACGTCTGCTATGCAGTGTCAAACCTGTTCCGAGTTGAATCACCCCTTATGAAGTTTTAACACCATCAACACCTCAACTGCTTGACTTGGCTGAAAAGTACATTTCCCCTCCAAAAGCTATTTTGCTCTCACTTATTGTTAAATGTTACAGACAGACTGAATTTCTAAATATGGACCCTCCGGATGCTTGCTATTCTAGGCAATATACTCTTTAAAATGACATAGATAACACAAAGTGCAGGATAAAGTATGTGATATTATTAAACTGAAGTGACGTTAATGACTGGCTGTATGTTAGAATATGAAGTCGTAAGCCACCATATTTAGCATTGAATCAATGTATGATTAGTAATATTCAATAAACGAACGATCAGAACAGTCATATCGATGATATGTCAAGCCTGAGTGTATAGGAATAATAGCTTGATAATTGACATTTCAGACACAGTGCTGCAGTGACATCAGGCCGTTCTAGTACGGAATATGACTCCTGGGTGCATAACTGCAGGCACCAGATTACTACGCCCAGGCATCATTGTTATTTTCATTGCCATTTCCAAAACCACGAGCTACGGTTCCGAAGATTGCGGGTTCAATCTCAGTGATAGGCAAAAAAATTGAACACTTACCTTAACCACTCGGAATGAATGCCTAAACTTAACCGTCCAGTTTTTTCTGTTGAGTTTCAGCTAACATAGGTCAAAATATTCTGTAATTAAAACGGACACACAGTGCAAATTCTACAGCTGTCACCACATACAGTACATATCTCTATTGCTGAAGTTATGCACAGGGACTGCATTTTCTTTGGTGATTGAGTTACGTGAAATCCACTTTAGACCTAGAACATTATTCCAAGAAAATGAGGGTCTGCGCTCCAAATGACTAATTCGGTTGTAGTAGGAATTCAAGCTTTTGATAAAGACAACTCAACTTTGGATTCACACTACATAATGTGTGACTTATAACTAAAATCGGGATTTACCACAAGAAAATGTACTTATTGCTCGCAAAAATGCATTCCATCATCAATCCTGAGCTAGTGCCTTCGGTATTCAGACCCCTTGACCTTTTCCACATTTTGTTAGGTTACAGCCTTATTCTAAACTGTATTACATTGTCCCCCCATCAATCTAAACACAATACCCCATAATGACAAAGCAAAAACAGGATTTTTGAAATGTTTGCTAATTTATTAAGAATATAAAACAGAAAGATCCCATTTATGTAAGTATTCAGACCCTTTACTCAGTACTTTGTTGAAGCACCTTTGGCAGCGATTACAGTCTTGAGTCTACTTGGGTATAATGCTACAAGCTTGGCACACCTGTATTTGGGGAGTTTCTCCCATTCTTCTCTGCAGATCCTCTCAAGCTCTGTCAGGTTGGATGGGGAGCATTGCTGCACGGCTATTTTCAGGTCTCTCTAGAGATGTTCGATCGGGTTCAAGTCCGGGCTCTGGCTGGGCCACTGAAGGACATTCAGAAACTTGTCCCGAAGCCACTCCTGCATTGTCTAGGCTGTGTGCTTAGGGTTGTTATCCTGTTGTAAGGTGAACCTTCGCCCCCAGTCTGAGGTCCTGAGCGCTCTGGAGCAGGTTTTCATCAAGGATCTCTCTGTACTTTGCTCCGTTCATTTTTTCCTCCATCCTGACTAGTCTCCCAGTCCCTGCCGCTGAAAAACATCCCCTCAGCATGATGCTGCCACCACCATGCTTCACCGTAGGGATGGTTCCAGGTTTCCTCCAGAAGTGACGCTTGGCATTCAGGCCAAAGAGTTCAATCTTGGTTTCATCAGACCAGAGGATCTTGTTTCTCCTGGTCTGAGAGTTTTTAGGTGCCTTTTGGCAAACTCCAAGCAGGCTGTCATGTGCCTTTTACTGAGGAGTGGCTTCTATCATGCCACTCTACCATAAAGGCCTGATTGGTGGAGTGCTGCAGAGATGGTTGTCCTTCTGGATGGTTCTCCCATCTCCACAGAGGAGCTCTAGAGCTCTGTCAGACTGACCATCGGGTTCTTGGTCACCTCCCTGATCAAGGCCCTTCTCCCCCGGTTGCTCAGTTTGGCCGGGCGGCCAGCTCTAGGAAGAGTCTTGGTGATTCCAAACTTCTTCCATTTAAGAATGATGAAGGCCACTGTGTTCTTGGAGACCTTCAATGCTGCAGAAATTTTTTGGTACCCTTCCCCGATCTCATGGCTTGGTTTTTGCTCTGACATGCACTGTCAACTGTGGGACCTTATATAGATAGGTGTGTGCCTTTCCAAATCATGTCCAATCAATTACATTTACCACAGGTGGACTCCAATCAAGTTGTAGAAACATCTCAAGGATGATCAATGGAAACAGGATGAACCTGAGCTCAATTTTGAGTCTGATAGCAAAGGGTCTGAATACTTATGTAAATAAGGTATTTCTGTTTTCATTTGTAATACATCTGCAAAATTGTCTAAAAACGTGTTTTCACTTTGTCATTAAGGGGTAGTGTGTGTAGATTGCGGAGGAATTTGTTTTATTTAATCCATTTTAGAATTAGGCTGTAACGTAACAAAATGTGGAAAAAATCAAAGGCATTACTTTCCGAAGGCACTGTATAATGGAAAATCCCCAGTATCATAGCATTCATTGATTTGTTTCTTCATATGAACGTCTTGTAATCAAGAGACTCCTAATAAAAATAGTTGATCATAGGACCGTGTTGGAATCGGTTACTCTGACTTGAAAAGACGCAGCTTAAATCTAATGTAAAGAGATTGGTGGTCTACCATTACCCATCAATATGAATTCATAGCTTTGTGCACTTGAATATGAGTCTTAAATAAATATAGAAACTCAAGGACACTAAAGAAAGCGAAGAATAGGTGATATACGCACTACATACAAGGCTGGGCATTTGATTGATTATTGGCAAAAAATATCCCCGTTTGACACAATGAATACACAGAGGTCGCATTTTGTACATATTACACAGGAAACTGTACTCATTTAACCCTAAAAGCGCCAACATAGTTTTAGCTTAAAAGCACTAACAGGGGTCATTTTTTGACCCCAACTTGCTAATGATTGCTAAGTAAATGGTTTAATTCCCCAAAATAAGTATATATTTTAAAATGTTCATACATTTATAGTCAAATTTGATGTTTTTCATGTTTTTAACAGATATTTTGATCAATTGCATCCATAGCCACTTGTTTTGAACATTTGTCTGTTATTCTTTCAAAGTGTTGTGTTTCTGTAATACTCAGAGGTTGGGTTTCGAAAGTATTACATTTTTGACCCCTTGGGGTCTAACTTGACCCCTGTTTACTCCACACATAGAGACACGTTCAAAGCTCTCCCTCGCCCTCTATTTTGCAAATCTGACCCTAATTATATCCTCCTCATTCCTGCTTACAAGCAAAAACTCAAGCAGGAAGTACCAGAGACTCGCTCAATATGGAAGTGGTCTGATGATGCGGATGCTAAGCTAGCATAGACTGGAATATGTTCCGGGATTCATCCAATGGCATTGAGGAGTATACCACATCAGTCACCGGCTTCATCAATAAGTGCATCGACAAAGTCGTCCCCACAGTGACCGTACGTACATATCCTAACCAGAAGCCATGTATTACAGGAAACAGCCGCACTGAGCTAAAGGCTAGAGCTGCCGCTTTTAAGGAGTGGGACACTAATCCGGACGCTTATAAGAAATCCCGCTCATCGGATGTGGCAGGGCTTGCAAACTATATCATATTACAAAGGGAAACCCAGCCGCGAGCTGCCCAGTGACGCAAACCTACCAGACGAGCTAAATGCTTTCTATGCTCGCTTCGAGGCAAGCAACATTGAACCATGCATGAGAGCACCAGCTGCTCCATTGCCAATGTGAGTAAGACCTTTAAACAGGTCAACATTCACAAGGCCATAGGGCCAGATGGATTACCAGGACGCGTACTCAGAGCATGCGCTGACCAACTGGCAAGTGTCTTCTCTGACATTTTCAAACTCTCCCTGACCGAGTCTGTAATATGTACAGTTTCAAGCAGACCACCATAGTCCCTGTGCCCAAGAATGCCAAGGTAACCTGCCTAAATGACTACCGCCCTGTAGCACTCACGTCTGTAGCCATGAAGTGCTTTGAAAGGCTGGTCATGGCTCACATCAACACCATCATCCCAGAAACCCTAGACCCACTACAATGCGCATACTGCCCCAACAGATCCACAGATGACGCAATCTCCTTTCACACTTGGAGAAAAGGAACACCTACATCAGAATGCTTTTCTTTGACTACAGCTCAGCGTTCAACACCATAGTGCACACAAAGCTCATCACTAAACTAAGGACCCTGGGACTGAACACCTCCCTCTGCAACTGGATCCTGGACTTCCTGACGGGCCAACCCCAAGTGGTAAGGGTAGGCAACAACACATCTGACATGCTGATCCTCAACACAGGGGCCCCTCAGGGGTGCGTGCTTAGTCCCCTCCTGTACTCCCTGTTCACCCACGACAGCGTGGTCACGCACGACTCCAACATCATACTTAAGTTTGGCGAACTACAACAACCTCTCCCTCAACGTGAGCAAGACAAAAGAGTTGATCGTGGACTACAGGAAAAGGGGGGCCGAGCATGCCCCCATTCACATTGACAGGGCTGTAGTGGAGCGGGTTGAGAGTTTCAAGTTCCTTGGCGTCCACATCACTAACAAACTATCATGGTCCAAACATACCAAGACAGTCGTGAAGAGGGCACGACATTGCCTATTCCCCCTCAGGAGACTGAAAAGATTGGGTCCTCAGATCCTCAAAAAGTTTTACAGCTGCACCATCGAGAGCATCCTGACTGGTTGCATCATCGCTTGGTATAGCAACTGCTTGGCATCCGACTGCAAGGTGCCACAAAGGGTAGTGCGTATGGCCCAGTACATCACTGGGGCCAAGCTTCCTGCCATCCAGGACCTCTATACCAGACGGTATCAGAGGAAGGCCCTAAACATTGTCAAAGACTCCAGCCACCCTTGTCGTAGACTGTTCTCTCTGCTACTGCACGGCAAGTGGTACCGGAGCGCCAACTCTAGGTCCATAAGACTCCTTAACAGCTTCTACCCCCAAGCCATTAGACTGCTAAACAAAAAACAAAAAACTGCATTGTTGGTTAAGGGCTTGTAAGTAAGCATTTCACGGTAAGGCCTACTGCTGTTGTACTCGGCACATGAGACAAATACAATTTGATTTGATTTGTTGGCTCTTTAAGGGTTAAACACACTAATAATCCTTACTCTACGCCCATCCGTGTTGTATGGCATCAATGTTGGTGTCTTGACTTTTTCACTTTTATTTTTAGATATGTCTTGTTAAAAACGTGGCTTCGGACAGAAACTATTCTCTGCTGGTATGGAGAAATGTTCCCAACACCCCTCACATCATTTGCCGTCTCCTGTTTTGACTTGAGTCAGAGTATGACAGTGGTAAAAGCTGTCTGTCACCCAGTTGACAAGATGGTGGAAAAGATCCTGTTATGTTGACAGGTTCTCCATCGAAATTAGGAGAGGCTGTAGAAATTATGCATGACAGATATTACCAGGATTCATGTAATTGTTTGCACTGCGTGGTTGTTACTAGATGATTGTATTCAATTGAAAATGATTATGACTGTGTTTTTATGACTGAAATAATACCACTATTATTGGAAAATATGATAATTACTGAAACCATTGAAGAAAGGCTTGCAGATATACAGTTGTTACCATTCCATCTGTTGCACATACCACACATTGTACATAACATTAAGATATGTCCGTAACAACTAAAAACGATGAATTTCAATATTGTCAGATAACTTAAAAAATAAATACAATTAAAACATCTAACAACAGATTGGGTACTCACAGAGCTTATGAGTTGATGAATAAGACACAGTGATATGTCGATGATTGACACGTACTGTGAGAGCTCCGGCCGAGCACAGTAGTGTGTCAAACTCAGAAAACCAATAGATATCTATCCTCGTTTGCGCCTGTCTCTGGCCTTCGATCCATGACACCGTGAACTGCCGTGTACATAAAATGATTTCACTCCAGTCGGGAAGCTGAGATATGTTTTCTATCGGTACAGGGCCCACATCTATCCAACCAAGGTCAGATGTGCTACACCTCAAAAACACCCCATGATTGCCTTAATATTGATCCCTGTCCAACCCCCTTCTTCCCCAAGGGCCCCCCACTCAAAGTATCAGTCCATTTCAGAGATGAACACCCAAGAATCTCATTTACAGTATGACACGTTGAAAACAGTAATCTTTACTAACTTGACGCTGAAATAGGCGATGAAGTGTTTTCCTAGCGTTTTTCTAGAGTTTCAAGTTTTTTCTGGATCAGTGCAGGGAAAATCACAGTGCCTGAGCAGAAAGAAACACCTTGGTGTTCTACAGTCTATTTAAATAAATCTCCCCAAAAATCACAGCAGCCATGTTTTTGCTTGAATCATCTGTTAACATCCAAGGCAATAGTTCTACCATTTCTTTCCGTTTCGTTTATTTTCCCTCTAAACGTCTTCAAATGGAGCAGTTTGCCCAGGTGTAATATCTGTTCATATTGGCCGGAGTGTTCTCAACGAACAATCAAGTAATATTGGATCGAAAAATTCAATAACTTCCAAGTAACTTGGAACATTGAGGAGTCAATTTCGACTGGCAGTATCTTGAGCAAAAACCATTTGAAGTGGGAGGTTTATTCTCTTTCTTAAAATTTATGGTATCAAAGGATTGTGTCAAATATGTTGGAGTTTTAACCAGTTACAGTTGAATCCATATTACAGTTTTTCAAAATGCCTTCACTTCAGCAAACTATCCTACATCTAGGTAGGCCTACCTCAAGAATATATTGCAAAAGTTCATTTTGATTGTTTGTTTAGTACTTCCAATTAATTAATTCCACATCCATATAACAGAAATATGTGAAAACCAACAATGGGCCTGTTTATTATTAATTTACAGTACATTCATGCATGCTTTTGTTGTTTGATATGTTTCCAAGCCACTAGCGTTTTGATCAACCGAGACGGGAGAGGGATTGCATTGTTGTGTCCCTCTCTCTCCCCTGCCAAACATTGACTTGGCTCAGCGCTTTCTGAAGTGTGAACTAAATTATAGATTTCTAATTTCATGTGAACTTGAGGCCAATAGGGCCTTTGGTGAAGACCATGGATATTTGATCACAAATGAAAAAATAAATAAAAACACAATGGCCCGGAGTGCCCTGGGAAAGCATATTGTTCAGAGAGAAAAATGAAGGGAATTTGACAGTGACAAAGCTCCAGCTTTATCCTCTGGGTCAAAACTAAAGCCAGCTAGGGTGATGGAAACTGAAAATGATACACTTGATCTTACGCACGAACAACACGTAGTACCGTATGTTAAAACTTGTCACAATACATCTCTGTCACCATGCACCGCATTATAAGTAGTTCTGGCGAAAAAAATTGAAACAGTTGAACTTTTCTCTCTTGTCAAACCAGCGGTATAGTTAGACCAGCGAGGGAAAAGGGTGATATATGAAGCACTAACACGATGATAGACTATTCTTCCTTATCCCTTGGGGGGGGTCGGCTATTGCAAACATAAAAACAGCCCAGCTTACGAAAGCTTGTGTCGGGAAAGGTTAGAACATTTTCACGCTGTGTAGGACGGAGGCTACAGGTTCTGCTCATCTCTCAGCCTACCGAGAGCACTGTATGGGTTATTAGCTATTGTAGAATGTCACACGCACAGCCCCTAATTAGGGCGCCATGTGAAAACAGCCAATTAGCATACAAATATTTGTCGATGATAGGGTTGAGTGTGCATAATATTGACAATTGGCAGGGGTGTCTAAGAGAGGGGGAGTCGATGAGACAGAGAGCTAGAGAGAAGGAGAGAGAAGGGGTAGAGAGAGACAAAGAAAGATAGAGAAAGAGAGGGCGAGACAGAGAGGGAGGGAGAGAGAGCACACAGCCAACAAAGAACTGATGGCGTGTGAGACCTCCCCATCTAATGGGGTGGTCAGTACTCATTCCCTCACTGATGGGCTATGGAGACTGTAAGAGGTAATTAACATTCTCAAGTCTTTACAGGAAATGACAAATGATCAAGAATATTGCTGGCTAGTGAGGAAACAAGAGGATGATGCCTGTGCGTTGCTGGTTGCAGAGGCCCTAAACATTGGAAATTGACATGACAGAGGTAGAGAAGGGAGAGAAACTGCAATACGTTTGTTATTATTGGTTTGCCATGTTGTTGGAGAGTCATGCCCTGACCAGAGTGGATGTCCTGGTCCAGGAAATAGGAATGATCTCATAATTTTGTCACTGGGTGAAATTATTCCCTGTGAGCTTGGAACAGAGGGGCTCACACAATAGTTATATATTATCATGCATAAACAAACTAGAATGTTTGTTCAATGTTTTGAAGGGTTTGATCGTCAAAACTTTGGACAAGGTTGGAGGATACACAATATCCATTAGAGGTTTGGTTTTGTATTGACTTTATATGGAGGTTCTTCCATTGTCAGTGTTGTCATGAAAAATGAAATAGGAATCAATAGGGAACCCCTCTTGACTTAACCATTGATATTTATGGGACTATCTAATTGTTGATCTCTTGGTTATTACCAACCTATATGTTGTATATATACAATCTAAATGCATAATGAAATCCTATACTGTGAGTACTTTATGGATGGCCTGCACCTGTGTAATACAATTTCCTTTGGATTCACACCGAACTCGTAATTTTCAACACTGAGAAACAGGAGTGGATAAATGTACATTTGAAAGCATTACCACTCCCCCTCATGTCTACAGAGTGATAGATCTCCACGAACGCACATCAGTCACTGGGCCATTAATACTGGTTTGTACAAATCTATTAAACTGCATGCTTAAGTGGTTTTATTGCCCTTTATATACAGCATGTCCCCGTATCACCTACTGATTCTTAAAGTTTTATTCTCCCTCTCACTCCAGACTCCATTCTCAACAAACCCCAGCCACGGAAGGCCTTTATTTTGTCCACTTGGCAATGAAATGTAATTGCTTAATACAAACTCAACATAGCGGGACTATCATTGGTACAGCTTGCATTAGACTTTACAATAAGACTTGGCTTCCTGACTAAGTATTGTGACAAAAAGCAAGCAATTGTTAGATTTATCTTGGTATTGTGGCAAGAAACAAGCTTCTGTCGCAGATTTCTTCAAAAATGAATGTGTATTGGGTGAAAACCAAGCTCATACATTCAGGGACCTTCTGGAAAAAGAGTAGGTCTGTCTTCCACAGAAATGAGGTTAACAGTGAACTTTGAGACTAAGAGACTAAGACAAAAACACTAGAGTCTAGCTGAAATGTTAGCAAGGTATGTGAACTCAGTTGTGCAGGGATGCAGCAAAGTCTCATAATAATGAGCTTACTTGTTTGTCACATTGTCCCTACATGACTTCGAAAGTATAATTTGCATAAGGACAAGAGGGATATATTCTAGGGTCATTTTCACCTGAAACCAACCATAACATTAGAATGTTATGGTAATGAGAAGGCACTTGGTCTGGGTACATACAGTTGAAGTTGGAAATTTACATACACTTAGGTTGGAGTCATTAAAACTCGTTTTTCAACCACTCCACAAATGTCTTGATAACAAACTATAGTTTTGGCAAGTCGGTTAGGACATCTACTTTGTGCATGACACAAGTAATTTTCCAACAATTGTTTACAGGCAGATTATTTCACTTATAATTCACTGTATCACAATTCCAGTGGGTCAGTTTACATACACTAAGTTGACTGTGCCTTTAAACAGCTTGGAAAATTCCAGAAAATGATGTCATGGCTTTAGAAGCTAAATGGCATATTATTATTATTATGTCTTGTGTTGTACCGATGAGTGTCCGAACTGTGTGCCAACTGCTTGAACAGACAGTTCGGTACCTTCAACACATCAATACCTCGTACAAAGACCAATAGTGATGCAGTCAATCTCTCCTCAACTTTGAACCAGGAGAGACTGACATGCATGTTACTGACACTTTCCCTCCGTGTTCATCTAAGTGCGATACGTGCTGCTTTGTTCTGGACCGATCTCTTCCCATTTTAGCAACCATTGAGTCTATATGTTTTTACCATGACAGCTTGCTATCTAGGGTTACAGCCAACAGTTTAGTATCCTCAACTTGCTCAATAGCCACATTATTCAATAATAGATATAAAGAAGGTTTAGAATTGAGTTAGTGATTTGTCCCCAAAATTATGCTTTTAGTTTTTGAAATATTTAGCACCAGCCTATTGCTAGTTACCCTATCTAAGGTAAGTGTCTCAGTTATTTATTGTACTGTTGCAGCTGACATGTATACTGTTGAGTTGTCAGCGTACATAGACACACAGGCTTTATTCAAGGTCATTGGAAGGTCATTTGTAAAAACAGAAAACAATAACGGCCCTAGCCGGCTGCCATGCGGTACACCACACTCAACTGAATTTGCATCAGAGAGGCTTCCATTAACGAAAACCTTCTGTGTTCTATTAGATAGGTAACTCTCAATCCATAATAAGGCAGAGGATGCAAATCCATAACACCTAATTATTTTCAGCAATGGGTTATGATCAATGACATCAAAGCTGCACTGAAGTCTAACAAAACAACTCCCACAAACTTCTTACTATCAATTTCTTTCAGCCAATCATCAGTCATTTGTGTCAGTGCCGAGCATGTTGAGTGCCGTTCCATATAAGAGTCTTTTGTTAATTTGTTTTCTGTAAAATAACATTGTATTTGATCAAACTTTTCAAAAAGTTTGCTAAGCACTTGTAACAGGCTGATTGGTTGGCTGTTTGAACCATTAAAGAGTGCTCTGCTATTCTTGGGTAGCAGAATGACCTTTACCTCCCTCCATGTCTGAAGGCACACACTGTCTTCTAGGCTAAAATTTAAGAAGTAGCAAACAGGAGTCACAATGTATTCCACTACCAACCTCAGCAATTTACCATCCAGGTTGTCGGTACCAGGTGATTTGTACTTATTTATAGATAGCAAAACAAAAATCACCTATTCGACACCCACTTTGTGGAACTCAAAACTACAGTGCTTGTTTTTCATTACATGGTCCATTATGCATGAATATGAAGGCTCAGCAGCATTTGTTGTTTGCATGTCATACCTACATTTGCTAGTCTTGTCAACAAAAATGTTAGTAAAATGGTTGGCAATATCAAAGGGTTTTGTTATAAACAAGCCAATGAAGGATGGAGCCGAGTTTGCTTTTTTGCCTAGAATTTCATTTAAAGTACTCCAGAGCGTTTACTATCATTCTTTATATCATTCATCTTTATTTATTTATTTTTGGAGGGTAGATCAGCTTTAATATTGCAGATAGATTGTAGCTTCCATCAATGTAATTGTCTGCATCACTTCCAATCCCCCATATATTATTTTGGAAATATACAGTGTATATATATATATATATATATATATATATATATATATATATATATACACAGTCATGGTCAAAAGTTTTGAGAATGACACAAATACTAATTTTCACAAAGTCTGCTGCCTCAGTTTTGATGATGGCAATTTGCATATTATCCAGAATGTCATGAAGAGTGATCAGATGAATTGCAATTAATTGCAAAGTCCCTCTTTGCCATGAAAATTAACTTAATCCCCCCCAAAAACATTTCCACTGCATTTCAGCCCTGCCACAAAAGGACCAGCTGCCATCATGTCAGTGATTCTCTCGTTAACACAGGTGAGAGTGTTGACGAGGACAATGCTGGAGATCACTCTGTCATGCTGATTGAGTTAGAATAACAGACTGGAAGCTTTAAAAGGAGGGTGGTGCTTGAAATCATTGTTCTTCCTCTGTTAACCATGGTTACCTGCAAGGAAACACGTGCCGTCATCATTGCTTTGCACAAAAAGGGCTTCACAGGCAAGGATATATATATATATATATATATATATATATATATTGCAGCTAGTAAGATTGCACCTAAATCAACCATTTATCGGATCATCAAGAACTTCAAGGAGAGAGGTTCAATTGTTGTGAAGAAGGTGTCAGGGCGCCCAAAAAAGTCCAGCAAGCGCCAGGACCGTCTCCTAAAGTTGATTCAGCTGCGGGATCGGGCACCACCAGTGCAGAGCTTGCTCAGGAATGGCAGCAGGGAGGTGTGAGTGCATCTGCATGCTCAGTGAGGCAAAGACTTTTGGAGGATGGCCTGGTGTCAAGAAGGGCAGCAAAGAAGCCACTTCTCTCCAGGAAAAACATCAGGGACAGACTGATATTCTGCAAAAGGTACAGGGATTGGACTGCTGAGGACTGGGATAATGTCGTTTTCTCTGATTTATCCCCTTTCCGATTGTTTGGGGTATCCGGAAAAAAGCTTGTCAAGGTGAGCACTACCATCAGCCCTGTGTCATGCCAACAGTAAAGCATCCTGAGACCATTCATGTGTGGGGTTGCTCCTCAGCCAAGGGAGTGGGCTCACTCACAATTTTGCCTAAGAACACAGCCATGAATAAAGAATGGTACCAACACATCCTCCGAGAGCAAATTCTCCCAACCATCCAAGAACAGTTTGGTGATGAACAATGCCTTTTCCAGCATGATGGAGCACCTTGCCATAAGGAAAAAGTGATAACTAAGTGGCTCGGGGAACAACTTGTGGTTGATCCTCAAGAGGCGGGTGGACAAACAAAAACCCACAAATTCTGACAAACTCCAAGCATTGATTATGCAAGAATTGGCTGCCATCAGTCAGGATGTGGCCCAGAAGTTAATTGACAGCATGCCAGGGCGGATTGCAGAGGTCTTGAAAAAGAAGGGTCAACACTGCAAATATTGACTCTTTGCATAAACTGAATGTAATTGTCAATAAAAGCCTTTGACACTTATGGAATGCTTGTAATTATACTTCAGTATACCATAGTAACATCAGACAAATATCTCATAACACTGAAGCAGCAAACTTTGTGAAGACCAATACTTGTGTCATTCTCAAAACATTTGACCACGACTGTATATATACATATAGATACATACAGTGGGGGAAAAAAGTATTTAGTCAGCCACCAATTGTGCAAGTTCTCCCACTTAAAAAGATGAGAGAGGCCTGTAATTTTCATCATAGGTACACGTCAACTATGACAGACAAATTGAGGAAAAAAAATCCAGAAAATCACTTTGTAGGATTTTTTATGAATTTATTTGCTAATTATGGTGGAAAATAAGTATTCGGTCAATAACAAAAGTTTCTCAATACTTTGTTATATACCCTTTGTTGGCAATGACACAGGTCAAACGTTTTCTGTAATTCTTCACAAGGCTTTCACACACTGTTGCTTGTATTTTGGCCCATTCCTCCATGCAGATCTCCTCTAGAGCAGTGATGTTTTGGGGCTGTCGCTGGGCAACACGGACTTTCAACTCACTCCAAAGATTTTCTATGGGGTTGAGATCTGGAGACTGGCTAGGCCACTCCAGGACCTTGAAATGCTTCTTACGAAGCCACTCCTTCGTTGCCCGGGCGGTGTGTTTGGGTTCATTGTCATGCTGAAAGAGCCAGCCACGTTTCATCTTCAATGCCCTTGCTGATGGAAGGAGGTTTTCACTCAAAATCTCACGATACATGGCTCCATTCATTCTTTCCTTTACACGGATCAGTCGTCCTGATCCCTTTGCAGAAAAACAGCCCCAAAGCATGATGTTTCCACCCCCATGCTTCACAGTAGGTATGGTGTTCTTTGGATGCAACTCAGCATTCTTTGTCCTCCAAACACGACGAGTTGAGTTTTTACCAAAAAGTTCTATTTTGGTTTCATCTGACCATATGACATTCTCCCAATCCTCTTCTGGATCATCCAAATGCACTCTAGCAAACTTCAGACGGGCCTGGACATGTACTGGCTTAAGCAGGGGGACACGTCTCGCACTGCAGGATTTGAGTCCCTGGCGGCGTAGTGTGTTACTGATGGTAGGCTTTGTTACTTTGGTCCCAGCTCTCTGCAGGTCATTCACTAGGTCCCCCCGTCTGGTTCTGGGATTTTTGCTCACCGTTCTTGTGAGCATTTTGACCCACGGGGGTGAGATCTTGCGTGGAGCCCCAGATCGAGGGAGATTATCAGTGGTCTTGTATGTCTTCCATTTCCTAATAATTGCTCCCACAGTTGATTTCTTCAAAGCAAGCTGCTTACCTATTGCAGATTCAGTCTTCCCAGCCTGGTGCAGGTCTACAATTTTGTTTCTGGTGTCCTTTGACAGCTCTTTGGTCTTGGCCATAGTGGAGTTTGGAGTGTGACTGTTTGAGGTTGTGGACAGGTGTCTTTTATACTGATAACAAGTTCAAACAGGTGCCATTAATACAGGTAACGAGTGGAGGACAGAGGAGTCTCTCTAAAGAAGAAGTTACAGGTCTGTGAGAGCCAGAAATCTTGCTTGTTTGTAGCTGACCAAATACTTATTTTCCACCATAATTTGCAAATAAATTCATTAAAAATCCTACAATGTGATTTTCTGGATTTTTTTTCCTCAATTTGTCTGTCATAGTTGACGTGTACCTATGATGAAAATTACAGGCCTCTCTCATCTTTTTAAGTGGGAGAACTTGCACAATTGGTGGCTGACTAAATACTTTTTTTCACCACTGTACATACATACATACATACACACACACATATACATACACATATAAATACATACATATACACATACGTACATACAGTGCCTTGCAAAAGTATCCATCCCCCTTGGCGTTTTTCCTATTTTATATTGCATTACAACCTGTAATTTAAATGGATTTTTATTTGGATTTCATGTAATGGACATACATAAAATAGTCCAAATTGGTGAAGTGAAATTTAAAAAATTACTTGTTTCAAAAAATTAAAAAAAATAAATAACGGAAAAATGGTGTATGCATATGTATTCACCTCCTTTGCTATGAAGCCCCTAAATAATTACCTTCAGAAGTCACATAATTAGTTAAATAAAGTCCACCTGTGTGCAATCTAAGTGTCACATGATCTGTCACATGATCTCAGTATATATACACCTGTTCTGAAAGGCCCCAGAGTCTGCAACACCACTAAGCAAGTGGCACCACCAAGCAAGCGGCACCATGAAGACCAAGGAGCTCTCCAAACAGGTCAGGGACAAAGTTGTGGAGAAGTACAGATCAGGGTTGGGTTATAAAAAATATCAGAAACTTTGAACATCCCACGGAGCACCATTAAATCCATTATTAAAAAATTGAATGAATATGGCACCACAACAAACCTGCCAAGAGAGGGCTGCCCACCAAAACTCATGGACCAGGCAAGGAGGGCATTAATCAGAGAGGCAACAAAGAGACCAAAGATAAGCCTGAATGAGCTGCAAAGCTCCACAGTGGAGATTGGAGTATCTGTCCAAAGGAGCACTTTAAGCTGTACACTCCACAGACCTGGGCTTTACAGAAGAGTGGCTAGAAAAAAGCCATTGCTTAAAGAAAAGCAGCACCATGCTGTGGGGATGTTTTTCATCGGCAGGGACTGGGAAACTGGTCAGAATTGAAGGAATGATGGATGGCGCTAAATACAGGGAAATTATTGAGGGAAACTTGTTTCAGTCTTCCAGAGATTTGAGACTGGGACGGAGGTTCACCTTCCAGCAAGACAATGACCCTAAGCATACTGCTAAAGCAACACTCGAGTGGTTTAAGGGGAAACATTTAAATGTATTGGAATGGCCAAGTCAAAGCCCAGACCTTAATCCAATTGAGAATCTGTGGTATGACTTCAAGATTGCTGTACACCAGCGGAACGCATCCAACTTGAAGGAGCTGGAGCAGTTTTGCCTCCTCCTCCATGCTTTACGGTGGAAAATACACATGCTGAGATCATCCATTCACCCACATTGCGTCTCACAAAGATACTGCAGTTGGATCCAAAAGTCTCCAATTTGGACTCCAGAACAAAGGACACATTTCCACCGGTCTAATGTCCATTGCTCGTGTTTCTTGGCCCGAGCAAGTCTCTTCTTTTTATTGATGTCCTTTAGTAGTGGTTTCTTTGCAGCAATTCGACCATGAAGGCCTGATTCATGCAGTCTCCTCTGAACAGTTGATGATGAGATGTGTCTGTTACTTGAATTCTGTGAAGCATTTATTTGGGCTGCAATTTCTGAGGCTGGTAACTCTAATTAACTTATCCTCTGCAGCAGAGGTAACTCTGGGTCTTCCATTCCTGTGGCGGTCCTCATGAGAGCCAGTTTCATCATGGCGCTTGATGGTTTTTGCGACTGCACTTGAAGAAACTTTCAAAGTTCTTGAAATGTTCCATGTCTTAAAGTAATGATAGACCAGCAAATCATCAAATAAAATCTATTTATAAAGTATTTTTTACATAAGCAGATATCACAAAGTGCTTATACAGAAACCTAGCCTAAAACCCCAAACAGCAAACAATGCAGATGTAGAAGCACAGTGGCTAGGAAAAACTCCCTAGATAGGCAGGAACCTAGGAAGAAACCTAGAGAGCACCAGGCTCTGAGGGGTGGCTAGTCCTCTTCTGGTTGTCCCAGGTGGGGATTATAAGGGTACATGGCCATTAAGGCCAGATCGTTCTTCAAGATGTTCAAACGCTCATAGACGACTAGCAGGGTCAAATAATAATCGCAGTGGTTGTAGAGGGTGTAACAGGTCAGCACCTCAGGAGTAAATGTCAGTTGGCTTTTCATAGCCGAGCATTCAGAGGTCGAGACAGCAGGTGCGGTAGAGGGAGGGAGGGAGGGAGGGAGGGAGAGAGAGGGTCGAAAACAGCAGCTCTGGGACAAGGTAGCACGTCTGGTGAACAGGTCAGGGTTCCGTAGCCACAGGCAAAACAGCAGAAACTAGATCAGCAGCACGACCAGGTGGACTGGGGACAGCCAGGAGTCATCAGGCCAGGTAGTCCTGAGGCATGGTCCTAGGGCTCAGGTCCTCAGAGAGAGAGAGAGAGTTGGGAGAATTAGAGGGAGCATACTTAAGTTCACTCCTGTCACCAGATAAGACAGGAGAATTACACCAGATCGGACAGACTGACCCTAGCCCTCCGGCACATAGACTATTGCAGCATAGATACTGGAGGCTGAGACAGGAGGGGGGTCGGAGCAAATCAGCTCCAAATTATGTTAATTTCCAAAGTATTCCCACACATAATAGAGACATTTATACTGAGTTTACAAAACATAAGGAACACCTTCCTAATATTGAATTGCACCCCCTTTTGCCCTCAGAACAGCCTCAATTCGTCGGGGCATGGACTCTACAAGGTGTCAAGCATTCCACAGGTATGCTGGCCCATGTTGTCTCCAATGCTTCCCACAGTTGTGTCAAGTTGGCAGAATGCTCTTTGGGTGGTGAACCATTCTTGATACACATGGGAAACTGTTGAGCTTGAAAATCCCAGTAGTGTTGCAGTTCTTCTCAGTAGCATTGCATACCTCGTTCAAAGGCACTTCAATATTTTGTCTTGCTCATTCACCCTCTGAATGGAACACATACACAATCCATGTCTCAAGGCTTAAAAATCCTTTAACCTGTATCCTCCCCTTCATTTACTATGATTGAAGTGGATTTAACAAGTGACATCAATAAGGGATCATAGCTTTCACCTGGATTCACCTGGTCAGTCTATGTCATGGAAAGAGCAGGTGTCCTTAATGTTTTGTACACTCAGCGTATATTTGACATTTGTATTTAAAAGCATAGTTGAGTTGGCATATTTATGGCATTTTGGCCTTACCCAGGCCTCCTTTAAGTGTCATATGAGTAGTATTTTGATTTCAATAGAAAAAAAAATCACATTAATTTATGAATATTGAAAAATATAAACATGAATATATAACATTTTTAATTTGGCAAATGTTCCTATATATTGTTGGACATAATACATAATATATTCTACAGGCATACCAAAGTTACAGAGTGAGATATATCCTAGTTTTAAAGTTATGGCCCATTTCATACAGACACGCTGGCACAGTAGGCAATGTAAACCAATCACAGCCCTCCGTTTACTTGTATAATTGCACATCCTGCAAATCACCAGCAGAAAGTGACCATTTTGAATCTATTCCTACATTCACATTGTAATCCTTACAAATTGGACCATAACTCTAAAAGTAGCAGAGATTCCACTCTGGAAATCAAAAATGGTATATTTAAAATGTTCATGTTGATACTCATTTTACAGAGCAAGAGTTACATATGAAACCAATGTTTGCTTTGTAGCATCTAGAGAGGAAACACTATGTAGTCTTAAAGGAGGCCTGGGTATGGCCAAAATGTCATAAATATGCCAACTTTGATCAATTATTTCTCAATTATGCTTTTAGATACAAATATATGTCAACAATCTTTCCTCCAAAGAACCATTCTATGTATTACATTTTGTGAAAATCCCCCAAATCATGGTCTTTTTTGGTCAGGGTTTTCCCTGTATGCTAAGAGGGTACAATACTCCACCATTGGCAAGAAGAAAGAGTGTTGGTGTGTGTGTGAGTGTGCATATGTGACACAAAAAGTTGCACACCCACGAGCCATCCAGATCAATGCCCACGGGCCATCCCCCCCACTAGCTGGCCTATATCAATGTATGAATGCATCTATTTCAGTGCTGCCACATATTATTGATTAACTAATCCACTCAGAGACCTGCTCTCCTGCTCTTTCTCACAGAGGGCCATAACTTAATAGATCCCTTTGGGAATAGCGGGCGCTGAACTGTGAGACAAAATGCCAGCCTACGATTGGCCTTGGCTAAGGAGAGAGAGAGAGAGAGAGAGAGAGAGAGAGAGAGAGAGAGAGAGAGAGAGAGAGAGAGAGAGAGAGAGAGAATGTGAACACCGGCCTCTCCTTGGCTACCACCCCCCATCACTTGCGTGTGTTGTCCATTTTACAATATGTCCTCCGTCAAAAGTCTGTCTGGTCTCCTACCATCATCCCTCATACTAAATGGCTGTTTGCTGCTCTCATTGAATTTAAACTTGTTGTTCTCTGACTTTTCCCATTGGCTAATGTACACATCTATCAATATTGACTGCTCTCAGATTATCTTGTGGGGCCCTACAGTTGACATCTACTAAAAACGTATAATTCTCACTAGCCACTATATCTTCAAATTGTCTAAATATTAGGATTTGCTTCCAAAGACTGTTTCTATGCATTTCGGTTCAATCACAGGACACCGAGCTATCTAGCAGGCAGGACTCCTAGCTATTCTATTATTTGCTATAAAATACAATAACTGTGATTATATTGTGTTGTACATTCTACTTCCACTTTAGTTGAATGCACGTGGTTACTCCATACAGTGGGGAGAACAAGTATTTGATACACTGCCAATTTTGCAGGTTTTCCTACTTACAAAGCATGTAGAGGTCTGTAATTTTTATCATAGGTACACTTCAACTGTGAGAGACGGAATCAAAAAACAAAAATCCAGAAAATCACATTGTATGATTTTTAAGTTATGAATTTGCATTTTATTGCATGACATATATATTTGATACATCAGAAAAGCAGAACTTAATATTTTGTACAGAAACCTTTGTTTGCAATTACAGAGATCATACGTTTCCTGTAGGTCTTGACCAGGTTTGCACACACTGCAGCAGGGATTTTGGCCCACTCCTCCATACAGACCTTCTCCAGATCCTTCAGGTTTCGGGGCTGTCGCTGGGCAATACAGACTTTCAGCTCCCTCCAAAGATTTTCTATTGGATTCAGGTCTGGAGACTGGCTAGGCCACTCCAGGACCTTGAGATGCTTCTTACGGAGCCAGTCCTTATTTGCCCTGGCTGTGTGTTTCGGGTCGTTGTCATGCTGGAAGACCCAGCCACGACCATCTTCAATGCTCTTACTGAGGGAAGGAGGTTGTTGGCCAAGATCTGGCGATACATGGCCCCATCCATCCTCCCCTCAATACGGTGCAGTCGTCCTGTCCCCTTTGCAGAAAAGCATCCCCAAAGAATGATGTTTCCACCTCCATGCTTCACGGTTGGGATGGTGTTCTTGGGGTTGTACTCATCCTTCTTCTTCCTCCAAACACGGCGAGTGGAGTTTAGACCAAAAAGCTATATTTTTGTCTCATCAGACCACATGACCTTCTCCCATTCCTCCTCTGGATCATCCAGATGGTCATTGGCAAACTTCAGACGGGCCTGGACATGCACTGGCTTGAGCAGGGGGACCTTGCGTGCGCTGCAGGATTTTAATCCATGACGGCGTAGTGTGTTACTAATGGTTTTCTTTGAGACTGTGGTCCCAGCTCTCTTCAGGTCATTGATCAGGTCCTGCTGTGTAGTTCTGGGCTGATCCCTCACCTTCCTCATGATCATTGATGCCACACGAGGTGAGATCTTGCATGGAGCCCCAGATAGAGGGTGATTGACCGTCATCTTGAACTTCTTCCATTTTCTAATAATTGCGCCAACAGTTGTTGCCTTCTCACCAAGCTGCTTGCCTATTGTCCTGTAGCCCATCCCAGCCTTGTGCAGGTCTACAATTGTATCCCTGATGTCCTTACACAGCTCTCTGGTCTTGGCCATTGTGGAGAGGTTGCAGTCTGTTTGATTGAGTGTGTGGACAGGTGTCTTTTATACAGGTAACGAGTTCAAACAGGTGCAGTTAATACAGGTTATGAGTGGAGAACAGGAGAGCTTCTTAAAGAAAAACGAACAGGTCTGTGAGAGACGGAATTCTTAATTGTTGGTAGGTGATCAAATACTTATGTCATGCAATAAAATGCAAATATATTACTTAAAAATCATACAATGTGATTTTTCTGGATTTTTGTTTTAGATTCCGTCTCTCACAGTTGAAGTGTACCTATGATAAAAATTACAGACCTCTACATGCTTTGTAAGTAGGAAACACTGCCGATTTTGCAGGTTATCAAATACTTGTTCTCCCCACTGTAGGTGCAACAATAGACAATCCAAGGTCAATGTGAAAATATTTCAATGTTCTTTCAATTGTGCCTCATACTCTTCAATACAACACTCCAAGCTTTGCACTTGTACATGTGCTTCACTTCACAAGGAAAAACTAACAGCAGTTGGAAACTGCAGAGTTTATTATGCAGAAACATTCAAAAGGAAAGTGGTTTCCAACTCCTTTAAAGGCCACATAAAGCGACCAAGTTAAGCCATATTTGAATTCTATAATGCTATTTATATCTTTAGGAAATAATATGCCAATTGCAGTATTGGACATGCAGTTTCAGCAAATAGAGTTTAGTCCCATGCAGTAATGAGGCTTTGGAGAGAGGCAAGCGGAAAATCCACTGTCTGTGACTTTTTGATATCTAAATGAGTGATGGTTTAACTATGATTCACAGGTACATCCACTTAGCATTCTCTTAGTCAATTAGTAAATATCCCCTCTCTGTCACGTCTACACCCGCTTCCCTTCTCCGGCACTTGAGGTCGCCAGTTGACTGTTCATTATGCACACCTGCGCTGTACAGTGGGGGAAAAAAGTATTTAGTCAGCCACCAATTGTGCAAGTTCTCCCACTTAAAAAGATGAGAGAGGCCTGTAATTTTCATCATAGGTACACGTCAACTATGACAGACAAAATGAGAAAAATCACATTGTAGGATATTTAATGATTTTATTTGCAAATTATGGTGGAAAATAAGTATTTGGTCAATAACCAAAGTTTCTCAATACTTTGTTATATACCCTTTGTTGGCAATGACACAGGTCAAACGTTTTCTGTAAGTCTTCACAAGGTTTTCACACACTGTTGCTGGTATTTTGGCCCATTCCTCCATGCAGATCTCCTCTAGAGCAGTGATGTTTTGGGGCTGTCGCTGGGCAACACAGACTTTCAACTCCCTCCAAAGATTTTCTATGGGGTTGAGATCTGGAGACTGGCTAGGCCACTCCAGGGCCTTGAAATGCTTCTTACGAAGCCACTCCTTCGTTGCCTGGGCGGTGTGTTTGGGATCATTGTCATGCTGAAAGACCCAGCCACGTTTCATTTTCAATGCCCTTGCTGATGGAAGGAGGTTTTCACTCAAAATCTCATGATACATGGCCCCATTCATTCTTTCCTTTACACGGATCAGTCGTCCTGGTCCCTTTGCAGAAAAACAGCCCCAAAGCATGATGTTTCCACCCCCATGCTTCACAGTAGGTATGGTGTTCTTTGGATGCAACTCAGCATTCTTTGTCCTCCAAACACGACGAGTTGAGTTTTTCCCAAAAAGTTCTATTTTGGTTTCATCTGACCATATGACATTCTCCCAATCCTCTTCTGGATCATCCAAATGCACTCTAGCAAACTTCAGACGGGCCTGGACATGTACTGGCTTAAGCAGGGGGACACGTCTGGCACTGCAGGATTTGAGTCCCTGGCGGCGTAGTGTGTTACTGATGGTAGGCTTTGTTACTTTGGTCCCAGCTCTCTGCAGGTCATTCACTAGGTCCCCCGTGTGGTTCTGGGATTTTGCTCACCGTTCTTGTGATCATTTTGACCCCACAGGGTGAGATCTTGCGTGGAGCCCCAGATCGAGGGAGATTATCAGTGGTCTTGTATGTCTTCCATTTCCTAATAATTGCTCCCACAGTTGATTTCTTCAAACCAAGCTGCTTACCTATTGCAGATTCAGTCTTCCCAGCCTGGTGCAGGTCTACAATTTTGTTTCTGGTGTCCTTTGACAGCTCTTTGGTCTTGGCCATAGTGGAGTTTGGAGTGTGACTGTTTGAGGTTGTGGACAGGTGTCTTTTATACTGATAACAAGTTCAAACAGGTGCCATTAATACAGGTAACGAGTGGAGGACAGAGGAGCCTCTTAAAGAAGAAGTTACAGGTCTGTGAGAGCCAGAAATCTTGCTTGTTTGTAGGTGACCAAATACTTATTTTCCACCATAATTTGCAAATAAATTCATTAAAAATCCTACAATGTGATTTTCTGGATTTTTTTTCCTCAATTTGTCTGTCATAGTTGACGTGTACCTATGATGAAAATTACAGGCCTCTCTCATCTTTTTAAGTGGGAGAACTTACACAATTGGTGGCTGACTAAATACTTTTTCCCCCCACTGTAAATATTGGGGAGGTAATCACCTTCCTGATTACCTCCCCTATATAAACTCAGCAAAAAAAGAAACGTCCTCTCACTGTCAACTGCGTTTATTTTCAGCAAACTTAACAAGATTCAACAACTGAGACCTAAACTGAACAAGTTCCACAGACATGTGACTAACAGAAATGGAATAATATGTGCCTGAACAAGGGGGGGGTCAAAATAAAAGTAACAGTCATTATCTGTTGTGGCCACCAGCTGCATTAAGTACTGCAGTGCATCTCCTCCTCATGAACTGCACCAGATTTGCCAGTTCTTGCTGTGAGATGTTACCCCACACTTCCACCAAGGCACCTGCAAGTTCCCAGACATTTCTGGGGGGAAAGGCCCTAGCACTCACCCTCCGATCCAACAGGTCCCAGATGTGCTCAATGAGATTGAGATCCGGGCTCTTCGCTGGCCATGGCAGAACACTGACATTCCTGTCTTGCAGGAAATCACGCACAGAACGAGCAGTATGGCTGGTGGCATTGTCTTCTGTAGCTCAGCTGGTAGAGCACGGCACTTGTAACGCCAGGGTAGTGGGTTCGATCCCCGGGACCACCCATACACAAAAATGTATGCACGCATGACTGTAAGTCGCTTTTGATAAAAGCATCTGCTAAATGGCATATTATATTATAGGATGAGCCTGCAGGAAGGGTACCACATGAGGGAGGAGGATGTCTTCCCTGTAACGCACAGTGTTGAGATTGCCTGCAATGACAACAAGCTCAGTCCGATGATGCTGTGACACATTGCCCCAGACCATGACGGACCCTCCAAATCGATCCCGCTCCACAGTACAGGCCTCAGTGTAATGCTCATTTCTTCAATGATAAACGCGAATCCGACCATCACCCCTGGTGAGACAAAACCACGACTCGTCAGTGAAGAACACTTTTTGCCAGTCCTGCCTGGTCCAGCGACGGTGGGTTTATGCCCATAGGCTACGTTGTTGCCGGTGATGTCTGGTGAGGAAATGCCTTACAACAGGTCTACAAGCCCTCAGTCCAGCCTCTCTCAGCCTATTGCGGACAGTCTGAACACTGATGGAGGGATTGTGCGTTCCTGGTGTAACTCGGGCAGTTGTTGTTGCCATCCTATACCTGTCCCACAGGTGTGATGTTCGGATGTACTGATCCTGTGCAGGTGTTGTTACACGTGGTCTGCCATTGCGAGGATGATGAGCTGTCCGCCCTGTCTCCCTGTAGCGCTGTCTTAGGCATCTCACAGTACGGACATTGCAATTTATTGCCCTGGGCACATCTGCAGTCCTAATGCCTCCTTGCAGCATGCCTAAGGCACGTTCACGCAGATGAGCAGGGACCCTGGGCATCTTTCTTTTGGTGTTTTTCAGAGTCAGTAGAAAGGCCTCTTTAGTGTCCTAAGTTTTCATAACTGTGACCGTAATTGCCTGCCGTCTGTAAGCTGTTAGTGTCTTAACGACCATTCCACAGGTGCATGTTCATTAATTGTTTATGGTTCATTGAACAAGCATGGGAAACAGTGTTTAAACCCTTTACAATGAAGATCTGTGAAGTTATTTGGATTTCTACGAATTATCTTTGAAAGATGGGTCCTGAAAAAGGGACGTTCCTTTTTTTGCTGAGTTTATGTCACTGAAGTTATTTCGATTTCTACTAATTATCTTTGAACGATGGGTCCTGAAAAAGGGACGTTTATTTTTTTGCTGAGATTATGTCACTGGGTAGTTCTGGGCTGATTCCTCACCATTCTCATAATCATTGCAACTCCACGAGGTGAGATCTTGCATGGAGCCCCTGTCCGATGGAGATTGACAGTTATTTTGTGTTTCTTCCATTTGCAAATAATCGCACCAACTGTTGTCACCTTCTCACCAAACTGCTTGGTGATGGTCTTGTAGCCCATTCCAGCCTTGTGTAGGTCTACAATCTTGTCCCTGACATCCTTGGAGAGCTCTTTGGTCTTGGCCATGGTGGAGAGTTTTGAATCTGATTGATTGATTGCCTCTGTGGACAGGTGTCTTTTATACAGGTAACAAACTGAGATTAGGAGCACTCCCTTTAAGAGTGTGCTCCTAATCTCAGCTCGTTACCTGTATAAAAGACACCTGGGAGCCAGAAATCTTTCTTATTGAGAGGGGGTCAAATACTTATTTCCCTCATTAAAATGCAAATCAATTTATAACATTTTTGACATGCGTTATTCTGGATTTTTTGCTGTTATTCTGTCTCTCACTGTTCAAATAAACGTACCATTAAAATTATAGACTGATCATTTCTTTGTCAGTGGGCAAACGTACAAAATCAGCAGGGGATCAAATACTTTTTTCCCTCACTGTAGCATAACATATTCCCCATTCCTTTATGTTTTCATGCTATACAGTGCCATCAGAAAGTATTAATTCATACCCCTTGACTTACTCCACATTTTGTTGTGTTCAAATCAAAATTGATAATATTGTTTTTTTATCTCCTCCATCTACACACAATACCCCATAATGACAAGGTGAAAACGTGTTTTTAGAAAGTTTTGCAAATGTATTGAAAATGAAATACAGAAAGATTTAATTTACATACTAAGTATTCACACCCCTGAGTCAATACTTTATAGAAATACCTTTGGCAGTGATTACAGCTGTGAATCTTACTGGGTAAGTCTCTAAGAGCTTTCCACAGCTGGATTGTGCAACATTTGCCCATTATTATTTTCAAAATTCTTCAAGCTCTGTCAAATTGGTTGTTGATCATTGCTAGACAACCATTTCCAGGTCTTGCAATAGGTTTTCAAGTAGATTTAAGTCAAAACTGTAACTTGGCCACTCAGGAACATTCACTGTTTTCTTGGAAAGCAACTCCAGTGTAGATATGGCCTTGAATTCACCTTTCAGCAGGATAATAACCTAAAACACATCTCTCAGTGTCTGGTGGAAAGCAGACTGAACCAGGCTTTTCTCTAGGATTTTGCCTGTGCTTAGCTCCATTCCGTTTATGTTTTATTCTGAGAAACTCCCCAGTCCTTAACGATTACAAGCATACCCATAACATGATGCAGCCACCAGTATGCTTGAAAACATGGAGTGGTACTCCGTAATGTGTTGTATTGGATTTGCCCCAAACATAACAATTGTATTCTGCACCAAAAGTTAATTGCTTTGCTATTTTTTTTTTGCAGTATTATTTTACTGCCTTGTTGCAAACAGGATGCATGTTCTGTACAGGCTTCCTTCTTTTCACTCTGTCAATTAGGTTAGTATTGTAGAGTAACTACAATGATGTTGATCCATCCTCAGTTTTCCTCTACCACAGCCATTTACCTTTTAAGGATCGGACGCTTTTTTCAATTTTCGCCTGAAATTACATACCCAAATCTAACTGCCTGTAGCTCAGGACCTGAAGCAAGGATATGCATATTCTTGATACCATTTGAAAGGAAACACTTTGAAGTTTGTGTAAATGTGAAATTAATGTAGAAGAATATAACACATTAGAACTGGTAAAAGATAATACAAACAAACAAAAAAATGGTTTTCTATTATTTTTTTGTTCCATCATCTTTGAAATGCAAGAGAAAGGCTACAATATAATATTGCAGTTGAGACGCAATTTAGATTTTGGCCACTAGATGGACGCAGTGTGTGTGCAAAGTTTCAGATTGATCCAGTGAAGCATTGCAATACTGGTCTGCCCAAATGTGCTGAATTGGTCAATTGATACATTTTCAAGTACATAACTATAGAGAACATACAAAAATGATATGGTGATGCAAAATGTAAGTTTACACACTCCCAGGAATGTCATACACGTTGGATCATTAGCTTATACACTAACTTTCACACATCTAGATGGCCGGGCGGGGTGGGTGTGGAGCCAGAGACAACAAGGGTTCAAACTGTATAACCCAGTTCCTACATTTGAATATAAAAATTGATTTTATCAAACAAATCTATGCTACATTTTATCTCTGGGACCCTCAGGATGACAAATCAGAGCAAGATTACTGAATGTAAGTACATCAAATCAAATTGTATTTGTCACATACACGTGTTTAGCAGATGTTATAGCGGGTGTAGTGAAATGCTTGTGCTTCTAGCTCCGACAGTGCAGTAATATCTAACAAGTAATATCTAACAATTTCACAACATATACCTAATACACACAAAACTAGTAAGGAATGGAATTTAAGAAAATATACATATATGGACAAGCAAGACAGAGCGGCATGGACTAAGAAACAGTAGAATATTATAGAATAGAATGCAGTATATACATATGAGATGAGTAGTTAAAGATATGTAAACATTATTAAAGTGACTGTAAACATTATTAAAGTGACTAGTGTTCCATTTCTTAAAGTGGCCAGTGATTTCAATAGGCAGCAGCAGCCTCTAATGTGCTAGTGAAGGCTATTTAACAGTCTGATGGCCTTGAAATAGAAGCTGTTTTTCAGTGTCTCGGTCCCAGCTTTGATGCACCTGTACTGACCTCGCCTTCTGGATGATAGCGGGTGAACAGGCAGTGGCTCGGGTGGTTGATGTCCTTGATTATCTTTTTGGCCTTCCTGTGACATCGGGTGCTGTATGTGTCTTAGAGGGCGGGTAGTTTGCCCCCGATAATGCATTCGGCAGACCGCACCACCCTTTGGAGAGCCCTGCGGTTGCCGGTCGGTGCAGTTGCAGTACCAGGTGGTGATACAGCCCGATAAGATGCTCTCAATTGTGCATCTGTAAAAGTTTGTGAGGGTTTTAGGTGCCAAGCCAAATTTCTTCAGCCTCCTGAGGTTGAAGAGGCTATGTTGCGCCTTCTTCACCACACTCTCTGCGTGGGTGGAACATTACAGTTTGTCGGTGATGTGTACGCCAAGGAATTTGAAGCTTTCCACCTACTCCACTGCGGTCCCGTCGATGTGGATAGGGGGGTGCACCCTCTGCTGTTTCCTGAAGTCCACGATCATCTCCTTTGTTTTGTTGACATTGAGTGAGAGGTCATTTTCCTGGCACCACACTCCCAGAGCCCTCACCTCCTCCCTGTAGGCGGTCTCGTCATTGTTGGTAATCAAGCCTACTACTGTTGTGTCGTCTGCAAACTTGATGATTGAGTTGGAGGCGTGCTTGGCCATACAGTCATGGGTGAACAGGGAGTACAGGAGGGGGCTGAGCACGCACCCTTGTGGGGCCCCAGTGTTGAGGATCAGCGAAGTGGAGATGTTGTTTCCTACCTTCACCACCTGGGGGCGGCCCATCAGGAAGTCCAGGACCCAGTTGCACAGGGTGGGGTTCAGACCCAGGGCCTCGAGCTTGATGATGAGCTTGGAGGGTACTATGGTGTTGAATGCTGAGGTATAGTCAATGAACAGCATTCTTACATATGTATTCCTCTTGTCCAGATGGGATAGGGCAGTGTGTAGTGTGATGGCGATTGCATCGTCTGTGGATCTATTGGGGCGGTAAGCAAATTGAAGTGGGTCTAGGGTGACAGGTAAGGTAGAGGTGATATGATCCTTGACTAGTCTCTCAAAGCACTTCATGATGACAGAGGTGAGTGCTACAGGGCGATAGTAATTTAGTTCAGTTACCTTTGCTTTCTTGGGTACAGGAACAAGTGTGGCCATCTTGAAGCATGTGGGAACAGCAGAATGGGAAAGGGAGAGATTGAATATGTCCATAAACACAACAGCAAGCTGGTCTGCGCATGCTCTGAGGACGCGGCTAGGGATGCCGTCTGGGTCGGCAGCCTTGTGGGGGTTAGGTTTTCATCTAAATTATTTTCGGAAGCTACCCGGAACATATCCCAGTCCGCGTGATCAAAACAATTTTGAAGCGTGGATTCCGATTGGTCAGACCAGCATTGAATAGTCCTTAGCACAGGTATTTCCTGTTTGAGTTTCAGCCTATAGGAAGGGAGGAGCAAAATGGAGTCGTAGTCAGATTTGGAGGGCGGGGGAGGTCCTTATAATCATCCCGGAAGTTCGAATAGCAATGATCGAAGATTTTGGCAGCGCGAGTACAACAGTCGATATGTTGATAGAACTTTGGCAGCCTAGTCCTCAAATTTGCTTTGTTAAAATCCCCGGCTACAATAAATGCAGCCTCAGGATTTGTGGTTTCCAGTTTGCATAAATTCCAGTGAAGTTCTTTGAGGGCAGTCGTGGTATTGGCTTGAGGGGGGATATACACGGCCGTGACTATAACCGAATAAAATTGGGGAGATAATACGGTCGGCATTTGAATGTGAGATATTCTAGGTTGAACAAAAGGACTCGAGTTCCTGTATGTTACTACAATTACACCATTAGTCGTTAATCATGAAACAAACACCTCCGCCCTTCTGCTTCCCGGAGAGATATCTATTCCTGTCTGCGCGATGAACTGAGAACCCCATTATTTACCTTCAGAGGTGAATGTATCAAACCAGTTCCCATTATACGTTTTTTGTTGTTGTGCACTCTCCTGAAACGATAGCATGGTATTGTTCAATTGTAAAAGCTACTGTAAATTGGACAGTGCAGTTAGATTAACAAGAATATAAGCTTTCTGACCATAAACAGTGGCTTGCAAAAGTATTCATCCCCCTTGGCGTTTTTTCTATTTTGTTGTATTACAACATATAATTTAAATGGATTTTTAATTGGATTTCATGTAATGGACATGCACAAAATAGTCCAAATTGGTGAAGTGAAATTAAAAAAAATATTTGTTTCAAAAGATTCTTTAAAATAAATAACGGAAAAGTGGTGCATGCATATGTATTCACCCCCTTTGCTATGAAGCCCCTCAATAAAGATCTGGTGCAACCAATTACCTTCAGAAGTCACATAATTAGTTAAATAATTATATAATTTTAATGGTAGGTTTATTTGAACAGTGAGAGACAGAATAACAACAAAAAAATCCAGAAAAAAAGGCATGTATAAAATGTTATAAATTGATTTGCATTTTAATGAGGGAAATAAGTATTTCACCCCCTCTCAATCAGAAAGATTTCTGGCTCCCAGGTGTCTTTTATACAGGTAACGAGCTGAGATTAGGAGCACACTCTTAAAGGGAGTGCTCCTAATCTCAGTTTGTTACCTGTATAAAAGACACATGTCCACAGAAGCAATCAATCAATCAGATTCCAAACTCTCCACCATGGCCAAGACCAAAGAGCTCTCCAAGGATATCAGGGAAAAGATTGTAGACCTACACAAGGCTGGAATGGGCTACAAGACCATCGCCAAGCAGCTTGGTGAGAAGGTGACAACAGTTGGTGCGATTATTCGCAAATGGAAGAAATACAAAATAACTGTCAATCTCCCTCGGCCTGGGGCTCCATGCAAGATCTCACCTCGTGGAGTTGCAATGATCATGAGAACAGTGAGGAATCAGCTCAGAACTACACGGGAGGATCTTGTCAATGATCTCAAGATAGCTGGAACCATAGTCACCAAGAAAACAATTGGTAACACAATACACCGTGAAGGACTGAAATCCTGCAGCACCCGCAGGGTCCCCCCTGCTCAAGAAAGCACATATACAGTGGGGAGAACAAGTATTTGATACACTGCCGATTTTGCAGGTTTTCCTACTTACAAAGCATGTAGAGGTCTGTAATTTTTATCATAGGTACACTTCAATGGTGAGAGACGGAATCTAAAACAAAAATCCAGAAAATCACATTGTATGGTTTTTAAGTAATTAATTTGCATTTTATTGCATGACATAAGTATTTGATCACCTACCAACCAGTAAGAATTCCGTCTCTCACAGACCTGTTAGTTTTTCTTTAAGAAGCCCTCCTGTTCTCCACTCATTACCTGTATTAACTGCACCTGTTTGAACTTGTTACCTGTATAAAAGAAACCTGTCCACACACTCAATCAAACAGACTCCAACCTCTCCACAATGGCCAAGACCAGAGAGCTGTGCAAGGACATCAGGGATAAAATTGTAGACCTGCACAAGGCTGGGATGGGCTACAGGACAATAGGCAAGCAGCTTGGTGAGAAGGCAACAACTGTTGGCGCAATTATTAGAAAATGGAAGAAGTTCAAGATGACGGTCAATCACCCTCGGTCTGGGGCTCCATGCAAGATCTCACCTCGTGGGGCATCAATGATCATGAGGAAGGTGAGGGATCAGCCCAGAACTACACGGCAGGACCTGGTCAATGACCTGAAGAGAGCTGGGACCACAGTCTCAAAGAAAACCATTAGTAACACACTACGCCGTCATGGATTAAAATCCTGCAGCGCACGCAAGGTCCCCCCTGCTCAAGCCAGCGCATGTCCAGGCCCGTCTGAAGTTTGCCAATGACCATCTGGATGATCCAGAGGAGGAATGGGAGAAGGTCATGTGGTCTGATGAGACAAAAATAGAGCTTTTTGGTCTAAACTTCACTCGCCGTGTTTGGAGGAAGAAGAAGAATGAGTACAACCCCAAGAACACCATCCCAACCGTGAAGCATGGAGGTGGAAACATCATTCTTTGGGGATGCTTTTCTGCAAAGGGGACAGGATGACTGCACCGTATTGAGGGGAGGATGGATGGGGCCATGTATCGCGAGATCTTGACCCACAACCTCCTTCCCACAGTAAGAGCATTGAATATGGGTCTTCCAGCATGACAACGACCCGAAATACACAGCCAGGGCAACTAAGGAGTGGCTCCGTAAGAAGCATCTCAAGGTCCTGGAGTGGCTTAGCCAGTCTCCAGACCTGAACCCAATAGAAAATCTTTGGAGGGAGCTGAAAGTCTGTATTGCCCAGCAACAGCCCCGAAACCTGAAGGATCTGGAGAAGGTCTGTATGGAGGAGTGGGCCAAAATCCCTGCTGCATTGTGTGCAAACCTGGTCAAGACCTACAGGAAACGCATGATCTCTGTAATTGCAAACAAAGGTTTCTGTACCAAATATTAAGTTCTGCTTTTCTGATGTATCAAATACAGTGGGGGGAAAAAAGTATTTAGTCAGCCACCAATTGTGCAAGTTCTCCCACTTAAAAAGATGAGAGAGGCCTGTAATTTTCATCATAGGTACACGTTAACTATGACAGACAAATTGAGAAAAAAAAATCCAGAAAATCACATTGTAGGATTTTTAATGAATTTATTTGCAAATTATGGTGGAAAATAAGTATTTGGTCACCTACAAACAAGCAAGATTTCTGGCTCTCACAGACCTGTAACTTCTTCTTTAAGAGGCTCCTCTGTCCTCCACTCGTTACCTGTATTAATGGCACCTGTTTGAACTTGTTATCAGTATAAAAGACACCTGTCCACAACCTCAAACAGTCACACTCCAAACTCCACTATGGCCAAGACCAAAGAGCTGTCAAAGGACACCAGAAACAAAATTGTAGACCTGCACTAGTTTGGGAAGACTGAATCTGCAATAGGTAAGCAGCTTGGTTTGAAGAAATCAATTAAACTCTGTTTTAAAGTCACTATTGGCCTCATGGTGAAATCCCTGAGCTGTTTCTGAGTTAGGAAGGACAACTCTATCTTTGTAGTGACTGGGTGTATTGATACACCATCCAAAGTGTAATGAATAACTTCACCATGCTCAAAAGGATATTGAATGTCTGCTTATTTACCCATCTACCACTAGGTGCCCTTCCTGAACTTATTTAGGCTTGCCATAAGAAAAGGGGTTGAATACTTATTGACTCAAGACATTTCAGCTTACATTATTTTATTAATTTGTAAGCATTTCGAAAAACACAATTCTACTTTGACATTATGGGGTATTGTGTGTAGGCCAGTGACAAACAATCTAAATGTAATCCATTTTAAATCCAGGCTGTAACACAACAAAATGTGGAAAAAAAGTCAAAGGGGTGTGAATACTTTCTGAAGGCACTGTATTTCTTTACAGAAGTTGTTGATGGACCATGCCTGTCATTGGGGGAGACCAACTCGGCCTTGTGGTTGGAAGGTTGGAGGTTTAATCCCTGGTTGAGTCATACCAAAGACTTGATGCTTCTCTGCTTGGTACTCAGCATTAAGGGCCTGTGGTAGACTAAGCGTCCTGTCCAAGGGGGGTACTTGTATATCAAGCTGCCTCAGGCTATAGAAGCTGGAGGTGGGCCGTTCTGGCTCGGACAAGGCTACCTTTTTCATTGCAAAGACTAAGTAGTGTTTCACACATTGCTTTTAGGAATTCCTAGTTCAAGTATTGAATGGGGAATGAACAGATATCCGAAGGTATACACCCTCTCTGTGTACAAGACCATTGAAGACCGAGATAGAATAGATAAGACCTGTTTCCAACACTGAAGGATAACACACATACACACACGGACATGTACACTCACCTCCATAAGGTGTCCTGAGATGCTCTTTTATCCGTTGTGGTGGTTGTTGTTATCCCACTCAATCAGTATTGGTCATGGGCGCCTTTGTGTTTGAAGCACCAAACAGACCTATAGATACTGTATCCAGTGGATCAATTCCTTTTGCTTACTTTCCCGGGGGTTACACATTGGCTGAAGGTCACCTTGGCTTGTTAGTGATCCATGAGAAGCTAACTGTATGGAGTCGTATCGAGGTGACATGTAATCAACGCTGAGCTGTATGAAGGCAATGGATGTTACCCAAATAGCACCCTATGAGGTGCACTACTTTTGACCGGAGCCCTATGGAACCTAGTCAAAAGTAGTGCACTACAGGGAATAGGGTGCCATTTGGGACAAACCCAATGTTGTAGGTAAGGCCAAGGTGGCTTGCGGGTAACTGTGTTCCAGGGTTAATTGGAGGTTGGCGGTATATGGTGGCTGTGGGCTGGGGAAAATAGACATAATTCATACTCTGCCTCCAACTCACTCCTGGTGACCTGTTACTGGTCTAAGAACAATCCCGAAGACTTCTTAAACAGTGTGTGCAACGGCATAGCCGGCCAATCACAATAATTATTTGTGTAAGAGTATGTCGAGTTGTGTTTGTTTAAAAAGCTGATATTTCTGTTATCTTTATTTCTGTGTGGGTTTGGTGAGAGATGGAGGAACAAGTGTTTTCTTTCTATCTATCTTCCCACTAAAACCTACACAAGGCTGAGTTTATTTTTAACACCAGGTTGCTGCCAACTCAGAGCTAAGGTGTAGGCAGGCTCTATATCTCTCTTGGCCACCTCCCCACCCCTGTCTGGCAGACATGCACACTTATGCACTCACACACACACACACACACACACACAGAGTACCACAGAACCCCCACAGGGTGTTCTTGAAGGCATGGGCCCGTGGAGGAAGGAGAGAAAGGGAGGTTATATTTCCAGCTCGGTCTCTGCTGGGTTTGGCCTCACTCCATCTCGATAGGTAGGCAACTCCCCCATAGTTTATTTCTTCTACCTCTAACACAGGCAAATACCATGTATTGAGAGTGCGCTGATTGTTTAGATCAAAGACATCTATTGTTGGTGTACCGGACTAAAATACAATATGTAGTTGTGTAGTATAGTCCACTTGAAAACTATGCTTGGAAAATCCTGAGAATACTGGTGCACATTTTCTATTGTCGTCCTTATGGGTTACTGTGAATGTTGACAGGGGAAAATCATGAGATAACATCTAAATGCAAAACTAACATATCATAACTCTTTCATATTTACTGATATCAAATGTCTGATTCTATTTTGAATCCCTCCAGACATTGCTATCCCCAGAATTTAACATAAGTGTGGGCAACTTCATACACATTTCTTCAATATTTATTCTATAGCTGGGCGCCAATTATAATTACAATAGGATTTTGTCAGTAGCAATTTAGTTAGATCAGTGTTTTCAAACTTCCGTCCTTGAGTCACTCACCTGGTTCAACTCATTGAGGGCTTGATGATTAGTTGACAAGTTGAATCAGGTGTGCTTGTCCGGGACTACAACAGAAATATGTACTGTTGGGGGTACTCAAGGACTGGAGTTGGGAAACACTGAGTTAGACAATGGAAAGGTTCACTAGCACAATCAACATGTTGACCTAGGGATAGAGCATGTTACTGCTAAGATCTGTTAGCTTTGCGTCCATCGTCATGACCTTACAGAGTACCAAACTAACACTTGGTCTACCCGCATGCGGGGGCAAGTAAGAAAAGAAAAGAAAAGCATTCTGACATTCTATTCATAACTGAATTTTGTTCACTAACTTGTATTGTTATTTTCTCTTGGCTCATAGTCAAAGATTATAACAGAACTGAGTGTATGCCCCGGAACGGTCATCCTATTGTACTGGAGGAAAATAAAAGAAAGTATTAAATAAAATGTCAAATACAGCAAATAAATAATGCCACCAAACTAACTTGGCTGTGTATCCCTCTAAAATTCAATAGAATTATTCACTTTGAACATATCAATAGTCGTGATAAATTCTCTGGACACATCTCAATTCGTTTGACCTTTCTGATCCTCTGGCTATAGGACGCTATCGACTTCAGGCTTCAGTCTTAGATTCAATTTGTTGTATTGTCTTACTGTGAACCCCAGGGCTTAAACCTGTTTTTCATGACTTTCCCGCATTTGCCATTGTACATCATATTCTCCTTGCTCCAGTTGTTGATGTTTTTGTGTCAGGTCTTCATATCACGCTTTTGGCATTGAGGTAGATTGTTTTCTGCAAAATAAAATGTGTATGGTCTGTATTCTGTCAAGCGAATAACATGTAAATGAATGGTTACAAACGTCAACTTGGCAGCATTCGTTTTTGTAAGACTTGGATCTGAACTTGGATCATCATTAGATCATCAGCTGTTCTGATGAAAGTCAGTGTTCACATTCATAGAGATTACTTGTATTTCAGGTGTGAACCGCAGGCAAACAGCAATTTCACTCAGTATGATCAAGAATGACAAGGTTCCAAAAAATAGCTTTTTAAATTGTGTGGTACAAAAGCTAGGGTGATGATGTCAGTGTTGGCTTAGATGCTGGCAGCAACGTGCTGTGGGCACCAACGTGCTGTGGGCACCACTGCTTTAAAGCATTACTACTCAGTGTTCAGAGTGCTTTGATGTCTTACAGTATGTCCTTGAAAAGCAATAAATGGACATTATCTGGACTGAGAAGAAATAAAAACCACATCAACCACAGATAGCCTGCTTTGGATTGACCTTCCGTCACCCCTGACGGTTGACGTGGTAAATGTATCGATAATGTTTTGTAACATGGGCATGAAGATGAGAGAGAAAATAAATTTATTATTTTAATCCTATTCTGACTGTTAATTCAATTTGCTTCATGTTTTCCATTGACATGCCTGACTTTGATAATGTTACAAACCCCTTTTCATACAGTATGTAAATCCCATGTAGCATGTCAAATGAACAACTGTGAAAAGTTTTTTTTCTTCATATCGATACACTACGCTAATATGGTGGGAAAAAAATTGACTGTACTGACTTGATTTTCCATGTTCCTGTATAGAAAATATTCTGATTTTTGCTGCAGTTACTTCAGGTCAGACCTTCACAACGTGGTCTCCCCAAACCTCCGTGCTAATGTTTGGGTTTACCCTCAACTGACACAAGAATCTAAAATGATGTTGAACCACGCTAGCACACGCTCCTTCTCTTCTTATCACATTGTTAGGGATATTCAAAGTCGCCTTAACAACTTCAGCCTGGTAGAACTCGTGAATTATTCCACTACAGTCCATCGGCATGCATTTTTTCTCCCCTTCGTATGACTGTCTATCTGACACACCTCAGTTTCCTCTCCTTTCAGAGCTTCAGGACTCTGTAAATTTTTCATTTTAGTGTAATACGTTTGGATTTGCCTTTAAGTTACAGTGGCTTGCAAAAGTATTCACCCCATTTTTTAGATTTTGTTGCCTTACAACCTGGAATTTGTATCATTTGACTTATACAACATACCTACCACTTTGAAGATGCAAAATATTTTTGGGGATGAAACAAACAAGAAATAAGACAAAACGTTTTACCCCCCCCCAAAGTCAATACTTTGTAGTGCCACCTTTTGCAGCAATTACAGCTGCAAGTCTCTTGGGGTATGTCTCTATAAGCTTGGCACATCTAGCCACTGGGATTTTTGCCCATTCTTCAAGGCAAAACCGCTCCAGCTCCTTCAAGTTGGATGGGTTCCGCTGGTGTACAGCAATCTTGAAGTCCTACCACAGATTCTCAATTGGATTGATGTCTGGGCTTTGACTATGCCATTCCAAGACATATAAATGTTTCCCCTTAAACCACTCGAGTGTTGCTTTAGCAGTATGCTTAGGGTCATTGTCCTGCTGGAAGGTGAACCTCCGTCCCAGTCTCAAATCTCTGGAAGACTGAAACAGGTTTCCCTCAAGAATTTCCTTCAATTCTGACCAGTTTCCCAGTCCCTGCCGATGGAAAAACATCCCCACAGCATGATGCTGCCACCACCATTCTTCACTGTTGGGATGGTGTTCTCAGGGTGAAGAGAGGTGTTGGGTTTGCGCCAGACATAGCGTTTTCCTTGATGGCCAAAAAGCTCAATTTTAGTCTCATCTGACCAGAGTACCATCTTCCATATGTTTGGGGAGTCTCCCACATGCCTTTTGGCGAACACCAAACGTGTTTGCTTATTTTTTTCTTTAAGCAATGGCTTTTTTCTGGCCACTCTCCTGTAAAGCCCAGCTCTGTGGAGTGTACAGCTTAAAGTGGTCCTATGGACAGATACTCCAATCTCCGCTGTGGAGCTTTGCAGCTCCTTCAGGGTTATCTTTGGTCTCTTTGTTGCCTCTCTGATTAATTCCCTCCATGCCTGGGTCGTAAGTTTTGGTGGGCGGCCCTCTCTTGGCAGGTTCGTTGTGGTGCCATATTCTTTCCATTTTTTAATTATGGAGTTAATGGTGCTCCGTGGGATGTTCAAAGTTTCTGATATTTTTTTATAACCCAACCCTGATCTGTACTTCTCCACAACTTTGTCCCTGACCTGTTTGGAGAGCTCCTTGGTATTCATGGTGCCCCTTGCTTAGTGGTGTTGCAGACTCTGGGGCCTTTCAGAACAGGTGTATGTATATATACTGAGATCATGTTACAGATCATGTGACACTTAGATTTATACGTTGTAATGCAACAAAATAGGAAAAATGCCAAGGGGGATGAATACTTTTTGCAAGGCACTGTATCCATAGAGAACATCATCTGACATGACTGCCTTGGCTTGCCTTACATTAGTGTCACACTCTCGCCCGTCCATCTCCTCAAGGCATGTCAATTAAATAATTGTAGTTAACATTCTGAATTGTAAAATATGTCTGTCTGTGCCCGCAGTCCTGCTTCTTAGATCTTCAGAATGGCTCAGTGTGCCTGTTAAGACTGAAATATGGGGGGAGGCATTGACCAGATCCCAGAATCAATTTCTCAGGGTTAACAGGAATGTGAAACTCGTTTCCATTAGGATGCTTGCTGCGTTCTATTTCCTTGACATGAAAGTTATACACTTCCTTCCCCTTTTCACATATTGTCTGAAAATGTATGGATTTATTTTCATCACATGACGTGTACATGAGAGGCAAACTCCAGGAAAACATGAGACTTTGATCTAAATGGACGGTATTCATTTCTCAATAACACCATTTTATGGATGAAATAAAATAGGTTTGGAGGGACCATTACTGGAGAATATATGTACAGTGAGGGAAAAAATATTTGATCCCCTGCTGATTTTGTACGTTTGCCCACTGACAAAGACATGATCAGTCTATAATTTTAATGGTAGGTTTATTTGAACAGTGACACACAGAATAACAAAGAAATCCAGAAAAATGCATGTCAAAAATGTTATAAATTGATTTGCATTTTAATGAGGGAAATAAGTATTTGACCCCTCTGCAAAATATGACTTAGTACTTAGTGGCAAAACCCTTGTTGGCAATCACAGAGGTCAGACGTTTCTTGTAGTTGGCCACCAGGTTTGCACACATCTCAGGAGGGATTATGTCCCACTCCTCTTTGCAGATCTTCTCCAAGTCATTAAGGTTTCGAGGCTGACTGTTAAAACCCCGTGGCTTTAAACGTCTAGGGTGGATGGAGAAGAGACCCGTAACATAAATCATGCAAATTAGAATCGTGACATGGAACAGGGAGAACAAAAACTACGACAACCATAAACTACCGTCAAACATAAAATGTTTATTTGTGAACACACTGTAAAGGTTTGGGAAAAAGGGCTGAGCAGGACCCAAGAAATGAAACAATAGTGTAAAACAACCCTAAACTGATCTTGCCTGCCTCAAGAACCGCTAAACTACTGCTAATCATACAAAAATACAGTGGGTGGTCCACTCAGGTCTAACTAGTGTTTATAGACAGTTTTCTTTCTACGGGTAATGTATGCCCAAGGGCAGCTTGCTTAACTTCCCCTTTTCCCAGAAACACACAAAGTTACCAAACAGAGTAACCAGCAAATTAGTGAGTACACAAAACACAGGACACCACAGTATCCATACTCATATACAGAAATAGTCTCACAAAGTTACCAAACAGAGTAACCAGCAAATGAGTGAGTACACAAAACACAGGACACCACAGTATCCATACTCGTATACAGAAATAGTCTCACAAAGTTACCAAACAGAGTAACCAGCAAATGAGTGAGTACACAAAACACCACAGTATCCATACTCACATACGGAAAATAGTCTTCTAACAACAAACACAACTGACCGGCTTTTAAAAAATGGGATGTGTGATTGAAAAACCAGAAACAGGTGGTGCAATGCAGAGGAATGTCCACTGATTGGTCCACCTCAGCAGACACCCCAACGACCACCAATCAGGAACATACAGGACACCTGTGATTAGGGCAGAAGGAGAGGAAAAACACAAAAAGACACAGGATACCTGTATCCGTAACACTGACGTTTGGCAACTCGAACCTTCAGCTCCCTCCACAGATGTTCTATTGGATTAAGGTCTGGAGACTGGCTAGGCCACTCCAGGACCTTAATGTGCTACTTCTTGAGCCACTCCTTTGTTGCCTTGGCCGTGTGTTTTGGGTCATTGTCATGCTGGAATACCCATCCACGACCCATTTTCAATGCCCTGGCTGAGGGAAGGAGGTTCTCACTCAAGATTTGACGGTACATGGCCCTGTCCATCGTCCCTTTGATGTGGTGAAGTTGTCCTGTCCCCTTAGCAGAAAAACACCCCCAAAGTATAATGTTTCCACCTCCATGTTTGACGGTGGGGATGGTGTTCTTGGGGTCATAGGCAGCATTCCTCCTCCAAACACGGCGAGTTGAGTTGATGGCAAAGAGCTCGATTTTGGTGTCATCTGACCACAACACTTTCACCCAGTTCTCCTCTGAATCATTCAGATGTTCATTGGCAAACTTCAGACGGGCCTGTATATGTCCTTTCTTGAGCAGGGGGACCTTGCGGGCGCTGCAGGATTTCAGTCCTTCACGGCGTAGTGTGTTACCAATTGTTTTCTTGGTGACTATGGTCCCAGCTGCCTTGAGATCATTGACAAGATCCTCCCCTGTAGTTCTGGGCTGATTCCTCACCGTTCTCTTGATCATTGCAACTCCACGAGGTGAGATCTTGCATGGAGCCCCAGGCCGAGGGAGATTGACAGTTCTTTTGTGTTACTTCCATTTGTGAATAATCGCACCAACTGTTGTCACCTTCTCACCAAGCTGCTTGGCGATGTTCTTGTAGCCCATTCCAGCCTTGTGTAGGTCTACAATCTTGTCCCTGACATCATTGGAGAGCTCTTTGGTCTTGGCCATGGTGGAGAATTGGAATCTGATTGATTGATTGCTTCTGTGGACAGGTGTCTTTTATACAGGTAACAAGCTGAGATTAGGAGCACTCCCTTTAAGAGTGTGCGCCCAATCTCGTTACCTGTTTAAAAGACACCTGGGAGCCAGAAATCTTTCTGATTGAGAGGGGGTCAAATACTTATCAATTTTATAACATTTTTGACATGCGTTTCTCTGGATTTTTTTGTTGTTATTCTGTCTCTCACTGTTCAAATAAACCTACCAATAAAATTATAGACTGATCATTTCTTTGTCAGTGGGCAAATATACAAGGGGGGATCAAATACTTGAGTCAAATGTGCCAATGATCAGGTGATGAGAACATTCAATAACTCAGTATGTCTTGTGTAAGGTAAGAACATTCACTAATTTCCAGATGCCTTCATGACTATGTTAGTGGATTGTTAAAGTAATCAAATACAAAATTAAAGTATCAAAGTGTTCAAATAAGAATTGTATTCTTAGAAATACTTTGAGAGTTTGATTGAGCGTGTCTGGAGTGCCAGATGGGTGGGGTTTGGAACTGTTCTTTTGATTCCATTGCGCCAGACAAGCTCAAGTGAACCCAGATCTGAAATGTATTGAGAAGAAGACGGTGATTCAAAATTCTAAACATCACAAACACATCTGAGTTATCTCATTGCAGGTGTGTGAACAATGGAATAAATTCAAAGAAAAAGAGAAACCCGCACACTGCTTTTGCTCGTATCACTTAAGCTTTAATAAACAATGTATATGAACAAGAGTAGTGTGCAGTTTCTCTTTTCTTTGATACGAAGATGAGAAATCATTATGTTAGCTTCAGAATCAACTTAACTTATACCAAACCAGATATCGTGCACAGGGCAAGGATGTTACACAGAGCATTATTGGTACTGTAGTACATTCTACACCATATCCTTCTGCATCCCCATACTGGTTAGTTCCTGAAGCTAAGCAAGGCTGGCCCCGGTTGATACTGGGATGGGAGACCGTCTGGGTAAAATAGGATGCTGCTGGAGGTAGTGGTAAAGGACTAGTGTGTGGCACTTCTCCATTTCATCAAAGAGATCCCCAGAACATTCACTGGGACACTGTCCTGCAAAGGGTGTCGTTATTCTGAAGAGATGATAGTAGTGGCTAAATAGCATAAATATTGCTTCGCTAGACTGTTAAGGACAGGGGCGCAACTTTCACTGGGGACGGGGGGGGATATGTCCCCACCACATTCTGAAATTGCATTTTTGTCCCCCCCCCCCCAGTTTTATAATTGGAATGTGATACAAAAATCGAGCCAACAGTGTGCTTTAGGACCATGAAGACGCCTCCGAGCGGTCAGGTAGGCTGTTTGGAGTGTTTATCCGACTGGAAAAATTTTACATAATAATTATGTCCCCACCACTTCTAAAACCAAAGTTGCGCCCCTGGTTAAGGATGTAAAGTATCAAACCATTAAACGTAATAAGATATTTATTCAAGAACTGAAATGTAATTGCCTCACTACAGAACACATTATGCAGATCTTAACCATTTCACTGACTGCCTTCACACTATCTTGCCTCTGTCTGCATCCCTGCCTCATTTCTATCAATCCCAGTCAATAAACCTGGACAAAAACACATGACCCACAGACCATTTGGTTACCTCAGTAATGGCTTTTTCCACAATGTGGAATTAACCCACCGACACATTTCCTCTCTTCCTCATGTCAACACGACTGCTTTTGACAGGTGAAATGTGTGTCCCTGGCCTGCACCTTGTCAACTCCAACCATTGTGATACAGGGGGTACACAACTAAAATTCACACCATACTGTGTGCCTTTTCCCTTGACAAATGACAGATTTATAGAAAGCATGTATCCCCATCAAGGCCCATATTGTATGCTGGCATCCCTGAGAAGGCCAACTATGGCACTCCTCTTGGGGAAAGTAGAAATGGGAACAGGGAAGGAGGGTGGGGGAAGAGAGGAGAATGTCAGAAAAAGGAAAGACAACAACTCTCCATTTGAAGCTCCTGGGATGCCTGACATTTTGTGCATTTTCGCCAGCCACACAGTGAAGTTGGAGGGCAAATGGCAGCAGACACACAGAAGCCAGAAGTGCTAGTATAGAGGGTACTGTGTATTAGTACACAGAAAAACAAGCACCATATGTGTAAGTATTGTAATACGCTGCTAATCAAACAAGCAGGTACCCATGTAAAGACTACTTGGACAAGAGGATAAGCTAGGGGGGAGGAGGTGAAGTTATGGCTAAATACATATTCCCATTGAAGGAGGAATGATGTCCCTCAGTGTGACTCAGAATATGATGGGAGGATATTGAAATGCACAGTTGATTGTGCAACAATTGATTGACTCTTGACGATAATTCAGCGGAGTTGCACACAAAATATAAACACGGCTAATATGATGTAAGTAGAGAGATCTAATTGGAATTCGACAGGTATTTAGCGCAACACTACAAAGCACATTTCACCCATCTATATACTGGTCTTGGTGGGCATATCAATTAAAGCTCAGTTCACCTTTAAAGTAAAACGTGTTGCCCCCAAGGTGTGGTATTTCAACATCATAGACTAATGATGATTTGGCTGTTGAGCTCAAAGCAAAGGGAGGATAACGTATCAGAAGGTAGTGCTTGTCAATTATACTCTATCCACAATGATTAGTGTGGGCATATACAGTGGGGAGAACAAGTATTTGATACACTGCCGATTTTGCAGGTTTTCCTACTTACAAAGCATGTAGAGGTCTGTAATTTTTATCATAGGTACACTTCAACTGTGAGAGACGGAATCTAAAACAAAAATCCAGAAAATCACATTGTATGATTTTTAAGTAATTAATTTGCATTTTATTGCATGACATAAGTATTTGATACATCAGAAAAGCAGAACTTAATATTTGGTACAGAAACCTTTGTTTGCAATTACAGAGATCATATGTTTCCTGTAGGTCTTGACCAGGTTTGTACACACTGCAGCAGGGATTTTGGCCCACTCCTCCATACAGACCTTCTCCAGATCCTTCAGGTTTCGGGGCTGTCTTACCTTTCAGCTCCCTCCAAAGATGTTCTATTGGGTTCAGGTCTGGAGACTGGCTAGGCCACTCCAGGACCTTGAGATGCTTCTTACGGAGCCACTCCTTAGTTGCCCTGGCTGTGTGTTTCGGGTCGTTGTCATGCTGGAAGACCCAGCCACGACCCATCTTCAATGCTCTTACTGAGGGAAGGAGGTTGTTGGCCAAGATCTTGCGATACATGGCCCCATCCATCCTCCCCTCAATACGGTGCAGTCGTCCTGTCCCTTTTGCAGAAAAGCATCCCCAAAGAATGATGTTTCCACCTCCATGCTTCACGGTTGGGATGGTGTTCTTGGGGTTGTACTCATCCTTCTTCTTCCTCCAAACACGGCGAGTGGAGTTTAGACCAAAAAGCTATATTTTTGTCTCATCAGACCACATGACCTTCTCCCATTCCTCCTCTGGATCATCCAGATGGTCATTGGCAAACTTCAGACGGGCCTGGACATGCGCTGGCTTGAGCAGGGGGACCTTGCGTGCGCTGCAGGATTTTTATCCATGACGGCGTAGTGTGTTACTAATGGTTTTCTTTGAGACTGTGGTCCCAGCTCTCTTCAGGTCATTGACCAGGTCCTGCCGTGTAGTTCTGGGCTGATCCCTCACCTTCCTCATGATCATTGATGCCCCACGAGGTGAGATCTTGGATGGAGCCCCAGACCGAGGGTGATTGACCGTCATCTTGAACTTCTTCCATTTTCTAATAATTGGGCCAACAGTTGTTGCCTTCTCACCAAGCTGCTTGCCTATTGTCCTGTAGCCCATCCCAGCCTTGTGCAGGTCTACAATTTTATCCCTGATGTCCTTACACAGCTCTCTGGTCTTGGCCATTGTGGAGAGGTTGGAATCTGTTTGATTGAGTGTGTGGACAGGTGTCTTTTATACAGGTAACGAGTTCAAACAGGTGCAGTTAATATAGGGATTGAGTGGAGAACAGGAGGGCTTCTTAAACAAAAACGAACAGATCTGTGAGAGCCGGAATTCTTACTGGTTGGTAGGTGATCAAATACTTATGTCATGCAATAAAATGCAAATTAATTACTTAAATCATACAATGTGATTTTCTGGATTTTGTAAGTAGGAAAACCTGCAAAATCGGCAGTGTATCAAATACTTGTTCTCCCCACTGTATATATATAAACTGAATACAAAACATTAAGGACACCTGCTGTTTCCACGACATAGACTGACCAGGTGAAAGCTATGATCCCTTATTGATGTCACTTGTTAAATCCACTTCAATCAGCGTAGATGCGTAGATGCGTAGATGAAGGGGAGGAGACAGGTTAAAGAAGGATTTTTAAGCCTTGAGACAATTGAGACATGGATCGTGCATGTGTGCCATTCAGATGGTGAATGGGCAAGACAAAATATTTAAGTGCCTTTGAATGGGATATGGTAGTAGGTGCCAGGCACACCGGTTTGTGTCTTGAACTGCAACGCTGCTGGGTTTTTCACGCTCAACAGTTTCCTGTGTGTATCAAGAAAGGTCCACCACCCAAAGGACATCCAGGCAACTTGACACAACTGTGGGAAGCATTGGAGTCAACATGGGCCAGCATCCCTGTGGAACGCTTTTGACACCTTATAGAGTCCATGCCCTGACAAATTGAGACTGTTATGAGGGCAAAAGGGATATTAGGAAGGTGTCCTTAATGTTTTGTACACTCAGTGCACCATGACTTAGTATTTGAAGCTCTTAATATATTCTTATTACACGGTGGAAAAGTGATGTTACATTTCCTGTCCCAGTAATCCCCCCTATCTTTACAAGACTGTAGAGCACGCTAACTAAATTCTGGCATCCTACTCGTGCCTACACTACAAGATATAGACCTTAAGGATAATTATGAACATGGTTTCATTTGAAAATAAATATATGTATTTGTGAATGCTCAGGTTGACTTTCCCACTGAATATAAAAGCAGGGTACATAGGAGTCTGGCAAGGCTGAATTTGAGTTGTAAAGTGTGCTGCTTTAAAGACACTTGGTAACACATCAGGTGAATCTCCTGAAGGACAAACTGTGTGGTTTAGTTAGATTCCAACCCCTGCCAGGCACATTCCTCAATAATCAAATACACAGAACACAAATCAATGCCAGGGCTTGGCTGTTTCCAAAGACAAACTAGACAAACATCTCATCAGGAAGCCCTTTAAAAATAAACCCAAACTGACTCAACAGGAAGCTGACTGATGTACCATTTAGTTTGTCAACAGTGGGTTTTTGTAAAATTGATGGAACCAAATCACACACACACACAGAGAGAGACACACACACACAAACAGACACACACACACTAATTATGCTATAAGCTGTAGAATGCATAGTTGTCACGAATTCAGCCGAGGCTGCCCCTCCTCCTTGCTCGGGCAGGTTTCGGCGTTCGTCGTCACCGGCTTACTAGCCACTACCGCTCCATTTATCATCACTCCATTTGTCTTGTCTTGTCTTGTCAATCACACACACCTGGTACTCATTCCGTCATTAGTCTGTGTATAAGTGTTCCCTCTGCCCCCTTGTCCTTTGTGAGTGATTGTTCATTGTGAGAGTGAGTAGCTCGGTTGAGCTACTCTTTCCTTGTATGTAGCCAAGGTGGATTTTTCCCTTGTGCTAGTTTCGTTTTGACGCTTGCTGCGCTTTATTCATGTACACTGACTAAACTCTGGATTTCGGTGTTTACCTGACTCCGTCGTTCAAACCTCATCACATAATCACTCACCTCTATGGAGTCAGCAGGAGAGGAGCACATGCTTGGAATAGTGGCAAGGGTCCAGGAACTTTCCACAATGCTGGCCAGCTTGGGGGAAGCGATGGATCGGGTTCTTCAGGTCGTCCAACGCCTGGAGAGAAGAGGAACCGATCCGTTGAGACCAGCTGGCCAACCGGATCCAGCCACCTACATCACAGCACCCGGAGGGATCCAGATATCTCGACCACGGGCGTTCGATGGGACGCCGGCTCTATGTCAGGGATTTATTCTCCAACTGGAGCTGTACTGCTCCAGTGTCAGGCCGGCACCATCAGATCGAGAGCACGTCTCCGTCCTCATTTCCTGCCTCTCGGGGAAAGCCCTGGAGTGGGCCAACGCGGTTTGGAGAGAAGGAGGAGCCGCGTTGGACTACAGGGAGTTCGTTCGCCTATTTCGGGCGGTTTTCGATCACCTGCCCGAGGGTCGAGAGGCGGGTGAGCAGCTGGTCCACTTGAGGCAGGGGACGAGGACAGTACAGGAGTTTGCGCTGGAGTTCCGGATTCTGGCAGCAGGATCCGGGTGGAACGAGTGGGCCCTGATCTACCAGTTCCGGTGCCATCTACGGGAGGATGTCCGACGGGAGCTAGCCTGCCGTGACACCAGTTTATCTTTCACCGAACTGATGGCCATGGCCATTCATCTGGATAACCTGCTGGCAACCAGAGGACGTCCTGGAGGAGGTCTGCCCGTTCCCGCCCTGACCAACGCGGATCCAGAGGTCATGGAGCTGGGTGGTACTGCGCACCGAGATAGTGGAAGATGACAGCACCAGTGCCAATCGGATGGCACGAAGGGACATTCCACCACACGTTCTCATCAGCTCTCTTTTGGGTCAGGAGGCGGCCGGCAGGGCACTCTCGTATCACCCCAGGTATTGAGCACCCACACTTGTTCAGAGCCCTCTGCTGCGCACTGTACCATACCCTTCCCTGATTACATGAGAGTTCCCAAGTGTAAGGCACTAGTAGATTCAGGCGCATTTGGGAACTTTATGGATAAAACTTTTGCACGCCGCCAGGGCATTTAATTAGTTCCCCTATCCATTCCAAGCCCCATCAGAGCACTTGATAGTTGACCATTAGGGTCCGGGTTGATAAAGGAAGTCACGGTACCAGTCACCATGATCACACAGGAGACGCATTGTGAGCAGGTCACTTTTTCCATCATTGAGTCTCCTGCTTTCCCTGTGGTGTTAGGTATTCCGTGGCTAGCACTCCACAACCCCACTTTCTCATGGCCGCAGAGGGTTCTCACAGGGTGGTCACGAGAGTGTCAGGGTAGGTGTCTGGGTGTTTCCGTTGGTGCAACCACAGTGGAAAGTCCAGACGGTGCCTCCACCTTGCGCATTCCCCCCGAATACCATGATCTGGCACAAGTTTTCTCCAAGAATAAAGCAACTAAATTGCCACCTCATCGGGCGGGGGATTGCGCAATAAACCTTTGGGTAGACGCTGTAGCCTCCCAGGAGTCATGTGTATCCCCTGGCGGAGACGGAGGCTATGGAGACATACGTCACCGAGTCCCTGCGCCAGGGGTACATACGTCCCTCCACTTCACCCGCCACCTCAAGTTTCATTTTTGTGAAGAAGAAAGACGGCGGTCTGCGCCCGTGGATTGACTATCGACCACTGAACAAGGAGACGATTAGATTTAGTTATCCTCTCCCCCTCATTCTGTCAGTGGGTGAGTCATTGCATGGAGCGCGCTTCTTCACTAAATTAGATCTCAGGAGTGCGTACATCCTGGTGCGTATCCGAGAGGGAGATAAGTGGAAGACAGCATTCAGCACAACCACAGGGCATTATGAATACCTGATGATGCCCTATGGTTTGATGAATGCTCCCTCAGTCTTCCAGTCCTTTGTGAACGAGGTGTTTCGGGACATGCTTGGTCGCGGTGTAGTGGTCTACATCGATAACATCTTGATGTATTCCGCTACGCGCGCCGAGCATCTGTCCCTGGTTCGCAAAGTACTGGCCAGACTGTTGGAAAATTACCTTTATACTAAGGCAGATAAGTGTATGTTTTTCCAGCAGTCCGTCTCCTTCCTCGGATACCGCATTTCTACCACAGATGTGGAGATGGAAGCGACCGCATTGCAGCCGTGCGTAATTGGCCGACTCCAACCACGGTAAAGAAGGTGCAGCGCTTCCTTGGCTTCGCCAACTATTATCGGAGGTTTATCCGGGGCTTTGGCAAGGTCGCAGCTCCCATTACATCTCTGTTGAAGGGTGGGCCTTCCCGGATCCGCTGGTCTGCTGAGGCTGACAGGGCCTTCAGTAACCTGAGGGAACTGTTCACCTTGGCCCCGGTACTGGCCCACCCCGATCCATCACTACCGTTCGTAGTGGAGGTGGATGCATCCGAGGTTGGGATGGGAGCAGTCCTGTCTCAATGCTCGGGCATGCCATACAAGCTCCGCCCCTGTGCGTTCTTCTCAAAGAAGCTCAGCCTGGCGGAGCAGAACTATGGCGTTGGTGATCGGGAGCTGTTGGCTGTTGTCCGAACTCTGACCGTGTGGAGACAAAAAAATAAAAAAAATAAAATAAAACATTCCTCGTCTGGACGGATCACCGTAACCAGGAGTACTTCCGGGCAGCGAGGAGGCTAAACCCTCACCAGGCCAGGTGGGCCCTATTCTTCACCCGGTTTGATTTCACACTGTCATGCATTCCGGGTACGAAGAACGTGAAGGCAGACTCACTGTCCCGGCTGAATGATCCAGAGGAGAGGCCCAGAGGCAATACCTCCATACTGCCAGACTCATGCATTGTGGCACCGGTAATATGGGCGATGGACATGGATATAGCGCAGGCATTACGCACAGGTCCATCTCCACCGCAGTGTCCAGCTGGGCTGCAGTATGTGCCTGCGCTTATCCGTGATCGTCTGATCTACTGGGCACACACGTCACCGAAAAGTACTGGTGGCCTACCTTGGCTAAGGACGTGAGGGTGTATATTTCCTCCTGCTCAGTGTGCGCCCAGAGTAAGGCACCTAGGCACCTCCCAGCGGGTAAGTTAAAACCTTTACCAGTTCCACAACGACCATGGTCTCATTTGAATGTTAATTTTTTTAACTGATCTGCCTATCTCTCAAGGGAACACCACCATCCTGGTCGTTGTGGACCGCTTTTCGAAGGCCTGCAGCCTCCTTCCTCTGCCCGGTCTCCCCACGGCTCTGCAAACTGCGGAGGCCCTGTTTACACACGTCTTCCGGCACTACGGGGTACCAGAGGATATAGTGTCTGACCGAGGTCCCCAGTTCACGTCAAAAGTCTGGAAGGCGTTCATGGAACGTCTGGGAGTCTCGGTCTGCCTGACCTCCGGTTTCCACCCTGAGAGTAATGGGCAGGTGGAACGGATAAATCAGGATGTGGGTAGGTTCCTGAGGTCCTATTGCCAGGACCGGCCGGGGGAGTGGTCGGTGTTCCTGCCATGGGCAGAATTTGCCCAGATCTCTACGCCACTCCTCTATGAACCTAACGCCATTTCAGTGTGTTTTAGGTTATCAACCGGTTGTGGCTCCAGAGCCAGACCGAAGCTCCTGCGGTGGATGACTGGTTTCGGCGTGCGGAGGAGACGTGGAGCGCTGCCCATGTTCACCTCCAACGTGCCGTGTGTCGTCAGAAGGCCAACGCTGACCATCACCGCAGTGAGACCCCCTTCTTTGTACCGGGGGATCGGGTCTGGCTCTCGACCCGGAATCTGCCCCTTCGCCTGCCCTGCCGGAAGCTGAGCCCGCGGTTTGTAGGGCCGTTCAAAGTCCTGTGGAGGATCAACGAGGTCACATATAGGTTATTACTACCCCCTGATTACCGTATTAACCCCTCGTTTCATGTGTCTCTCCTCAGGCCGGTGGTGGCTGGTCTGCTCCAGGAGTCTGAGGTGCGGGCAGTCCCTCCATCTCCTTTGGACATTGAGGAGGCGCCAGCGTACTCTGTCCGTTCCATACTGGATTCGAGGTGCCGGGTGGGTGGCCTTCAGTACCTCGTGGAGTGGGAAGGGTACGGTCCGGAGGAACGTTGCAGTCCCTCTCTGTTGAGGGACTTCCATCGTCGCCATCCGACTCGCCCTGCTCCGTGTCCTCATGGCTGTCCCCGAGGCCGGTGTCGGCGCGCTGCTGGAGCTGCGTGTCAAGGAGGGGGTACTGTCACGAATTCAGCCGAGGCTGCCCCTCCTCCTTGCTCGGGCAGGTTTCGGCGTTCGTCGTCACCGGCTTACTAGCCTCTACCGCTCCATTTATCATCACTCCATTTGTCTTGTCTTGACAATCACACACACCTGGTACTCATTCCCTCATTAGTCTGTGTATAAGTGTTCCCTCTGCCCCCTTGTCCTTTGTGAGTGATTGTTCATTGTGAGAGTGAGTAGCTCGGTTGAGCTACTCTTTCCTTGTATTTAGCCAAGGTGGATTTTTCCCTTGTGCTAGTTTCGTGTTGACGCTTGCTGCACTTTATTCACTTTAGGTACACTGAATAAACTCTGGATTTCAGTGTTTTACCTCCTGCGTCTAACTCCGTCATTCACACCTCATCACAATAGTAAGCAGAATGAAGATGTGTGTGCTGTCTCATGGTCAATGGTAATGCACAATAGTCCAGAATTACTGCTATATTACAGTAATGCCACGTAAGCTTTTGAAATATTTATTAAGCTGCTAAAAAGTGGCTGTCTAACCATGACCACTGCAGATGAGAGATACTAGTTACTTGTTGAATGACTCTTTAGGAAGTGGCATATTCACCTAAACAGGGACTACTGCCAGTACTGTTTTCACATGTAGCTATTTTAGTCCCATAAGGGCTTGTGGTGTGGTGGAGGGGAGACAGACTAGAGCCAAGTAATCACTTCTAGAAGCGTAGAGGAAACCGGGGCTCCTTCGATGTCACTGATCCAAGGATGTGAGGAGCGCTCGGGGTCATTAAATCCCACTGGAAAGTTAATCTCGCACCAATTAGTTCCAGCCCAAGAGGTATCACCGGGCACCGCTGTATGAAATGGCGGCACTCTTTTGGGAGTCCCATCCTCTTCCCTCCTCCACTCTCTCCTTTCCTCTCCCCAGATCAAGTTATACACACTGAAACATGGTCTAGCTTTTACACGTCCAAAGACACTTGTTGTATTGATTTAGCCTTTTATGCAATTTTTGAAGGCAAATATGCATAGTGTTATTTGATTTGGGTATAGATGTAGAGCCTAATTGGATTGCACTTATGTTTCGGAAACTCATGTCCGCATTTGTGTAATGGTTAGAGTCTGTCAAAATTATTCGAAACTGGGATGAAATTGTTAGTTGTGACAGAATGGTTGAGCTGGCGTCTATTGTGGACAAGGCTTTTAGGCTTTTTTTCTGTACCAGTGTGTGACCAGTGATTACACATCCATTTATCCTTTGACGTCAAGATGTTATAGAGCACTCTGACTACAACAACAGGGTTTTCTGTCACCGTGACAACAACACCTATTCTGTCGAGTGGTGGAATGGTTGAAGCTTTTTGTGAGCTGTTCAAGTCACTTCATCACAAGACACCCTGACAACCTGTCACAGTTATATAAAAAAAATAACATCATCTTCAGAGAAACATTGCATCAAATATTAAAACCCTGACAACACAACTATTTTAAGTTATTATACAATTATTTCATATGTAATCATTATTATAATTTTTTTATGACTGTGTGATCACGCATTCCGTAGCCGGTGTGAAAAAGACCTTTAAACAGGTAAACATTCACAAGGCCGCTGGGCCAGACGGATTACCAGCACGTGTAATCAGAGCATGCGGTGACCAATTGGCAAGTGTCTTCATTGACATTTTCCCTGACCGAGTCTGTAATACCTACATGTTTCAAGCAGACCACCATAGTCCCTGTGCCCAAGAAAGTGAAGGTAAGCTGCCTAAATGACTACCGCCCCATAGCACTCATGTCGATAGCCATGAAGTGCTTTGAAAGGCAGGTCATGGTTCACATCAACACCATCATCCCGGAAACCCTAGACCCACTCCAATTCGCATAACACCCCAACAGATCCACAGATGAGGCAATCTCTATTGCACTCCACACTACCCATTCCCAACTGGACAAAAGGAACACCTATGTGAGAATGCTTTTCATTGACTACAGCTCAGTGTTCAACACCATAGTGCCCACAAAGCTCATCACTAAGCTAAGGACCCTGGGACTAAACACCTCCCTCTGCAACTGGATGCTGGACTTCCTGACAGGATGCCCCCAGGTGGTAAGGGTAGGCAACAACACATCTGCCACGTTGATCCTCAACACTGGGGCCCCTCAGGGGTGCATGCTTAGTCCTCTCTTGTACTCCCTGTTCACCCACGACTGTGTGGCCAAGCACGACTCCAACACCATCATTAAGTTTGCTGACAACACAATAGTGGTAGGCCTGATCACCAACAACGATGAGACAGCCTATAGGGAGGAGGTCAGAGACCTGGCAGTGTGGTGCCAGGACAACAAACTCTCCCTCAATGCGAAAAAGACAAAGGAGCTGATTGTGGACTACAGGAAAAGGAGGGCTGAACAGGCCCCCATTAACATCGACAGGGCTGTAGTGGAGCGGGTCGAGAGTTTCAAGTTCCTTGGTGTCCACATCACCAACAAACTGTCATGGTCCAAACACCAATACAGTCGTGAAGAGGGCACGACAACACCTTTTCCCCCTCAGGAGACTGAAAAGACTTGGCATGGGTCCCCAGATCCTCAAAAAGTTATACAGCTGCACCATCGAGAGCATCCTGACTGGTTGCATCACTGCCTGGAATAGCAACTGCTCGGCATCCGACCATAAGGTGCTACAGAGGGTAGTACGTACGGTCCAGTACATCACTGGGGCCAAGCTTCCTGCCATCCAGGACCTACAGTGGGGAAAAGCCACCAATTGTGCAAGTTCTCCCACTTAAAAAGATGAGAGGCCTGTAATTTTCATCATAGGTACAAGTCAACTATGACAGACAAATTGAGAAATGTTTTTCTCCAGAAAATCACATTGTAGGATTTTTTATGAATTTATTTGCAAATTATGGTGGAAAATAAGTATTTGGTGACCTACAAACAAGCAAGATTTCTGGCTCTCACAGACCTGTAACTTCTTCTTTAAGAGGCTCCTCTGTCCTCCACTTGTTACCTGTATTAATGGCACCTGTTTGAACCTGTTATCAGTATAAAAAGACACCTGTCCACAACCTCAAACAGTCACACTCCAAACTCCTTCTATGGTTAAGACCAAAGAGCTGTCAAAGGACACCAGAAACAAAATTGTAGACCTGCACCAGGCTGGGAAGACTGAATCTGCAATAGGTAAGCAGCTTGGTTTGAAGAAATCAACTGTGGGAGCAATTATTAGGAAATGGAAGACATACAAGACCACTGATAATCTCCCTCGATCTGGGGCTCCACGCAAGATCTCACCCCGTGGGGTCAAAATGATCACAAGAACGGTGAGCAAAAATCCCAGAACCACACGTGGGGACCTAGTGAATGACCTGCAGAGAGCTGGGACCAAAGTAACAAAGCCTACCATCAGTAACACACTACGCTGCCAGGGACTCAAATCCTGCAGTGCCAGACGTGATCCCCCCTGCTTATGCCAGTACATGTCCAGGCCCATCTGAAGTTTGCTAGAGTGCATTTGGATGATCCAGAAGAGGATTGGGAGAATGTCATATGGTCAGATGAAACCAAAATAGAACTTTTTGGTAAAAAACTCAACTGCGTCGTGTTTGGAGGACAAAGAATGCTGAGTTGCATCCAAAGAACACCATACCTACTGTGAAACATGGAGGTGGGAAACATCATGCTTTGGGGCTGTTTTTCTGCAAAGGGACCAGGACGACTGATCCGTGTAAAGGAAAGAATGAATGGGGCCATGTATCGTGAGATTTTGAGTGAAAACCTCCTTCCATCAGCAAGGGCATTGAAGATGAAACGTGGCTGGGTCTTTCAGCATGACAATGATCCCAAACACACCGCCCGGCAACGAAGAAGTGGCTTCGTAAGAAGCATTTCAAGGTCCTGGAGTGGCCTAGCCAGTCTCCAGATTTCAACCCCATAGAAAATCTTTGGAGGGAGTTGAAAGTCTGTGTTGCCCAGCGACAGCCCCAAAACATCACTGCTCTAGAGGAGATCTGCATGGAGGAATGGGCAAAAATACCAGCAACAGTGTGTGAAAACCTTGTGAAAACGTTTGACCTGTGTCATTGCCAACAAAGGGTATATAACAAAGTATTGAGAAACTTTTGTTATTGACCAAATACTTATTTTCCACCATAATTTGCAAATAAATTCATAAAAAATCCTACAATGTGATTTTCAGGATTTTTTTTTCTCATTTTGTCTGTCATAGTTGACGTGTACCTATGATGAAAATTACAGGCCTCTCTCATCTTTTTAAGTGGGAGAACTTGCACAATTGGTGGCTGACTAAATAATTTTTTCCCCCACTGTATATACTGGGCGGTGTCAGAGGAAGGCCCAAAAAACAGTCACCTAAGTCATAGACTGTTCTCTCTGCTACCGCACGGCAAGCAGTTCCGGAGCACGATGTCTAGGTCCAAAAGGCTACTTAAATGCTTCTACCCCCAAGCCATAAGACTGCTGAACAATTAATAAAATGGCCACCCGGACTATTAACATTGAACCTACTCGCTGTTTATTATCTATGCATAGTCACTTTACCCCTACCTACATGTACAAATGACCTCAACTAACCTGTACCCCCGCACATTGACTCGGTACTGGTACCCCCTGTATATAGCCTTGTTATTTTATTGTGTTACTTTTTATTAAATTTTTTACTTTAGTTTATTTTGTAAATATTTCCTTAACTCTATTTCTTGAACTGCATTGTTAGTTAAGGGCTTGTAAGTAAGCATTTCACAGTAAGGTCTACACCTGTTGTATTCAGCGCATGTGACAAATACAATTTGATTTGATAATAATGATAAAGGAATTTCAGATACATTTGAAATAATAATATTATTATCATAGTTGCAAATGGGAAAAGGCCACAAGCACAAATGCTTTCTGTCCACTTGAATGATTTGAGATAATGTTGTTTGGGAGGCAAGCATAGACGCTGCCAAAGAAACCTGTCAAGGAACCATCAATTCCTTGACAGGTCCCTGTCAAGTTACTTTGATGATTGAGCTCGGTTGCCTCAGACGCAGTCTCACTTTCCGCCATTTTGGCTCAACCTTATGGCATGACTCGAGGGCTGAAAAGAAGAAGCTCTGACAAGAGGCAGATGGTTGTGTGACAGGAGCAGCTCAGGACTGCTCCCTTGGACGTAACAAGCAACAACCGCATTTGTCACACGTTTGTCATTGATATTACTAAGCAAGCTCAGCGTTTTGACATGCTGGCATGAGCCCTTTTAGGGATATTTTGGAAGAAGAAATGCTTCCCAAAATCTTGACGTTAAGATTACTGTAGAAAAGAAAACTACTGTAATAAAGTTGTCTTAAGAGGTCAGCCCTTAAAATATTTTACTATTTTCCTGTCATTTCAATGAAAGACTTGAGATAGCAACACTACACGGAATACCCTTTCCTCTAGCAATTTGTGACTGCGGTTCTGGTATACTCTATATGAGATACACAACATGACATGAATAATAGTAGCAATACCTGAGATCAACTGTTAAAACATTTAGGTAATACAGCATCTCAGTAATACAGTTGAAGTCGGAAGTTTACATACACTTAGGTTGGAGTCATTAAAACTCGTTTTTCAACCACTCCACAAATTTCTTGTTAACAAACTATAGATTTTGGCAAGTCGTTTAGGACATCTACTTTGTACATGACACAAGTCATTATTCCAACAATTGTTTACAGACAGATTATTTCACTTATAATTCACTGTATCACAATTCCAGTGGGTCAGAAGTTTACATACACTAAGTTGACTGTGCCTTTAAACAGCTTGGGAAATTCCAGAAAATGATGTAATGGCTTTAGAAGCTTCTGATAGGCTATTTGACATCATTTGAGTCAATTGGAGGTGTACCTGTGGATGTAAAACTCTGTGCCTCTTTGCTTGACATCATGGGAAAATCAAAAGAAATCAGCCAAGACCTCAAAAAAGAAATTGTAGACCTCCACAAGTCTGGTTCATCCTTGGGAGCAATTTCCAAACGCCTGAAGGTACCACGTTCATCTGTACAAACAATACTACGCAAGTATAAACACCATGGGACCACACAGCCATCATACCGCTCAGGAAGGAGACGTGTTCTGTCTCCTAGAAATGAACGTACTTTGGTGCGAAAAGTGCAAATCAATCCCAGAACAACAGCAAAGGACCTTGTGAAGATGGTGGAGGAAACAGGTACAAAAGTATCTATATCCACAGTAAAACGAGTCCTATATCGACATAACCTGAAAGGCCGCTCAGCAAGGAAGAAGCCACTGCTCCATAACTGCCATAAAAAAGCCAGACTACGGTTTGCAACTGCACATGGGGACAAAGTTCGTACTTTTTGGAGAAATGTCCTCTGGTCTGATGAAACAAAAATAGAACTGTTTGGCCATAATGACCATCGTTATGTTTGGAGGAAAAAGGGGGGTGTGCTCGCAAGCCGAAGAACACCATCCCAACCATGAAGCACGGGGGTGGCAGCATCATGCTGTGGGGGTGCTTTGCTGCAGGAGGGACTTGTGCACTTCACAGAATAGATGGCATCATTAGAAAGGAAAATGATGTGGATATATTGAAGCAACATCTCAAGACATCAGTCAGGAAGTTAAAGCTTGGTCGCAAATGGGTCTTCCAAATGGAAAATGACCCCAAGCATACTTCCAAAGTTGTGGCAAAATGGCTTAAGGACAACAAAGTCAAGGTATTGGAGTGACCATCACAAAGCCCTGACCTCAATCCTATAGAAAATGTGTGGGCAGAACTGAAAAAGCGTGTGCGAGCAAGTAGGCATACAAACCTGAGTTACACCAGCTCTTTCAGAAGGAATGGGCCAAAATTCACCCAACTTAATGTGGGAAGCCTGTGGAAGGCTACCTGAAACTTTTTAACCAAGTTAAACAATTTAAAGGCAATGCTACCAAATACTAATTGAGTGTATGTAAACTTCTGACCCACTGGGAATGTGATGAAAGAAGTAAAACCTGAAATAAATCATTCTCTCTACTATTATTCTGACATTTCACATTCTTAAGTGGTGATCCTAACTGACTTAAGACAGGGAATTTTTACTAGGATTAAAAGTCAGAAATTGTGATAAACTGAGTTTAAATGTACAGTGGGGAAAAAAAGTATTTAGTCAGCCACCAATTGTGCAAGTTCTCCCACTTAAAAAGATGAGAGAGGCCTGTAATTTTCATCATAGGTACACGTCAACTATGACAGACAAAATGAGAAAAAAAATTTGTGGGAGCAACCGAAATATGGGCTTGAACTTATTACCCGGCCCATTTCCCATAACTTTAGCCTCAGCCTCATTTCCACTGCTGCATCTCAGCCGTTCCATTTACTGCTTAGCTGGGAGATATTGGATTGTCGTTTGGAACCCCCTCCAGACACCGAGCTGTGCTTATGTATTGCCATGCTCTTATGGGAATTGGCTGGCATCTTCGCAGCCAAGCTCTTCATGGCAAATTTGTCTACTCGTTTATTGTCTCTAATTCATTTTGCTGGCGAAGCAGCAGAGTTGCTTAGCCTGCATTGAGACCTCCCAAAGAGCTTCATTTGACATCTAAATGGGACTTCCCCCGAAATTAAGACGTTGCAGTTGAAGACTTAAACGACAGAGTCATGTTATCCTGAAAGACAGGGTTCTAAGTAAATCCTCTTTGTTGATTTATATAGCCATGATATTTATTTCAGAGGAGACTGACACCTGAATGACATGTAGACTCTGCAATATGATGACATTATACACAGCGGGGTTGCGACGTCCTGCTGAATCAACAAGAACAAATTCAAATCTGCCAAAACTGCCACTTTTGGATCTTCCGAATGTAGGCAAGCCTCAAAGCATTTGCAGATTAGAATTTTGCTGTTTGTTTGGTTGATGATGTCTTTAAGCTTGAAGTCGTCCTGCTGTGTATGATGATGTCATATTTCAGAGCTACATTCAAGGTTTCTTATTGGATGCAATGAATATATCTAAAATGTATCTAAAATATATTTTAATACATGACCATAATGTTTGTGACATTACTTTTAAAGGCACTGGTTGGGAAAGTGCTTGTGAATAGACAGAAGTATATATTTGACTCATAAAGAACCTAGAATATTTTTTTTTTCATGTTAAGCGGAGATGGATTATGTTAATTTCAACATAGTTCGACATAAAAGAGTAATGTACTGCATCTCATTTCAGACACACAGAATGTAGAATTGGTCTATCCAGTTTGATCTTCTAATTTCAGTCTCTCATCGACCGACCTCCCACAGTCACGTCGCCCCAGCTCCATTACTCCCCAGCCTCCCATCATACATACTGACAAGCAACTTCAGCATTTGTGGATGAATTAGTAACCAAGTTCATAACTCCCAAAACGAGTCGGATAAAAGCCATGTATCTCTTGACGTTGAACTCTTGTTCAACTTGCATCCCCTGGACAGATCCATTAACTGAAACATAGACGATGTCCTGACCCAAAAAAACATCTCTGCATCCCTATCTTCACATGGATTGTTAAACAGGAGGCCAGCAAATGTTTTTGTTGATTTCAGTCACCTCATTTGTCAACGGGCACATTTGTCAACCGGCGTATTGACTTAGCAATATCGCAGAGATTGGCTTGGAGTTAGGGAACTGTAAATCAAACTACAAATCAAGGGTCCCAGAACATTCTGGAAATGGCAGTGTTTCTCTTCACAGTCTGTGCTTCATGGTGGAAGGTCTTAGTCACTGGCTAGTAAGAGTTTTAAAGTACAATTATCTTAATATTCAGCAAGGACAGAATATTCTAAAAGTTAGAGTGACTTTAAGAATAAGGGTGACAATAGATATTTTTGTTTCAGTTAGCTAATACATATCTCATCATGTTCATATTCAAATAAAATAAAATACAATTGTATTGGTCGCATACACATGTAAGGTTCTGTATTTATTTTCTTAGTCAACCTTGTGTTCTTGAACATAGCCCTGTTTCTTTGTGTTCTTGAACATAGCCCTGTCTTTCATTTTTGTTCATTGATTTCACCTGTGTTAGTTACTCACCTGGTCTCATTAGCTCCTTATTTAGTTCAGTTCATTCTGTTTGTGCCTTGTGAGGTATTGTTCATTTTGACTCTACTAAGCCTTTTCCTAGCTCGTTTGTGAGAACCAGTTATAGCCTTCAGTCCTAGTTTTTTATTCTACACAGACCATTGCCTGCCTGTGACCACGATTCCTGCCTTTTGCGAAGGCGAAATAAACACCTGCCGCGCTCTGCGCGTGAATATACACCTTTTTCTCCCTGAGTATTCATTACAACACATGTAACAGATGTTGTTGCGGGTGTAGCGAAATGTTTGTGTTCCTGGTATGCCTTCCAGTAGGTCATGGCATTATAGATAATTCATATTACATCCTTTTTCAATAGTTACGTAGTTTTAAAATGTATTTCCCCTAGATAGAATACAAATGGACCAATCAAAGGAACATGAGGGACAGAACTGCATGTTGTTTGATCATTATTATTTCATGAGACACCCCACTATCACTAATCTAATGGCACATTCTGTAAGTATTTAAGATCAAATTCACTCAAGGCTTGTGAATTACGCTTATCATGGACCCAAATGATGCTCTTTAATGTTTTCAATATTGGGACGTCTTTGAACACTTTAGTGACTCTGTCGCGAAAGGCAATAACCTCTTTATCTCTCCCTCGCTTTCAAAATGAAAGGATACACATACAAAGAACCGAGCACACCCACCCAGACGGCGCTCATCTGAGGATTTAGACTTTTCGAGATCGACGGCCTCCGCCACTGAGACACGTCAACATCACAGCAGCCCCCCACCCCCCGGTGACAGGCTGTGGCGGCGCCTCTGCTAGCCCTTATGTTTCAATTCCCCCTCTCCTTTTCTTCCTACCACCGCACAGTTCGGATGCGAAGGGATCCTGGTTTGCAGGTTGCGGAACACAAGCGTTGCCCACTGTAATTGTGCTCTCCTGCACCTAAGATTAGCAACAGTGGTTGAGGGAATGTGAGGTTCAGGTTAAACAAGCTGGCCTCTCTAACATAACACAGCTTACAAAAGTCCACTCCATTACTGCACTTACTTCTCTATTTAGGTACAATTGTCACATTTAATCTGGGTTGACATGTGAACAGACCTGGGTTCATATAATTTAGTATAGAAATATTTGAGCATTTGCTTGAGCCTGCCTGGAGTGCAAGATCGATGGGATTTACAATTTCTGGTACTATTTCATTTGTTTCATTGCGTCAGGCAAACTTGATCAAGCACAGCTGATTAAACAAACAACAAATACTATTTGTACCATGGTCTGCATGTCACTGGTAATACAGTAGGTGAAATATTTCTAATTATACAGTATATGCTTCAGCACAAGTAAAATACTGCCTCATTATCAGCCCAAATCAACCCTGCTGACGATGACCTTGTCTCTATAGCCTTTGGTTTGTCTCCTCACTAGTTAAAGTGATTGACCTCATTGGATTTGTGGTTGTGCTTAAATGCTGACTTGATGACCCACTTGGACTAGCTCTGTAGCTAACAGTGCAACAAGTTCTTCCTGGGTGTTACCTAACGTTAAAAGAACTGCATATATAATAGGCGATGTTGTTTGTTTTCTTTCTGGGAAGATTTTGTTTTTGATATTGTGGAGGAAAACTGGTATTCTTTCCCCTTCTCTAATTATGTTGCCATCCTCCTGAGGCACCTGCCTTTTCAGAGTTAGAGCAACATGCTGTGCAGCACTCGACACACGCACCGCTATGCACAGACTCAAACAATTGTACACATGAAGAGAAAGTGAAAATATACCAGTGAAAATATCCTCATATAATGTGGAGCAGGGATTCCAACTCAGAACTTCTCATTCTGTCTCATTTCCACACTGTGGAGTGTTTAACATGACAGAGGCAGCCAATAGATAGTGTTCACATTTTGAACATTTCTCCCAACTCTTAAAAGAGATATTTAACGAGGGTGTAAGGAATGATGAAACAGGGAAATGAGGATGAGGCCTAATGTAGTTAGGCATATGGGTTGGTACTTGGCACTACATTTCCATATACAGTGCCTTCGGAAAGTATTTAGACCCCTTGACTTTTTCCACATTTTGTTATGTTACAGCCTTATTCTAAAACGGATTACATTTTTCCCCCCCTCATCAATCTACACATAATACCCCATAATGACAAAGCAAAAACAGGTTTTTAGAAATTTTTGCAAATCTATTAACAATAAAAAACAGAAATACCTTATTTACATAAGTATTCAAACCCTTTGCTATGAGCTTCAAAATTGACATCAGGTGCATCCTGTTTCCATTGATCATCCTTGAGATGTTTCTACAACTTGATTGGAGTCCACCTGTGTTAAATGAAATTGATTGGACATGATTTGGAAAGGCACACAGCTGTCTATATAAGGTCCCACAGTTGACAGTGCATGTCAGAGCAAAAACCAAGGCATGAGGAATTGGCCGTAGAGCGCCAAGACAGGATTGTGTCGAGGCACAGATCTGGGGAAGGGTACCAAAACATTTCTGCAGCATTGAAGATCCCCAAGAAAACAGTGGCTTTCATCATTCTTAAATGGAAGAAGTTTGGAACCACCAAGACTCTTCCTAGAGCTGGCCAAACTAAGCAATTAGGGGGAGAAGGGCCTTGGTCAGGGAGGTGACCAAGAACCTGATGGTCAGTCTGACAGAGCTCTAGAGTTCCTCTGTGGAGATGTGAGAACCTTCCAGAAGGAGAACCATATCTGCAGCACTCCACCAATCAGGCCTTTATGGTAGAGTGGCAAGACAGAAGCCACTCCTCAGTAAAAGGCAAAAAGGCACCTAAAGACTCTCAGACCATAATAAATAAGATTCTCTGGTCTGATGAAACCAAGATTGAACTCTTTGGCCTGAATGGAAGGCATCACGTCTGGAGGAAACCTGGCACCATCCCTACGGTGAAGTAGGGTGGTGGCAGCATCATGCTGTGGGGATGTTTTTCAGCGGCAGGGACTGGGAGACTAGTGAGGATCGAGGCAAAGATGCACGGAGCAAAGTACAGAGAGATCATTGATGAAAACCTGCTCCAGAGCGCTCAGGACCTCAGACTGGGGCGAATGTTCACCTTCCAACAGGACAACGACCCTAAGCACACAGCCAAGACAACACAGGAGTGGCTTCGGTACAAGTCTCTGAATGTCCTTGAGTGTCCCAGCCAGAGCCCGGACTTGAACCCGATTGAATATCTCTGGAGAGACCTGAAAATAGCTGTGCAGCAACGCTCCCCATGTCACGAGTTACAAAGCCAGAACCCAGAAGCAGACCAGGACAAGGTAAGTTGAAACGAAGGTGAGTGTTTATTTACAAATTCAAGAGTGATGCTGAGTAATCCAGGGAACAGAGCGGGCGGCGTTGATTAGTTGTTGGGGGTGCAGTGGTTGATCCGATCATGGCTCGGCAGCCGCCGACCACCAGGCAGAGGTTGGATGAAGGTTCCGGACGAGTGATGTTCATGGCTAACGATCCGGCAGGGAATGGATGTTAGGCCAGAGCCTAAGAAGGGTGATGATCAGGACCAGGTGTGCAGATTGCTGATGGGATGCAGGTGCGGAAATCAAGAGAGCTCCCCGGAGCGTTCCAGAACCCTCGGGAAACTGGAGATCACGAGCAGAACAACTAGTCCACAGACAGGACCCGACTCAGACTGCCGGGATCGTTACACCCCATCCAACCTGACAGAGCTTGAGAGGATCTGGAGAGAAGAATGGGAGAAACTTCCCAAAAACAGGTGTGCCAAGCTTGTAGCGTCATACCCAAGAAGACTCGATGCTGTAATCGCTGCCAAAGATGCTTCAATAAAGTACTGAGTAAAGGGTCTGAATACTTATGTAAATGTGATATTTCAGTTATTTATTTTTGATAAATTAGCAGAAATGTCTAAAAACCTGTTTTTGCTTTGTTATTATGAGGTATTGTGTGTGTAGATTTTAGAATAAGGCTGTAACACAAGGTGGTGACCTTGTGGGAACGTCATCAGATGATCTGGGACAGGTAAAGCCACCATGAACCCAAGAGGAAGTGATAGTCTTCAGCAAGTCTCTTTGCTGCTTTCTCTTTAGTCAAAGCAATGCTATCATATTGTCCAAATTAATGACAGATGACCCCATTCAAACGTAACTATGATCATGCTTAGGCAGCAATTGTTGTCTCATAATTCTCATCACAGTTTTGACCAGTTTGATGGCAATTACTTGGCTGAGGTTACTGCAAAGGAAATTGTTTGTTTCGTCTTCCTCCAGCAGTGGCTGAAAAATAATTATCTAGCTGAGAGCAATCAATGTCAAAGCATACTTTAATTTTGAGTTAATATCTGAAAATAATCTACATTTCCCAATGAAGTACAATATATACCCAATACAGGACATATTGTCCTACGACGTTGAGGCTCTATTGTTGTCACGGTACTGTACAGACTGTTCTCTGGAGGGACAGAAATGTGTCATTGATTTTTCTTTGGATCTGTATACCTGAGGTATGGTGTTGGTTGGTTGGTTGGTTGGTTGGTAGACAATCTGGAATGTGAAGGTTACTGCCATGGCCTATTTGAGAAGGAATTGAACCAGTGAGGCATGCTAGTTTTATTCCCAGGAGGAGCATACATACTGCTGGTGGGACCTTGAGCATCCCCACTTGGTCAAAGATGACTTTTCAGCCTTTGGTAGATACAATAAAGCCCCCAAGGGGAGTAGAGCCCTGCACATGCATGAATTTTAACTCAGAGCCCTACCCATGCCCACAACGTTCAGGCCCAACCCTACCCAAATTTAAGGTCCGGCCCTGCTCGAAACCCGAAATCAGAAATAACTTCCTTCGTTAGTAAATCCATTAGCTGCTCCTCTGTCTGTCACTCGCTCCCTGTGCGCTGCTCGCTCGCCATGCACTCTGCTCATAGCGGCTCTGAGTCTACGAGTATCCATAGCAACGGCTCCAATTGGGCTGCTCTGCTCAATGAAGAGATATGAGAGAGCAGTTAGCTGTTAGCTACTTTTGGTCACTCTAAACTCAGACAAAACTCAAGTAACATTGTTATTTTCTGTGAAAAATCTCTCCTGTCTTATATTTGACAAGGTTGAAGCACTTCTGACACCATGTTATAATCTTAGTCAGAAATTACTGTACTGTGCGGCAGAGCACATGGCTCAGCTTCAAAATGTTAGTGATCAATTTAGTGATACCTGAGCCCTGCCCATATCCTAGTTATTGATGAAAAAACAGGCCTTACTCAATGTATAATGTCGGGGCCCGTTGGGCTCGGGTCGGGTAGCAGAGCTCTAATGGGGAGTGATTCTTCTTGTTCAGTTGATTTATGTAACAGAGAGACTGCATGCATCAGTGCTGAGGGCCAGTGCTAAGGCCTAGCCGTGTGCTATTATCATGCACTGCATGAAGATGGATTGTCAAATGACAGATGTTCCTCTTTGTTCATCCTATATCTTCATGAGTCAGAAATTGGTGTGAATTCATGACAGGGGCGGACTGGGACAAAAATTTAGCCCTGGCATTTTAGCCACACCAGCCCAAATCACAGTGTGCGCACCCGCCCCCCACGCTACTTACACACACAGGCAGTAATTCTACTTACACATAACATAGGCAGTACACTATAGTATTGCTTTTCTCAACTTTTAGAGTACCAGTGAAACAAAGTCCTCCTCCTTTTTTAACCAACTATTTTTAACCAGCTCATGTTTAAGACAAATACAGCATGTAAAAACACCACTGGAGATACAACTCACCAGTGTAGCTGTGCTTCTGTTGCCTCCCTGTTGTGCAGTCTGTCTCTGCATCGTCTCTGCTGTCACTTTGTCTGCCTGTCTGTCTGTCTGTCACTTTGTCTGTCTGTCATTCTGTATGTCTGTCTGTCTATCTATGCTTCTCCCTGTTCTCCTCTGTTGTCATTCTTTGTCTGTCTGCCTGTCTGTGTGTCTGTCACTGCCTGTCACAATTAAGTGTTAATTCCTATTACAATGCCTTCAGAAAGTATTGATACCCCTTGACTTATTCCACATTTTGTTGTGTTACAGCCTCAATTCAAAATTGATAACAATATATGCGTCTTCTCACCCATCTACACACAACACCCCATAATGACTAAGTGAAAATATGTTTTTAGAATTTTTTGCAAATTCATTGAAAATTAAATACAGAAATGACTATTTTAAGGGTCAGAAATAAACCATTTATAAGGCATTTACAAACCGTTTGCTCACCGTCTATTAATCATTACTCCCACATTTGTAAATGTTTGTAAGCTGGTATTCACACACATGATTAGTAATGATTAAAACATAGTTTATTCATGTGGGCGTGATGATTAATACATGTTTAACACAATTTATAAATGCCTTAATAAATGGTTTATTACAGATCCTTAAAATAAAGTGTTACCCATCCTAGTTGTGAATAAATAAACACGTATATTAGACAAAGAAGAAAATCCCTGAATAAATGCCTTATAGATGACCGTTGGCGTATATAATACTTTATAACAGCCTAACTACATATTTAAAATTAGTGCCTGTCATGTGTTCCCCCCTGACCACTTAGCAAAGTGTTTAAATATTAGACTACATTCAATAGAAGAAAGAGAAGAAGAAGGAGAGAGAGACTGCCAGTTCCTTAATGTTTTGGCTACATCAAGGAACTATCTCTCTCTCTCTCTGTTTTCTTCTACTGAATTCAATAGAAATCTTTCTGCGTATCTTTCTGCCAAGAAGTGATGAGCCTTTCAGCGAATGAAATAGGAGGGAAATGGGCGGAACTTTCTAGCCACCAGTGGCAGTGGCGATGTAATTGAATGCGACACCAGTCACTCGTTACTACAGTTCATAAACTGGCTGAAGAGATTGAGATACAGATGCCAATAAACATTGATAAAACAATTAAAATAGACATTATTATGCATTAATTCAGTGTTTCATTGTAATAAATGACGACTATCTTTAATGTCTAATAGATGGCTATTGGCTTATATGTTATAAAAGCCAATCTAACCACTTTTTAGGCTATTGCAAGTTAGTGCCTGTTCCCCCTGAATCCTCCCTTCCCTAATTAGGCTTATGTGTTAATTAGCCTGCTAATTCATACTATATACAGCCAAAATATTAACTGGCAGAAATAGGCTAAATCTGTGTCAGTGTGTGTGTTGTTCTCTGTTTTCGCTATACCTCGATTGCACGGTCTTCTGCAGCAGCAGCTGATATGTCAGTGCTAAGCCTAGCATCTTTCCTCAGCACATACACAGTCACAGCACTCGGACCAGCAGAACCAGAACTTTTAGAAAATTAAGTCGGTTCATTTCAAACATTTAGCAGCTTTTTGGTCTCTCTAACTTTTTCTGCACCACCTTTCCATTTTTTCATGATCTTGGCTGACTGATGTCAGAGAGTCAGAGCGGGTCTCTTTGCTGATGTGCGTTTGACTTTGAATGTGAATTTTTGCGCAACTTCAGCTCAGCCTATTAGTTAACTGGGCCGGCCCATCTTGGTAGGAAGGGGGCCAGCCGTTGCCCACTGATCAGGCAAATGCTCAAATATATATTTATGACAACAGTGAAATTGCGCAAAAAGATGGTCCGACCCATCTGACATTTGCCAGAATTGCCAGATGTCCAATCCGCCCATGAATCATGATCCCGATGGGGAAGTGTGTAACTGGGCCAGTGAGTGTGTGTGTGTGTGTCTCTCCATACAGTGGGGGAAAAAAGTATTTAGTCAGCCACCAATTGTGCAAGTTCTCCCACTTAAAAAGATGAGAGAGGCCTGTAATTTTCATCATAGGTACACGTCAACTATGACAGACAAAATGAGAAAAAATTTTCCAGAAAATCACATTGTAGGATTTTTAATGAATTTATTTGCAAATTATATGGTGGAAAATAAGTATTTGGTCAATAACAAAAGTTTCTCAATACTTTGTTATATACCCTTTGTTGGCAATGACACAGGTCAAACGTTTTCTGTAAGTCTTCACAAGGTTTTCACACACTGTTGCTGGTATTTTGGCCCATTCCTCCATGCAGATCTCCTCTAGAGGAGTGATGTTTTGGGGCTGTCGCTGGGCAACACAGACTTTTAACTCCCTCCAAAGATTTTCTATGGGGTTGAGATCTGGAGACTGGCTAGGCCACTCCAGGACCTTGAAATGCTTCTTACGAAGCCACTCCTTCATTGCCCGGGCGGTGTGTTTGGGATCATTGTCATGCTGAAAGACCCAGCCACGTTTCATCTTCAATGCCCTTGCTGATGGAAGGAGGTTTTAAATCAAAATCTCACGATACATGGCCCCATTCATTCTTTCCTTTACACGGATCAGTCGTCCTGGTCCCTTTGCAGAAAAACAGCCCCAAAGCATGATGTTTCCACCCACATGCTTCACAGTAGGTATGGTGTTCTTTGGATGCAACTCAGCATTCTTTGTCCTCCAAACACGACGAGTTGAGTTTTTACCAAAAAGTTCTATTTTGGTTTCATCTGACCATATGACATTCTCCCAATCCTCTTCTGGATCATCCAAATGCACTCTAGCAAACTTCAGACGGGCCTGGACATGTACTGGCTTAAGCAGGGGGACACGTCTCGCACTGCAGGATTTGAGTCCTGGCGGCGTAGTGTGTTACTGATGGTAGGCTTTGTTACTTTGGTCCCAGCTCTCTGCAGGTCATTCACTAGGTCCCCCCGTCTGGTTCTGGGATTTTTGCTCACCGTTCTTGTGATCATTTTGACCCCACGGGGTGAGATCTTGCGTGGAGCCCCAGATCGAGGGAGATTATCAGTGGTCTTGTATGTCTTCCATTTCCTAATAATTGCTCCCACAGTTGATTTCTTCAAACCAAGCTGCTTACCTATTGCAGATTCAGTCTTCCCAGCCTGGTGCAGGTCTATAATTTTGTTTCTGGTGTCCTTTGACAGCTCTTTGGTCTTGGCCATAGTGGAGTTTGGAGTGTGACTGTTTGAGGTTGTGGACAGGTGTCTTTTATACTGATAACAAGTTAAAACAGGTGCCATTAATACAGGTAACGAGTGGAGGACAGAGGAGCCTCTTAAAGAAGAAGTTACAGGTCTGTGAGAGCCAGAAATCTTGCTTGTTTGTAGGTGACCAAATACTTATTTTCCACCATAATTTGCAAATAAATTCATTAAAAATCCTACAATGTGATTTTCTGAAAAAAATTTTCTCAATTTGTCTGTCATAGTTGACGTGTACCTATGGTGAAAATTACAGGCCTCTCTCATCTTTTTAAGTGGGAGAACTTGCACAATTGGTGGCTGACTAAATACTTTTTCCCCCCACTGTACATGTGCTTGTTCCTTGAACACCAAGGTCCTCGTCTACAGAAAAAGCATTGGGCCCGACAATCGCACAGACAGACAAAGAAAATGTCTGTTACCTTAGCCATAACCATGAAATGTAATATCCAATAAAAGTTATTCTACAACTCCCTTTTGTGAATGGAGGCTGTCGAGAGTTCAACACTAAGTACAATCAAATAGACGGCAGTACGTTGACCTCTACATGCAGAGTTCCTTTACTAGATGCTGTGTTTCCAGAAAACTGCTCAAAACACCATTGTGTCTTTCTCCCTCATCGGCATTAGCTGCAATTCAGACTAGCACTCGACTGCGCAATCACACAATTCATTTACAACTCACTCACACATTCACTTCATTCAGAGCAGAAAGCTACCTGTAGCATTACCATGCCTCAATTAACAAGGTCTAATGAAACCACCATTACACCGTCCCATTTAACAGGCATAACAAACATTTACATAAATATGATTATGGGGACGATTACAAAGACATTGACTGGGATCTCTAGCAGGAGAGTGTCGCATTGACTATGTTGGTTTTCTGTTTATTAATCTCGAGAGGCAACCCTGGGGGTATTGAGTGAAGCCAATCCCCTATAGCCTAACGGATCACGGGTAATTTCTTAATTACTCCACAGGACAATTCAGTACTTTTATGAGTAGTGTGTGTACACACACACATGCACTCACACACACACACACACACACACAGGTCATGCAAAGCATACAATAGAAGCCATGCTTATATGCAATGTGTACTTTTTCTGTACCTATTTGTTGCTATTTCAAATGCATTTCTCAGCAGCACGGGATATGGGTGTGGAATATGAAATGTACTTTAAATTAGTAAATAATATATATCCCTGCACATTGACCTTTAGTATATGTGCTAACTGCAGGTAATTCTACCAGTTTACTATCAGAAAGCAATTGATGGGTAACTCCATTTTGCCGAAAGACACTCATTTCATCAATCAATCAATCAATTTTATTTTATATAGCCCTTCTTACATCAGCTAATATCTCGAAGTGCTGTACAGAAACCCAGCCTAAAACCCCAAACAGCTAGTAATGCAGGTGTAGAAGCACGGTGGCTAGGAAAAACTCCCTAGAAAGGCGAAAACCTAGGAAGAAACCTAGAGAGGAACCAGGCTATGAGGGGTGGCCAGTCCTCTTCTGGCTGTGCCGGGTGAAGATTATAACAGAACCATGCCAAGATGTTCAAAAATGTTCATAAGTGACAAGCATGGTCAAATAATAATCAGGAATAAATCTCAGTTGGCTTTTCATAGCCGATCATTAAGAGTTGAAAACAGCAGGTCTGGGACAGGTAGGGGTTCCATAACCGCAGGCAGAACAGTTGAAACTGGAATAGCAGCAAGGCCAGGCGGACTGGGGACAGCAAGGAGTCACCACGGCCGGTAGTCCCGACGTATGGTCCTAGGGCTCAGGTCTCTCAGTTGGCTTTTCATAGCCGATCATTAAGAGTTGAAAACAGCAGGTCTGGGACAGGTAGGGGTTTCGTAACCGCAGGCAGAACAGTTGAAACTGGAATAGCAGCAAGGCCAGGCGGACTGGGGACAGCAAGGTGTCATCATGCCCGGTAGTCCTGACGTATGGTCCTAGGGCTCAGGTTCTCAGAGAGAAAGAGAGAACGAGAGAATTAGAGAGAGCATACTTAAATTCACACAGGACACTGGATAAGACAGGAGAAGTACTCCAGGTATAACCAACTAACCCCAGCCCCCGACACATAAACTACTGCAGCATAAATACTGGAGGCTGAGACAGGAGCGGTCCGGAGACACTGTGGCCCCATCCGAAGAAAACCCCGGACAGGGCCAAACAGGAAGGATATAACCCCACCCACTCTGCCAAAGCACAGCCCCCGCACCACTAGAGGGATATCCTCAACCACCAACTTACAATCCTGAGACAAGGCCGAGTATAGCCCACAGAGGTCTCCACCACAGCACAAACCAAGGGGGGGCGCCAACCCAGACAGGAAGATCACGTCAGTAACTCAACCCACTCAAGTGACGCACCCCTCCCAGGGACGGCATGAAAGAGCACCAGCAAGCCAGTGACTCAGCCCCTGCAACAGGGTTAGAGGCAGAGAACCCCAGTGGAGAGGGGAACCGGCCTGGCAGAGACAGCAAGGGCTGTTCGTTGCTCCAGAGCCTTTCCGTTCACCTTCACACTCCTGGGCCAGACTACACTCAATCATATGACCTACTGAAGAGATAAGTCTTCAGTAAAGACTTAAAGGTTGAGACCCGAGTCTGCGTCTCTCACATGGGTAGGCAGACTGTTCCATAAAAATGGAGATCTATAGGAGAAAGCCCTGCCTCCTGCTGTTTGCTTAGAAATTCTAGGGACAATTAGGAGGCCTGCGTCTTGTGACCGTAGCGTACGTATTGGTATGTACGGCAGGACCAACTCGGAAAGATAGGTAGGAGCAAGCCCATGTAACGCTTTATAGGTTAACAGTAAAACCTTGAAATCAGCCCTTGCCTTAACAGGAAGCCAGTGTAGGGAAGCTAGCACTGGAGTAATATGATCAAATTTCTTGGTTCTAGTCAGGATTCTAGCAGCCGTATTTAGCACTAACTGAAGTTTATTTAGTGCTTTATCCGGGTAGCCGGAAAATAGAGCATTGCAGTAGTCTAACCTAGAAGTAACAAATGCATGGATTAATTTTTCTGCATCATTTTTGGACAGAAAATTTCTGATTTTTGCAATGTTACGTAGATGGAAAAAAGCTGTCCTTGAAACAGTCTTGATATGTTCGTCAAAAGAGAGATCAGGGTCAAGAGTAACGCCGAGGTCCTTCACAGTTTTATTTGAGACGACTTTACAACCATCAAGATGAATTGTCAGATTTAACAGAAGATCTCTTTGTTTCTTGGGACCTAGAACAAGCATCTCTGTTTTGTCCGAGTTTAAAAGTAAAACGTTTTTAGCCATCCACTTCCTTATGTCTGAAACACAGGCTTCTAGCGAGGGCAATTTTGGGGCTTCACCATGTTTCATTGAAATGTACAGCTGTGTGTCATCCGCATAGCAGTGAAAGTTAACATTATGTTTTCGAATAACATCCCCAAGAGGTAAAATATATAGTGAAAACAATAGTGGTCCTAAAACGGAACCTTGAGGAACACCGAAATGTACAGTTGATTTGTCGGAGGACAAACCATTCACAGAGACAAACTGATATCTTTCCGACAGGTAAGATCTAAACCAGGCCAGAACTTGTCCGTGTAGACCAATTTGGGTTTCCAGTCTCTCCAAAAGAATGTGGTGATCGATGGTGTCAAAGGCAGCACTAAGGTCTAGTAGCACGAGGACAGATGCAGAGCCTCGGTCTGACGCCATTAAAAGGTCATTTACCACCTTCACAAGTGCAGTCTCAGTGCTATGATGGGGTCTAAAACCAGACTGAAGCATTTCGTATACATTGTTTGTCTTCAGAAAGGCAGTGAGTTGCTGCGCAACAGCTTTTTCTAAAATTTTTGAGAGGAATGGAAGATTCGATATAGGCCGATAGTTTTTTATATTTTCCGGGTCAAGGTTTGGCTTTTTCAAGAGAGGCTTTATCACTGCCACTTTTAGTGAGTTTGGTACACATCCGGTGGATAGAGAGCTGTTTATTATGTTCAACATAGGAGGGCCAAGCACAGGAAGCAGCTCCTTCAGCAGTTTAGTAGGAATAGGATCCAGTATGCAGCTTGAAGGTTTAGAGGCCATGATTATTTTCATCATTGTGTCAAGAGATATAGTACTAAAACACTTAAGTGTCTCTCCCGATCCCAGGCCCTCGCAGAGCTGTGCAGATCCAGGACAGCTAAGCCCTGGAGGAATACGCAGATTCAAAGAGGAGTCCGTAATTTGCTTTCTAATGGTCATGATCTTTTCCTCAAAGAAGTTCATGAATTTATTACTGCTGAAGTGAAAGCCATCCTCTCTTGGGGAATGCTGCTTTTTAGTTAGCTTTGCAACAGTATCAAAAAGAAATTTTGGATTATTCTTATTTTCCTCGATTAAGTTGGAAAAGTAGGATGATCGAGCAGCAGTGAGGGCTCTTCGGTACTGCACGGTACTGTCTTTCCAAGCTAGTCGGAAGACTTCCAGTTTGGTGTGGCGCCATTTCGTTCCAATTTCCTGGAAGCTTGCTTCAAAGCTCGGGTATTTTCTGTATACCAGGGAGCTAGTTTCTTATGACAAATGTTTTTCGTTTTTAGGGGTGCAACTGCATCTAGGGTATTGCGCAAGGTTAAATTGAGTTCCTCAGTTAAGTGGTTAACTGATTTTTGTCCTCTGACGTCCTTGGGTAGGCAGAAGGAGTCTGGAAGGGCATCAAGGAATTTTTGTGTTGTCTGAGAATTTATAGCACGACTTTTGATGCTCCTTGGTTGGGGTCTGAGCAGATTATTTGTTGCGATTGCAAACGTAATAAAATGGTGGTCCGATAGTCCAGGATTTTGTGGAAAAACATTAAGATCTACAACATTTATTCCATGGGACAAAACTAGGTCCAGAGTATGACTGTGGCAGTGAGTAGGTCCAGAGACATGTTGGACAAAACCCACTGAGTCGATGATGGCTCCGAAAGACTTTTGGAGTGGGTCTGTGGACTTCTCCATGTGAATATTAAAATCACCAAAAATTAGAATATGATCTGCTATGACTACAAGGTCTGATAGGAATTCAGGAAACTCAGAGAGGAACGCTGTATATGGCCCAGGAGGCCTGTAAACAGTAGCTATAAAAAGTGATTGAGTAGGCTGCATAGATTTCATGACTAGAAGCTCAAAAGATGAAAACGCCATTTTTTTTTTGTAAATTGAAATTTGCTATCGTAAATGTTAGCAACACCTCCGCCTTTGCGGGATGCACGGGGAATATGGTCACTAGTGTAACCAGGAGGTGAGGCCTCATTTAACACAGCAAATTCATCAGGCTTAAGCCATGTTTCAGTCAGGCCAATCACATCAAGATTATGATCAGTGATTAGTTCATTGACTATGACTGCCTTTGAAGTGAGGGATCTAACATTAAGTAACCCTATTTTGAGATGTGAGGTATCACGATCTCTTTCAATAATGGCAGGAATGGAGGAGGTCTTTATCCTAATAAGATTGCTAGGGTGAACACCGCCATGTTTAGTTTTGCCCAACCTAGGTCGAGGCACAGACACAGTCTCAATGGGTATGGCTGAGCTGACTACACTGACTATGCTATTGGCAGACTCCACTAAGCTGGCAGGTTGGCTAACAGCCTGCTGCCTGGCCTGCACCCTATTTCACTGTGGGGCTAGAGGAGTTAGAGCCCTATCTATGTTGGTAGATAAGAGGAGAGCACCCCTCCAGCTAGGATGGAGTCCGTCACTCCTCAGCAGGTCAGGCTTGGTCCTGTTTGTGGGTGAGTCCCAGAAAGAGGGCCAATTATCCACAAATGTTATCTTTTGGGAGGGGCAGAAAACAGTTTTCAACCAGCGATTGAGTGCTGAGACTCTGCTGTAGAGCTCGTCACTTCCCCTAACTGGGAGGGGGCCAGAGACAATTACTCGATGCCGACACATCTTTCTAGCTGATTTACAAGCTGAAGCTATGTTGCACTTGGTGACCTCTGACTGTTTCATCCTAACATCGTTGGTGCCGACGTGGATAACAATATCTCTATACTCTCTACACTCGCCAGTTTTAGCTTTAGCCAGCACCATCTTTAGATTAGCCTTAACGTCGGTAGCCCTGCCCCCTGGTAAACAGTGTATGATCGCTGGGTGATTCGTTTTAAGTCTAATACTGCGGGTAATGGAGTCGCCAATGACTAGGGTTTTCAATTTGTCAGAGCTAATGGTGGGAGCCTTCGGCGTCTCAGACCCCGTAACGGGAGGAGTAGAGACAAGAGAAGACTCAGACTCAGACTCCGACTCGCTACATAATGGGGAAAACCGGTTGAAGGTTTCTGTCGGCTGAATGAGCGACACCGGTTGAGCATTCCAACAGTATTTCCCTCCAGAAGCCATGAGAAAGTTGTCCGGCTGCGGGGGACTGTGCGGGGGGATTTATACTAACGTTACTGTCTGTACTTACTGGTGGCACAGACGCTGTTTCTTCCTTTCCTACACTGAAATTACCCTTGCCTAACGATTGCGTCTGAAGCTGGGCTTGTAGCACAGCTATTCTCGCCGTAAGGCGATCGTTCTCCTGTATATTATGAGTACAGCGACTGCAATTAGAAGACATCATGTTAATGTTACTACTTAGCTTCGGCTGTTGAAGATGTTGACGAACCATGTCCAGATAAAGCGTCCGGAGTGAAAAAGTTGAATAAGGGAAAAAAGTTGCGATGGAAAAATGGAAAATAAAGTAAAATTGGCAGCTAAAACGCACAGGAAAATGACTCTTCTGTCTCGGGATAAAACGTCCGGGGTGAAAAAGTTTAACGAAAAAAGATGAGTGAGGACAAAACTAAAAGCAGCTCTCTAGTCAGGTAGGTTTGTCTTCAGCACATTTAGCTGACAGAATACATAAGGGTCACTAAGGGAAATGACAAGTGTGCCATGTTAAATATCTCACATGCCCTTTTCAGCTTGCGTTCGTGAATAGTATGTGTTCAACCATTACAATGTTTCCAGCGGACACATAATTAATACATTAGCAGGTCTGAAAACATATTGCTGTGATGAGGTGTGAATGAAGGAGTCAGGCGCAGGAGGTAAAACACCAAAGTCCAGAGTTTATTTCGTTTACATAAATAAAACGCACCAAGCGTCAAAACAAAACTATCACAAGGGAAATATTTCACCTTGGCAATAACAAATGGAAGAGTAGCTCAACCGAGCTCCTCGCTCTCACAATGAAACAATCACTCACAAAGACAAGGGGAACAGAGGGAACACTTATACACATACTAATTAGGGGAATGAGCACCAGGTGTGTGTGATTGACAAGACAAGACATGACAAGTGGAGTGATGAGAATGGGATCGGCAGTAGCTAGTAAGCCGGTGACGACGAACGCCGAAACCTGGCCGAACAAGGAGGGGAGGCAGCCTCGGTGGAAGTCATGACAATTGCTACAATACGTTGACCTTGTTGTCTGGAGGATTGAGCGCAACATGAGACACGTAAAAAAATGAATGTTGGTAGTTAGTAGTCAGGTTTCCATTGACCCAGGTTTATTCAACAAAAGCAATATCTCAAAATAAAAACATTGCAACATGTCTAATGGAAATGGAAGCTATAGGAGAAATGTTCTAAAGATCGACAAAATGTTTATCTGTTCGTCAGGGGTTAATATCTCTTTTGTCAAATAAATTATGAATGATTTCTTTATTGCGACAAAATGATAAATGATGATTGCAAATAATTTTGAAGGTACGCAGGGCACGTGATGTCATCACATAACTATAAAGCTCCATCCACTCCACAGGACAAAGAATTTCCGGACTTTCAAGAATGGCTGAATTGCTTTGACTTGCTTTTCTGGTTGGCTGGATGTAAGTTTCACCATCCGTTTTTTCACATTTACAGGAGTGCAAGTTTCATCATGGCACGGACCGTGGCGATACATTAGCACATGAGAATTATTAGAATATGGCAAATAAATTATTGCATTCTATCCATGCTGGCTTTTGTGTGCTACCTGAGACATGAAACAGATAGGTAGGAGGACATACAGGCTGTCGCCAATGTACTAATGCGCAATTTGCCTAATTGGTTAATGGAAACACTCTAGTTTTTTTTAAAGCGGTGACGTCATTACGTCCAGCTGTTTTTATCAACAAAATACAGTTCAATGGAAGGAACCGTATCAGGCAATTGTCCCATCTATTTACTATGCAACATTTCTAAATGTCAACAAAACATCACTGGACAAGTTAATGAAAACATAGCTAGTATTGTATGTGTGTATCTATGCATTATCTCTGTTTTATTATTTCTGTTTATTATCTCTGCATAGTCACTTTACCATTACCTGAATGTACATATTAACCTAAATTACCTCGACTAACCCTTACCCCTGCACATTGACTCGATACTGGTACCCCTTGTATATAGCCTCGTTATTGTTATTCTATTGTGTTACTATTTTTCCATTAGTTTATTTAGCTAATATTTCTTACTTACCTTTTTTAAACTCTGCATTGTTGTTTAAGGGCTCTTATGTAAGCATTTCACAGGAAGGTCTACACCTGTATTCGGCACATGTGCCAAATACAATTTGATTTGATTTAATGTGTGCTGATGATAATCCCTTCTATTATGTTTGTATGATTAGGAATATACAATTCAATAAGTTTTGCATCATCAGACTTATGGTCAGAGTTTTTTTCTTATTCTATTTCCTGGAGTGGAGACAAATGGAGTGAGTGAAGATGCACAACTTCACTTGTACTTTGCCCAAGGTCATAGGACCACCCATAGGCATACATTACTTTTTCTCTGTACAGACATGGTTTGCCATGTTGTTTTACCAGTTTGAACTCAAAATAGAGAGTGCTTGATTGACAGGGCAAAACTTAATCTGTGCTGCCTCTGCATTGGGGCATAGTGATCCACATTTGACTTCATGCAAGTTATCAATTATTCATTCATATCAACTATCTATCACTGACAAACTGAAATGGTCCACCCACACATACAGTGTGGTGAAGAAGGTGCAACAGTGTCTCTTCAACCTCAGGAAGCTGAAGAAATATGGCCTGTCACCTAAAACCCTCACAAACCTTTACAGATGCACAATTGAGAGCATCCTGTCGGGCTGTATCACCACCTGGTACGGCAACTGCACCACCCACAACAGCAGGGCTCTCCAGAGGGTGATGCGGTCTGCGCAACGCATCACCGGGGGCATACTACATACCCTCCAGGACACCTACAGCACCCGATGTCACAGAAAGGCCAAAAAGATAATCAAGGACAACTACCACCCGAGCCACTGCCTGTTCACCCCGCTATCATCCAGAAGGCGAGGTCAGTACAGGTGCATCAAAGCTGGGACCGACAGACTGAAAAACAGCTTCTATCTCAAGGCCATCAGGCTGTTAAACAGCCATCACTAGCACAGAGAGGCTGCTGCCTACATACAGACTTGAAAATCACTGGCCACTTTAATAAATGGAACACTAGTCACTTTAATAATCACATCAAATCAAATCAAATTTTATTGGCCACATGCGCCGAATACAACAGGTGCAGACATTACAGTGAAATGCTTACTTACAGCCCTTAACCAACAGTGCATTTATTTTTAACAAAAAAAGTAAAAATAAAACAACAACAAAAAAAGTGTTGAGAAAAAAAAGAGCAGAAGTAAAATAAAATAACAGTAGGGAGGCTATATATACAGGGAGGTACCGGTGCAGAGTCAATGTGCGGGGGCACCGGCTAGTTGAGGTAGTTGAAGTAATATGTACATGTGGGTAGAGTTAAAATGACTATGCATAAATAATTAACAGAGTAGCAGCAGCGTAAAAGGATGGGGTGGGGGGGCAGTGCAAATAGTCTGGGTAGCCATGATTAGCTGTTCAGGAGTCTTATGGCTTGGGGGTAGAAGCTGTTGAGAAGTCTTTTGGACCTAGACTTGGCACTGCGGTACCGCTTGCCGTGCGGTAATGCCACTTTAATAATGTTTACAAATCTTGCATTACCATCTCATATGTACACTACCAGTCAGAAGTTTAAGAACACCTACTCATTTAAGGGTTTTTCTTTATTTTTACTATTTTCTACATTGTATAATAATTAAAATACATCAAAACTATGAAATAACACATATGGAATCATGTAATAACCACACAAGTGTTAAACAAAACCACACAAGTGTTAAACAAAATATATTTAATATTTGAGATTCTTCAAATAGCCACCCTTTGCCTTGATGACATCTTTGCACGCTCTTGGCATTCTCTCAACCAGCTTCACCTGGAATGCTTTTCCAACAGTCTTGAAGGAGTTCCCACATATGCTGAGCACTTGTTGACTGCTTTTCCTTCACTCTTCCATCCGACTCATCCCAAACTATCTCAATTGTCACAACACAACTGATTGGCTCAAACACATTAAGAAGGAAAGAAATTCCTCAAATTAACTTTTAAGAAGGCACACCTGTTAATTGAAATGCATTCCAGTGTTCTAAAATGTTTGACCAGTAGTGTATATACTGTATTCTATACTATCTTATTAATGTTTACATATCTTGCATTACCCATTTCATATATATATACTGTATTCTATACTATCTATTGCATCTTAACCTATGCCGCTCTGACAATGACATTGTTCATCCATATATTGATATATTCTTATTCCATTACTTAGATTTGTGTGTATTAGGTATTTATTGTGGAACTGTTAGATATTACTTATAATAATAATAATAATAATATGCCATTTAGCAGACGCTTTTATCCAAAGCGACTTACAGTCATGCGTGCATACATTTTTTTTTTTTTTGTGTATGGGTGGTCCCGGGGATCGAACCCACTACCTTAGCGTTACAAGCGCCGTGCTCTACCAGCTGAGCTACAGAGGACCACTTGCTAGATATTGCTGCACTGTCGGAACTAGAAGCACAAGCATTTCGCTGCACTCGCAATAACATCTGCTAGCCATGTGTATGTGACCAATACATTTGATTTGATTTGATTTGGATGTATTGTTTGAAGAGAGTTATAACCAGTGTAGCTTAGTACAATGCAGAGAATTCTGAGTCAGATTGGAAATAAAACACATGAAAGTAAATAGACTAAATTGTGTTGCTATCCATCTTATCTTTAGTCAGTCTGTAATTAAAAAGATGAATTCTGAAGAGTAGGCCTATCAGAGCTGGACTCCGGCGGTGGGAATCCTTGTTAATTCAATACGGTATTGCTCCACAGACTGATAACCAGCTGTGCTTTGTAGTCAATGAAGGAACGAACGATTCTGCTGATGCAGTGCTCACTTGGGGTCCTCCAGCTAATGAGTAATGGGGGTTGATGGACCCTTTGCAAACGTGCATTGTCATGGAAAGGAGGTGCTTTGTCACAGACTCTACTTTTCTAGGTGTGTAGCATGCTTTCGCCACGTTGCCAGAGGATTCAGGATTTGTAGTATTACTTTGACTGCCACCGCCACTGCTCCAAAAGCTGCCAATTAATTCAATAATAGCCTGTGTTCCAAGTACATAATTACTAAATACCTATATAATAGGGTGATTGTAATACTCTGCAATTGTTGTATCAACACAAAGCAGCATGATCACCACCTTAGTTAAACATTATGTGGGCATAAGCAATCAGGCAAGATAAGCAAGTGAAAATAAAGCCACTTCCCTGACAGTACCATTCACTAAAAAATATTTTAGAAATCATACAAAAATACTGTTCTGTTCAATCTGTTCAGGATGAACCAAAACCTCAGACATGGCTGAAAACGTTTGACCCTTTTGCCTCATCAACGCCCATTATAGTGTTGACTCTAACCCTCCTAATGCGTCTTTGACTGAGTGGGGCATCGTCTGCCCTCCATCTTAAACTCATTCCTCTTTTCACTTATTTACCATTTGCCCTTGTACATTTGTCAGCCCGCTTGTCCTCCCCTCTATTGTAAGCTCGTGATGAACTCAACAGGCCTCTGTTAAAAGGGAATAATGGAAATCCATTTGGACTTAGCTGTGAATAGACTAGGGGAGATTGAAGGGACGATGTATGTAGCTCTGTGTGTCATTCCTCAATGGGATGATGCGCGTTTGTCCACTTCCTCGTGTCGCTGTGGTATGTCCATTCCACTTTCAGCTTTTTTGGTAATTTCAGCTTTTTGTCCAGAGATTGCCCTAAAGGTCCACCTTTTGTCACTGTGGTATGTCGGCAGTGCATATAGGCCTACCAAAGCTCAGTAAAAAAAGTTGCAATTGAAAATGTCAGCTTTTTGTCCAGAAATGCCCTAAAAGTATTACTGAATCTGACTGCATTTTTGTTTTTCATCCCAAAATGTTGGGCTACCAGGTTTCAAGGCAATATTGGTAAAGTACAACCTTTTCAGCTTTAGATGAATGAGGTTCTCAAAGAAGATCTTATACAATGGCCTCTGTAAGCCCCAGTTGTGTAACCACAACAGTTGACTTGAGTAATCCACTCTAAGAAAAAAGGGTTCCAAAAGGGTTCTTCTTCCATTTTTACATTTACATTTTAGTCATTTAGCAGACGCTCTTATCCAGAGCAACTTACAGTTAGTGCATACATTATTTTTTTTCATACCCCCTTTGGGAATCGATCCCACAACCCTGGCGTTGCAAATGCCATGCTCTATCAACTGAGCTACATCACTTCCAAAAGAACCCTTTTAGGTTTCAGATAGCACCTTTTTTCTAAGAGTGTGCTGTGGGTTGACAGCAAGGTGAAGCATGGTCTTGCCTAATTGGTTAATGGAAACACTCTAGTTTTTTTTAAAGCGGAGACGTCATTACGTCCAGCTGTTTCCATTAACCAATTAGGCAAGACCATGCTTCACCTTGCTGTCAACCCACAGCACACTATTAGAAAAAAGGTGCTATCTGAAACCTAAAAGGGTTCTTCAGCTGTCCCCATAGGAGAACCCTTTTTGGTTCCAGTTAGAGCCCTTTTTGGTTCCAGGTATAACCCTCTGCGAAAAGGGTTATACCTTGAACCAAAAAAGGTTATTCAAAGGGTTCTCCTATGGGGACAGCTGAAGAACCCTTTTAGGTTTCAGATAGCACCTTTTTTCTAAGAGTGTGCTGTGGGCTGACAGCAAGGTGAAGCATGGTCTTTAATGAGCACAGCGGTATTGACCAAATTATTATTTTTGCGGAAGCAACATGCCTTTCCAATGGGGACAATACATAAGTCATGCTCCATACAAGAGAGGCTCTATAGGGGTTTAGAACCACTGTTGGCTCAATCAGAGGACCAGCTCTTCCCATAGGCTGTTGTACACATAGCCACTCGCCCCCTCTCCAGATCTCAATTTCACTGTTGAATAATGGAACATTCTTGTCAGGTCATGTGTTTGCCATGTGTGAGTTTTGTCTTATGCTCAATACTCTAAACCTCAATGAGAGAAATGGACGCTACAATGGTTTTGTTCACCCAATGCTTTCAAAGCCCCATATGCCCCAATAGCATAACTCTATCCATAGAATTTATTTCAAATGCATATTTTCATATAAATGTTTTATGTGTAAAATGAAATGTTGAATAAAGAGAACGTATTCGCTGTAATGACTTCTTTACCACGTCTCACTCTTGATTTTTGCCCACTGTTCACTCCAAAGTCAATCATGCACCTCAAAGTTTTGTAATCACCTTCACTTTAGCAGTGCATTTTTAGTAGCTCGAACTGTGGGTAGAGGTAATTGATCCTCCATGGGTGGTAGCTGAACACCAAGGTCATCAGCTATGTAATCAATGTGTAAAGCCATTAGTTTAAACAGGGAAAGGTGCAACATTTGTCATTCACCAATGTACATCATCATTGGGTTTTCTTTTCCCCCAATAGGAGATATGCACCGGCGAGCATGACGTATTTCCGGTTAAATCTCAGGATGGATGTAAACTTCCGGTTATCGTAGAATGCTGTGCTACCGTATGCTAGCATTGAATGCTTGTCGTCAAAAACATCCGAAACTGTTCATTTTCGTCATTGTTGTTGTTTATCTTAATGTTTATGTTAATGTTTTTACTTGTAATACTTCATCTTGACTTATAACACGATGACGTGTAAACGTTCGAAAGTGTCCTTTCAAAAATGGGATGACAGCTCTTCCAGCCATCACTGCTGTGTGCCGCAATGTACAGTGTCTGCCAGATGCAATTCTTCTGTTAGTTTTTTTACTTTTCCCAAAGACAGTGAATTACATAAACGGTGGGTGATTAACATTCGACGAGTCAACTTTCTTACAACAAACACACGAGTCTGCAGCCGACACTTTTTAAGTGAAGATGTGATAGAGCCTCCGACTCCAGCTGGGCACAGACGTCTGAAGAAGGGAGCTGTTCCAGTGCTGTTTCAATGGAACAATTTCAATCTTCCAGCCCCACGGCCCGGAGATTGGGAAAGGACCGAGCGTCCCAACACAGAAACCATGAATGATCCGTCTGTGGAATTGGACTCTCCTCCTGACCATGACTACTGCAACAGTACTGAACCTGCTGCACTGGATATGTCCCTTGACCACAATGAAGAACTTAGTGTAGAGATAGCAAGGCTCCGAAATCAAATTGAGGAGATAACTATCAGCAGCAAGTTCTGCTTGGAGCGGTTTGCTGGATCTGATGATGACATAAGGTTTTTCACAAGGTAAATTAAAATGTCCAATGTGTTTAATATATAGGCCTATGTATTTGAGCTGTCAACAATGACTAGAATTATTATCTGTTTAAATGTTGCATGTGTGATGTGTGTTGTTGTAAGCTACTGGAAACCTTGAAAATCCCTCGGGATGAGTAAAGTATCTATCTAAAACTATCTAGATCTAGGCTATCTACTAGCGCATGAATTGTATGAGAAGAGCAGTAAGCAAAAGGACTGACGTGTGCGTGGTCCAGTTTCTGACCTTAGTGCCAAATGTTCTAAGATGTTGTATAACTGTCAATAAGGATGCTAACATGCTTGCAATTTAACGTTGTGTATGGACACTTAACATATAGAAATGTATCACGTATGTCCCACAGGTTTGCAAGTCATGCCCACCTGATGGCCTTTTGGAAGCAGATAGAGCCAGCCACCTGCAAGATCATACGGGTGACAAGAGCACGAAGTGTAGCAAAGACTGATGAGGTCCCTCACATTGGCAATGCAACGGTGAATATATTTTACAGTTGTTCTTACAAAGAAAGATATATTGCATCATCTTATCATCTTGAAAGTTAAGCCAGTAACAATCTATTTGTGTAATGAGGTAATAATGGAATTCTTACTCTTTTCAGGTTCTTCAACCCATTGACGAATTTCTTCTCTTCATGAATTACTTGTCATTGGGTCTGATGCAGAAGGATCTGGCCCACAGATTCAAAATCCACCAGTCAACTGTAAGCTGCATCATAAATACATGGGCTAACTTCCTGTATACTGTACTACAACAGTAGAGTGAAGGTTTTGCTCCTAATTCCTCTTGAAAAGTAGAAACATCAAGTACAAAAGCAAGGAAGTTGGGCCATATGTTTATAAAGAAAGAAGTAAAGATGACAGGACAGTTTTGAGTAGAACATCAGCAGTTTGAAGAATAGCTGAGTGGAATATGTTACTGTCATTGCAGTCATCAAGTCAGGAAAAAGTAGTAATCTCATTATTGTTTACATTTCAAATCAAACTCTAATTTGTTTACAACAGACCCAACAACAAAGCATGGCAATTCCCACTCAGCTACCCGGTCTGTATTAGGCTACCACTGTTCAGCTATCGTGAAAACCACTAAAGTTCTGAAGTGTTCTCTTAGCAATGACAATCAAAGCTGTGGTAACATTAAACGAGTAAAACGTGTTGAACGGAACCTTGAACAAGTTCAACAGAATCTATCTCCAGAAATACACTCGTAATTGATTACACTACCACTGGAGCATTAAAGGTTTGGAACCAGAGGTTGGACTCTGAGAGATTTCTGTAATATGGAATGATAATGAGTCATAATTATTCTGCCAACTGCTTAAGAATTATATCATAACATGTCAGTGAATTATCAATTAAAAACTTCCTGGGGGAATGTTTACATCATTGCTGTGCCTACCAGGTGGAAAATTGTCAATTAACTGAATCGTTATAGACACAACACCATAACAAAATGGTTATTGTTCAACTAATGGGTCAACTCACTTGCCAATACTTATTTTTTCCAGTATTGTGTGAGTGAAAGATCCCATTGGTGGAGAGAGGTTTGGAAACTGGGTTACATTGCCAATTCCCTTTGAGAACTGCTCTCTCAAATGTTCAAACTTTAATCTGTTTATATTTAGTTGTCTCCCATGACTGAATAATGCATCTTCTCTTTTACATGAACAAAAAACAACAACTGTGGGAAGTCAGCCATTTTGAAATACAGCTGCATTGAACTTCCCCTCTAACTTCTCGTCTTTGCCTTACTTACTTGCCTTACTGTACTCTGCCTCTACTCCCCAGCCAGTGCCAATCAGTCATTAACAACATTCATTTTAAAAGACATTAGTCAAGCTGGATTGGGGAAAAAAAGTCCCCAAGAAAAGCTTACAATTAATCCCATCTCAGGCTAAATCTGTTTGTAAAGATGTATGGATTATTAATTAGCATAAATATGCAAGAGATCGATAACAATTACATTATCTCGGCTGAACTAATCTGTTTATCCACGCATTAAAAACACATAGAGCAGTTCTGTCGTTTAAACACTTCACACATGAATAGACGTGAAAACAATGCATGACAACTACTGTATGTGATACCATGGAGAGAGCCCACACAGACACATCATGTATGTTTGATTTAGAGATTACAAAGTGGGGCAAGTCAAAAGTATTTTGCATGATAAACACATACATGCAAATACACAATGTAATGTAAAATGTTGTTGTGAGTACATGGCTGTGCTGTAACCAACGGTGTACAGCACAGGAGGTTGGTGGCACCTTAATTGAGGAGAACGGGCTCGTGGTAATGACTGGAGCAGAAGTGGTGGAATGGTATCAAATACATCAAACACATGCTTTTCAGGTGTTTGATGCCATTCCATTTGCTCCGTTCCGGCCCTTATTATGAACCGTTCTCCCCTCAGCAGCCTCCTGTTGTGTACAGTAGAATACCCATCATCCACAATATCTAACATGCTATTTGGTCATTCAGTATTTTCCTCTCAGAATAAATGCCATAGAGAACCTAGAGCAGGTCTCCTGGAGCTACTGAGGATGCAGGCTTTTGTTACAGCCCTACACATATACATATCAAGGTCCTTGATTAGCTGAGGGTAAAATCAAGGGTGTTGGATTAGGGCTAGATACAAATCCCAATTGAGGGTAAATGGAATGAGTCTTCAATTTAACAGTAAGAAATAAAATCCCCCAATGTATTCAAATATTTCATTATTAATAATGTCAATAAGTTACATAATGCCAAGAAAGTCACTGTAATGACAAATAGAATACGAAACCAGAAACTGGTTTTAGCCAGTTCACTGTAACTTGTTGGCAAGACAATACCACTGTGTCACTATGCCATCATGTGGCGTGGACAGCTATGCTGCAATTGCTTGGGCACTGAGCACCGTCTCACGACTGACAGAGTGTCATCCACTTGTCAAGGGAGGAGAGACGCTCATGGGTCGAATTCCCTCTCGGCTCCAAGTCTGGCGAGAATTGCACTCCTGTTTTTAATAGAGTCAAAAAAATATCTTTCAGTTTCTCCTTCTCCCTTTTGGGGAGACTGTTGTATCATTAATTCTAACTTCTCCAGAGCCAGGCTTCCCAAAGTTTTAGAGGTGCAGTATTGACAGCACTCACTACACCTGCTTTGCATGACGCTTCATTTGGAGATGGCTATTCATTACATGAGGGGTTGACTTGCAAATCCTATGCAGGAGCAGCTGTCTGCATTTACATTTCACAGTTCCCAGTTCACCAAGTGTGTGTGTGTGTGTGTGTGTGAGAGAGAGAGAGAGAGAGAGAGAGAGAGAGAGAGAGAGAGAGAGAGAGAGAGAGAGAGAGAGAGAGAGAGAGAGAGAGAGAGAGAGAGAGAGAGAGAGAGAGAGAGAGAGAGAGAGAGAGAGAGAGAGAGAGAGAGAGAGAGAGAGAGAGAGAGAGAGAGAGAGAGAGAGAGAGAGAGAGAGAGAGAGAGAGAGAGAGAGAGAGAGAGAGAGAGAGAGAGAGAGAGAGAGAGAGAGAGAGAGAGAGAGAGAGAGAGAGAGAGAGAGAGAGAGAGAGAGAGAGAGAGAGAGAGAGAGAGAGAGAGAGAGAGAGAGAGAGAGAGAGAGAGAGAGAGAGAGAGAGAGAGAGAGAGAGAGAGAGAGAGAGAGAGAGAGGCCTCTCTGCAAATACTTGTTTTTTCATCTTCAAATGAAATATAACCTCTCTTTTTCCAAACACTGGACGAGTGATGAGACTGTGTGCACTGGGGAATGTGCTCAATTAGAGCTTCGCCATGAATAATGGATAATTCATTAGTATGAGAGCTGACAACATTTATGTAGAGCATACAGAGGGACTAGCCTAGTGTAAGGAGCTGCTATTATCAAATACATGCTTCAGAGTGGATAAACTATTGTATGTTTATCACTTCAAATATTCCCAGAACTAATGATTAGTATTGTGTCGAACAAGATAAGTGTAAATTGTTTTACAACACGTTTCAGTATCACGTTCATCAATAATATTCACTACTAAGTGCAAAACTGAGAGGGAGCATGAAGGCTACTTGTCTCTCAATATTTTCCCTTGCTGAATGATAATTTGTCTGTCCAATCTCAGTGTTATTATTAGCACTTGTTAATACGTATATTCAGTATGTTGTTTGTGTATGATTATATACATTTTATGATAGGACATAACAAACATAAACACTAGGTTAAAACCCACAAGCGAATCTACAGAGATCTCCCTATCCCCCTGTCACATCCTTCACTTTCAAAAAGTCCCTTCTACTTCCTTTTATGCCTTTTGATGGAACCGCATCTACCTCATATCTTGTCTACTATTCAGCATTTGAGTTTTGACATCATATGAGCTGTTTCGTTTCCTATGGTCTGAGAGCTGGCCTCACTGACGAGAAGCCTGGAAGTGGCTAGCACTGGTCCACAGAATCAGCACTCTCACTCTCTCTTTGCTGAGTCAGAGGAGGACTTTAGCATACAGCTGCCATTAGCCAGGCTGCTGCTGCTGCCTTTCCCTCTGTCCTCTAACAGGAAGTGCTAGTGTAGCTGCTACTCTAGTGCTACGCTAATGCTATACTAGCTCTTATGGGTCACCGGGCATATGCTAAGCATCATCTGAGACATTTTCGTAATGGCTTCAAGATGCCCCGGCAACTGATGATGTATGCCTTGATTAATACGTGTTGGAAGTCCTATATGTGTGTTATCGCTTGGATATGGAGTGTGTAATGTGAAGAGTTTAGTGTTTCACATCGGTGCAACATTGCTATCTACAAACCTTTCCATTTAGAATATAATTGTATATCAACAGAAACACCATGTATGGCCAAGCTTGACGCTTGTTCACTTTGAACGGATGCCCTCTTGTTCCAGAACCACTCAGAGAACCATCCTTTCATGTTGTGTTCCAGCAGCAGCTGAATCAGATTTCGGAGGACCGGGGAGACCGAGGCCGGGCAGACAGATTGCTTATCAGTCAGGATCACGGTGGACAACAACAGGTTGCTGATGCTGCTGGTTCGGCCTGTCGAGGCAGGACCCCCAGTCATCAAATCTGCTCTGTTTCCGTTGATATACTGACAGGATTGCATTTGTCTCACTTCCCCAACAAGCTGAATCGTGGCCAATCTGTGGCCGCCTGTCAGGCCATCATAAAGAATGTATGACAGGTTCCCGGTGCTGTGAGGGATGGCTTCGGCGAGCCGGTGGTGGGCCCGTCTGGATAGAACGACGCAGGTGCCACAGCAGATGGCAGCTTGACTTACGGCCATCACTTCTTTCACAGCTACCTTGAAATCTCAGAGTTTGGATAGCAGGTGAGAAGTTGCTCGACTGGAGAACAAATCTGGGAATGATTGGGAAAAGTTGTTCATCATGTTCCCCTAACAAGAAAGGCCAGATGCCATGATTCCAAATAAATGTTGGAGCTTGCATGGATTTCTAGAAATCCCTCTCAAATTCTCTCAACTTGTGTAAGCCTATAGTTTCGGGAACTTTGTTTAAACAATATATTTTTTTTTATCATCTCAGGGACATGGTACTTACAGCATCTGGATCCACCTGCAATGGCTGTCAAAATAGCTTCTTAGTCACTTCTCAAAGTGGCAGTTACTTAACAGCTACCGAGTTGTGCACTGAAAGATATATAGCTATATACACTGCTCAAAAAAATTAAGGGAACACTAAAATAACACATCCTAGATCTGAATGAATGAAATAATCTTATTAAATACTTTTTTCTTTACATAGTTGAATGTGCTGACAACAAAATCACACAAAAATGATCAATGGAAATCAAATTTATCAACCCATGGAGGTCTGGATTTGGAGTCACCCTCAAAATTAAAGTGGAAAACCACACTACAGGCTGATCCAACTTTGATGTAATGTCCTTAAAACAAGTCAAAATGAGGCTCAGTAGTGTGTGTGGCCTCCACGTGCCTGTATGACCTCCCTACAACGCCTGGGCATGCTCCTGATGAGGTGGCGGATGGTCTCCTGAGGGATCTCCTCCCAGACCTGGACTAAAGCATCCGCCAACTCCTGGACAGTCTGTGGTGCAACGTGGCGTTGGTAGATGGAGCGAGACATGATGTCCCAGATGTGCTCAATTGGATTCAGGTCTGGGGAACGGGCGGGCCAGTCCATAGCATCAATGCCTTCCTCTTGCAGGAACTGCTGACACACTCCAGCCACATGAGGTCTAGCATTGTCTTGCATTAGGAGGAACCCAGGGCTAACCGCACCAGCATATGGTCTCACAAGGGGTCTGAGGATCTCATCTCGGTACCTAATGGCAGTCAGGCTACCTCTGGCGAGCACATGGAGGGCTGTGCGGCCCCCCAAAGAAATGCCACCCCACACCATGACTGACCCACCGCCAAACTGGTCATGCTGGAGGATGTTGCAGGCAGCAGAACGTTCTCCACGGCGTCTCCAGACTCTGTCACGTCTGTCACATGTGCTCAGTGTGAACCTGCTTTCATCTGTGAAGAGCACAGGGCGCCAGTGGCGAATTTGCCAATCTTGGTGTTCTCTGGCAAATGCCAAACGTCCTGCACGGTGTTGGGCTGTAAGCTCAACCCCCACCTGTGGACGTCGTGCCCTCATACCACCCTCATGGAGTCTGTTTCTGACCGTTTGAGCAGACACATGCACATTTGTGGCCTGCTGGAGGTCGTTTTGCAGTGCTCTGGCAGTGCTCCTCCTGCTCCTCCTTGCACAAAGGTGGAGGTAGCAGTCCTGCTGCTGGGTTGTTGCCCTCCTACGGCCTCCTCCACGTCTCCTGATGTACTGGCCTGTCTCCTGGTAGCGCCTCCATGCTCTGGACACTACGCTGACAGACACAGCAAACCTTCTTGCCACAGCTCGCATTGATGTGCCATCCTGGATGAGCTGCACTACCTGAGCCACTTGTGTGGGTTGTAGACTCCGTCTCATGCTACCACTAGAGTGAAAGCACCGCCTGCATTCAAAAGTGACCAAAACATCAGCCAGGAAGCATAGGAACTGAGAAGTGGTCTGTGGTCACCACCTGCAAAACCAGTCCTTTATTGGGGGTGTCTTGCTAATTGCCTATAATTTCCACCTGTTGTCTATTCCATTTGCACAACAGCATGTGACATTTATTGTCAATCAGTGTTGCTTCCTAAGTGGACAGTTTGATTTCACAGAAGTGTGATTGACTTGGAGTTACATTGTGTTGTTTAAGTGTTCCCTTTATTTTTTGAGCAGTGTAAATGGAATAAAAATTATCTACCGAACCCACAAGACAGGTAGTTCCTTCCTAATCATAACTTCTGATTGACACGCAAGACGTCAACATTAAAAGTAAATTGGCTAAATCTCTGTATTCAGAACTGTGTTCATGCAAACCATTACAAAATGGTACCTTTCTGTTCAAAACGTGGACAAAATTCCCCAAAATTGTGTGATCGGATAGCACTTCAAACTGCAGGTTCCGCTCACATACAATAGTGATACCTGGGTGGACAGACTGACAGAAGACCAGAATCAATCCGTTTGCCAGCTCCATGATGCCAAAACGAATTAAGAGAGGTACCACGGCACAATGGAACCAGTCAGTGCTGGGTGGGCCTGGTGTCAATGATGGTTCCCACTTGGTTCTTTTACCTCCATTGTTGGGGGCTTACAGACACCTCCAGAGGGATCCCTGAAGCCAGGACCCTATTATCGGTCCAGGCCTTGGGACAATCACACTGCTTCTCTTCCCTTTCTTGCCCTTCTTCAATTCATCTGAGATCCAAATCTTTTTATTTTATTCTGTACAGAAGAGCCCATCTGAAAAAGACTTGAACAAAGACGCCACAGACAGTTTGGCTCTCTATGTTGAAGAGAAGAAAGACGGGTTATGTCATTTTTGAGTGAAAGGACAGAAACGTTTGAAATTGTCAAATGTCTCTGTTTGTTGGGTTGTGACAGAATGGTAGCAGTATATTCTAGGCTAGGTTGTGCAAGATACATCATTATTTCTAAGAGGTTATTCCGGAAAGTCTGAAGTCATTACTCAATTAAGAAGACATTTATAATGCAGCATCATTACAGTAGGATAAGACAGACATAGAAACCTTAAAACAGAGATGTGACTGTCAATTGATATTTACATTATTCTAACACTTTTGACCAATTAGTAATCAGTATTGGAGCTGTATATTTGTTATGAACTTAATGATGAATCTCAAAGTGTGAATTGCCTAATACTATACAGTATTTGAAAAGGCACAAAAACAAAATAGCATGTAAATCTGTGTTATGCAAATCAAAATAAAACATGTCTTCCTTATCACATTTCCACTCTACCCAGGAGGAATCTTCATAATAACCTTGAAAAATAAATGCTTGCAATAGTTGCTTTTCTGAATTTCTGTGCCTGACTGCATACGGACCATAGTAAGATAAATTCTGTGGATTTGTGTGTTTTGGCTAAGCGTGCAGGGAGTGCAAAGATGAATGTTTATTTGTGAAGAAGCAGCCAAGATAGTGTTACTCCATAACCTGTACAGCATCCATCCACACACACAGACACACACACACACACAACACACACACAGTCAAAGTTGTTTTAAAGTCAAATGGATTGTAATAGGATTCCTAGATGCACTCTGCTCTTTACTCCAAGGAATAGGTACAGTGTAGAACAAAAAGAGATATGAATAATTTATTGATCACTGTATGCATCGTGGTCATACACTTACAAGTGTAACTTTCCAAATCAGTGTGTTAAAAAGTCTCTCAGCATGTTTATGAGAGCTGGCATTGATTAAAATAGGGCTCCTTCTGGGGTTGTTAGCCACACAGACAGTACCAAGGTTTTAACACAGACAAACATACACACATTGCAAACATAAAAGACAAGAGCACAGGCATGAATGTACTACTTGTGTGTGATTGTCATTTGTACAACACAAATACTGTGTTAGCCCACTGACCTAAAGCCTAACGCAAGTCTTTAAAGGGATAGTATGGGATTTTGGCAATGAAGCCCTTTACCTACTTCCCCAGAGCCAGATGAACTCGTAGATACCATTTTATGTCTCTGCGAAGTGCCTTCGGAAAGTATTCAGACCCCTTCCCTTTTTCCACATTTCATTACGTTACAGACTTGTTTGTCATCAATCAACAAACAATACTCCATAATGACAAAGCAAAAACAGGTTTTTAGAAATGTTTGCAAATGTATTAAAAATAATAAACAAAAACACCTTATTTACAGAAGTATTCAGACCCTTTGCTATGAGACTCGAAATTGAGCTCAGGTGCATCCTGTTTCCATTGATCATCCTTGAGATGTTTCTACAACTTGATTGGAGTCCACCTGTGGTAAATTCAATTGATTGGACATGATTTGGAAAGGCACACACCAGTCTATATAAGGTCCCACAGTTGACAGTGCATGTCAGAGCAAAAACCAAGCCATGAGGTCGAAATAATTGATCTGGGAAGGGTACCAAAATATTTCTGCAGTATTGAAGGTCCCCAAGAACACAGTGGCCTCCATCATTCTTAAATGGAAGAAGTTTGGAACCACCAAGACTCTTCCTAGAGCTTGCCGCCAGGCCAAACCGAGCAATCGGGGGAGAAGGGCCTTGGTCAGGGAGGTGACTAAGAACCCGATGGTCACTCTGACAGAGCTCCAGAGTTCCTCTGTGGAGATGGGAGAACCTTCCAGAAGGACAACCATCTCTGCAGCACTCCACCAATCAGGCCTTTATGGTAGAGTGGCCAGATGGAAGCCACTCCTCAGTAAAAGGCACGACAGCCCGCTTGGAGTTTGCCAAAAGGCACCTAAAGGACTCTCAGACCATGAGATTCAAGATTCTCTGGTCTGATGAAACCAAGATTGAACTCTTTGGTCTGAATGCCAAGCGTCAGGTCTGGAGGAAACCTGGCACCATCCCTACGGTGAAGCATGGTGGTGGCAGCATCATGCTGTGGGGATGTTTTTCAGGGGCAGGGACTGGGAGACTAGTCAGGATCAAGGGAAAGTTTAATGGAGCAAAGTACAGGGAGATCCTTAATGAAAACCTGCTCCAGAGTGCTCAGGTCCTCAGACTGGGGCGAAGGTTCACCTTCCAACAGGACAACGACCCTAAGCGCAGAGCCAAGACAATGCAGGAGTGGCTTTGGGACAAGTTTCTGACTGTCCTTGAGTGTCCCAGCCAGAGCCCGGACTTGAACCTGATCGTACATCTCTGGAGAGACCTGAAAATAGCTGTGCAGCGACTCTCCCCCTCCCGAGTGGCACAGCGGTCTAAGGCACTGCATCTCAGTGCTTGAGGCGTCACTACAGACCCCCTTGTTCGATTCCAGGCTGTATCACAACCGGCCGTGATTGGGAGTCCCATAGGGCGGCGCACAATTGGCCCAGCGTCGTCCGGGTTTGGCCGTTGTAGGCCGTCATTGTAAATAAGAATTTGTTCTTAACTGACTTGCCTAGTTAAATAAAGGTAAAACAAAAATAAATAAAATAAAAACCTGACAGAGCTTGAGAGGATCTGCAGAGAGGAATGGGAGAAACTCCCCAAATGCAGGTGTGCCAAGTTTGTAGCGGCATACCCAAGAAGACTCAAGGCTGTAAGCGCTGCCAAAGGTGCTTCAACAAAGTACTGAGTAAAGGGTCTGAATACTTATGTAAATGTAATATTTCTGTGCAAAAATGTATAAAAACCTGTTTTTGCTTTGTGATTATGGGGTATTGTGTGTAGATTGATAAGGGGAAAAAAACAATTTCATCCATTTTAGAATAAGGTTGTAACGTAACAAAAGTGGAAAAGGTGAAGGGGTCTGAATACTTTCCGAATTTATTTTTATTTTATTTTACCTTTATTTAACTAGGCAAGTCAGTTAAGAACAAATTCTTATTTACCATGACGGCCAATGCACTGTATCTGTTTTAATAGTAGACCTACTATTAGCCTACTTGCACAGCACAGCTTGGGTTGGCCTGACCGCGAAAGTCCAATATGGGATTCATCATTTTAGGTCATTCAGGGTGTATGTCAATGTTTCTCATATAATTTTTCACACAGGCCGCCTTTCCTTCGCCAGGTGGGCCATTTGGGAAATGTTGGACAAAATTATGCCCACTTCTCCAGGCACCACTAAACCACTGCATAAACATGGTATTCACAAGTTAATCGGACTCTGGGGAAGTAGATAAAGGGCTTCATTGCCAAAATCCCAAACTATCCCTTTCAGTCACAGGTTAGGTAACTAATCATGCAAGCATGGTTCATCGAACCACCTCTGATATAAAAACATGCACACATAAACGCACACACACAGAGTTCCTATGTACCTAAAATAAGTACAAATCCCACAGAGAATTTCTGAGGATGAGTATAAATTCACACTGTCCATGAGTAAACAAATGAACGATGAACCCAGAACCAGAACTTCTAATCATTTTGAGGGCAATGGAACCTATGATTCAACTTGTTTTTTCTTCTCCAAATTCAACTTCATAAGAGGTCAGACCAGGACACCTAAATCAAACTCCCATTGACAATTCTTCTAAACAAGGGATATGATGCACTGAACCAAGACATTTTCCTGACACCTCAATACTAAACAACTGTCTTGGCCATTGTGACTTTTGGATGTTGAGTAATGAAAAATGCAGTTATTTTGCAAGATACATTTTTCATTCGATTCAACAAAACGATATGCGGTTTACATAAAAGGTTACGACACATTAGCTTCTTGGCCGCGGCGACCATATTGAGACCTACTTTTTGGTGAAGAGGAACCGTAATGGAGACTTCATCTTTTTTTGTTTTGGGGCTGTTCTATAAAAAGGGGCAGGCAGCCGAGGTCCCTGTGGTACCTATTACAGCAGGCTAGTAGTCATTAATCACAGACGAGTAAGCATTTCAGCACAGCCTCCACCTAGGGTTTCTAATACCCATTCATTAACAGTTTCAACCTCGCTCTCTTTTCTTAGTGTCTGCCCCTTCATCACTCTTACCTGGACTCAAAGGAGTTGGTCCTTTTCTGCTGACATACCTGTTTTTACCGCCTCTACTGTGTACAGTGTATGGGAGCATTTTCCACTGTATCTTTTATAGCTTGGGTAACATCTTGAGCAATGGCAGTGCTGTCGTGTTTCATTGAGGTCCTGTTTTTTATTGTTACTGTTTTTATTGTCATGTTGTTGTGTGCTGTATTGAAATACTAGAAGTAGTTATCTTTGAACAGTGTAAGGAATGATTGTCCATTTTCGCATTCTATGAAGGTGGCAGTTGTCAGTTGGGGAGAGGCTAAATCAGTCTGTGAGGATTACTTTTATATCTATGATTGGATCCATTTCTACACTTTTTTGCTCACATGAAAGGAGCATGCAGTTTTAATTTTCATTACAATGACATCGGTGGATGTTTCCCTCAAGGGAGTAGGTATGTTTTAGTACCCCCCAATTAAAACCCATACACATAATGCAAAATCAAATAGCTTGAAGCTGTGATTACAAATTGCCACCCCGAGTTCCAAACCATCAACAACGCAGTAAAATCAACATTGAAAAAGCCTTACTGTTTCAATAATTAGCACACTCAATAATACAGTACTTTGATAAAAATAAGATTGTGAATGTTGTTGTCAACACATGATCAATATTCACTGCTTCCAACTTCTTATTTCCTTCTGTCTGTGAGATAAAAACAGCCATACATCATGTAGTGTCCAGTGGGGAAATTATCACAGTTATTAATGATTTCAAAGACCACCGGGGGGCTTTCTATTATAATTATTGAGTTTTTGCTGTGTCTCATACATTTTCACATTAAAAGTGCAGCAATCTGTGTGGTCAGTATAGTCCAATACAGGCTACAGTATACAGTCATACACATGGAAACGTATGCTGAAACAACACATGCAGCAGTGACACTAACGAACAGCATCATTGGAAATAATAACTAATCTTGCTTTTCATCCTGGAATGCCAATGTACAATTTTCAGGAGGGGCTTCACAATGTAGCCCATTGATAATACATGATACATTATGAATTGTTACATTTTTGTATTTCATTCAATAGTCAATCCAAATAAAAAACTAAGCCAACATCATCAAACGTCAACTTTATACTTATGGTCTATCTCCTTTATCTAAGAAAGTGAATTTATTTTCCAACAGTACAGTGAAAATGGAAATGACCTTGTGCATTTCAAGGCCAGTACTTCCTCTGAGCATAAAAAAATGTATGCTGTCCAACTATCATTTGGCCTCCTTTGTATTGACACGCAAACATTTAATCCATGAAAGTGATGTCGATGGTTCAGTAGAATTGCATGTATATTCATTACGGCTCACCTTGTGTGGTACATTAAGATATTTTTTTTTGAATATATTAAAAAAAAAATATATATATATATATATATATATATATATATATATATATATATATATATATATATATATATATATATATATTTGATTTAATTTGTTTCTTTCCAAACCATCTCTGTGAGTTGATCAGGAAATATCACATTCTCTCAAGCTTTCTTATTACCAAATCAGTCTGAGTTTCATCTCTACTGAAGAACTCTAGAAGAAAAGGTGAATGAATATTTGTCAAGTCATGTGACAATCAACATTGAGAGAGATGGCATTCTGGCCCTGATCCTTTCAACCACCAACTTAGTCATATTAATTAGTGCACACCGTAGAAAAACGTTTTGCAATGGAAAACAAAAACAAGCATTTCTTATTGGACAAATTCAGGTGGGTCCCTCTTTGTTTCGTTCCTAGTGAATATGACCAAGGTAAAGAGTGTCAACCTCATTAGCTGAGTGATGAACTGCTTATGTATCATGCCCTCCCCTTGTCAATCTCTGCAGGTCGGGAAGGAACAAACTCCCATCATAATGTCATTTGGCTACGATTACAGTGAACCACCCTCCCTCCCTCCCTCCCAATCCTCTGAAGAAGAAGAAGCGGACTGCTGATCTACAGATTCTCCGGGAGACCCCTCTTCTTCCCCTTACTTTGTGTCACAGAGGACATTAAACCTGAGAGTTAGATTTCCCCTGGCGGCAGCCTAAACAAAATGATTGCTAATCATTTGTCGTCCTGGTGCCTTCGGAACACTTCGAGTGGAAGTCCATATTGATTAAGTAGAGGGAGAGGGAGAGGAGTCCTCCCTCCTAACTGCTGCAAATGAGAGACCGGGCCCAGTGTTTGAAGGATGGAAGGGTGGGCCAATACTGGGTCAACCAGGGACAGTGGTTGTAGTCTTAGTCAGTTAAGGATGCTCTGATGATGTTACATAGTGATTAGGCAATTATAGTTGGAGGGGGATTGATGAGTTATTTTTGATTTGTCCCCATCAGGGATGGTGTATGTTGGGGCAGCTTATCTATATCTAGAAGTGTTTGTTGTTGCCTTGATTACTATCCTTGTTTTTTTCTCTCTCTTTTGTATATATTTTTTTACTTCTAACTGAATGTAGGACAGCTTTACTTGCCTCTTGCCTTTTCTTCCAACTTCATTACGATGCAACCACTAATTAATAACCTAATAGAAACTGAAATTTTGCTTGATTCCATGCTATTTTGCATAATATTCCTTTATGAAAACAAACCCCTAAATTGATTTCAAATATATCTGAGAGCCCTTTGTGTTTCACTGGTTTGGAATTTGTCACAGCTGACACATGATTAAGAAATGTAAGGTAAATACCCCTGTTGCTTCATTGAGAATAAGAAAATGGCACAGTCATTACTCATTCTTGGGATACAATTACATGTAATAGGCCAAAGTCTCTACAATACTGCATGCACATGAGTAATGCTCAGTCTTGGCTGCTTGCTGGTCTCAGAACAGAAGCTAATAGCAATTGTCGATTCCTCAATCGAGGATCGAGGATATCCCTCACCGGGACCCAGCACCATTCCTCCGGACCGTACCCCTCCCACTCCACGAGGTACTGAAGGCCCCCCACCTGACGCCTCAAATCCAGGACGGAACGGACGGAGTACGCCGGGGCCCCCTCGATGTCCAGAGGAGGCAGAGGGACCTCCCGCACGTCAGACACCTGGAGCGGACCAGCAACCACCGGCCTGAGGAGAGACACATGGAACGAGGGGTTAATATGATAATCATGTGGGAGTAATAACCTATAGCTAACCTCGTTTATCCTCCTCAGGACTTTGAACGGCCCCACAAACCGCGGGCTCAGCTTCCGGCAGGGCAGCCGGAAGGGGGAGATTCCGGGTCGAGAGCCAGACCCGATCTCCCTGTACAAAGACCGGGGCCTCACTGCGGTGGTGGTCAGCGTTGCCCTTCTGACGACGTACGGCACGTTGGAGGTGGATGTGAGCAGCATTCCACATCTCCTCCGTGTGCCGAAACCAATCATCCACCACAGGAGCCTCGGTCTGGCTCTGATGCCACGGTGCCAGAACCGGTTGGTAACCTAAAACATATTGGAATGGCGTTAGGTTAGTGGAGGAGTGACGGAGAGAGTTCTGGGCATATTCGGCCCATGGCAAGAACACCAACCATTTCCCCGGCCGGTCCTGGCAGTAGGACCGCAGGAACCTACCTACATCCTGATTCACCCGTTCCACCTGCCCATTACTCTTGGGGTGAAACCCAGAGGTCAGGCTGACTGAGACCCCCAGACGTTCCATGAACGCCTTCCAGACCTTGGATGTGAACTGTGAACTGGGGACCCCGGTCAGATACTATGTCCTCTGGTACCCCGTAGTGCCGGAAGACGTGTGTAAACAGGGCCTCCACAGTCTGCCGGGCCGTGGGTAGACCGGGCAGAGGAAGGAGGCGACAGGCCTTGGAAAAGCAGTCCACAAAGACCAGGATGGTGGTGTTACCTTGAGAGAGGGGAGGATCAGTAAGGAAACCAATACTTAGGTGAGACCATGGCCGTTGTGGAACTGGTAAAGGCTGGGTTGTGCCTAAGTGCCTTACTCTGGGCGCACACCGAGCAGGAGGAGACATACACCCTCATGTCCTTAGCCAACGAAGGCCACCAGTACTTTCCGGTCAGGCAGCGCACTGTACGGCCGATACCTGGGTGACCAGAGGAGAGGGACGTGTGTGCCCAGTAGATCAGACGGTCACGGACAAGAGCAGGCACGTACTGCAGCCCAGCTGGACACTGAAGTGGAGATGGCTCTGTGCGTCCATCACCCATACTACCGTCGCCACAATGCAGGAGGCCGGGAGTATGGGGGTGTTGTCTCTGGGCCTCTCCTCTGTGTCGTACAGCCGTGACAATGCGTCTGCCTTCACGTTCTTCGTACCCGGGATGTATGATAGAGTGAAATAAAACCGGGTGAAGAAGGGGTTCAGCCTCCTCGCTGCCCGGATATACTCCAGGTTACAGTGGTCCGTCCAGACGAGGAAAGTGTGTTGGAGAAGAAGGCACAGGGGCGGAGCTTGGGTGGCGTGCCCGAGCGTTGAGATAGGACAGCGGCTATCCCTACCTCGGACGCATCCACCTCCACTACGAACGGTAGTGATGGATCGGGGTTGGCCAGTACCGGGGCTGAGGTGAACAGACCCCTCAGGTTACTGAAGGCCCTGTCAGCCTCAGCAGACCAGCGGAGCCGGGACGGCCCACCCTTCAACAGAGATGTGATGGGAGCTGCGACCTTGCCAAAGCCCCAGATAAACCTCTGATAGTTGTTGGCAAAGCCAATAAAGCGCTGCACCTCCTTTACCGTGGTTGGAGTCGGCCAATTACGCACGGCTGAAATGCGATCTCCCTCCATCTCCACACCTGATTACAGGTGGTAATGCGGTATCCGAGGAAGGAGACGGTCTGTTGGAAAAACAGATGCTTTTCTGCCTTGGCATAAAGGTCATTTTCCAACAGTCAGACTTTGCGAACCAGGGATACATGTTCGGCGCACGTAGCGGAATACACCAGGATGTTATCGATGTAGACCACTACACCGCGACCAAGCATGTCCCGAAACACCACGTTCACAAAGGACTGGAAGACAGATGGAGCATTCATCAAACCATAAGGCATCACCAGGTATTCGTAATACACCGTGGTTGTGCTGAATGCTGTCTTCCACTCGTCCCCCTCTCGGACACGCACCAGGTTGTACGCACTCCGGAGATCTAATTTGTGAAGAAGCGCGCCCCATGCATTGACTCAATCACCGAAAGATTGAGGGGGAGAGGATAACTAAATCATTTTGTCTCCTTGTTCAGTGATCGATTATGTATTTATTTATTTATTTTATTTCACCTTTATTTAACCAGGTAAGCCAGTTGAGAACAAGTTCTCATTTACAACTGCGACCTGGCCAAGATAAAGCAAAGCAGTGTGATAAAAACAACAACAACACAGAGTTACATATGGAATAAACAAAACGTACAGTCAATAACACAATATAAAATCTATATACAGTGTGTGCAAATGTAGTAAGTTATGGAGGTAAGGCAATAAATAGGCCATAGTGCAAAATAATTACAATTTAGTATTAACACTGGAGTGATAGATGTGCAGAAGATGATGTAAAAATAGAGATACTGGGGTGCAAATGAGCAAAAAATAAATAACAATGTAAATAACAATATGGGGATGAGGTAGTTGGGTGGGCTAATTACAGATGGGCTGTGTACAGGTGCAGTGATCGGTAAGCTGCTCTGACAACTGATGCTTAAAGTTAGTGAGGGAGATAAGTGTCTCCAGCTTCAGAGATTTTTGCAGTTCGTTCCAGTCATTTGCAGCAGAGAACTGGATGGAATGGCGGCCAAAGGAGGTGTTGGCTTTGGGGATGACCAGTGAGATATACCTGCTGGAACTCATACTATGGGTGGGTGTTGCTATGGTGACCAATGATCTAAGATAAGGCGGGGATTTGCCTAGAAGTGATTTATAGATGACCCGGAGCCAGTGGGTTTGGCGACGAATATGTAGTGAGGGCCAGCCAACGAGAGCGTACAGGTCACAATGGTGGGTAGTATATGGGGCTTTGGTGACAAAACGGATGGCACTGTGATAGACTACATCCAATTTGCTGAGTAGAGTGTTGGAAGCTATTTTGTAAATGACATCGCCGAAGTCAAGGATCGGTAGGATAGTCAGTTTTACGAGGGCATGTTTAGCAGCATGAGTGAAGGAGGCTTTGTTGCAAAATAGGAAGCCGATTCTAGATTTAACTTTGGATTGGAGATTCTTAATGTGAGTCTGGAAGGAGAGTTTACGGTCTAACCAGACACCTAGGTATTTTTAGTTTTCCACATATTCTAAGTCAGACCCGCCGAAAGTAGTGATTCTAGTTGGGCGGGCGGGTGCAGGGGCGCCGTCTTTCTTCTTCACAAAAAATCAACTAGAGGAGGCCTGGCGAAGTGGAGGGATGTATAAACCCCTGGCGCAGGGACTCGGTGACGTATGTCTCCATAGCCTCCGTTTCAGCCTGCGACAGGGGATACACATGACTCCTGGGAGGCACAGCGTCTACCCGGAGGTTTATCGTGCAATACCCCACCCAATGAGGTGGTAACTTGGTCGAGGTATTCGGGGGGAATGCGCACGGTGGAGGTACTGACTGGACTTTCCACCGTGGTTGCACCAACGGAAAACACTGAGACCCCTACCCTGACACTCTTGCGACCACCCCGTGAGAACCCTCTGCGGCCATGAAAAGGTGGGTTTGTGGAGTGCTAACCAAGGAATACCTAATACAACAGGGAATGCAGGAGACTCAATAATCTGTTTCATGTCTCAGGTAGCCCACAAAAGCCAGCATGAATAGAATGCAATAATTGCCATAATTGCCACAATTTTTCTCATATTCTAATAATTCTCATTTGCCAACTTATAGATCTGAAATAATTGGATGGTGAAACCTGCATCCAGCCAACCAGAAAAGCAAGGCAAAGCAATTCAGGCATTCCTGAAAGTCAGGACAATCCTTGTCCTGCAAATAAATATTATTTTTATAGTAAAAAAATAAATAAAAAATCAGCAGTAGTCATTTAGAATTAAATGTGGAGTGGAGCTTTATAGTCAAATCAAATCAATTTTTATTTGTCACATGCGCCGAAAACAATGGGTGTAGACATAACCGTGAATTGCTTGCTTGCGAGCCCTTCCCAACAATGCAGAGTAAAACAATTAAAAGTAACTTAAGAGGAATAAAATACACAAGAATTAAGCTACAGTATATACAGGGAGTACCAGTACCAGATCAATGTGCAGGGGTACGAGATATTTGAGGTAGATATGTACATAAAGGCAGGGTAAAGGGACTAGTTATGCTTACATGATGACATCACAGGCCGGTGTGGAGGCCTCTAGGGAAAAAATTAGCCAGTGTGGAGGTCTTCAAAATTATTTGACATTCATAATTTATTCAAAAAACACGTTTCCATAATCATTGGTTGCAGTAAGAAAGTTCGACAAAAGAAAAATCCACCCCTGTCAAATGGAAATGTATCCTATATCTACAAAGATTTTCTTTGCGACTTGCTCTTGTCTAATAAACCTGGGTCAATGGAAACCTGCCTAGTGACTCACAAAGCACCTTGTATTGATAAAAAAACACTATTTTGAGTGAATCTGCCTCAGTGATGTGGTTTGAGTGTACTATTCGAACTCCAACTGATTCTTGTGTGTGTGGAGTAGGTTTCAAAAACCACTCCATCCTTCAAAGGGAAATTGGAAAAGAGAGAGAGAGACTGGTTTGCACACCGCTTTTGGCTCAGTCAGTGGTTGGTCTACAACTCTTATGAACATCTACTTGTACGAAATCAGAAGTAATCTTTCAAGTGTGAATGTCTAAAGTGTATGCAGCAGCAGCACTCAGCGGGGTGGCAGATGAATTTCTGAAATTACTTTGCTGTTATTTATTTAATTTGGCAGACTCGAGTAGCGAAGTGTGAGCGCCAATTAAGAGTTCTAAAGCCGTACATTCAAACTCACCTGTTCTTACTACAGTAAAATAGACTCATACCAAATGGAGTGCATTCTGATCAAAACACTTCTGATATGACAGTTAGTGTTGACTTAACTCTCTATTGGACAGATGTAGTGCATGAATAATATCAAGCTTAATACATAATGGTAAAGCAAATGCCATTTATGCACTACCTGTCATGTTACAATTGCTGTCATACTAGAGTTCCAGCTAGACTTGCTAGAAATCATTATTACATTGTCTCATATTGACAAGTGCAAGCTAAATAGGAATAAAACATTGTCTTTAATTGAAAGGAAAACACTAGATAATGCTAATATTGACATTTACCTTAAATAGTGATAACTGAAAAATGAGCAAATAGTTCCTTGGTCCTTGTAGCTTTTGACTTATAGTAGGTCAACCACTATGTTCTATCAGTTCAGTGGATTATTTATAGCTCTGAATCAGGGGCGGACTGGACATCTGGCATTTCAGGCAAATGCCAGATGGGCTAATCCATTTTTAGTCCACTGGGCCAGTCTAACTTAATACAAGTAATAATTATCTGGCTTATAATGGGGGCCTCAAGGAAAAAACATTTGACGGTGTGGGGTCCTCAAGGGGGGAAAAAATTGTCTGGTGTGTTAGAAATGCCAGGGACGATTTCTGGTCCCAGTCCGCTCCTGCTCTGAACGCTCAATATTCCAATTCTAATGTTATCAACCTAAGAAATTAGGCTTCCCGTTGCGATTGATCAGCAAGACTCGCAATCACATTTGCTACACTATCATGTTCCAGCTCCTTTGTCCCTGCATGCACCAGTGTATAAATGCAGAAAACATGTAGGGGCTGCCTGTATCTGTACAGCTAGTGCCGCAAAATACAGTTTTCCTCCTCTAAAGATAAGGAGTGTATAATACGTTTGTTGTGTCACTTCATTTCTCTCCTGCCATGTCTGCTTCTTTGTAGGTAGTTCTCTGAATGGGGCTCAGTATATTTCAGTCTAAAATTGATCACACTGTAGTAGTGTGCTATCAACCTCCTCTCCCCTACCACTTATCGGGACATTTTGCCTAATGTAGATGAAGGAATTACATTTCGCCTTTGTGACGCCCAGCAGTTTATACTGTGCGTTGGAGACGCAGGGAAGGCTATTTGCTCCATCACAGACTTGATACTACTGCTTTTCAGCTTGTCAAGATATTGTATCATAATAGTATTATTATAGATATAGCACTATGTATTCTACTAATAGCCCTCTTCGGTCCAGAAGATAATATACAGTGCCTTCGGAAAGTATTCAGACCCATTGACTTTTTCCACATTTTGTTACATTACAGCCTTAACCTAAAATTGATAATTTTTTTATAAGCATCAGCAATCTACCCAAAATACGCCATAATGACAAACAGCTTTTTAGAAATGTTTGCAAATCTATTAACAATAAAAAACCTAAATACCTTATTGACATAAGTATTCAGACCCTTTGCTATGAGACTCGAAATTGAGCTCAGGTGCATCCTGTTTCCATTGATCATCATTGAGATGATTCTACAACTTCATTGGAGTCCACCTGTGGTAAATTCAATTGATTGGACATGATTTGGAAAGGCACACACCTGTCTAAATAAGGTCCCACAGTTGACAGTACATGTCAGAGCAAAAACCAAGCCATGAGGTTGACAGAATTGTCCGTAGAGCTCAGAGACAGGATTGTGTCGAGGCACAGATCTGGGAAGGGTACCAAAAAATGTCTGCAGCATTGAAGGTCCCCAAGAACACAGTGGCCTCCATCAATCTTAAATGGAAGATGTTTGGAACCACCAAGACTCTTCGTGGGAGAAGGGCCTTGGTTAGGGAGGTGACCAAGAACCCAATGGTCACTCTGACAGAGCTCCAGAGTTGGGAGAATCTTCCAGAAGGACAACCATCTCTGCAGCACTCCACCAATCAGGCCTTTATGGTAGAGTGGCCAGACGGAAGCCACTCCTCAGTAAAAGGCACATGACCATCTGCTTGGAATTTGACAAAAGGCACCTAAAGACTCTCAGACCATGATATATAAGATTCTCTGGTTTGATGAAACCAAGATTGAACTCTTTGGCCTGAATGGAAGGCGTCACGTCTGGAGGAAACCTGGCACCATCCCTACGGTGAAGCATGGTGGTGGCAGCATTTTCAGAGGCAGGGACTGGGAGACTAGTCAGGATCGAGGCAAAGATGAACGGAGCAAAGTACAGAGAGATCCTTGATGAAAACCTTCTCCAGAGTGCTCAGGATCTCAGACTGGGGCGAAGGTTCATCTTCCAACAGGACAACGACCCTAAGCACACAGCCAAGACAAAGCAGGAGTGACTTCGGGACAATTCTCTGAATGTCCTCGAGTGGCCCAGCCAGAGCCCGGACTTGAACACGATCAAACATCTCAGGAGAGACCTGAAAATAGCTGTTCAGCGAAGTTCACCATCCAACCTGACAGAGCTTGAAAGGATCTGCAGAGAAGAATGGGAGAAACTCCCCAAATACAGGTGTGCCAATCTTGTAGGGTCATACCCATGAAAACTCGAGGCTGTATTCAACAAAATACTGAGTAAAGGGTCTGAATACTTATGTAAATGTAATTATTTGTTATAAATTAGCCAACATTTATTGAAACCTGTTTTTGCTTTGTCATTATGGGGTATTGTGTGTAGATTGATGAGGGGAAAAACTATTTCATAAATTTTAGAATAAGGCAGTAACCTAACATAATGTGGAAAAAGTCAAGGAGTCTGAATACTTTCCGAAGGCACTGTAGGTGTGTGGGAATAAGTGGAGGTTAGTAGGTAAGGAAATGCAATCCATTTATGTTGTGCTATTAGACCTCCTGTAGAGGAACATTTGTTAATTAAATACCTCTGAGAAACGTGTGCCAAATCTGATAACCCCCTGTCACGGATTCAGCCGAGGCTGCTCCTCCTCCTTGCTCGGGCAGGCTTCGGTGTTCGTCGTCACCGGAGTACTAGCTGCTACCGATCTATGTTTCTGTGTTCTACTTGTCTTGTCTTTATTGTTCACACCTGGTTCCCATTAGGTATTTATTACTTCCCTATTTAACCCTCTAGCTCCCACTGTATGTTGTGCGTGTTTGTTCATGTTTGGTTGTCGTCTGGTGAGCGGGTTTGTTTCCTCCCTGCGTGGAGGTTATGTTATTTACGTTACCTACGAGTAAAGTACGTTTTCGATTAGCTCTGTGTCCTGCGCCTGACTTCGTCCTACCGCATCACACTGACACCCTGACACCCCCAACTGGCTAATTGTGGTCATACAACTGCCACATAGGCTGTGGTTACACAGCCACCCTAAGAACCCAAATCTGATTCTCTTTCTATATCCTATATTTTTTCTGACTGTCCACACTCAGTTTTACATGTGACCCATATCAGATTTGCCCATTAACACTGATGTAGCCTCTGAAATAGCACACAGATGCAATACTAATTACCTGTCACTGTTCCTTTACATCGTGGGGTGGTTGTCATGGTTACAGCAGGTCATGTGCCAAAAAAACACTTCAGAGCAAAATAAATCTGATCTGAACAACAGACAGAGGTTGCATATGGAGGTTCAAGTTTGTATCAGGATTCAGATCCACATAGGCTGCCTAATATACACAGGCAGCCTAATTATGATATATGTCCACTAATTGGTCTTTTGACCAATCGGATCAGATGTTTTGCCAATAATTGCGAAAAATATCAGAATTGTGCTGCCTGTGTAAACACAGCCATTCGGAGGTGGTATAAACCATTAGTAAAAAGATCAGATTCCATGTTGTGTTTAGCTGTTTACACATTAGGGAGAAAATCAAATAGGTATCAGATATGCAAATAATTGGCAAATTATCTGAATTAGGCTGCCTGTGTAAACGCAGCCATAGATCAACAGACTATAGGTACAGTACACTATTCCCTGTAATGCGTTGTAGAGAATGCATAGTATACACAATAAAGACCCCTTATTCAAAGGAAATCACTACATCTTCTGAAATATCCCATGACCTTTTGTCATTATGACTCTAATCGCTTGATATGCTTCCATAGCAAAAACGTTGTGATTCTTATTCCTGCCAGAGGATTTCAACCTAATGTTGGGCAGTTGAACATTTTGGCAGCTTCTGATGTCAATTGCATAGATCATGTCAGTCAAACAAATAATGACTGCCACTGTTAGTCACAAGTGATTTTGGAATGCACTTTGTCACTGATTGGATAATTAAAAAATACATTTGGCCCACTTATTTGCACAACATGCCCACTTTCCCACATCCAAACAAACTGACAATGCATACATTACAGTATATTCACATCCTCCGAAATGACCAATCAGAATTTTTATTTTATATTTAATGAAAAATGAAACAGAACTAAAGCCAACTGGACATTTGAGATGAGTCTATTATGACAATGACATTATCACATTACACCCAGTTGCTGAAGACTACTGAATTACAAGTGAAAAATACCACAGGGAGACAAACAATGTCGCGTATCACTGAGTTGTAACATCGAATTATCAAGGAACTCTAAACTGTATCGAATTTGGCAGCTCAATGGAAAAAGCTGTTTCAATGTATATACCTTTCCCACAAATCAACAAATAATATTCTTAACTCCAGTAGTGATGCCTGGGTAAAATCACTGGGGAAGCCAAGACAGGAAAATATAGCCATAGTACAACCTATGTGTTGTGATAATTGCGTTATTTGCTCTATATCCAGTTTGTCACTGGTGTAGAGAGGTATAGGCAGGAGGCAGTCGCAGGTTTAGAACTACTGAATTTCATTAAGTACCATAGATCAAAGCGGGACTAAACCCAAACGCTGTTGTGCTCAAAATATATCTTCATAAACAAAAAGGCACAGGGCGAACCCAAAGTGCAAAATACAAAGTACTCAGGAAATAGTAGGCGAGATTCCTGTCAGGAAAACAAGTAACATTTACAATAGTTCAATCAATGTAAGCTAAATATGATGTCCATTGTGCTGATTTATTTGTGTGTGTGTGTGTGTTACGTGTGTGTGTGTGCTTGCATGCTTGCAAGTAGAAAAAAACATGTTGACTCATGCTACTTGTAGAGAAACGCCAATGCCATCCTCCTCTCTTTCATGTTGTCGAAACAGACTATGACTCTATCATACAGTACACGCTTTTAGTTTTTGTTGTCGTAGGCTACCTGGCTAAAATGCTTGCTCGCTAGCCTATTCCTTTTATGGGCAACGATGAGCCAGCTAGTTAAAGCTGCAATATGTACCTTTTTGGGCGACCCGACCAAATTCACATAGAAATGTGCATTATAGAGCTGTCATTTGCATTGAACGCAAGTATAAAACGAGGTAGATCTGTTCTATATGCGCTATGTCTATGCTTTCCATTCTTAAGTTTTGTTTTTGCCTCTTTTACTGTGGGTTTTGTAGCTACACAAGCTTCAAACACCTGAAAATACAATAGTTTTGGTTATGGAAAAAATATTTTACAGCGGTTTAGATGGTACACTATGCATGCTTGTTTTGTCACATAAACTGAAATTAGGCTAACTATTTAAGCAACCAGGAATTGGTGGAGTGATTTCATCATAGTGCATCTTTAACATCAGTCTGCTACATCTAGCTGCATATTGCAATTCCAGAATCACCTTTATAATCATTGGCTAGTACCGAGAAAACAACAATTTTAAATCTCTATCTCCATCCATGGCTAATTTAGGAAAGGACCAATTTTAGCTAGCTAGCTAGCCACCAGAGGACAACAACACAACAAGATGCAACAATTCAAGTTTTTTTCTGTCAATGACGTTTGGTTTTTGATGTGATTTGTGTGAAGCCAAATCCAAAATACGCCAGGACCATTCACAGTTGAGCTGATTGGCTATTATTTTATACATTTTCTTATAAAGGGAGGCCAAATGCTTGCTGGCTTCTCTTGCATTCAATGCTATGGGCGGCAACAATATAATGCTATTTTTGACCAGACAGCATCAGATAGATGGGCTACACATACAGAGACAGAGGGGGCGCTGTTTCACTCACTCGAAAGCTTTCTCCAGTGAGATACATTCAGCCTTTTGTGAATTGAAGAAAAATGATGAAACAGAGACATGAAGATAAATTATTTCATATGTTTTTACCTTTCTTTCTTAGTTAATTCTTTGGGGACGGTGCTTAGCAGCGATAATGTGGACGTCGATTAAGGCAGCCCCCCCGCACCTCTCTGATTCTATTGTGTTAACTCTTGGGGAATTTTCAGATGTTGTATTTTGAAATACTAGCACGTTCCCAATTTACCTTTTTTCCTTTTCTTAATTTATGCTCTCTCTGTTTAGATAAAATAAGTCCAACGCATAAAATAAAAACTAATCTGAACAGAAAGACTTTGAGGTACTGGATGAGGCCATTTGCAAATGTTTTTCAATGAGCAATCAAATTAAAAGCAAACTGTACAATTAAACAATACCAAAAACTTCCTGACAGCAGCACAATGCAAGTGACTTAGGCCTACTACTGTGAGCAGGGTGACGTCTCAGTTTACTGCTCTGCTCTGTCAGGTAATAGTGTTTGCATAGTTCCATTAATCAACATCAGCAGATGGGTATATTTATCATTGGTGATTAAAATTCTACTTCACTGGGTTTCTAGCTTGGTACACTAACACTCATCATTACAAGATGTATGCCATGTTCTCAAAAGTCTTTATTGTTGCAAGGAAAGATCACATTCTCCTCAAAGAGCAATAAGCTTACATATGTTTTGTTACTTATACACAGTTTGTACTACATTGTCATCATGATGACAATCTCCCAATTAATAATAACCACTTATGACAGATGAGTCCCTAAAATTCCCTACTTCTTTCCGGGGCTAGATACGTTAGTGGGAAAACTTCTCTCATCTACCATTTAACAGACACACTTATCCAAAGCGACTTATAGTAGTGAGTGCATACATTTTCATACTTACTTTTTTCCTGTACTGGCTCCCCATGCGAATTGCAAGTGCCTTTCTCTACCAACTGAACCACATGGAACCCACCAGTCAACCCCCCCACCCAACCATCCACCTACCCCACCACTACTTCACAGCTCTGTAAAGTGCACCTGGAGGCAGAGGGGACACTACAACAGAGACCAATTTACACCCATGACGCTTTATTAAATTGTTTATTTGGAACCCCATTAGCTTTTGCAGAAGCAGCAGCTCACTTAGGCCTACCAATGTGAGCAAGGTGACATCCTCTCAGTTTGCAGCTCTGCTCTGCCAGGTAATAGTGTTTGCATGCCCTTAACTGCACATACAGAACTAAACATGTTGTGGATGTTAGTTCTGTATGTGCAGTTAAGTGCAAGGTGTGCTGCTCTGTTTTGAGCCAGTTGCAGCTTTGCTAGGTCTTTCTTTGCTGCCCTTGACCATATTACCAGACAGTAATCAAGATGGGACAAGACCACAGCCTGAACAACTGGTACATTAGATTGTTGTGTAAAAAATGCAGAACATATTTTTATGTAATACCTTGCTAAAACCAAGTATAGAGTTTATTTGTTATAATTCATTGGTATTAGATTTAAAAGGTGATCGAATAGCTCCTGATTTGTAATGTCATTAATGCATTTCTTTTGAAGCAATGTTTAAAAAAAATGTACAAGTAAATAGGTTGGTTTATTTTTAAGTTTAAATTTCCCACGTATCTTGTTAAAGTTTTGACCAATGAGGTAACTTGTTAAGTTGTGGCCAATGGGAGAGTGGACTGGTTGCTGGGAAGAAAAGAGAGGGAAAAGTTGAGAGAAGGAAGAGGAGAGACGTTAGTGGCGTTGGGGGAGGAAAAAACGACCCAAGGAAACGATAAAGATAAAACAAAACTATACCTACAGAGTTTGTTTTAAAGGGAAATCCTGATTTTATTTCTATAAGAAAGTGTTTATTAGTTCGTTAAGAAAGACCTAGTAGAGACTGAAGCTGCCGTCACATTGTGGAGACACTCGACATTCTAGAGGTTAGCCTAGCATCGTGCAAGACTTGGAGAGAATTGCTTGTGACGACCAACGAGTTCGGGTTTCCAACGGATGTCTGTTGCTGCTACGGATTACTGGCTGCATTGATAGCTGTGTTCGCTGTGGATCTTGTGAGGACACCTGCACGGAACTACTATTTTTTCGCTAAGGCATTATCTACAAGTAGTGAGTAACTACAAATGTGTGGTGGACTTCAGGACTTTATGTATGTCGTCATTTTTTTTATGAGCTCCAACGCGCACCCAGGGTTTAAGCAAGCTTGCAAATAATTTGGACATGGGTTGTGGGAAAATCATTGGGGTTTATAATTTGTATTTCTTTTGATGTGATATATTGAACATTTGATTAATATAGATATTGAACCTTATGTCTGTTGTATTGGTGGAGTCATTTACTGTTTCAGTTTCATTTAATGCATGGGAAAGCATATCCTTATACCAATAACCAAGTCTATAATCATTCTATCTGAAGTTAATACCCTATTTGTCATTCACCCTAGCAAGTTTACAATAGGGATTCTTATTGGAGATGTCCTTCTCACCTAATATCCCATGCTGTTCAGATATTCTAAATAAGGTAATATCTTGAGAGTCAAACTCGAGCCTGGTGAGAGGGTTACATTTTTGGGGGCTCGTCCGGGATCTTGGTTATTGTTGATGGGATATTTTTGACTCCCCATTTGACAATTTTGAATTGAAATTTTGGATTTTCTTCTGACATTGCTGTATAGGCATAAACCTACAACATGCATGTTGAAGAGATTGTTACCTGGTGTAGAGAGAAACAGCTAGCTACTAATCGTGCAGTTGTCCTTAGCAGTGTTACAGATGATGTGTCTGATGAGGTTCTGCTGGAAACGCTGACTTATGTTAAGGCTTTTGGTAAAATTAGACTGCATGGTCGTTGTTCTTATTCAGCTGGTAACAAGCAGTATGTTTTGGTAGAGATATCAAACAACCTTAACGAAATAGCTGTGCCAAGTGTTGTTGGGATACCTGGAGAGTTGGGTCCCTGGCCTGTACATGTAGTTTCACAAGTCACATCTCCAGTTGAGAGAGAGGGTGAAGATTTCCAGGCAAAGCTATTATCCTTTCTGAGATATGAAGGGAAGACTGTGGCTGATGTTAAAGGCCTGGTAAGTCCCTCTGGTGCTGACCTCAACGCTGAACTGGTTACTGCCATAAGTTCACTGGTAGAAAAAATGCAACAATGTGCCATCTGAGACTCAGAGTTACCGTAAGCTACGTATGTTCTCAGGTGTGAAGCCCACTCCTAGTGGAGAGGAAGAGTATGACGCATGGGCTGAGCAAACCACCCATTTTCTAGAGGAATGGCAGTGCACCGACAATGTGAAAAAACAGAGAATAATAGAAAGTCTTAAAGGGCCTGCTGCTGACATTGTGAGGTTCTTTAGGACCGGAAAACCCCCATGCTACAGCGATCGAATACATGAAGGCTCTAGAAACCGCATTCGGTACCACCGAAAGTGCACCTGATCTCATGGTAAGGTTCAGAAACACATTCCAGAGTGAAGGAGAGAAGCTTTCAGCTTACCTGTTGAGACTTGACAAATTGCTGCACACTGTATATCGAAAAGGAGGCATTGAGCTGTCAGAGATGAATCGCACACGCATTGGCCAAGTAGCGAGAGGTGCATCCTCACATGACATGGTTGCGCTTCGTATTCGCATGACCTATAAGCTGCGTGATCCACCAACCTTTACTGAGCTGCTGCAGGAGGTAAGGGAGGAGGAGGACATGATTCAAGACAGGAACACAACGAAGAGTGTTGTGAAGTCATCAGCTGTTGCTCCTGTTGCTACAGTTTGTGAAGAAGCTAATACTGAGATAGAAGTGCTGAGAAAAGAGCTAAAAGGTTTGAAAATTGAAATGACACGTCTCATGTCTGCTAACGTCACAGCAGCTCACTCTGACACACAAAGGTCAGATGTTGCATTTAAAAGCAAAAGAAAAGGGTAAATCCATCACAAGAACAGACACAGGCCGACAGAAACCCTGGAGTGTTCTGTTATAGATGTGGAGAAGATGGCCATTTCAAGAGAAACTGTGAAGGTGAAGAGAACTTGAGGAAAGTCAACACACGCCTGATCAAACAAAAACGGTCTATGGGAAACTACAGAGGGACCCAGTAAAGGAGCGGCCTGACGTCCCGGTGAAGACACGTTCCACAAAGTGCCACAAGTATGAAGACATGAAAGACATGCTACCTACAGGTTTAGTTGGCCCAAGTTCTGTCGTTTCTGTACAGATTGAAGGTGTTTATACTAAAGCTTTACTAGATAGTGGTTCTCAGATTACTCTACTTTACAGATCCTTTTATGACAAGTACCTGACGCATTTGCCATTGATTCCTATAGGAAACTTAGAGATATGGGGCCTTAGCTCTGAGCAGTATCCATATGATGGCTATTTGTCGCTCAAGCTTGAGTTCTCGGGATCGGTTGTGGGCGTAGCAGAGACCATTGAAGCACTTGTGTTGGTATGTCCAGATCCGGCCATGAAAGGTGACGTGTCTATTCTGGTCGGCACAAATACGTCTGTAGTGAAGAGACTTATGACTGCTTGCAGAGAAAAGGAAGGTGAAGGTTTCCTTAGCACACTACAAGTTCATCCTGCTATCAAGGAGGCATATGAGAGGATGAGAGAAAGCTCAACTGATGATGATGAGAAGAAAGGAACGGTCTGGTTTGCACAGACAAAACCTGTCACCCTGCCACCTGGTGGGCAGGCGAGAGTTACTGGAATTCCAAAGTTTCCTGGGATACCTTCTACTCAAACCCTTCTGGTAGAGAGGCCTGAAGAACCCCGGTTCCCTGAAGAACTACTAGTGAGGCCTGAAATCCAGACGGTTGCAGTTGTGTCGTCTAGAAGAATCACCCTTACTGTCAGGAATGTCTCGACAAAGGAGATCACTCTGAAACGAGGTATGCCTATTGCTCATCTGTTTCCTGTAGATATTGCTCCTGGGTTTCCATTGAAACGAGAGCAGGATTCATCTGAGAAGTTGACGTCTTCTTCATTCAACTTTGGAGATTCTCCAGTGCCTGAGGGATGGAAGAAGAGGTTATGTGAAAAGATGATGGAACGGAAAGAAGTGTTCTCAACACATGAGTTTGATGTGGGTTGTTCAAAGAGTACTCATCACACCATCAGAGTTACTGAAGACAAACCGTTTAGGGAGAGATCTCGCCGCTTGGCTCCAGCTGATGTTGAAGATGTAAGGAAGCATCTAAATAACTTGAAAAGTTCTGGGATCATATCTGAGTCGAGAAGCCCCTATGCATCTCCTATTGTGGTGGTGAGGAAAAGAATGGCACCATACGCATGTGTGTTGATTACAGGACCCTCAACAAGCGCACTGTTCCCGACCAGTACACAGTCCCACGTGTGGAGGATGCTCTGACATGTTTGAGTGGGAGCAAATGGTTCAGTGTGTTAGATCTCCGAAGCGGATACTATCAAATCCCAATGGGTGACACAGATAAAGAGAAGACTGCATTTATCTGTCCAGTTGGATTTTACCAATTTGAGAGGATGCCACAGGGTGTGTCCGGAGCACCTGCAACATTTCAACGTGTCATGGAACAGACAGTTGGAGACATGAATCTACTCGAAGTTCTTGTTTACCTTGACGACTTAATCGTGTTTGGAAGGACGCTGGAAGAACACGAGCAGAGGTTGCTCAAGGTGTTGGACCGCTTGAAAAGTGAAGGCCTAAAACTGTCCCTTGACAAGTGTCAGTTTTGCCGCACATCTGTCAACTATGTTGGACATATCATATCCCAGAATGGAGTGGCCACAGACCCATCAAAAATTGAAGCTGTCACCACGTGGCCAAGGCCTGAAACTGTGACTGCTCTGCGTTCTTTCCTAGGATTCTGTGGATATTACAGGAGATTTGTGAAAGACTACTCTAAAGTGAGTTACCCCCTGAATCAGCTCTTATGTGGATATCTTCCCGCAGGCAAGAAAGGGAGAAAGCCCAAGGAAGAGGTGAAAGCCTACTTCAACAACTCAGAACCATTTGGATCAAGGTGGAATGAGAAGTGTGAATTGGCATTCGAGACATTGAAGGAAAGCCTCACAAAAGCTCCTGTGTTAGCTTTTGCTGATCCTCAGTTACCATACGTTCTACATGTAGATGCTAGCCGCGAAGGGTTAGGTGGAGTACTGTACCAAGACCAAGGTGAGGGTCTGCGTCCTGTGGCATTTGTGAGTCGAAGCCTGACCGCTTCTGAACGCAACTACCCAGCTCACAAGTTAGAGTTTCTTGCGTTGAAGTGGGCCGTGGTTGATAAACTACATGATTACCTGTATGGGGGTCAAGTTCGAGGTTAGAACAGACAACAACCCATTGACATATGTCCTCACGTCCGCAAAACTGGATGCCACTGGTCATCGTTGGCTGGCTGCGTTGTCTACCTATGACTTTAGTCTCAAGTACAGGCCAGGCAGGCAGAACATAGATGCCGATGCTTTATCTCGCCGCCCTCATCAGCAATATGCAGTGGAACAAGATTGGAGAGACATTCCTGCATCCGGTGTTAGAGCCATGTGCCAGATGTCTAATGTTGTTAGAATAACTCCTGGATCATCTCATAGTAGAGTGATTGATCAGTTGGGAGCCTCTATGCATGCTGTGCCTCAAGCATACTGTAACCTGAGCATGCTGAAGTCTAACATGCCCAGATTGAGCACTATGGAACTTTCTGCATCGCAACAAGAAGATCCTTGCTTAGGAGAGATGTGGGTTGCTCTTAATAAACATGATATCACCAGGGTGACCAAGACAAAACATCCACTCATCTCTTTGCTCCTGAGAGAGTGGGAGAAGCTAAAGATGGAAGATGGAGTTATGTACAGGATCACACATCCGCCAAACAAGACTCGTCGTGCTCAGTTACTTCTTCCAGAGAAGTTCAGAACTATGGTTCTCACGTCGCTGCATGATGACTCAGGTCATTTAGGATTTGACAAGACATATGGACTTGTCAGAGACCGGTTCTACTGGCCACGCATGAAGATGGAAGTAGAAGAGTACTGTAAGTCCTGTGCTCGCTGTGTACAGAGGAAAACACTTCCAAAGATAGTTGCGCCGCTTGGTCATATGCAAAGTGATGGACCTATGGACCTTGTGTGTATGGATTTCCTGTCCATTGAGCCAGACTCCAGTAACACAGCGAATGTTCTTGTCATTACGGATCATTACACAAGATACGCTCAAGCTTTTCCTACGAAGGATCAGAAAGCATCCACGGTCGCCAAGGTATTGTGGGAGAGGTACTTCATCCATTATGGTCTGCCCAAGAGGATGCATAGTGATCAAGGTAGAGATTTTGAAAGTCGACTCATCCATGAGCTACTGAATATGCTTGGAGTGGAGAAGTCAAGGACAACACCATATCATCCTCAGGGAGATCCGCAACCCGAGAGATTCAACCGAACCTTGTTGAACATGCTTGGAACTCTTGATCCTACACGAAAGAACAAATGGAGTCAGTATGTTGGGCATCTAGTGCACTCGTATAACTGTAGTCGGAATGAAGCGACTGGCTATTCGCCATATTTTTTGATGTTTGGACGTGAAGCTAGATTGCCTGTTGATATTTGTTTTGGAGTCTCGAGTGATAGCTCTTCAGAGAGAACTTATCTCAAGTATGTATCTGATATGAAGAAACAGTTACAAGCTACTTACAAACTTGCTGAGAGCACTGCTGGAAAGCAAAACCAAGAAAACAAACAGCGATATGATAAGAAGATCCGCTACACGCAACTTATGCCTGGAGACAGAGTCCTCATACGGAATCTAGGACTGCAAGGAAAACATAAGCTGGCAGATCGCTGGGCCTCTACGCCATATGTGGTGGAAAGTCAGATGTCAAACTTACCTGTGTTTCGTTTGAAGCCTGAAATTGGAGATGGACCCATTAAGATTCTTCATCGAAACCACCTGCTACCACTGGGGCAGAAAGTGCGCATAGAACCTGTGGTTAACATAGAACCAACACCTGGTAGAAGGACCCTGCAAAGAAGGAGGAAGAGAAAGGGAAATGAAAAGTTGCCTGGAAACTGTACTCCTCAGAATGATGAGAAAGTTGAAGAGGTTGAGAATCCAGAAGATGAGAAGGATTTTGACTCAGAAGATGAAGACATCGGAGTATGGTATGAAGTGCCAAATACAAACTGTATAAGCCGAGAAGTGGAAGAGATGTCGGAACCATTTAGCTTGGACTTAGACATAGTTTGGAATAAAATGACAGGGGAACCTGAAAGAGCAGACCAAGTTCTGGAAGTAAAAGAGTCCAGTCAAGAAGCTGAGGTCGCAACTGGAGTTGAAGTAGATGATAATGAGGCATCTAACTCAGTTGAAGAGATTACAGAAGAGGAACGAGAAGTTCAGGGAGAAGTGGAAACTTCGGAGGAAATGGAAGGACCAGGGATAAGAAGATCTCAGAGAGTAAAGAAAGCACCTGTATTACTTACCTATGATAAACCCGGATTTCCAAGTATAGCCCCAGTTGTCAGATATTGTTCCACATTGTACAAGTGGATTGGATAAGGGAAACACAAATGTATCTCATTTTCAATTATCCAACAAGTTTTGTCTCAGCTGTAGGTTGTAGTTAAGAGTTGACACATTTACTTGTCATTACATCTCACTTATGTTTACAAGTCATGAGGACATGCCTATTTTGGTGGGGGGAGAGTGTAATACCTTGCTAAAACCAAGTATAGAGTTTATTTGTTATAATTCATTGGTATTAGATTTAAAAGGTGATCGAATAGCTCCTGATTTGTAATGTCATTAATGCATTTCTTTTGAAGCAATGTTTAAAAAAAATGTACAAGTAAATAGGTTGGTTTATTTTTAAGTTTAAATTTCCCACGTATCTTGTTAAAGTTTTGACCAATGAGGTAACTTGTTAAGTTGTGGCCAATGGGAGAGTGGACTGGTTGCTGGGAAGAAAAGAGAGGGAAAAGTTGAGAGAAGGAAGAGGAGAGACGTTAGTGGCGTTGGGGGAGGAAAAAACGACCCAAGGAAACGATAAAGATAAAACAAAACTATACCTACAGAGTTTGTTTTAAAGGGAAATCCTGATTTTATTTCTATAAGAAAGTGTTTATTAGTTCGTTAAGAAAGACCTAGTAGAGACTGAAGCTGCCGTCACATTGTGGAGACACTCGACATTCTAGAGGTTAGCCTAGCATCGTGCAAGACTTGGAGAGAATTGCTTGTGACGACCAACGAGTTCGGGTTTCCAACGGATGTCTGTTGCTGCTACGGATTACTGGCTGCATTGATAGCTGTGTTCGCTGTGGATCTTGTGAGGACACCTGCACGGAACTACTATTTTTTCGCTAAGGCATTATCTACAAGTAGTGAGTAACTACAAATGTGTGGTGGACTTCAGGACTTTATGTATGTCGTCATTTTTTTTATGAGCTCCAACGCGCACCCAGGGTTTAAGCAAGCTTGCAAATAATTTGGACATGGGTTGTGGGAAAATCATTGGGGTTTATAATTTGTATTTCTTTTGATGTGATATATTGAACATTTGATTAATATAGATATTGAACCTTATGTCTGTTGTATTGGTGGAGTCATTTACTGTTTCAGTTTCATTTAATGCATGGGAAAGCATATCCTTATACCAATAACCAAGTCTATAATCATTCTATCTGAAGTTAATACCCTATTTGTCATTCACCCTAGCAAGTTTACAATAGGGATTCTTATTGGAGATGTCCTTCTCACCTAATATCCCATGCTGTTCAGATATTCTAAATAAGGTAATATCTTGAGAGTCAAACTCGAGCCTGGTGAGAGGGTTACATTTATAACCAAATACAATGCTTTTACTTTTAGATAAGGGTGGTAGGTATCTTTGAGGTTAGAGAGTTGGGCCAGTAACTGAAAAGTTGCTGGTTCAAATACAGGAGCTGACAAGGTGAAAAATGTGTTGCTGTGCCCTTGAGTTAAGCACTGATTGCTCCAGGGGGGACGTAATAAGGCAGCCCTGTCTGTGACCCCACTCCCTCTGGGTGTCTCAGGGGAGTGGGGATATGCAAGAAACACCTTGTTAATTTGTTAGAGGAAAAATATCAGCACCCCCCCAAATTATTATAGATGAATTTAGGACCAGTTTATTATTAATCACCCATTCTGATACAGTGGCTTGCGAAAGTATTCACCCCTCTTGGCATTTTTCCTATTTTGTTGCCTTACAACCTGGAATTAAAATGGATTTTTTGTATAATTTGATTTACACAACATGCCTACCACTTTGAAGATACAAAATATTTTTGGGGTGAAACAAACAAAAAATAAGACAAAAAAACAGAAAACTTGAGCATGCATAACTATTCACCCCCCAAAGTCAATACTTTGTAGAGCCACCTTTTGCAGCAATTACAGCTGCAAGTCTCTTGGGGTATGTCTCTATAAGCTTGGCACATCTAGCCACTGGGATTTCTGCCCATTCTTCAAGGCAAAACCGCTCCAGCTCCTTCAAGTTGGATGGGTTCCGCTGGTGTACAGCAATCTTTAAGTCATACCACAGATTCTCAATTGGATTGAGGTCTGGGCTTTGACTAGGCCATTCCAAGACATTTAAATGTTTCGCCTTAAACCACTCGAGTGTTGATTTAGCAATATGCTTAGGGTCATTGTCCTGCTGGAAGGTGAACCTCCGTCCCAGTCTCAAATCTCTGGAAGAGACAGGTTTCCCTCAAGAATTTCTCTGTATTTAGCACCATCATTCCTTCAATTCTGACCAGTTTCCCAGTCCCTGCTGATGAAAAACATCCCCAAAGCATGATGCTGCCACCACCATGTTCTCTGGGTGATGAGCGGTGTTGGGTTTGCGCCAGACATAACGTTTTCCTTGATGGCCAAAAAGCTCAATTTTAGTCTCATCTGACCAGACTACCTTCTTCCATATGTTTGGGGAGTCTCCCACATGCCTTTTGGCGAACACCAAACGTGTTTGCTTATTTTTTTCTTTAAGCAATGGCTTCTTTCTGGCCACTCTTCTGTAAAGCCCAGCTCTGTGGAGTGTAGGGCTAAAGTGGGCCTATGAACAGATACTCCAATCTCCGCTGTGGAGCTTTGCAGCTCCTTCAGGGTTATCTTTGGTCTCTTTGTTGCCTCTCTGATTAATGCCCTCCTTGCCTGAGCTGTGAGTTTTGGTTGACGGCCCTCTCTTGGCAGGTTTGTTGTGGTGCCATATTCTTTCCATTTTTTAATAATGGATTTAATGGTGCTCCGTGGGATGTTCAAAGTTTCTGATATTTTTTTATAACCCAACCCTGATCTGTACTTCTCCACAATTGATAAATATCAATTTAAATTACAGGTTGTAATGCAACAAAATAGGAAAAACGCCAAGGGGAATGAATTCTTTTGCAAGGCACTGTACTGTCTGTAACTCCTTATTTAGAATTTCAGTGAGCTCACTGGCTTTGGCTGCTGACATGTAGAGTGTGGAATAATCTGCATACATAGTCATTGTAGCTTCATGTAAGACCAGTGGCAAATCATTTGTAAGCATAGAGAAGAGTAACGGCCCAAGGGAACTGCCCTGAGGGGTACTGCACTGTACATATCTGATGTTGGAGAAACTACCGTTGAAGACTACTCTCTGGTTTTTGTTGGATAAATAACTCTCCAACATTGTGGTGGCAGGTGATGTAAAGCCATAGCAAGTGAGTTTTCTCAATAACAATTGATGATTAGTAACATCAAAGGCTGCACTGAAATCTAACAATAGAGCAGATGGTCTCTGTTTCAAAATATAACTTTTTCCTTTAATAACCGTAGTTCCATACATTTCCTCATGTGAGTAGGGTACTGGTGACAATCAGCAATAGACATTTGGGGAAAATATAATTTATGTTTTCTTCAGTTATATTGCATTATATTCTTTACTGTAAAATATACAGTGGGGGAAAAAAGTATTTAGTCAGCCACCAATTGTGCAAGTTCTCCCACTTAAAAAGATGAGAGAGGCCTGTAATTTTCATCATAGGTACACGTCAACTATGACAGACAAATTGAGAAAATAAAATCCGAAAATCACATTGTATGATTTTTTATGAATTTATTTGCAAATTATGGTGGAAAATAAGTATTTGGTCACCTACAAACAAGCAAGATTTCTGGCTCTCACAGACCTGTAACTTCTTCTTTAAGAGGCTCATCTGTCCTCCACTCGTTACCTGTATTAATGGCACCTGTTTGAACTTGTTATCAGTATAAAAGACACCTGTCCACAACCTCAAACAGTCACACTCCAAACTCCACTATGGCCAAGACCAAAGAGCTGTCAAAGGACACCAGAAACAAAATTGTAGACCTGCACCAGGCTGGGAAGACTGAATCTGCAACAGGTAAGCAGCTTGGTTTGAAGAAATCAACTGTGGGAGCAATTATTAGGAAATGGAAGACATACAAGACCACTGATAATCTCCCTCGATCTGGGGCTCCACGCAAGATCTCACCCCGTGGGGTCAAAATGATCACATGAACGGTGAGCCAAAATCCCAGAACCACACAGGGGGACCTAGTGAATGACCTGCAGAGAGCTGGGACCAAAGTAACAAAGCCTACCATCAGTAACACACTACGCCGCCAGGGACTCAAATCCTGCAGTGCGAGACGTGTCCCCCTGCTTAAGCCAGTACATGTCCAGGCCCGTCTGAAGTTTGCTAGAGTGCATTTGGATGATCCAGAAGAGGATTGGGAGAATGTCATATGGTCAGATGAAACCAAGATAGAACTTTTTGGTAAAAACTCAACTCGTCATGTTTGGAGGACAAAGAATGCTGAGTTGCATCCAAAGAACATCATACCTACTGTGAAGCATGGGGGTGGAAACATCATGCTTTGGGGCTGTTTTTCTGCAAAGGGACCAGGACGACTGATCCGTGTAAGGAAAGAATGAATGGGGCCATGTATCGTGAGATTTTGAGTGAAAACCTCCTTCCATCAGCAAGGGCATTGAAGATGAAACGTGGCTGGGTCTTTCAGCATGACAATGATCCCAAACACACTGCCCGGGCAACGAAGGAGTGGCTTCGTAAGAAGCATTTCAAGGTCCTGGAGTGGCCTAGCCAGTCTCCAGATCTCAACCCCATAGAAAATCTTTGGAGGGAGTTGAAAGTCCGTGTTGCCCAGCGACAGCCCCAAAACATCACTGCTCTAGAGGAGATCTGCATGGAGGAATGGGCCAAAATACCAGCAACAGTGTGTGAAAATCTTGTGAAGACTTACAGAAAACTTTTGACCTGTGTCATTGCCAACAAAGGGTATATAACAAAGTATTGAGAAACTTTTGTTATTGACCAAATACTTATTTTCCACCATAATTTGCAAATAAATTCATAAAAAATCCTACAATGTGATTTTCTGGGGGAAAAAATCTCATTTTGTCTGTCATAGTTGACGTGTACCTGTAATGAAAATTACAGGCCTCTCTCATCTTTTTAAGTGGGAGAACTTGCACAATTGGTGGCTGACTAAATACTTGTTTTCCCCACTGTATGTGTTGTCTATGGTAGTGCAGGGCCTGTGATTGTAGTCCAACACCTCCTTTGGTCGCCATTCCTTCCAGTTCTCTGCTGCAAATGACTGGAACGAACTGCAAAAGTCTCTGAAGCTGGAGACACTTATCTCCCTCACTATCTTTAAGCATCAGTTGTCAGAGCAGCTTACCTATCACTGCACCTGTACACAGCCCATCTGTAATTAGCCCACCCAACTACCTCATCCCCATATTGTTATTTACATTGTTATTTATTTTGCTCATTTGCACCCCAGTATCTCTATTTGCACATCATCTTCTGCACATCTATCACTCCAGAGTTAATACTAATTTATAATTGTAATTATTTTGCACTATGGCCTATTTATTGCCTTACCTCCATAACTTTCTACATTTGCACACACTGTATATAGATTTTCTATTGTGTTATTGACTGTACGTTTTGTTTATTCCATAGGTAACTCTGTGTTGTTGTTGTTTTTTCCGCACTGCTTTGCTTTATCTTGGCCAAGTCGCAGTTGTAAATGAGAACTTGTTCTCAACTGGCTTACCTGGTTAAATAAAGGTAAAATAAAAATTTATTGTCTGCTAAATGAACAAGTTGACTTCATTAGCATGGCGCACCAATAGATACTAAACACAGATAAATAAAACTGAAAACATGCTATTTTATTATTTTAAAATAAATTGCCTTGTATCACGATTTTATAACCTTCTAAAACGAAATATGAATGGATTTATTTGTGATTATGTATATTAACAGAGAGCATTGTAATGACTCTAAAATATTTAATTACTCTGACATTTTTTAAGTAATGTTCCCATCGTTCTTGACTTTTCCTAAATAAGTCTATATAACACACTGTCATTGTTAGACTCTTAATATCACAAACAGAACTTTAGTTATAACCAGTTTTAGGAGGGCATGCAATTTTTTAAATGGTTTTCCCCGGCCTGCTCCTCTCCTTCACCAAAAGTTGAATGTGCCGTGCCCAAATGATTATCACCCCGATAATTGCTTTGAAACTGAACTAATTCAACACATACAGTGCATTCGGAAAGTATTCAGACCCCTTGACTTTTTCCACATTTTGTTACGTTACAGACTTATTCTAAAATGGATTCAATTGTTTTTTTCCCCTCATCAATCTATGCACAATATCCCATAATGACAAAGCAAAAACTGTTTTTTTTTATTTTGAGAAATGTATTTTTTTGGGGTGGGAAATATAACATTTACATAAGTATTCAGACACTTTACTCAGTACTTTGTTGAAGCACCTTTGGCAGCGATTCAAGCCTTCAGTCTTCTTGGGTATGATGCTACCATCTTGGCACACCTGTATGGGCTCCCGAGTGGCGCAGTGGTCTAAGGCACTGCATCTCAGTGCTTGAGGCGTCCTTACAGACCCCCTGGTTCGATTCCAGGCTGTATCACAACCGGCCGTGATTGTGAGTCCCATAGTGCACAATTGGCCCAGCGTTGTCTGGGTTTGGCCGGTGTAGGCTGTCATTGTAAATAAGAATTTGTTCTTAACTGACTTGCCTAGTTAAATAAAGGAAAAATAAAAAATTGGGGAGTTTCCCCCATTCTTCTCTGCAGATCCTCTCAAACGCTGTAAGGTTGGATGGGGAGCGTCGCTGCACAGCTATTTTCAGGTCTCTCCAGAGATGTTCGATCGGGCTCTGGCTGGGCCACTCAAGGACATTCAGAGACTTGTCCCGAAGCGACTCCTGCATTGTCTTGGCTCTGTGCTTAGGAAGGTGAACCTATTGGAAGGTGAACCTTCGCCCCAGTCTGAGGTCCTGAGCGCTCTGGAGCAGGTTTTCATTAAGGATCGCTCTGTACTTTGCTCTGTTCCGATTCCAATCCTGACTGGTCTCTCAGTCCCTGCCGCTGAAAAACATCCCCACAGCATGATGCTGCCACCACCATGCTTCACCGTAGGGACGGCGCCAGGTTTCCTCCAGATGTGACGCTTGGCATTCAGGCCAAAGAGTTCAATCTTGGTTTCATCCGACCAGAGAATCTCGTTTCTCATGGTGTGAGTCCTTTCGGTGTCTTTTGGCAAACTCCAAGTGGGCTGGCATGTGCCTTTTACTGAGGAGTGGCTTTGGTCTGCCACTCTATCATAAAGGCCTGATTGGTGGAGTGCTGCAGAGATGGTTGTCCTTCTGGAAGGTTCTCCCATCTTCACAGAGGAACTCTGGAGCTCTGTCAGAGTGACCATTGGGTTCTTGGTCAACTCGCTGACCAAAGCCCTATTCCCCCGATTGCACAGTTTGGCCAGTGGCCAGCTCTAGGAAGAGTCTTGGTGGTTCCAAACCTCTTCCATTTAAGAATGATGGAGGTCACTGTGTTCTTGGGGACCTTCAAGGCTGCCAAAAAAACTTGATACCCTTCCCCAGATCTGTGCCTTGACACAATCCTGTCTCGGAGCTCTACGGACAATTCCTTCGATCTCATTGCTTGGTTTTTGCTTTGAGATGCACTGTCAACTGTGGAACCTTATATAGACAGGTGTGTGCCTTTCCAAATCATGTCCAATCAATTGAATTTAACACAGGTGGACTCCAATCAAGTTGTAGAAACATCTCAAGGATGATCAATGGAAACAGGATTTCGAGTCTCATAGTAAAGGGTCTGAATACTTATGTAAATAAGGTATTTCTGTTTTTTATTTGTAATAAATGTTAAACATTTCAAAAAACCTTTTTTCACTTTGTCATTATGGGGTAGATTGAGGAGGAACAGTTAATTTTTTTATCAATTTTAGAATAAGGCTGTAACGTAACAAAATGTGGAAAAGGTAAGGGGTCTGAAAACTTTCTGAATGCACTGTATAACAACAGATGAAATAAATGAAGTATAGTATGATGCAGGAGAAACGGGGAGAATGGGTCAGTTGATGAGTGAGGGTAAGCGAACAATGGATAATTATGTATTCACCAATTGCGAAAGAAGAACAGGGCAGGCCATTCTATTGTGTTCATCTATTCTAATTACAATCTCAAAACGGTGTACCCTATATCAGTCCACCGAATCCAAGCAGTCTTGTTAGTCTACTCTAGATCTATTTGGAGTAGGGTACACCAAGACGAATGGATGCACATGCTGCATCAGCGTTGCTACATGATCTGAGTGAAAAAAAACACAGATGACGGGGAAGAAATTGATCATTACATCTCTGATAATTATTATTCTGATTCGTGCTGAATGGCTTTCCATGTCTGGGAAAGGATCCATATCGGGCAGCAGGTGAGTGAGTGTCGGATAATGTTTCGGGTCAGATGGCACGGCTGTACTCGTGAAAGGTGGAACTCGTCGCTGGCCTGTTGCTGTGTTCTACAACATGCTTGACACAAACGTGTTGTTCAAACAATGCATGAACAATACAATGAGCAGGAGAGACTTCATCATGAGTCTGGCACAAGGGCTATGTGAGAGACATGGGCAGATGCACCAGTGGAGGCTCCTCAGAGGAGGAAGGGGAGGACCCTCTTCCTCAGTGAATTTCAAAAAGAAAATAATTTAACATTAAAAAAGGTATCCTTTTTAGATAAACCTGTACTAAATATATTCACGTCACCAAATAATTGATTAAAACACACTGTTTTGCAATGAAGGTCTACAGTAGCCTCAACAGCACTCTATAGGGCAGTGTTTCCCAAACTCTGTAATTTGGTGAGTAGTTGACTCAAAGAAAGAAAGACAATAGTTTAACAGTTTTGAACAAATTCATTTATTCTAAAAAGAGAGAGAGACCTAGCTATATTTCTTTCATATTTTTTCACTTTCACTTACTTAGCTAGCGAATGCAGCTAGCTAGTTTAGCCTACTCAAACACCCGGCTTCCAAGTCAAGGTTAGCTTTTGGTTGTATTAATTTATTGCCACCGGGGCCCACTGGTTTAACTGCTAAACTGTTTGTTGTTTGCATGATTGTTGCGGGTGTACTAATGCGTTAGTTCTAGTAGCTATGTTGACTTGATGTTAGCTAGTATGGTGACAACGATGTAGGCTGTGTGTAGCAGTTAGCGGTTATGATATGAAGGTTGGGCTTGGAAAGTTTTTTTGGGCTGGTCACAGACAGCTGATGTGTTGTGCACTGAAGTCCACAAGCGAAGGGAAAAGGTGAGAGGAGAGAGCGTAGATGCAAGAAGGAATTATCCAACGATCAAAGGGCTCATGCTGTTTATATGTGGCTGCTATGAAAGTAGAGGGTGTGCCAACATGGCCATACTCGTATTCATAATTGTATTCGTAAATTGACAATTGATAGTCGGATCGGATGATACTCGTGATCGGAAAAAGAAGACGTGTTTTAATATGCCTAAATAGTTGTTGGCAAAATACCTCCCTGCACGTTCTCACTGCAAAAAAAGCTGCAGATTAGGAGCAGCGGGCGGAGGGGTGGGTGTGTATGTGTGTCTTTGTCTGTGTCTGTGTGTTCTCAACTTGCAGCGGACATCCAAGTTTGCTGTGACTCATTCAGAATGTGCATTATATATTTATTTTTTATCCCCTACCCTTGCCCCACTTGTTAGATATTATTCACATTGATAGCTTGCTAGCAAACATCCTAGCCATGTGATATATCATAGTAGCAGGCAGCAGCAATCTAAATGATCAGACCAAAAATATAAGAGGAAAAGTGATCAGGTGAAATTATGAAGCGAGTGGACGGAGAAATAAATACAGATACACTCTATCTAATCTGAGCAGCAGGATCATTTAGATTGCCTGCCCTTCTCTTTACAGACAGGCAAACTAGCCAGTTGAGTTATTTAGACCACACATCAATAAAGACAGTACAGTATGGTTTAGAGACAGATGCTTGCTGGCACCCGAAAATACTTATTTTTTTCACGGATAATTACAAAAAATACTCGGATCATAATCGTATCCAGAAAATTGGCCATATCCGTTACGATACTCGTTTTGAGCGACGACTCGGCACACCCCTATATGAAAGTGTACTGTGTTTGCGTGTGATCAGGGGTGTATTCATTCCGCCGATTCTGTTGAAAAACGTTTCTTAAACGGAAGCAAACGGAACGAAATGGGGATAAACATACCTGAATTTGTCCAATAGAAACTCTCGTTTGCAACTGTTGGACTAATGATTACACCCGAGATCAGCTAGATGCAGGCAAGATTGTGCAAGGCGGTATTGAATGTGTCAATGTCTGTCCCCTTGATTACACAGAATTTCTCTCGACCTGTGCACCCGATGTTGTAAACTTTCATACTTTCTAGGTTGTAGATTTGTGGTGACTGTTAGAACAGCTAAATGAAGACGCACACCATACTGTAAACTCGAAAGAGGCCGCAAATAATGTGTCCAATAACTGACAATAATAAACTATTTTTGACCGCTGTCATATCGACATTTATATTCATTATAATGCCATTATTGCTTTTGTGCTGTTTTTCACTATTCACAAGTGCTTATACTGAAGTTTAAGCAATATTTTATTCATTGACCGCATGTCTTCCGTTTTTTGTTTTTGTTTTTTGCTTTGTCATTGTAAAAAGAAGCTTTAACTGTATTTCAACACACATGCTTTTTGTTCCATAGTTGTAACAAAGGTACTCCACAAATAAAATGTATTTTACACTTGAAATTCTGTTTTTTTTTGTTTTTTTTTGTTTTTATTTACATAAACAAATGAAAATGTTATTATGTTCCTTCAAATATTTACATTTCATATTATAATGTTACTTTAGACCTTCATAAACATCACCAAATGACATTGGCACAAAGAGGGGTCCAGCGAGGCCAGGCTTTTCTAGTTAAATGGGTTTATTAGACTGGTGGCTATTGGCACTCCTTGAGGCCCGGCTATTCTACTGTTAAATATGCATAAGTTCATTTTGACCATCATGGCGCTTTGAGGATGAAATGCTCCGACAGTTTTGGTCTGTTATGATATTTATCTGGAAGTACAGCTAGAGTGTAAAATACACATATTAAGAAAAAGTCAGGAACAAGTGGGTTCAAGGTTTTTATTTAAATTATTAAAATTGAAAAATTGAAAACGGGTGGTTCTAGTGTTGAAGATATAGCAAATAAGGGTGGCAATACAGTCTGCTACCATTCTCAATAGTTTTCCCATCAAGGTTGTCTTATCCTTATTGATGGATAACAATAATTGTTCCACTTCTCCCACACTAACTTGACCAAATTCAAAACATTAATCCTTCTCTTTCATTATTATAACTTTTATACAAAAATATTTTGTCACGGTTTCGGCCGAGGCGGCTCCTTCTCCTTGTTCGGGCAGGCTTCGGCGGTCGTCGTCTAGTACTAGCTGCCACCGTTCGATGTTTCATGTTTGATTGGTTTTGTCTGTTTGTTACACCTGTTTATTGTTAAGTGTTCATTAGGCACCCTATTTAGTTCTCTTGTGTTTGGTCAGGTGTTGTGTGTAATTGTTCGATGTCACGTGTGGTTGTTGGTCCTCTGTTTTGTGCTCTCTGTATTCGTTTTGCTTAGAGAGTCCTGCACGTTGTGCGTACTTACTTTGGACAGTCCGGTGTGCGTTTGTTTTTGCCTATGGCCTGTTGCAGTGTTGGCTTGTACTACGGACTTCACTAAAGACATCTGTTTTCGAATCTCTGTGTCCTGCGTGTGATTCCACGTTCCCTCTACACTCAACCCTGACAGAATTACACACCATCTATATGGAATCAGCAGGAGCACCCGCACCCACCGAGATCATGGAGGAGCGCCTTCGTGGTCAAGAGGATAGAATCAACCAAATCGGGCACGCCCTGGACCGAGTGATGAACACCCTCCATCGATGGGAGACCAGCGGGGTTCCCACACCCCCACCTACCGCACCATCACCATCGGTCAGCCCGCCCGTCCAACTACCGGAACCCAGTGGGATTCGGCTCTCGCTCCCGAGGGCGTACGACGGCACCGCTGCCGGGTGTCAGGGGTTCCTGTTACAAGTGGAACTCTACCTTGCCACCGTACACCCGGCGCCCTCGGGACACGAGAGCGTTTCCGCCCTCATCTCCTGTCTCACCGGCAAGGCGTTGGAGTGGGCCAATGCCGAATGGAGGAGAATAGACGCCGCTACTATCACCTATGCGGAGTTCTCCCGCCGCTTCCGTGCAGTGTTCGACCATCCACCAGAGGGGAAGGCGGCGGGGGAGCGTCTATTTTACCTCCGGCAGGGGATGAGGAGCGCTCAGGAGTTTGCACTGGAGTTCCGGACTCTAGCGGCAGATGCAGGGTGGAATGAGCGGGCACTCATAGACCACTTCCGCTGCAGCCTCCGGGAGGACGTCCGCAGAGAGTTGGCGTGCAGGGATACTACACTCTCATTTGACCAGTTGGTTGACATGGCCATTCGGCTGGACACCCTGCTCGCTACCCGCGGACGTCCCAGGTGGGGGTCGCCCATTCCACCCTCCAGCGCCTCCGAGCCGAGCCCGATGGAGCTCGGAGGTGCTGGCGCTAGAGGAGGGAGAAGAAGGAGCCCGAGGGGGGCCGTCCCTGCACCAACTGTGGCCGTGGAGGGCACACCGCGGCTAGGTGCTGGGGAGGGTCCCCTGGTGGAGGAGACGGCAGACCACACATTGGGGAGTCCTCCCAGGTGAGTAGGCGCCCCACTTACCCAGAGCTTTCTGTCGTACACATAACTATACCTGTTTGTTTTCCACAGGTTGCACCTCGTTCCCAGCATAAGGCGCTAGTAGATTCAGGCGCAGCTGGGAATTTTGTAGATCGCAAATTCTGTGTAGAGTTAGGGATTCCCCTCCTTCCGGTTAACAATCCTTTCCCTGTACATGCCCTAGATCAGGGTTCTTCAATTCCGGTCCTGGAGGGCCGAAACATCTCTGTTTTTCATCCTCTCCTTCTAATCAGGGGCTAATTCAGACCTGGGACACCAGGTGAGTGCAATTAACTACCAGGTAGAAATAAAAAACAGAAGTGTTTCGGCCCTCTAGGACCGGAATTGAAGAACCCTGCCCTAGATAGTCGTCCGTTAGGATCCGGGTTGATTAGGGAGGTCACAGCGCCACTTAGGATGGAGACGCAGGGGGGTCATGAGGAGACGATACAGCTCTATCTGATCGACTCTCCTGCGTATCCGGTGGTACTGGGGCTTCCCTGGTTGATTACCCATGATCCTACTATTTCGTGGCGAGAGAAGGCTCTTAAAGGGTGGTCTGCTCAGTGTGAGGGGCTATGTCTGGGTGTTTCCGTAGGGGCGACCTCGGTGGAGAGTCCGAACCAGATGCCCGCACTGCACATTCCACCTGAGTATGAGGATTTGGCACTCGTGTTTAGCAAGACAAGAGCGGCACGGTTGCCGCCTCATAGACAGGGGGATTGTGCGATAGACCTCCAGGCAGGAGCTGCGCTCCCACGGAGCCATGTGTATCCGTTGTCACAGGAGGAGAAGAGGGCAATGGAGACATACATTGCCGAGTCTCTGAGACAGGGATACATACGGCACTCCACTTCACCCGTGTCCTCGAGCTTCTTTTTTGTGAAGAAAAAGGATGGAGGTTTGCGCCCGTGTATTGATTACCGCGGTCTAAATCAGGTGACTGTGAAATATAGTTATCCACTCCCGCTGATTGCGACTATGACGGAGTGATTACACGGGGCACGGTTCTTCACAAAATTGGACCTCAGGAGCGCATATAACTTGGTGCGCATTAGAGAGGGTGATGAATGGAAGACAGCATTTAGTACTACCTCCGGTCATTACGAGTATCTCGTCATGCCATACGGGTTAATGAATGCTCCATCAGTCTTCCAATCCTTTGTAGATGAGATTTTCCGGGACATGCAGGCGCAGGCAGTAGTGGTGTACATCGACGATATTCTGGTGTACAGTTCTACCCGGGTCGAGCATGTAGCCCTGGTGCACAGAGTATTGAGGAGATTGTTGGAGCATGACCTGTATGTCAAAGCCGAGAAATGTCTGTTCTTCCAGGAGTCGGTCTCCTTTTTGGGTTATCAGTTGTCTGCGTCAGGGGTGAGGATGGAGGTTGACCGTGTGTCAGCCGTGCGTAATTGGCAAACCCCAACCACGGTTAAAGAGGTGCAGCAGTTCTTGGGTTTTGCGAATTACTACCGGAGGTTTATCCGGGGTTTTTGACAGGTGGCACCTCCCATAACGTCTCTTCTGAAGGGGGGTCCGGTGCGCTTGCGGTGGTCAGCTGAGGCGGACAGGGCTTTTGGGAGACTGAAGGACCTGTTTACCTCGGCTCCAGTGCTGGCGCACCCGGATCCCACTTTACCATTCCAGGTGGAGGTGGACGCGTCTGAAGCCGGTATCGGGGCTGTTCTTTCACAACGGTCCGGCACACCACCTAAACTCCGCCCCTGTGCTTTTTATTCGAAGAAGCTAAGTCCGGCGGAGCGGAATTATGACGTAGGGGACAGGGAGCTGTTAGCCGTGGTACAGGCCCTAAAGGTGTGGAGGCATTGGCTTGAGGGGGCTCAACACCCTTTTCTCATTCTGACTGACCACCGTAACCTGGAATACATTCGGGCAGCTAGGAGACTAAATCCTCGCCAGGCTCGGTGGACTATGTTTCTAGCCCGGTTCGTGTTTAAGATCACTTACATCCCTGGGTCCCAGAACGGGAAGGCAGATGCCCTGTCTCGGCGGTATGACACAGAGGAGAGGTGCGTGGAGCCCACTCCCATACTACCTAAGTCTTGTCTGGTTGCACCGGTGGTATGGGAGGTCGATGCAGAGATCGAGCGGGCATTACGCACCGACCCTAGCCCTCCACAGTGTCCGGTGGGTCGGACGTACGTCCCGCTCGAGGTCCGGGATCGGCTTATTTATTGGGCTCACACGTCGCCCTCCTCTGGACATCCAGGTATTGGCCGGACGGTGCACTGCCTTAGTACTAAGTACTGGTGGCCAATGTTAGCCAGGGATGTGAGGATTTATGTCTCCTCCTGCTCAGTGTGTGCCCAGTGTAAGGCGCCCAGACACTTGCCCAGGGGTAAGTTACAACCCCTGCCCGTTCCACAACGACCCTGGTCTCACCTCTCGGTGGATTTTGTTACCGACCTTCCCTCCTCACAGGGGAATACCACCATCCTGGTCGTTGTGGATCGGTTCTCGAAGGCCTGACGTCTCCTTCCCATGCCGGGTCTTCCTACTGCCCTACAGACCGCTGAGGCTCTATTTATTCACGTCTTCCGGCATTACGGGGTACCCGAGGATATAGTGTCTGATCGAGGCCCCCAGTTTACCTCCAGAGTCTGGAGAGTGTTTATGGAACGGTTGGGGGTTTCGGTGAGCCTTACCTCGGGTTACCACCCGGAGAGTAATGGGCAGGTCGAACGTGTCAACCAGGATGTGGGTAGGTTTGTGAGGTCATATTGCCAGGGCCGGCCGGAGGAGTGGGCGAGATATGTGCCCTGGGCCGAGATGGCACAGAACTCTCTCCGCCACTCCTCCACTAAACTAACCCCTTTCCAGTGTGTGTTAGGGTACCAGCCGGTTCTGGCACCTTGGCATGAGAGCCAGATCGAGGCCCCTGTGGTGGATGAGTGGGTGCGGCGCTCGGAGGAGACGTGGAACGCTGCACACGTCCATCTGCAGCGAGCCATCCGTCGACAGAAGACGAGCGCCGACCTCCACCGCAGTGAGGGGCCAGTGTACGCACCTGGAGATCGAGTCTGGCTCTCAACCAGAAACCTGCCCCTCCGCCTGCCCTGCCGGAAGCTGGGTCGGCGGTTTGTGGGGCCTTTTAAAGTCCTGAGGAGATTGAACGAGGTGTGTTACAGGTTACAACTGCCCATTGATTACAAAAATATTAACCCCTCGTTCCATGTGTCTCTCCTCAGGCCGGTGGTAGCTGGTCCACTCCAGGACTTTGAGATAGAAGAGACTCCTCCGCCCCCCGTTGGACATCGAGGGGGCTCCGGCGTACACTGTTCGGGCCATCCTAGAATCGAGACGCCGGATGGGGGGTCTCCAATATCTCGTGGAGTGGGAGGGGTACGGCCCGGAGGAGCGGTGCTGGGTGCCGAGGAGGGACATTCTAGACCCGTCTCTTCTGACCGAGTTCCATGGTGGTCATCCTACGCGCCCCTGCTCAGCGTCCTCCTGGTCGTCCCCCGAGGCCGGAGCGGCGCACGGCTGGAGCCGCGCGTCAAGGGGGGGGTACTGTCACGGTTTCGGCCGAGGCGGCTCCTTCTCCTTGTTCGGGCAGGCTTCGGCGGTCGTCGTCTCCGGAGTACTAGCTGCCACCGTTCGATGTTTCATGTTTGATTGGTTTTGTCTGTTTGTTACACCTGTTTATTGTTAAGTGTTCATTAGGCACCCTATTTAGTTCTCTTGTGTTTGGTCAGGTGTTGTGTGTAATTGTTCGATGTCACGTGTGGTTGTTGGTCCTCTGTTTTGTGCTCTCTGTATTCGTTTTGCTTAGAGAGTCCTGCACGTTGTGCGTACTTACTTTGGACAGTCCGGTGTGCGTTTGTTTTCGCCTATGGCCTGTTGCCGTGTTGGCTTGTACTACGGACTTCACTAAAGACATCTGTTTTCGAATCTCTGTGTCCTGCGTGTGATTCCACGTTCCCTCTACACTCAACCCTGACATATTTGATGGTTCACTGTTCAATGTTGTCATTTCACTTCTGAGTTTTTCCTCTTTACTAGTGAAATAGTCATTGAAATGATTGTCAATATCGATAGGTTTTGTTATTAATGACCAATCAACTTGAATGAACGATGGAGATTAATTGTTTTTTATGCCCATGATATCATTTAAGGTACTCCAAAGTATTTTTCCATTGTGTTTTATGTCATTTATTTTTGTTTGGTAATAGAATGTCTTATTTTTATTAAGTTTAATTACAACATTTCTCAATTTACAGTATGTCAACCAATCAGCTGAGCAGCCTGACTTGTTTGCCATCTCTTTTGCATCATTTCTTTGAGCCATAAAATGTTTCAATTCATCATCAATCCAGTATCAAAGTATAACCTCAGTGGTGACACGTCTGGAGATTTGAGTATGGCACTGAGCACATACGTTTCATTGTAATTCATTGGATTAATTGTAACCTGATAAACCAGGGGATGTGTGGTAAAACAAGTTGCAATCAAAAATAGCTAACAATTGATACATTCAACAAGCCCGGTGTGCGTTCAGCAAGACACAACGTTTTGAAACGTTCAGATAGAAATAGTATATGAACAAACAGGCCTTTCTAACATATAGAATAATGAATCACATCAGCTCTATTCATGGCATTTCTATCTGCAAAGTTCGACAACGTTTGGCAACTGAACGTGGCCCTGTATTTAGAAAAGCAGCTTTTTCCTGATTTATTTAGGATTTGTCTTACACTCTCATGCATGTTACTTCCCCACATTTCAGATAATATTGTACTCTGCTCCAGAATATGTTATTACACCTTTTCAGACCATCAACCCTCCTTTTGAGGCTCTCCTGTTCTCCCTCCCAAAGCAGATTTCAAGATTTGACCCATTTCCCCAAAGGCTCTCTTCTGGGATGCAACCCAGATGTGTCATACAGCAGAACCAGAATAATAGTGCCCTCACTCTGGCAATAAAACCAGGTGATTTGTTTGGTTTAGCTCAAAACTGCAGGAAAAATGCACATACATTCTTCATTGAATTTGCAATGTATTTTTTGTAATGAATGTGATTGGCATCAATTACGATAATGGGCATAGATTGTCACATGAAGGGATTGAAATACAGGCTAAGATTTTCTGCAGTTGTCAAAATACAATTAATGTTACCGTACTTTAACGATGTGAGCTTTGGTATCTCAACAGTTAATCGTCACATCGTCTCAAAGCAACATAACTAGCTACTGTGAGGTCCTTCTTAAGAACAAGTAACAGCATGTTGATATGAATCTCTCAAAGTGAAATGGTTATTTTGACAATAGTAAGCTCAATTCTGTATAGCTGTACAGTATATATACTGTAAAATGTATCAGCTGATGAAAACAGGTCTTTGAGTGTTCATGAGCCACTAACATTCCATAATTCCTCTGTGTGGAAGTGAGGTAGTGTGAGTATGAGTTGTACTTCAGAAGCCTTGTAACTGACTGTTACTCTTTTGAATGTGTTGTAAGACTTGATGCTGCCTCTTTCATCAGTGAAGGGGAAAATAGACCAAAAAGATACCAAAATAAAAGTCAGTGAGTTAATAACATGTAACACTCCAGCACTTATTAGTGCTTCATTAATGCTAACCCTGATGTGCTTAAAGCATAATGAACCAAATAATTCCCCTTGATGTACTCACCAAACTTGGTGCTTGGAGTAAAGTGATAATATAATCGTGTCTTAATCACACTCTGGTTCAATGCAGCGACTATTGTGGCATTAAGTGGCTATTAAAAATCACATGGCGCTGTAGTTGTCACGGTTTCGGCCGAGGCGGCTCCTCCTCCTTGTTCGGGCAGGTTTCGCCGGTCGTCGTCTCCGGAGTACTAGCTGCCACCGCTCTATGTTTCTTGTTTGATTGGTTTTGTCTGTTAGTCACACCTGTTTTGTGTTATGTCTCATTTAGCACCCTATTTAGTTTCCTTGTTGTTAGTTTAGTGTTGTGTGTAATTGTTCGTGTCGTGTTGTTGCGCTACCCGTGTCGGTACGCTATTTTCTTAGCTTCCTCCTTGTGTTTAGGAGAGTATTTTCGCACCTGTGTGTGCGCTCGCTTATTTACGCCTGTGTGCGTCCCTTTGCCTCCGGGCTGTTTGGATTATTTTTGTGTGCTCTAGTAAAGTCTTGTTGGACTTATCCTCTGCTTCCTGCGCCTGATTCTACACCACACCAATCCACAGCAACGTGACAGTAGTGACTGGTGGCTGTGGTTTGACCATTTACTTTCCTGCTTGCTTTTAACATGTAAGGACCAAATGGCCTTACATTTTTATATTTCAACATTTCTCAAAGTTCTTGCTCTTGTTATGGACAGAAATGTCCTGCCCAAAAATGTTTGTTCAATAATCTTGTCCTTTAACTGCAGTGGGCTAAATCAGGGTCACACAGAGTGTTTCTTGGTAGTTGTTATGATGAGTTTCTGGAATGAAGAAGTGCAGGATGTAAGAGAAAGCAGCAGACACTCAGATGGAAGTTTGACTCTGCATTCATTCAGTACTGGATCACATAATAAGACGAATATCTCTCAGCCTATATAGTGCTCTTCCAGTCTACTTTTGTCTTATCCAGTTGCTAACCATAATTGAGTTGTCACTCAACTACACCCATATCATTACTTTCCTTGGTTTCGTGTGGCACACTAGTCATGACATTTCATCACGCACCATTCCTAAGATTAGCACCACTGGCCCCCCAATCTATCTTGGCACACTGACATTCTAGTACTCACTCGTGATAGTACGAACACATGGCTTTCCTCGCTCTCTCATATAATTTACAATCTTTATAATATTGGACCAAACACTCGTCATATCAGTAGTCTTACACAAATCTACTTTGAAACAAAAGTATACACCTCAGACACATGGTTATGGCCTTAAAAAATAAGACACATGTACCATGTCAGGTATAGAGTTTAAATGTATTACATTTCAACTCGCGCGCCGAGCATGTGTCCCTGGTTCGCAAAGTGCTGGCCCGACTGTTGGAAAATGACCTTTATGCCAAGGCAGAGAAGTGTATGTTTTTCCTGCAGTCTGTCTCCTTCCTCGGATACCGCATTACAACCTCAGGTGTGGAGATGGTGGGAGATCGCATTTCAGCCGTGCGTAATTGGCCGACTCCAACCACGGTTAAGGAGGTGAAGCACTTCCTTGGCATTGCCAACTACTATCGGAGGTTTACCTGGGCCTTTGGCAAGGTCGCAGCTCCCATTACCTCCCTGTTGAAGGGTGGGCCGTCCCGGCTCCGCTAGTCTGCTGAGGCTGACCTGGCCTTCAGCAAACTGGGGGTCTGTTCACCTCAGCCCCAGTACTGGCCCACCCCGATCCATCACTACCGTTCATAGTGGAGGTGGATGCGTCCAAGGTAGGGATAGGTGCTGTCCTATCCCAATACTCGGGCACGCCATCCAAGCTCTGCCCCTGTGCCTTCTTCTCTAAGATTCTCAGCCCGGCGGAGAAGAACTATGACGTTGGTGATCGGGAGCTGTTGGCGGTTGTCCAAGCTTTGACCGTGTGGAGGCATTGGCTCGAAGAGGCGAAACACCCTTTCCTCGTCTGGACGGACCACCTGGAGTACATCCGGGCAGCGAGGACGCTGAATCCTCGCCAGGCCAGATGGGCACTATTCTTCACCCGGTTTGATTTTACACTGTCATACATTCGGGGTACGAAGAACGTGAAGGCAGACATACTGTCCCGGCTGTATGACACAGAGGAGAGGCCCAGAGACAACACCCCCATACTCCCGATCTCCTGCATTGTGGCGCCGGTAGTATGGGCGATGGATGCAGATATAGAGCAGGCATTACGCACAGATCCATCTCCACCTCAGTGTCCAGCTGGGCTGCGGTATGTGCCTGCTCTTATCTGTGATCGTCTGATCTTCTGGGCACACGCGTCACCCTCCTTGGTCACCCAGGTATCGGTCGTACAGTGCGCTGCCTGATCGGAAAGTACTGGTGGCCTACCTTGGCTAAGGACGTGAGGGTGTACGTCTCCTCCTGCTCGGTGTGCGCCCAGAGTAAGGCACCTAGGCACCTCCCAGCGGGTAAGTTACAACCTTTACCAGTTCCACAATGACCATGGTCTCACCTTAGTGTTGATTTCTTGACTGATCTTCCCCTCTCCCAAGGTAACACCACCATCCTGGTCGTTGTGGACCGCTTTTCCAAGTCCTGCCGCCTCCTTCCTCTGCCCGGTCTCCCCACGGCCCTGCAGACTGCGGAGGCCCTGTTTACTCACGTCTTCCAGCACTACGGGGTGCCAGAGGATAGAGTGTCCGACCGAGGTCCCCAGTTCACGTCCAAGGTTTGGAAGGTGTTCATGGAACGTCTGGGGGTCTCGGTCAGCCTGACCTCTGGGTTCCACCTCGAGTCAAATGGGCAGGTGGAACGAGTAATTCAGGATGTGGGTAGGTTCCTGCGGTCCTACTGCCAGGAACGGCCGGGGGAGAGGTTGGTGTCCTTGCCATGGGCAGAATATGCCCAGAACTCTCTCCACCACTCCTCTACTAACCTAACGCCATTCCAATATGTTTTAGGTTACCAACCGGTTCTGGCACCATGGCACCAGAGCCAGACCGGGGCTCCTGCGGTGGATGACTGCTTTCGGTGCGCGTTCACCTCCAGCGCGCTGTGCGTCGTCAGAAGGCCAACGCTGACCGCCACTGCAGTGAGGCCCCGGTCTTCGTACCGGGGGATCGGGTCTGGCTCTCGACCCGGAATATGCCCCTCCGCCTGCCCTGCCGGAAGCTGAGCCCACAGTTTGTGGGGCCGTTCAAAGTCCTGAGGAGAATCAACAAGGTCACTTATAGGTTATTACTTCCCCCTGATTACCGTATTAACCCCTAATTTCATATGTCTCTCCTCAAGCCGGTGGTGGTTGGTCCGCTCCAGGAGTCTGAGGTGCAGGAGGTCCCTCCGCCTCCTCTGGACATCGAGGGGGCCCCGGCGTACTCTGTCCGTTCCATCCTGGATTCAAGGCGTTGGGTGGGGGGCCTTCAGTACCTCGTGGAGTGGGAGGGGTATGGTCCAGAGGAACGGTGCTGGGTCCTGGTGAGGGATATCTTTGATCCCTCCCTGTTGCAGGATTTCCATCCGGCTCGCCCTGCGCCACGTCCTGCTGGAGCTGTGCGTCAAGGGGGGGGGTGCTGTCACGACTTCCGCCGAGGCTGCCTCCCCTCCTTGTTCGGGCAGGCTTCAGCGTTCTTCATCACTTGCTTAGTAGCCACTGCCGCTCCATATATCATCATTCCATTTGTCTTGTCTTGTTAATTACACAAACATGGTTCTTATTCCCACATTAGTCTGTGTATAAGTGTTCCCTCTGCCCCCCTTGTCCTTGTGGGTGATTGTTATTTGTGAGAGTAGTGGAGCTCGTGGAGCTACTCGCACTTTGTATTGCCGGGGTAGATATGTCCCCTGTGCCTGTATATTATTGGAGTATCCCGTACCGTTTATTGCCAGGGTAGATAGTTTCCCCTGTGCCTGTTTTCGTGTGTCGCTATCCAGCGCTATTTGTGTACGACAGAATAAACTCTGATTTCGGTGATTACCCTCCTGTGTCTGACTCCTTCCATCACACTCATCACACTAAGCTTCCCAGTAAAGCAATAAAAACAAGTAAGCATCCCAGAACAAAAGTGCTCAAAATACCCCATGTTAATATATGTAGCTTAAGAAACAAGGTTCATGAAATCAATAATTTGCTAGTAGCAGATGACATTCATATTCTGACTATCTCTGAAACTCACTTAGATAATACATTTGATGATACAGTGGTAGCAATACAAGGTTATAACATTTACAGAAAATATAGAAATGCCAATGGTGGAGGTGTTGCTGTTTATATTCAGAACCACATTCCTGTGAAGATTAGAGAGGATCTCATGTTAAATACTGTTGAAGTAATATGGCTACAGGTTCATCTGCCTCACCTAAATCCCATTCTGGTGGGAAGCTGCTGTAGACCACCAAGTGCTAACAGTCAGAATCTGGATAACATGTGTGAAATGCTTGACAATGTATGTGATATCAATAGAGAGGTATACTTTCTGGGTGATTTAAATATTGACTGGCTTTCATCAGGTTGCCCACTCAAACGAAAGCTTCAAACTGTAACCAGTGCCTGCAACCTGGTTCAGGTTATCAGTCAACCTACCAGGGTAGTTACAAACAGTACAGGAATGAAATCATCAACATGTATTGATCATATCTTTACTAATGCTGGAGATATTTGTTTGAAAGCAGTATCCAAATCCATTGGATGTAGTGATCACAATATAGTAGCCATATCTAGGAAAACCAAAGTTCCAGAGGCTGGGCCTAATATTGCGTATAAGAGGTCATACAATAGGTTTTGTAGTGATTTCTATGTTGTTGATGTAAAGAATACAGTATATGTTGGCCCGTGGTGTGTAATGAGGAGCAAACAGACACTGCACTTGACACATTTATGAAATTGCTTATTCCAGCTACTAATACGCATGCACCCAATAAGAAAATGACTGTAAAAACGGTTAAATCCCTGTGGATTGATGAGGAATTGAAAAATTGTATGGTTGAGAGGGATGAGGCAAAAGGAATTGCAAATAAGTCTGGCTGCACGACCGATTGGCAAACTTAATGAAAATTGAGAAATCATGTGACTCAACTGAATAAAAAGAAGAAGAAACTACACTACAACACAAAGATAAATGACATAAAGAATGATAGTAAAAAGCTTTGGAGCACCTTAAATTACATTTTAGGGAAAAAAGGCAAACTCAGCTCCATCATTCATTGAATCAGATGGCTCATTCATCACAAAACCAACTGATATTGCCAACTACTTTAATGGTTTTTTCATTGGCAAGATTAGCAAATTTAGGCATGACATGCCAGCAACAAACGCTGACACTACACATCCAAGTATATCTGAACACATTATGAAAGACAAGCGTTGTAATTTTGAATTCCGTAAAGTGAGTGTGGAAGAGGTGAAAAAAGTATTGTTGTCTATCAACAATGACAAGCCACCGGGGTCTGACAACTTGGATGGAAAATTACTGAGGATAATAGCGGACGATATTGCCACTCCTATTTGCCATATTTTAAGCCTACTAGAATGTGTGTGCCCCCAGGATTGGAGGGAAGCAATAGTCATTCCGCTACCTAAGAATAGTAAAGCCCCCTTTACTGGCTGAAATACAGACCAATCAGCCTGTTGCCAATCCTTAGCAAACTATTGGAAGAAATTGTGTTTGACCAGATATGTGATGAGGTGGGGTTGAAGAAGTCAGGTGCAGGAGGGTAAATCACAGAATAACAAGCTTTAATCCACAAAATACAGGTTTACGCAGACATGCGTCAAACACACTCCAGGAAAAAGCACACAGGAAATACTCCCGTCGATACACAATACACGAGCTCCACCGAGCTTCACTAACCTCCAGAACAAACAATCACCCACACAGACAAGGAAGCAGAGGGAATAATAATATAAATAATAATAATATGCCATTTAGCAAACGCTTTTATCCAACGCGACTTACAGTCATGTGTGCATACATTTTTATGTATGGGTGGTCCCGGGGATCGAACCCACTACCCTGGCGTTACAAGCTCCATGCTCTACCAATTGAGCTACACATAACTAATGAGGGAATAAAGACCAGGTGTGTGTGATTGAATACAAGACAAATGGAGTGATGATAAATGGATCGGCAGTAGCTAGTAAGCCGGTGACGCCGAACGCCGAAACCTGCCCGAACAAGGAGGGGAGGCAGCCTCGGCGGAAGTCGTGACAGTACCCCCCCCCCGACGCACGGCTCCAGCAGCGCGCCCACCCCGGCCTCGGGGACGGCCAGGAGGATGCGGAGCAGGGCGAGCCGGATGGCTACGGTGGAAATCCCGTAACATGGAGGGATCGAGGATATACCTCACCGGAATCCAGCACCGTTCCTCCGGACTGTACCCCTCCCACTCCACGAGGTACTGAAGGCCCCCCACCCGACACCTCGAATACGCCGGGGCCCCCTCGATGTCCAGAGGAGGTGGAGGGACCTCCCGCACCTCAGCCTCCTGGAGCGGACCAGCTACCACCGGCCTGAGGAGAGACACATGAAATGAGGGGTTAATACGGTAATCAGGGGGAAGTAATAACCTATAAGTGACCTCGATGACTCACCTCAGGACTTTGAACGGCCCCACAAACCACGGGCTCAGCTTCCGGCAGGGCAGGCGGAGGGGCAGATTCCGGGTCGAGAGCCAGACCCGATCCCCCGGTACAAAGACGGGGGCCTCACTGCGGTGGCGGCCAGCGTTGGCCTTCTGACGACACACGGCGCGTTGAAGGTGAACGTGGGCAGCATCCCACGTCTCCTCCGCTCGTCGAAACCAATCATCCACCGCAAGAGCCTCGGTCTGGCTCTGGTGCCACCAGAACCGGTTGGTAACCTAAAATACACTAGAAAGGCATTAGGTTAGTGGAGGAGTGGCGGAGAGAGTTCTGGGCATATTCTGCCCATGGCAAGAACACCGACCACTCCCCCAGCCGGTCCTGGCCCATTACTCTCGGGGTGAAACCCAGAGGTCAGGCTGACCGAAACCCCCATACATTCCATGAACGCCTTCCAGACCTTTGACGTGAACTGGGGACCTCGGTCAGACACTCTATCCTCTGGTACCCCGTAGTGCCGGAAGACGTGTGTAAACAGGGCTTCCGCAGTTTGCAGAGCTGTGGGGAGACCGGGCAAGGAAGGAGGCGGCAGGCTTTAGAAAAGCGGTCCACAACGACCAGGATGGTGGTGTTACCTTGGGAGAGGGGAAGATCAGTTAGAAAATCAACACTTGGGTGAGACCATGGTCGTTGTGGAACTGGTAAAGTTTGTAACTTACCAGCTGGGAGTAGCCTAGGTGCCTTACTCTGGGCGCACACTGAGCAGGAGGAGACATACACCCTCACGTCCTTAGCCAAGGTAGGCCACCAGTACATTCCGGTCAGGCAGCGCACTGTATGGCTGATACCTGGGTGACCAGAGGAGGGTGACGTGTGTGCCCAGTAGATCAGACGATCCCGGATAAGAGCAGGCACGTACTGTAGCCCATCTGGACACTGAGGTCGAGAGGGATCCGTGCGTAATGCCTGCTCTATATCCGCGTCCATTGCCCATACTATCGGCGCTACAATGCAGGAGGCCGGCAGTATGGGAGTGTTGTCTCTGGGCCTCTCCTCTGTGTCATACAGCCGGGACAGCACATCTGCCTTTGCGTTCTTTGTACCCAGGATGTAGGAAATCAAACCGTGTGAAGAATAGTGCCCACCTGGCCTGGCGAGGATTCAGCCTCCTCGCTGCCCGGATATACTCCAGGTTACGGTGGTCCGTCCAGACGAGGAAAGGGTGTTTTGCCCCCTCGATCCAATGCCTCCACATGGTCAAAGCTTGGACAACAGCCAACAGCTCCCGATCACCAACGACGTAGTTCTGCTCTGCCGGGATGAACTTCTTCGAAAAGAACGCACAGGGGCGGTGCTTATTGGCATACTCGAGAGTTGAGACATGACAGCTCCTATCCCAACCTCGGACGCATCCACCTCCACTACGAACGGTAGTGATGAATCGGGTGGGCCAGTACTGGGGCTGAGGTGAACCGACCCCGCAGTTTGCTGAAGGTCAGCCTCAGCAGACCAGTGGAGCCGGGACAGCCCATCCTTCAACAGGGAGGTAATGGGAGCTGCGACCTTGCCAAAGCCCCAGATAAACCTCCAATAGTAGTTGGCAAAGCCAAGGAAGCGCTGCACCTCCTTAACCGTGGTTGGAGTCGGCCAATTACGTATGGCTGAAATGCGATCTCCCTCCATCTCCACACCTGAGGTGGAAATGCGGTATCTAAGAAAGGAGACGGACTGCTGGAAAAACATACACTTCTCTGCCTTAGCATAAAGGTCATTTTCCAACAGTTGGGCGAACCAGGGACACATGCTCGGCGCGCGTAGTGGAATACACCAGGATGTCATCGATGTAGACCACTACACCGCGACCAAACATGTCCCGAAACACCTCATTCACAAAGGACTGGAAAACTGAGGGAGCATTCATCAAACCATAGGGCATCACCAGGTATTCATAATGCCCTGTGGTTGTGCTGAATAATGTCTTCCACTCATCTCCCTCTCGGATACGAACCAGGTTGTACGCACTCCTGAGATCTAATTTGGTGAAGAAGCGCATCCCATGCATTGATTCAATCACTGAAGGAATGAGGGGGAGAGGATAACTAAATCTTATCGTCTCCCCGTTAAGTGGTCGATAATCAATGCACGGTTGCAGACCTCGGTCCTTCTTCATCACAAAGAAGAAACTTGAGGAGGCGGGTGAAGTGAAGGGATGTATATACCCCTGGCGCAGGGACTCGGTGATGTATGTTTCCATAGCCACCGTTTCAGCCTGTGACAGGGGGTATATATGACTCCTGGGAGGTACAGCGCCTACACAGAGGTTTATCGCGCAATCCCCTGCCTGATGACGTGGTAATTTAGTCGCCTGCGTTGTAGAGAACGCTTGCGCCAGATCGAGGTTTTCAGGGGGTATGCGCACGGTGGAAGTACTGTCTGGACTTTCCACCGTGGTTGCACCAACAGAAACACCTAAACACCTACCCTGACACTCTCGCGACCACCCCGTCAGAACCCTCTGCGGCCATAAGAAGGTGGGGTTGTAAGAGTGCTAGCCAAGGGATACCTAATACCACAGGGAAAGCAGGAGACTCAATAATGGAAAAAGTAACCTGCTCACAATGAGTCTCCTGGGTAATCATGGTGACTGGTGCAGTAACTTCCTTAACCAACCCGGACCCTAATGGTCGACTATCAAGTGCTCTGATGGGGCGTGAAATGGATAGGGGAATCAATGGAATGCCTATACGGTGTGTGAATGCCCTGTCCATAAAGTTCCCAGTTGCGCCTGAATCGACTAGCGCCTTACACTGGGGAACTACCATGTGCTCAGGAAAGGAGACGAGTATTGTATAGTGTGCAGCAGAGGGCTCTGAACGAGTGTGGGTGTTCGATACCTGGGGTGATGCGAGAGTGCCCTGCCTGCATTCTCCAAACCCAGAAGAGCGTTGACGACAACGTGTGGTGAAATGTTCATTCACCCCACCAGTGTGGCACTGGCGCTGTCATCCTCCACTCTCTCAGCTAGCGGTTCCACCCATCTCCATCGGTTGTGGATCCGAGTCGGCCGGGATGGAAACGGGCAGACCTCCTCCAGGACGTCCTCTGGTTGCCAGCAGATTGTCTAAACGAATGGCCATGTCCACCAGTTGCAAGAAGGACAACATGGTGTCATGGCAGGCTAGCTCCCGTCGGACGTCCTCTCACAGATGGCACTGGAACTGGTCGATCAGGGCCCGCTCGTTCCACCCGAACCCAGCTGCCAGAGTTCGAAACTCCAATGCGAAGTCCTGCGCAGTCCTTGTCCCCTGCCTCAGGTGGACCAGCCGCTCGCCCGCCTCTCGACCCTCGGGCGGGTGATCGAAGACCGCCCGAAAGAGGCGAGCAAACTCCCCGTAGTTTTCCAACGCGGCTCCTCCCATGTTCCACACCGCGTTGGCCCACTCCAGGGCTTTCCCCGAGAGGCAGGAGACGAGGGCGGACACCTTCTCCCGCTCCGATGGAACCGGTCGGATGCTGGAGATGTAGAGCTCCAGTTGGAGAAGGAATCCTTGGCACAGCGCCGCTGTCCCGTCGAACTCCCCTGGTCGGGATATCTGGATCCCTCTGGGTGCTGGGGTGTAGGTGGCAGGATCCGGTTGACCAGCTGGTCTCAACGGATCAGGCTCTCTCCTCTCCAGGCATTGGATGACCTGAAGAACCTGACCCATCGCTTCACCCAAGCTAGCTAGCATAGTTGAATGCTCCTGGACCCGTTCCACGACTCCAGGCATGTGCGTCTCTCCTGCTGACTCCATATTTCGAGTGGGTGATTCTGTGATTAGGTGGCGTTGAAGAAGTCAGGCGCAGGAGGGTAAATCACAGAACAACAGGCTTTAATCCACAAAATACAGGTTTACGCAGACATGCGTCAAACACACTCCAGGGCACAAAACAGGCGCACTGGAAAATACAAGGCACACGGGAAATACTCCCGTTGATACACAATACACACGCTCCACCGAGCTTCATTAACCTCCACAACAACCAATCACCCACACAGACAAGGAAGCAGAGGGAACACTTATACCATGACTTATGAGGGAATAAGAACCAGGTGTGAGTGAAGACAAGACAAATGGAGTGATGATAAATGATAAACCTACCCGAACAAGGAGGGGAGGCAGCCTCGGCGGAAGTCGTGACAAGATACAATGCTATTTTAGGTAAACAAATAGACAACAAACTTTCAGCATGCTTATAGAGAAGGGCTTTCAACAAGCACAGCACTTACACAAATGCCTGATGATTGGCTGAGAGAAATGTATGATAAAAAGATTGTGGGGGCTGTTTTGTTAGACTTCAGTGCGACTTTGACATTATCGATCATAGTCTGCTGCTGGAAAAACTTATGTGTTATGGCTTTACTCCCCCTTCTATATTGTGGATAAAGAGTTACCTGTAATGGAAGCCTCTCCAACATAATCCAGGTAGAATCAGGAATTCCCCAGGGCAGCTGTCTAGGCCCATTACTTTTTTCAATCTTTACTAATGACATGTCACTGGCTTTGAGTAAAGCCAGAGTGTCTATGTATGTGGATGACTCAACACTATACATGTCAGCTACTACAGTGACTGAAATGACTGCAACACTTAACAAAGAGTTGCAGTTAGTTCCAGAGTGGGTGGCAAGGAATAAGTTAGTCCTAAATACTGTTTTTGGGACAAATCATTCACTAAACCCTAAACCTCAACTAAATATTGTAATAAATAATGTGGAAATTGAGCAAGTTGAGGTGACTAAAATGCTTGGAGTAACCCTGGATTGTAAACTGTCATGGTCAAAACATATTGATACAACAGTAGCTAAGATGGGGAGAAGTATGTCCATAAAAAAGCACTACTCTACCTTCCTAACAGCACTATCAACAAGGCAGGTCCTACAGGCCCTAGTTTTGTCATACCTGACAAACTGTACTACTGTACGTGTGGTCAGGTGCCACAAAAAAGGACTTTGGTAAATTGCAATTGGCTCAGAACATGGCAGCACGGCTGGCCCTTGGATGTACACAGTGAGCTAATATTAATAATATGCATGTCAATCTCTCCTGGCTCAAAGTGGAGGAGAGATTGACTTCATCACTACTTGTATTTATGAGAGGTATTGACATGTTCAATGTCTGTTTGAACTACTAGCGCACAGCTCGGACACCCATGCATACCCAACAAGACATACCACCAGAGGTCTCTTCACAGTCCCCAAGTCCAGAACAGACTATGGGAGGCGCACAGTACTACATAGAGCCATAACTACATGGAACTCTATTCCACATCAAGTAACTGATGCAAGTAGTAAAATTAGATTTAAAAAACAGATAAACAACACCTTATGGAACAGAGGGGACTATGAAGCAACATAAACATAGGCACAGACACATGCATACACACACACAATGCCATATGCACTATACACTCACATACACATGGATTTTGTACTGTAGATATGTGGTAGTGGTGGAGTAGGGGCCTGAGGGCACACAGTGTGTTGTGAAATCTGTAAATGTATTGTAATGTTTTTAAAATTGCATGAACTGCCTTAATTTTGCTGGACCGCAGGAAGAGTAGCTGCTGCCTTGTTTAAAAGTAGTGCGTCAAAGTATTTCAAGTTTATTACAACATCCTCTAATTGGTCGCAAAAACCACAAACAAGCTCCTACGCCATGTTATCTAGGGGGCATCTGTTCTCACTGCAAATTACACAGCCAGTTGTTTTGCTGTGTTTCTTACTCAAATCATGTTTTCCCGTCGACTCTCCAAAGTGTTACATCCATAATTAGGTGGGATTAATGAGGAGGCCACTTCAGTTCAGACCCGAAACAGATTAGTAATAAGGTATTGTTTTACATTCTTAAACTCTTTCATCTTACATTGTAAGCACGCACACAAATTTCTACACCGAGCATAAGAAGCATGTTACCAGATTTATTAGACCATATAGACTGTGTGTGGGTGAATATTAATGAATGTGAAAACCACCCAAGATAGACATTGACTTATCGTGAAGATAGGTAAAGAATACATCCCCCAAAAATTGTTTTACCTGGTAATTCATAGTGTCATATGTCAAATGTTTTAATTTTGTAATTTTTTTTAATTTAACCTTTATTTAACCAGGTAAGACAGTTTAGAACAAGTTCTCATTAACAACTGTGACCTGGCCAAGATAAAGCAAAGCAGTGCGATAAAAACAATAACAACACTGTCACGACCCGGTGCGAGAAACAGTCACTAATAATTGTCAGAACCCAGAAGATGAGGCAGACACAGCTGTACTAGAGATGGTGGTTTAATAAGAACAAAATCTTCAGGCAAAGAAACTAAATCCACAATGTCCAAAAATAAAGCCAAGAGGCACAAAGAGGAAAACCTCCAAAAAACAAAAGAAACTCCACAAAGTGGTAAAAACAGCAGGGAAAAACAAACCTCAAAAGACTACTCAAACAAAACACAAGAACTAGACCAGAGAACCTCTGGAAAATCCCACCAGAGAAATATCTATATAAAACAAGGCTTGGGCTGGGGCTGGGTGCTAACTTACAAACACTGAGCAAGGAACTGAGGAACACACAGGGTTTAAATACTAACAAGGGAATGACCTACAGGTGCAAACAATAATTAGAGCAAGAAAAACAAAAGGTACAAAAAGGTGCAATGGGGACATCTAGTGACCAAAACCCGAACAGTCATGGCCAAAACCTGACAGAATCCCCCTCCTAGGAACGGCTCCTGACGTTCCTACCAGCCTTCTCAGGGTGGAGGGCCCTGAACTGACGAATGAGGTCAGGGTCCAGTATGTCCTTGGCAGGAACCCAGGAGCGCTCCTCGGGACCGTAGCCTTCCCAGTCCACCAGATACTGCCAGGACCGCTGCACCCGGCGGGAATCCAGTATCCGGTGGACGGTATAAGCCGACTGGCCACCGATAACACGGGCGGAGGGGGAGGTCTGCCTGCCGGGATAAGGGGAGAAAAAACAACAGGTTTTAATAAAGAAATGTGAAATGTTGGATTGATCTTAAGTGATCTGGGTAAGTGCAGGCGAAAAGTAACGGGATTGACTCTCCTGGCAATCTTAAAGGGACCGATGAACCTCTGGGACAGCTTGCGAGACTCCACCCGTAGTGGTAGGTTCTTAGTTGAGAGCCATACTCTCTGGCCGGGGTACAGGGTAGGACCGGGACGGCGACCTCTGTTGGCTTGTCGTTGGTACTGCTGAGAGGAACGCAGAAGATTAAGACGTGCCTTCTTCCACGTAAGCCGACAGCGTCTGATGAACCTCGAGGCTGAAGGCACTCTGACTTCTGCCTCCTGGTCCGGGAACAATAGAGGCGCATAGCCAAACTGACACTCATGCGGGGACATACCAGTGGAGAAGGAGCACAAAGTGTTGTGCGCGTACTCGGCCCAAACAATGAAGGATGACCAAGTGGACGGGTTGTTGGAAACCATGCATCTGAGGGTGGTTTCCAGCTCCTGATTCATCCTCTCAGTTTGGCCATTGGACTCCGGATGGTACCCTGAAGATAAACTGGCCGTGGCCCCTATGAGTTGGCAGAAGGCCTTCCAAAACCTTGAGGCGAACTGGGGACCTCTGTCGGAAACCATATCTTGCGGAATCCCAAAGACTCGGAACACATGGTTAATCACCAACTCAGCTGTTTCCTTGACAGAAGGTAATTTGGTCAAAGGAACAAACCTGGCCGCCTTAGAAAACCTGTCGATGATGACTAGGATCGTAGTATTACCATGGGACGGAGGAAGGCCAGTAATAAAGTCCAACGAGATATGGGACCAGGGTCGGTGGGGAATAGATAGAGGGTGAAGAAGTCCTTGAGGGCGGAGGTGAGAAGATTTGCCCTGGCAGCACACGGAACAGGCCTTGATGAAAGTGGCAACGTCTTCTTTTATGGTGGGCCACCAGAACTTACGCTGGATGAACTCCAAGGTGCGGCCTACGCCCGGGTGACAGGTGAGGCGAGAGGAGTGCCCCCACCGAAGGACTTGGGACCTTGCTGCCTTGGGAACAAACAACCGATTAGCAGGACCTCCTCCAGGGCCCGGTTCGATGGCTTGAGCTTGTTTCACGGTATCCTCCACTTGCCACGAGATCGGAGCCACGATCTTAGCGGCCGGAAGGACAGTCATGTCAGTATCTTCTCGAATGGCAGGAGAGTAGATTCGTGACAAGGCGTCCGGTTTGAGATTCTTCGACCGGGTCTATAGGTGAGGATAAACTGAAATCGGCTGAAGAAAAGAGACCATCGAGCTTGTCTGGCGTTCAACCGCTTCGCCTGCTGGATATACTCCAGATTCTTGTGGTCCGTAAGCACTTGAAACGGTTGAGAAGCCCCCTCGAGCCAGTGTCTCCATTCCTTCAATGCCATCTTAACCGCTAGGAGTTCACGATCCCCCACATCGTAATTCCTCTCGGCCGGGGTAAGCCGGTGAGAGAAGAAGGCGCAAGGATGAAGCTTCTTGTCTTCACCCCTCTGAGACAGGACAGCTCCAACCCCAACCTCTGATGCGTCTACCTCCACCACAAAAGGTTCATCCGCCGTTGGTAGTGTCAGGATGGGAGCAGAGAGGATGCGCTGCTTGAGTCCTTGGAAGGCCGTCTCAGCTTCTCTTCCCCACAGAAACCTTGTGTTGCCACCCTTGGTTACCGCTGAGAGAGGGGCTGCCACCGAGCTGAAGTTCTTGATGAACTTGCGGTAAAAGTTGGTGAAGCCCAGGAAACGCTGAACTTCCTTAACGGACTTGGGGGTGGGCCAATCCGCTACCGCCTCTACCTTCTTGGGGTCCATCTGGACTCGTCCGGGTTCCACTATAAATCCCAGGAATTGTACTCGAGAGGAATGGAATTCACACTTCTCCGGCTTAACGTACAAATGGCTGTCCAGGAGGCGTTTGAGCACTTGTCTGACATGCTTAGTGTGTTCTTGAAGGGAGCTCGAAAAGATGAGGATGTCATCCAAGTAAACAAACACAAAGATGTTAAGCATATCCCTAAGCACATCGTTTATGAGCGCTTGGAACACAGCCGGAGCGTTGGTCAGGCCGAAGGGCATCACCGAGTATTCGAGTGACCAGTAGGCGTGTTGAAAGCGGTCTTCCACTGCGTCCCCGGGTTTGATCCGCACAAGATGGTATGCGTTCCCGCAGGTCAAGCTTAGTGAAGACAACTGCTTCCTGGAGCAGCTCAAAGGCTGTGGCCATAAGAGGTAGCGGGTAGCGGTTACGGACGGTTATGGCATTGAGTCCCCGGTAGTCGATGCAAGGTCGTAATCCACCGTCTTTCTTGGCCACAAAGAAAAACCCTGCTCCCGCCGGCGAGGTAGATGGACGCATGAGGCCTGCTGTCAGAGCGTCCTTGATGTAGGTATCCATAGCAGCTCGTTCGGGAGGAGAAAGGGAAAAGATCCGACCCCTGGGAGGGCAGGTCCCCGGCAACAGGTCGATGGTGCAATCGTAAGGTCTATGGGGTGGTAGTTTGGTGGCCCTCTGTTTGCTAAATACCAGTTTGAGGTCATGGTAACACTCGGGAACTCGGGACAAGTCGATGGATTCTAGAGACTCGGAAGGAGAACCCTGGGAACTCGGGAAGATACAAGTGGCTTGGCACGTAGGGACCCCACTGCTTGATAGTGCCCACAGACCAGTCGATGTGAGGGTTATGGCTGTGAAGCCAGGGATAACCAAGGACGAGAGGAAACTCGGAACAGGAGATCAGATGAAAGTTCATCACTTCCTGGTGTTGGGAAACTGAAAGTCGTAAGGGGGTAGTGGCACGAGTGACAAGTCCAGATCCCAAAGGACTTCTATCCAACGTAGTAACCCTTATGGGGTCACTTAGAGGTTCAGAAGGAACGCCATTCTCCTTCGCCCAGATCCCATCCATGAAGTTACCTGCGGCTCCAGAGTCTACCAAGGCTTGAAGAGAAAACTTGTGGTCGTCCCAGGAAAGGGTAACTGGAATGAGCAGGCGGGAGTTGGATGGATGGGAGGAGGTTATGTTTCCCGTTACAGTCCTCCCAGGCCTGCACGGGAGAGTGCGTTTCCCTGGAGCCCGGGACACGTGGAGCGGAAATGGCCCGGTTTGCCGCAACATAGACAGCATCGCTCCCTCATCCGGCGGTCTCTCTCAGCCTGGGAGATGCGTCCAACCTGCATGGGTTCTGGTGGGGCCAGCGAGGATAAAGGTGGAGACTCGGAGCTGGAACCGATAGGAGCTAGGGTGAGCGGTCTATGGTTTTGTTCTCTCTCTCTCAGACGCTGGTCTATGCGTGAAGCCAACTTGATAAGGGACTCGAGGTTGTCCGGTGGTTCCCGAGTGGCCAGTTCATCTTGGATGGTGTCAGAAAGACCCTTCAAAAAACACACTGTGAGCGCCTCGTCGTTCCAGCCACTTGCTGCTGCCACAGTGCGGAACTGGATGGCATAGTCCGTCACGCTGCGCCGACCTTGGCGGAGAGTCAGGAGCTGTTTGGCTGAGTCAGGGCCGTTGGTAGGACCTTGAAACACTCGCTTGAATTCTTCAGCAAAGGTAGAGTAGCTGGCACAGCAGGGACTTTGGGCATCCCACACAGCAGTAGCCCAGGCTAGGGCCTTTTCCGACAGCAGGGTGATGATATATGCTATCTTGGACCGGTCGGTGGGAAACGACGATGGTTGCAGCTCAAAGGAGAGAGAACATTGGGTGAAAAAACCCCTTACAAACACTCGGATCCCCTGAGAACCGTTGGGGAGGCGGCAGACGAGGTTCAGCCAGGGGATTAACTGCCAGGGGCCCTTGAATCGGATGAACTGGAGCAGAAGCGGTTGCCGGGGAATGTCGATCCGAAATCTGCTTTATGGAAGTCAGCATCTCTGACAGAAGTTGAGAATGTCTAGCCATTAAGGCCTCTTGCTGAACCAGAGCAGCTTCGTGGCGTTGGACAGTCCCCTCATGGTGGGACAGCATGGAAAAAGATCCTGGGTACTGGCTGCCTCTGGGTTCATAATAATGGCTCAGTGTTTCTGTCACGACCCGGTGCGAGAAACAGTCACTAATAATTGTCAGAACCCAGAAGATGAGGCAGACACAGCTGTACTAGAGATGGTGGTTTAATAAGAACAAAATCTTCAGGCAAAGAAACTAAATCCACAATGTCCAAAAATAAAGCCAAGAGGCACAAAGAGGAAAACCTCCAAAAAACAAAAGAAACTCCACAAAGTGGTAAAAACAGCAGGGAAAAACAAACCTCAAAAGACTACTCAAACAAAACACAAGAACTAGACCAGAGAACCTCTGGAAAATCCCACCAGAGAAATATCTATATAAAACAAGGCTTGGGCTGGGGCTGGGTGCTAACTTACAAACACTGAGCAAGGAACTGAGGAACACACAGGGTTTAAATACTAACAAGGGAATGACCTACAGGTGCAAACAATAATTAGAGCAAGAAAAACAAAAGGTACAAAAAAGGTGCAATGGGGACATCTAGTGACCAAAACCCGAACAGTCATGGCCAAAACCTGACAAACACAGAGTTACATATGGAATAAACAAAACGTACAGTCAATAACACAATAGAAAATCTAATATACAGTGTGTGCAAATGTAGTAAGTTATGGAGGTAAGGCAATAAATAGGTCATAGTGCAAAATAATTACAATTTAGTATTAACAATGGAGTGATTGATGTGCAGAAGATGATGTGCAAATAGAGATACTGGGGTGCAAATTAGCAAAAAATAAATAACAATGTAAATAACAATATGGGGATGAGGTAGTTGGGTAGGCTAATTACAGATGGGCTGTGTACAGGTGCAGTGATCGGTAAGCTGCTCTGACAACTGATGCTTAAAGTTAGTGAGGGAGATAAGTGTCTCCAGCTTCAGAGGTTTTTGCAGTTCGTTCCAGTCATTTGCAGCAGAGAACTGGAAGGAATGGTGGCCAAAGGAGGTGTTGGTTTTGGGGATGACCAGTGAGATATACCTGCTGGAACGCATACTACGGGTGGGTGTTGCTATGGTGACCAATGATCTAAGATAAGGCGGGGATTTGCCTAGAAGTGATTTATAGATGACCTGGAGCCAGTGGGTTTGGCGACGAATATGTAGTGAGGGCCAGCCAACGAGAGTGTACAGGTCACAATGGTGGGTAGTATATGGGGCTTTGGTGACAAAACGGATGGCACTGTGATAGACTACATCCAATTTACTGAGTAGAGTGTTGGAAGCTATTTTGTAAATGACATCGGCGAAGTCAAGGATTGGTAGGATAGTCAGTTTTACGAGGGCATGTTCTATCTGAAAAGTAGTTGGTGAACCAGGCGAGGCAGTCATTTGAGAAACTGAGGCTATTTAGTTTGCCAATTAGAATACGGTGATTGACAGAGTCAAAAGCCTTGGCCAGGTCGATGAAGACGGCTGCACAGTACTGTCTTTTATTGATCGCGGTTATTATATCGTTAAATAGTCATGGAAATGTAGGACATTCTTTGAGTTGGTAATCAAAAAATAATAATCTGAGTGAGGTTTAATGCTAATTGCAATAGCATTTTAGTCTGAAGTTATTTTATTGAATTGGATGATGTCGTCATGACTGCACATAGCTGCCAGTGGTCCTGAAATAAACTCCTGAAATGAACTGTGTTTTGCCCTGGCACTGCACTTACTGCAATCACCATCAAATAGAGCATCAACATGACAAGCCCACAGACACACTATAGTCTCATTAAAACTTGCAGATACAATGAGATATAGCTTTTGAGTGTCCCTCTGACACTGTTGTCTATAAAACGTCTTGCTTTTATAATGACTATAGGAAGCTCCAACATCTTGTCTCATATCCTGTTCTTATTATCCACAATATACCTCACATTTCACCCAAGACATGTTATTGTCCTGAAAAGTTCCATATCCTCAGCTACCTACTGGTTAAATGTGGGAATTTGACGCCCACACATACAGTAGGTACTCACTGAAACAGCATCTTCATGTTTTTATATGAGCTTTACTTACACATTTATGTTATGTTGATCTCCCCTACCTGACTGGCGTTGTTATATGAGCTTGACGCAGGCCAGTATGCATCAAGACCGCCCTCTTTCTTTCATTCCCTCCACTTACAAATAATTAAACCCTTGGGATAAGGAGTTGATTCTACAAAGGGTATGTGTGGGGACGGGAGGGAGGGAGGATGGATGGGATGTGGAATGTCACCAGCTCAATGTAAAAAGCCCTGCCGACAAGAAAAATGTAACATTTGAGCTTTAAACACATAGATACAATTCTAAGAGTATATTCAATTTATGGTAAATTATATAATCAGAACTTTAGCAATTTGCGTCGCATAGAACAAAAGAGAATGTTAACCTAAAAATATAATAACATTGAATATATTTAGCAGATATTCCTATTTCTGTAAACTAGGTTTGTTCACTCGTTCAGACAACTGGGATGTAGGCAGTCTGTGCATTTGTCTTGGTGGGCATAACCTCAGCAGCACCCACATTTAAATATGTATAGTACAATAAACAAAATCTTACCCTTTAACCACCAATAAATAAAAGTAGGATACACTATGCTGTGTTGTCCATAAAACATTACTTCTCATCAATTTCACAGGGTTTACCCCCTTGGAGGCATACTGTTTCAAATGCTGATTCTGAAAGTGAAAATGGAGAAAGAGAATTAGGCATTTGTTTTTCGTTGTTGTTGTCCTTGTTGTTCCTTTGTGTACAAGCTCCCAAAATGGGAAACAGACTCGCAAAAATTCAGTGTTAAATTTAGCATGACTCCATATTAAAAAGTTAATTCCACATTTCAACTTCCACATTAAATAAAATATGCTGCACTTTGATTTCACGACAACAAATAACACCTCTTCCCGACCAGCGAAGTGGAAAGAAAGTCGAGCAAGCTTTTCTCCATAATGCAAGCCATGAAACCACTACCAGGCATTGTCCCTTGTGTCTCATGTTTGATTAGTCTCAACAGTTAGAGGAAGTGGGAGGCATGTCTCAATACACAGTAATGCCCTTTGGTCTCTGTTGTGCGCCATTTTGTAAATACAGTAAGTGTAAAGCTACCACAGTAACTGGTCACACATGAGCAGCAGACATCAAGGAGTCCATGTTGTTTGTAGCACAGATCCTGAGGGGCAATTTAGGCCCAGCCCCTGTTTGATCAATAGGAAACACATTGCTGATGTCAGCGCTGGGAGTCATTATTTCCCTGGGGAACCGTCCTGTGGGGAGTCACGGCAGAATCCATTAGCTAAAAATTACTTTCTGAAATGTGATTACAGGTACAGTATAATGCAGTGAAAAGGCTTTGAAATGGTAAAACTGAAGTTTACATACACTCAATTAGTATTTGGTAGCATTGCCTTTAAATTGTTTAACTTGGGTCAAACGTTTGGGGTAGCCTTCCACAAGCTTCCCACAATAAGTTGGGTGAATTTTGGTCCATTCCTCCTGACAGAGCTGGTGTAACTGAGTCAGGTTTGTAGGCCTCCTTGCTCGCACAAGCTTTTTCAGTTCTGCCCACAAATGTTCTATAGGATTGAGGTCAGGGCTTGGTGATGGCCACTCCAATAGCTTGACTTTGTTGTCCTTAAGCCATTTTGCCACAACTTTGGAAGTATGCTTGGGGTCATTTTCCATTTGGAAGACCCATTTGCGACCAAGCTTTAACTTCCTGACTGATGTCTTGAGATGTTGCTTCAATATATCCACATAATTTTCCTTTCTCATGATTTCATCTATTTTGTGAAGCACACCAGTCCCTCCTGCAGCAAAGCACCCCCACAACATGATGCTGCCACCCCTGTGCCTCACGGTTGGGATGGTGTTCTTCGGCTTACAAGCATCCCCCTTATTCCTCCAAATATAACAATGGTCATTATGGCCAAACAATTATATTTTTGTTTCATCAGACCAGAGGACATTTCTCCAAAAAGTACGATCTTTGTCCCCATGTGCAGTTGCAAACCGTAGTCTGGCTTTTTTATGGTGGTTTTGGAGCAGTGGCTTCTTCCTTGCTGAGCGGCCTTTCAGGTTATGTCGATATAGGCCTTGTTTTACTGTGAATATAGATACCTTTGTACCTGTTTCCTCCAGCATCTTCACAAGGTCCTTTGCTGTTGTTCTGGGATTGATTTGCACTTTTCGCACCAAAGTACGTTCATCTCTAGGAGACAGAACGCGTCTCCTTCCTGAGCGGTATGACGGCTGCGTGGTCCCATGGTGTTTATACTTGCGTACTATTGTTTGTACAGATGAATGTGGTACCTTCAGGCATTTGGAAATTGCTCCCAAGGATGAACCAGACTTGTGGAGGTGTACACATTTTTTTCTGAGGTCTTGGCTGATTTCTTTAGATTTTCCCATGATGTCAAGGAAAGAGGCACTGAGTTTGAAGGTAGGCCTTGAAATACATCCACAGGTACACCTCCAATTGACTCAAATTATGTCAATTAGCCTATCAGAAATGTCTAAAGCCATGACATCATTTTCTGGAATTTTCCAAGCTGTTTAAAGGCACAGTCAACTTAGTGTATGTGAACTTCTGACCCACTTGAATTGTGATACAGTGAATTATAAGTGAATTAATCTGTCTGTAAACAATTGTTGGAAAAATTACTTGTGTCATGCACAAAGTAGATGTCCTAACCGACTTGCCAAAACTATAGTTTGTTAACAAGAAATGTGTGGAGTGGTTGAAAAACGAGTTTTAATGACTCCAACCTAAGTGTATGTAAACTTCCGACTTCAACTGTATATCGTTAGACAGATGTTGCCCTTATCAGTGCGTTTTCCAAATCCTTTGTACGTTTCGACTTGGCTTGACTAAGAGTGGCCCCAGACACAAAAGAGCAAACACACTTATCAGAGAGCGGAAAAGAAAAATGACCTTGACTGGAATCACCTCTCCTCTGCTTTTCTATGTTTCGCCCTGCCAAGAGAGGGAGGGGAAGAGCGGTCGGGGAGGACAGATAAGTGTTGGGATGAGGAACACTTGTCAAGATGGCCGATGATAAATTAAACTTCACGTGGGTGCAAGACCTAAGCAATGGCAATTTCCCCCGGGTGGCTTACCTGTGTTGATAATGAATGCAAGTGATGCTACATGATATCTATCATTACCCAAGAAGAGGGGTGCTCAACTTCGGGGAGTTTTCACCTCACACAAGTTTCTTTCGACTCATCACATGCTGCTACTGTTTATTATGTATCCTGTTTCCTAGAAATATATGTACATATCTACCTCAATTACCTCGTAATTGACTCGGTACTTACCCTGTGTCTATAGCCAAGGTATCGTTCCTCGTGTATTTATTCCTTGTGTTATAATTATTCAATATTTTTCTCTCTGCATTGTAAGTAAGCATTTCACTGTTAGTCTACACCTGTTGTTTACTAAGCATGTGACAAATAAATTGTGATTTGATTTGGCAATATGTTCAGTACAGAGAACAAGTGGTTTACAAGGTCAAAACCAGGAAAGCTTGAAAAAGTGCCAAATCTGAGGTTCAATAATGGGAGCGAATTCAGTATTATTTTCTCGACGTTTGTTTTGACATAAAAAGGAGAGGGTGAGAAGTAATCTGAAGTAATCTGTGGAGAAAAGTCAAGGGAAAGAATCCCTTTGACTACTTGTCTTGTTGGTACTGTTTCAGCATACTTTGAAGAGTGAGGTAATGTAGCAAAAGCAGCATTTGCATCGTGACAGGTGATTTCACAGATCTAAAAATATACCAAACTGTGTCCTCACCAAATCTGTTGAGATGCATAAGATCTTCGCTAATTAAGTGTTAAGGAAGCAGACAGAAACAGTGCATCCTTTCTTTTTTGTCTCACTCTGTATCTCTTTCGCTCTCTCTACCCTCCCTGTCACGCCCTGGCTCTGGGACTCTGTTATGTTGAGCCAGGGTGTGTAGTTTCTATGTGTTTGTGTTCTAGGTTGATTATCTAGCTCATGTGTTTCTGTGTTGGCCGGGGTGGTTCTCAATCAGAGGCAACGAGTGTCAGCTGTTGCTTGTTGTCTCTGATTGGGACCATACTTAGGCAGCCTGTTTTCCACAGTGTTTTGTGGGATCTTGTTCCGTGTATGGTTTGTGTCTGTTACCTAGGACTTCACGTATCGCTTTGTTGTTTTGTTTCATGTGGTGAATCAAATAAAAGTATGTTCACTCATCACGCTGCGCATTGGTCCACTTCCTCCAACGATCGTGACAGAAGATCCCACCAAAACTGGACCAAGCAGCGTGTCCAGGAGCCAACGCCAGAGGTAATTCTAGCGGATATCCACCTCGACTGGGTCAAGCAGCGTGAGGAGGAGAGAGGTTGGACCTGGGAGCAGAGGATGGAGAGTCTGGCGAGAGCCATGGAGGCCATATCCACGGGGGAGAGACAAGCCCAAGAAATGTTTAGGGGGGGGCTCACACCGTGGACGACGGGGCTGCTGGAGGCAGATAAGGGGCGAGTTAGTGGACGAGGAGAGAAGGCCACCGGGTTATGGGAGCCATTGGCGAGTAGAGGGAAGGAAAATGTAGAGGCACGGCGAGAGGTACTGAAGTGTGTTGCCAGTCCGGTCCGGCCCGTTCCTGATCCCCGGGTAAGGCCAGTGGTGTGTGTTCCCAGTGCGGTCCGGCCTGTTCCTGTCCCTCGCACCAAGCCTGTGATGCGCGTTGCCAGCCCGGTCCGGCCTGTTCCTGCCCCTCGCACCAAGCCTACGGTGCGTGTCGCCAGCCCGGCCCGGCCTGTTCCTGCTCCCCGCACCAAGCCAATGGTGCACGTCGTCAGTCTGGTCCGGCCTGTTCCTGCCCCTCGCACCAAGCCTATGGTGCGCGTCGCCAGCCCGACCCGGCCTGTTCCTGCTCCCCGCACCAAGCCAATGGTGCGCGTCGCCGGCCCGGCCTGTTCCTGCTCCCCGCACCAAGCCAATGGTGCGCGTCGCCAGCCCGGCCCGGCCTGTTCCTGCTCCCCGCACCAAGCCTGTGGTGCGCATCGTCAGCCCGGTCCGGCCCGTTCCTTCTCCCCGCACCAAGCCAGGGGTGCGCGTCGTCAGCCTGGTCCGGCCCGTTCCTGCTCCCCGCACCAAGCCTGTGGTGCGCTTCGTCAGCCCGGTTCGGCCCGTCCCTGCTCCCCGCACCAAGCCTGTGGTGCACGTCGTCAGCCCGGTCCGGCTCGTTCCTGCTCCCCGCACCAAGCCTGTGGTGCGCGTCGTCAGTCCGGCACAGCCCGTGCCTGGGTCACCGGTGCCTGGTCAGGTACCGGACAGCTGCTCCACATCGGAGCCTAAGCAATCCGCTCCACCGATGTCCAGTCCAGCTCCAGCCAGCGGGGCCAGACCCGACCAGGGGCGCTACGGGGGGATTGTTGGAGGGTGGTGGTCAAGCCCGGAGCCGGAACCGCCTCCGAGGAGGAATGCCCACCCGGCCCTCCCCTGTTCGGTTTATGTTTGTCGCAGTCCGCGCCTTTGGGGGGGTACTGTCACGCCCTGGCTCTGGGACTCTGTTATGTTGAGCCAGGGTGTGTAGTTTCTATGTGTTTGTGTTCTAGGTTCGTTATCTAGCTCATGTGTTTCTGTGTTGGCCGGGGTGGTTCTCAATCAGAGGCAACGAGTGTCAGCTGTTGCTTGTTGTCTCTGATTGGGAACCATACTTAGGCAGCCTGTTTTCCACAGTGTTTTGTGGGATCTTGTTCCGTGTATGGTTTGTGTCTGTTACCTAGGACTTCACGTATCGTTTTGTTGTTTTGTTTCGTGTGGTGAATCAAATAAAAGTATGTTCACTCATCACGCTGCGCATTGGTCCACTTCCTCCAACGATCGTGACACTCCCTCTCATTTTCACCTGTTCCACTATATCATTTGTTTGTGTATGTATAGCATTTATTTAGATCTCAAATCCAGGCTCATCAGTAATTTCCTTTAGAAAGTACTGTGCAGTTAGCTCTGTTTATTACTGTTTTCGAATAGTATACATTACATAATTGTTCACCAATGACCATAGTGAAAATATGGCCCTGTTTTCCTTCCCTCCTTTAGTTCATTGAGGCAATCACTGATCTGTATGTGATTGGATAATTTGAAGGAAGGATGCACTGTTTAAAGATGCACTCCAGCGATTTTTAAAAAACTTTCCTGTTGAAAAACAATATCCCATGTATAAATACAGTAATGAATGAATAAATAAATAAATACACACTTAAGGGTAAAACATTTTTGAGGGGGTAAAATAGTACAAACTTCATGGAGTAAGCCATCCAAGGAGTTGGTCTGATGGTGCCTTCTGATGTCATCGGCCTCCCCCGTTGCTTGAGGAAGGAGACTGGAGCAGGACTTTAAGTGTTTGAACAGGGCTTAGTTTTGTTAAGTGGGATTTTGGTTGTGTCTGATGGCAAGACAAAACTAATTCCATGCTTACTCCCGGAGTAAATACTTAATAGACTATTTTATCCGTTATAGTGAGTGCACTGTTATGGAGTTACTATAGAAATGTCATGCGGTTATGAAATACAATAATGATCCTGGCTAGTTGCTGGTGAACAAACACATAGCATCTATTTTAATGCAGGTAAGGAATCACCGGTAATAAACTGCCTGGGTCCATCTATCATTTCTTACCAAAACCCCTCTTTTTAATTATCATGTTATTAAAGGCTGCCATTTATTTAATCCATACTGGCATTTTCAGCAGCAGAAAGGAATCTGATGTGGCTTGATAAATCGCTTTAGAGAATCAACACAGGAGTTAATTTTAAAATGTTCCCCAAAAGAAATGTAAAATCGGGGGCATTGAGTTGAGAACGGCCGTAAAGGGGGACAGAGCGAGGCAGATTTAAACTTTCCGATCCCCCACATTATGCATAATTAATTATCCAGGTGATGTACATTACCGTCATTTCAGACATCCATTTGGCTGATAGTCGACAGCCACTTGGGCGGGGTGATAGATTTCAAAGCTGGATAACCCATCAATCACTGTCGCGGCCTGATTAGTTGTTTGTGTATGTGGCAGGGCCCTCCATCTCGCTGAGGGAAACTAGCTGATTGCTCCCCTCTCCCCTCCACATTCATTGTGGATTCCTGACACCATGTTATACACCCAATGCTGAGTTTGGAAAATTTTATTTACAACTCGCTAGGCTAGTCTGCTCGCGCGGTATGACCTAAGTGTCTCACTGCTAAATTGGCTGACGTGTCGAGTTGTGTTGGGTTTGGAAGACGGTGGGCAGGGTTGGGGAGTAACTGATTACATGTAACCTGATTACAAAATCACTGTAACTGTATTTGGTTACATTACCTGCAAAAATATTGTAATCAGATTACAGATTATTTTGAAAAACTAGATGATTACTTACTACTTACTAAATTCAGAAATTATGACACCTTTCTGTTTTCTCAATGACATTCAATTCAGCATTGAAAAAGGCACAAGTTTAAATTTGTTCCACCTGATTGAGTCTGACCACAAGTCAGAGACCACCATGATGACACACTAAATGCGTTTGATGGATCCTTTCTGTCTTCTTCTAATGCCTTTTTAGGGGAAAGTAATCTAAAAGTAACTGAAAGTAATCATATTATATTACTGAGATTGGGTAATCCAAAAGTTACGTTACTGATTACAATTTTGGATGGGTAACTAGTAATTGAAAAATATTACATTTAGAATGTAACCTAGTGTCGGGTTTCTGTCCTTCGTCTTGTTATTGCCTCTCTGGTGGCTGTTGTCCACTTCAGTGAAATAGGTCAATGGAGAAGCAGGCTTTTATTTTGTTTGCCTGCTTGTCGGGTTGGCGTGTCTTCTGCTATGATAGCTGACTGACAGGTGGTTACGATGTCTCGATGTCTGGGTGTCTTTCAGTGCTTATCCAAACTTGACACATACAGCGAATGCTTGACTTGCTATCTACTTCTGAAGCCACAGGGTGCCACTATCAGACAATGAATATGTTGACGAGTGAAATAAGTTATATTATCTAGGGCCATTGTAATTTAATCATCTTTCTTGTGTTATTCTGTCATGACATTTGATGTTGGACTATGATTTAATTCCAGCTTGAAGTTGATTAATACAGATATCAGTTACCAGAGCTGTTGCAGAGTGCCAATCTCTTGAATAAATCGGTTTACGCTGTAAAAAAAAGTATTGAGGGCGACTGGGTGAGATGCTGCTGACAAAAAGGTTTGATACCATGGTTAGGATCAGTGTCGCTTAAGGAAGAGTGTCAGGGTTGTGCGCTGCTAGGGGAGAAAAGTGCTTCAGTTTGTCGAATACCTGATTCACATTGGATTTGCGGTATGTTTCCTCAATTAAGCAAGAGACAGTCAACTTTGACCCTGTTGTTGCGATCGTTGCTCTAAATTCCTCAGAAAGAAATGCACTGCTTTCATTTCTTGACATTCACACAGTAAGTTAGCAGTTGGCCATATTGTACATCATTTGTAAATGATTACCTTGTAATGTGTTCATTTTCCTCTTATGGTGAATAAAAATAGGGTACAGTTAAACTCAAAACGTTGTCAGATATGTTCTGGCTAACCAGCTAGATAGCTAGCTAACAAGCTAACAATAGTAACAAACCAAAACATTGTCTAGAAAGTTGCTTTTAGTTGCCTGGCTTGCTAGATTGACATATGCTAAATTCATTTTTAAACAGATGGGTTTTTTTGTGCAAAAAATAAAGCAGGTAACATTGCTATTTGAACCTGGCTGTCATGCAGACTACCGTCTTTGTGTTTATACTTTTTCATAATGACAAGGATAAGTTTGATGTCAGACAACAATAGAACATTCATGATTTAATGTGTGCCAAAGATGGTAAGATAATTGGAGGAGAAGCTTGTGGAAGCTTCAGAGCAAGTACTGCTATAGTTGGGGGAAGTTGGATCAAACTAAAAAGACAAATGAATAATGCAATCATTTTTGTAAATTGTTCTCAAAAGACAACAGGATCAAGACATACAGTGGGGAAAAAAAGTATTTAGTCAGCCACCAATTGTGCAAGTTCTCCCACTTAAAAAGATGAGAGAGGCCTGTAATTTTCATCATAGGTAAACGTCAACTATGACAGACAAAAATAGAAAAAAAAATCCAGAAAATCACATTGTAGGATTTTTTATGAATTTATTGGCATATGATGGTGGAAAATAAGTATTTGGTCAATAACAAAAGTTTCTCAATACTTTGTTATATACCCTTTGTTGGCAATGACACAGGTCAAACGTTTTCTGTAAGTCTTCACAAGGTTTTCACACACTGTTGCTGGTATTTTGGCCCATTCCTCCATGCAGATCTCCTCTAGAGCAGTGATGTTTTGGGGCTGTCGCTGGGCAACACAGACTTTCAACTCCCTCCAAATATTTTCTATGGGGGTTGAGATCTGGAGACTGGCTAGGCCACTCCAGGACCTTGAAATGCTTCTTACGAAGCCACTCCTTCGTTGCCCGGGCGGTGTGTTTGGGATCATTGTCATGCTGAAAGACCCAGCCACGTTTCATCTTCAATGCCCTTGCTGATGGAAGGAGGGTTTCACTCAAAATCTCACGATACATGGCCCCATTCATTCTTTCCTTTACACGGATCAGTCGTCCTGGTCCCTTTGCAGAAAAACAGCCCCAAAGCATGATGTTTCCAACCCCATGCTTCACAGTAGGTATGGTGTTCTTTGGATGCAACTCAGCATTCTTTGTCCTCCAAACATGACGAGTTGAGTTTTTACCAAAAAGTTATATTTTGGTTTCATCTGACCATATGACATTCTCCCAATCCTCTTCTGGATCATCCAAATGCACTTCAGACGGGCCTGGACATGTACTGGCTTAAGCAGGGGGACACGTCTCTCACTGCAGGATTTGAGTCCCTGGCGGCGTAGTGTGTTACTGATGGTTGGCTTTGTTACTTTGGTCCCAGCTCTCAGCAGGTCATTCACTAGGTCCCCCCGTGTGGTTCTGGGATTTTTGCTCACCGTTCTTGTGATCTTTTTGACCCCACGGGTGAGGTCTTGCATGGAGCCCCAGATCGAGGGAGATTATCAGTGGTCTTGTATGTCTTCCATTTCCTAATAATTGCTCCCACAGTTGATTTCTTCAAACCAAGCTGCTTACCTGTTGCAGATTCAGTCTTCCCAGCCTGGTGCAGGTCTACAATTTTGTTTTTGGTGTCCTTTGACAGCTCTTTGGTCTTGGCCATTGTGAAGTTTGGAGTGTGACTGTTTGAGGTTGTGGACAGGTGTCTTTTATACTGATAACAAGTTCAAACAGGTGCCATTAATACAGGTAACGAGTGGAGGACAGAGGAGCCTCTTAAAGAAGAAGTTACAGGTCTGTGAGAGCCAGAAATCTTGCTTGTTTGTAGGTGACCAAATACTTATTTTCCACCATAATTTGCAAATAAATTCATTAAAAATCCTACAATGGGATTTTCTGGATTTTTTTTTCTCAATTTGTCTGTCATAGTTGACGTGTACCTATGATGAAAATTACAGGCCTCTCTCATCTTTTTAAGTGGGAGAACTTGCACAATTGGTGGCTGACTAAATACTTTTTTGCCCCACTGTATACTTCTCAAGGAAAAGGAAGTAGCTTGAAGATAACTAAGCACAGGAATATAGTTCAACATGTTTAACTCTTAATAAATGATGGTTTCCCATGTAAATAAAACATTTATTCCCATTCTGGAAACGCTCTAAAACTATCAAGTGAAGTGTTAAATAATTCTTGAAATCCCTTCCTCCCATGAGTCTGGGTTTTACTAATGCATGTCAGAGACACTTTTGTCATTTCCACAGAAGTGCCAAATGACAGTTTTTCCAAAAGTGTTTGAGATGAATTATAAACTCTCTTCCAACATTTTAATGTCTAAACTTAGTAATTAATACTTTTTCTACACACAAATGCAGAACATTTGTACTATTTATTGTATTATGCATGCATGGTCCCAAAAACCTGGTATATTTTTCTTCTTCTAAATTGACTATGGACTGTTATTCGTTTTGGGCTCTGTCATGTCACCACATTTACTTTGCTACGTCCTCCAGCAACTTTTGGCAAAAGACGTAGCAACTGCCACTTCGTCAAAAAATTTTCTGGGAATATTGTCACAGAGTATCTCAATTCTAAGTGTATCACAGAGCTCTACCAAAGGAGTATTTTACCCAGAATTGGAACGTTGTAGTCTAGATATGATCTCTCCTGGCATAGTAATGCACAAATCCTTTTTCATAATTCATTCAGACGTTAATTTTCCTTAAGAGTGGATCACACTCCATTCGAACGCTGCTGTGCATTTGTATGAAATATTCAGACGGGCAAAGAAAGACAAAGTTTTAATATCAAGAGTTGAACAATTTTAAAATAAAAGTTATGTTCACTGTAATTTATTCATATCATAACGTAAGGTGTGCATTTATGACACAAGTACAATCTGGGCATAAACATACAGTATGGTTAGCGTTTATGACTACATCTATAGTACATGTACATGGGAGTTTGTCAGTATACAATGTTCTTCCATCTCACCATTTGTTAAGGTACATGCATACATAAAACATAGGGAGGGTATAAGTGAGATGTCTTGCTTATAATTTGGTATTCCAAGAGTCGTGCTTGATGACTGTCTTATTGTCTTCTCATTGTTTCAGATTGAAACTTGTAAAATACGGGCAGGAGACTCACAATTTACCAATCTGAAAACCCAATATAGTGTTTTTGGGTGACTGGGGAAAATACACAGCATATGGTTCCAGTAGTTAGCTACACCGCTACATGGCAAAAAAAGTAATTAATGGGACTTGCGAAGCAAATGTCCCATTCTAGATCTTCGTCATACTTATTATTATTATTATTATTATTTGGAACGCTACTCCTCTTACACTGTTTAACTAGAAACGTCATTCAACCTTTAAAACGTGTAGACCGTTCTGGATTAAGTTCCTTGTAAGCAATTTTTGTATATCTTTTATACTTTTTAAACTATTAAACTTTGTGTCCTTCTTTTTGTCCTCCATCCACTTTCAAGGGATTTCCTCAACATTCGAAAGGCCCCATTGTGACATCTTGACTTCAAACATTGTATTCTATTCATTGTAAACAATGTAACTTTTGACACAAATCAGCACCTTTGACCACTTCCCAGCAATTTAGACAAAGTTAAAGCGTATGAAATATTCATATACTTATCTGCTATTCAATTCTGAAATCCAAACAAAAATATATTCTACCGATCAAATGATACATCTGTTTTAGTAACCGCGTCAACAACAGCTCCTCTAACATTTTATAAACAACTGAAATTTGGACCGCTTTCCCAACAAATTAGACAAAAAGTTAGAGAGTATGAAATCATCCTCTTCTCTGCTATTCAGATCTGAAATCCAAATAAAAAAAGTTGTTACCAATCTAACGATACAGCTGTTTTAGTAACCGCATTAACACATTTTTTTCTAACTTTGTACAAACTGAACTTTTGACCACTTTCCCTCCACTTTAGATAAAAACCTAGAAGGTATGACATCTAGGTCTACTTCGCTGCTATTCAAATCTCGAATCAGAACAGAATTATCTGTTACCAATAAAAAATGACAGCTGTTTTAGTAACCACATCAACTACTTTTTTCTCAACGTATACAAACAACTGAAATCTTGACCACTTTCCCAGCCCTTTAGACAGAAGCTTAGAGGGTATGACATATCTACTTTCTGCTATATAAATCTGCAATCAGAACACAATTATCTTCTACGAATCAAAAGTTACAGCTATTTGCCTGAGTTTAGAATGCCGAAAAGTAGCTACAGCGAGGGAAAAAAGTATTTGATCCCCTGCTGATTGTGTACATTTGCCCACTGACAAAGACATGATCACTCTATAATTTTAATGGTATGTTTATTTGAACAGTGAGAGACAGAATAACAACAAAATAATCCAGAAAAACACATGTCAAAAATGTTATAAATTGATTTGCATTTTAATGAGGGAAATAAGTATTTGACCCCTCTGCAAAACATGACTTAGTACTTGGTGGCAAAACCCTTGTTGGCAATCACAGATGTCAGACCTTTCTTGTAGTTGGCCACCAGGTTTGCACACATCTCAGGAGGGATTTTGTTCCACTCCTCTTTGCAGATCTTCTCCAAGTCATTAAGGTTTCGAGGCTGACGTTTGGCAACTTGAACTTTCAGCTCCCTCCACAGATTTTCTATGGGATTAAGGTCTGGATACTGGCTAGGCCACTCCATGACCTTAATGTGCTTCTTCTTGAGCCACTCCTTTGTTGCCTTGGCCATGTGTTTTGAGTCATTGTCATGCTGGAATACCCATCCACGACCCATTTTCAATGCCCTGGCTGAGGGAAGGAGTTTCTCACCCAAGATTTGACGGTATATGGCCCGTCCATCGTCCCTTTGATGCGGTGAAGTTGTCCTGTCCCCTTAGCAGAAAAACACCCCCAAAGCGTAATTTTTCCACCTCCATGTTTGACGGTGGGGATGGTGTTCTTGGGGTCATAGGCAGCATTCCTCCTCCTCCAAACACGACGAGTTGAGTTGATGCCAAAGAGCTCCATTTTGGTCTCATCTGACCACAACACTTTCACCCAGTTCTCCTCTGAATCATTCAGATGTTCATTCAGACGGGCCTGTATATGTTCTTTCTTGAGCAGGGGGACCTTGCGGGCGCTGCAGGATTTCAGTCCTTCACGGCGTAGTGTGTTACCAATTGTTTTCTTGGTGACTATGGTCCCAGCTGCCTTGAGATCATTGACAAGATCCTCCCTTGTAATTCTGGGCTGATTCCTCACCGTTCTCATGATCATTGCAACTCCACGAGGTGAGATCTTGCATGGAGCCCCAGGCCGAGGGAGATTGACAGTTATTTTGTGTTTCTTCCATTTGCGAATAATCACACCAACTGTTGTCACCTTCTCACCAAGCTGCTTGGCGATGGTATTGTCCCTGACATCTTTGGGGAGCTCTTTGGTCTTGGCCATGGTGGAGAGTTTGGAATCTGATTGATTGATTGCTTCTGTGGACAGGTGTCTTTTATACAGGTAACAAGCTGAGATTAGGAGCACTCCCTTTAAGAGTGTGCTCCTAATCTCAGCTCGTTACCTGTATAAAAGACACCTGGGAGCCAGAAATCTTTCTGATTGAGAGGGGATCAAATACTTATTTCCCTCATTAAAATGCAAATCAATTTATAACATTTTTAACATGCGTTTCTCTGGATTTTGTTGTTGTTATTCTGTCTCTCACTGTTCAAATAAACCTACCATTAAAATTATAGACTGATCATTTCTTTGTCAGTGGGCAAACGTACAAAATAAGCAGGGGATCAAATACTTTTTTCCCTCACTGTAGCTAATGTCAGCTAACAGCTCTATCATGTCTCGTCATTGAGCAGCCCAAACAGAGCCATTGCTATGGATACTCACACACTCAGAGGAGTGCATGGGGAGGGTGATTGAATTCAGAACAATAATGTAATGATGAGGAAGTATTGTGAACATCAAGAAAGCAGCTACTGCTGCCAAGGAGGCAGCCAAGGCAACAGCACGTCGTCCTCCTTCTCAGCATTGTGCACCGTGCTCTAAATAACTCAATTGGCTAGTTTGCCTGTCTGTAAAGAGAAGGGCAGGCTGTGCGTTGATCCTGCTGCTCTGATTGGATAGAGCTAAGCTGTTTCCGTCCACTTGTTTCATATTTCACCCAATCACTTCTCATCACATGTTTTGGTCTGATCATTTAGATTGCTGCTGCCTCCTGTTAGCCTGCTACTCTGATAAATCAATAGGCGAGGACATATGCTAGTAGGGAAAGAAGAAGAAACGCTGATGCGCAAACTTGTCTGCCCACTGCAAGTTTTGAGGACAGTACACAGATACAGTCACACACACACACACCTCCGCACTGCACCTAATCTGCTACTTTGTTTAGTCTATAAACCTGCATGGAGATAGGTAACACACACATTTTTTTCCCATCATCAGTATCAACTGTCAATTTACAGATACGATAATAAATACGAGTATAGCCGGGTTGTCACACCCCTAATAACACAGTGGATTAATCTGTAAATCTGATAAAAATATAATTGTATTGGTCGCATACACATATTTAGCAGATGTTATTGCGGGTGTAGCGAAATGATTGTTGCGGGTGTAGCGAAATGGATGAGTAGGCTAAAGGGAACGCTCGACAGCGTGTTCTCTAGAAGGTACTTTGAGGCTGAGAAGCCCAGTGGTTCTAGTGTTTAAGAGCTGTCATCACTAATAATAATATGCCATTTAGCAGAGGCTTTTATCCAAAGCAACTTACAGTCATGTGTGCATACATTTTTACGTATGGGTGGTGCCGGGGATCGAACCCACTACCCTGGCGTTACAAGCGCCATGCTCTACCAATTGAGCTACAGATATATCAACATATTTCGCTTTCCAAATAAAAGCCTAAAACATTCTAATTCCTTATGTTCCTCCCTTCCACCACAACAGAAAGTCTTCAAATTCAGAAACAAAACAAATAATTAGTTTTCTCTTGTTTGAACACAGACTGCATTTTTTGATAGACCACAACAACCAGAAACAGGGTGTTAGCAAAGCTTGAACGAATGAATGGATTTGCAGCAGGGAAAGCAAGAGGGAGTCAGACTAAAGTTACACTGCATAACGCCAACAAGACAAAGTCCAATATAATAACATTTGAGTTGCTATCTGACTTTGAACAGCAGACCTGTGAGTTTCCTGCAATACTCTGTACTATTTGATAATTACATCATCATCATCATCAATCAAACTTAATTTACACTGAATGTTTTACAAAAGTAAATGATGCATTTATTTGTCTTTAACCCACAGCATGAATGATTGAGTTGATTTACTTTCCTAAGAGTGTTGTCCACACGATCCTACCTTTAATTCCCATCTTCTGACAGAATATCTCTTTGTCCTATGTATTTTTTCTTTCATTTTTTCACACGCAATAACTGTAGTTTAGACATTTTAATTCGAATGACAGTTGTGTAGCCTATTCAATTCAGTCAGTCAGCATCAGTGATTTGTATTTTCCTGTAACTTTCTGTGTGTGTGTGCGTGTGTGCGTGTGTGCATGTCTGTGCGCTGCGCTCGTATGTCTACACTTTCTGTAGCCATTAGTGATGATGCTAATGATGACCTTCTTCTGGTAGAGATGGAAATGCTTTCCCAAAAAACTTCTCAATTAAATATGAACTACAAAATAGCCTATGCCTACCTGGTAGAATGATATCATGATTATTTGCATCAATCCGGTGGTCATTTGTTTTGCAAACTCTGCAATTACATGAGCACCACAGAAACATTGCTAACCAAACAACGGTCTCTTGTTGGCGTGAACTTGCATTAAAAGGTAATTACACCCAAAAATATTTGTTCTAGTCCTCAAAAGAGGTCTCCTGATGTGGTTTAAGTGTTGTTGTGGACTTAGAACATCCAATGTTTAGTTTTTCTATTAAAAATTGTGATTTTGAATGTGAATCACTGACATCTGAAAAAACTAAACAGAGAAAACAGAATTTGGGAAAAAAATAAACGGATTCAGGCAAACAATAAAATTGATTTTAAAGGGCCCTGTGTATGCTATGCTCAGTTAACTTGTGTGTCCCCCCTGGGGGAAGAGGTGCTCCGAAGGAAGGGGTTCCCCCTTTCCGGCCAGTCGGTCCCCCTTCCCACTAATCCCCCTCCAGCCCAGAGAGGACTTTATGAACATCCCGCTGTCTTCCAAATACGTTGTGAAAAAAAAAAAGTTTTGTTTTATTTAAAACTTCAACAATGCCTCATTGTCTTCTGTACTCTATTATTACAGTTTACATATACAGTTGAAGACGGAAGTTTACATACATCTTAGCCAAATACATTTAAACTCAGTTTTTCACAATTCCTGACATTTCATCCTAGTAAAAATGCCCTGTCTAAGGTCAGTTAAGATCACCACTTTATTTTAATAATGTGAAATGTCAGAATAATAGTAGAGAGAATTATTTATTTCAACTTTTAATTTTTTCATCACATTCCCAGTGGGTCAGAGGTTTACATACACTCAATTAGTATTTGGTAGCATTGCCTTTAAATTGTTTAACTTGGGTCAAACGTTTCGGGTTAGCCTTCCACAAGCTTCCCACAATAAGTTGGGTGAATTTCGGCCCATTCCTCCTGACAGAGCTGGTGTAACTGAGTCAGGTTTGTAGGCCTCCTTGCTCGCACACGCTTTTTCAGTTCTGCCCACACATTTTCTGTAGGATTGAGGTCAGGGCTTTGTGATGGACACTCCAATACCTTGACTTTGTTGTCCTTAAGCCATTTTGCCACAACTTTGGAAGTATGCTTGGGGTCATTGTCCATTTGGAAGACCCATTTACGACCAAGCTTTAACTTCCTGACTGATGTCTTGATATGTTGCTTCAATATATCCACATCATTTTCCTTCCTCATGATGCCATCTATTTTGTGAAGTGCACCCCCTTTTTCGTCCAAACATAACAACGGTCATTATGGCCAAACAGTTCTATATTTGTTTCATCAGACCAGAGGACATTTCTCCAAAAAGTACGATCGTTGTCACGATGTGCAGTTGCAAATCATAGTCTGGCTTTTTTAATGGTGGTTTTGGAGCAGCGGCTTCTTCCTTGCTGAGCGGCCTTTCAGGTTACAGTGAGGGAAAAAAGTATTTGATCCCCTGCTGATTTTGTACGTTTACCCAATGACAAAGAAATGATCAGTCTATAATTTTAATGGTAGGTTTATTTGAACAGTGAGAGACAGAATAACAACAAAACATCCAGAAAAACGCATGTCAAAAATGTTATATATTGATTTGCATTTTAATGAGGGAAATAAGTATTTGACCCCCTCTCAATCAGAAAGATTTCTGGCTCCCAGGTGTCTTTTATACAGGTAACGAGCTGAGATTAGGAGCACACTCTTAAAGGGAGTGCTCCTAATATCAGTTTGTTACCTGTATAAAAAACACCTGTCCACAGAAGCAATCAATCAATCAGATTCCAAACTCTCCACCATGGCCAAGACCAAAGAGCTCTCCAAGGATGTCAGGGACAAGATTGTAGACCTACACAAGGCTGGAATGGGCTACAAGACCATCGCCAAGCAGCTTGGTGAGAAGGTGACAACAGTTGGTGTGATTATTCGCAAATGGAAGAAACACAAAAGAACAGTCAATCTCCATCGGCCTGGGGCTCCATGCAAGATCTCACCTCATGGAGTTGCAATGATCATGAGAACGGTGAGGAATCAGCACAGAACTACAGGGGAGGATCTTGTCAATGATCCCAAGGCAGCTGGGACCATAGTCACCAAGAAAACAATGTTACAATTGGTAACACACCACGCCGTGAAGGACTGAAATCCTGCAGCACCCGCAAGGTCCCCCTGCTCAAGAAAGCACATATACATGCCCGTCTGAAGTTTGCCAATGAAAATCTGAATGATTCAGAGGAGAACTGGGTGAAAGTGTTGTGGTCAGATGAGACCAAAATGGAGCTATTTTTCTGCTAAGGGGACAGGACAACTTCACCGCATCAAAGGGACGATGGACGGGGCCATGCATCGTCAAATCTTGGGTGAGAACCTCCTTCCCTCAGCCAGGGCATTGAAAATGGGTCGTGGATGGGTATTCCAGCATGACAATGACTCAAAACACATGGCCAAGGCAACAAAGGAGTGGCTCAAGAAGAAGCACATTAAGGTCATGGAGTGGCCTAGCCAGTATCCAGACCTTAATCCCATAGAAAATCTGTGGAGGGAGCTGAAAGTTCAAGTTGCCAAACGTCAGCCTCGAAACCTTAATGAGATGTGTGCCAACCTGGTGGCCAACTACAAGAAACGTCTGACCTCTGTGATTGCCAACAAGGGTTTTGCCACCAAGTACTATGTTTAGGGGGTCAAATACTTATTTCCCTCATTAAAATGTAAATAAATGTATAATAATTTTTTTGTTGTTATTCTCTCTCTCACTGTTCAAATAAACCTACCATTAAAATTATAGACTGATAATTTCTTTGTCAGTTGGCAAACGTACAAAATCAGCAGGGGATCAAATACTTTTTTTCCCTCACTGTATGTCGATATAGGACTCGTTTTACTATGGATATAGATACTTTTGTATCTGTATCCTCCAGCATCTTCACAAGGTCCTTTGCTGTTGTTCTGGGATTGATTTGCACTTTTCACACCAAAGTGCGTTCATTACATTTTAGTCATTTAGCAAACACTCTTATCCAGAGCAACTTACAGTTAGTGAGTGCATACTTTTTTATACTGGCCCCCCGTGGGAATCGAACCCACAACCCTGGCGTTGCAAACGCCATGCTCTACCAACTGCTACATCCCTGCCGGCCATTCCCTCCCCTACCCTGGGCCAATTGTGCGCCGCCCCATGGGTCTCCCGGTCGCGGCCGGCTACGACAGAGCCTGGATTCGAACCAGGATCTCTAGTGGCACAGCTAGCACTGCAATGCAGTGCCTTAGACCACTGCGCCACTCGGGAGGAAGAAGAACGCGTTTCCTTCTTGAGCGGTATGACGGCTGCGTGGTCCCATGGTGTTTATACTTGCGTACTATTGTTTGTACAGATGAATGTGGTACCTTCAGGCATTTGGAAATTGCTCCCAATGATGAACCAGACTTGTGGAGGTCTACAATAATTTTTCTGAGGTCTTGGCTGATTTCTTTTGATTTTCCCATGATGTCAAGCAAAGAGGCACTGAGATTGAAGGTAGGGGTTTAAATACATCCACAGGTACACCTCCAATTGACTCAAATGATGTCAATTAGCCTATCAGAAGCTTCTAAAGCCATGACATAATTTCCTGGAATTTTCCAAGCTGTTTAAAGGCACAGTCAACTTAGTGTATGTAAACTTCTGACCCACTGGAATTGTGATACAGTGAATTATAAGTGAAATAATCTGTCTGTAAACAATTGTTGGAAAAAGTTACTTGTGTCATGCACAAAGTAGATGTCCTAACCGACTTGCCAAAACTATAGTTTGTTTAAAATAAATTTGTGGAGTGGTTGAAAAACGAGTTTTAATGACTCCAACCTATGTAAACTTCCGACTTCGTCTGTACTGTGGTATTCTAGTAGGAGAGTGTATAAAAGTGTAGTAGTCCGAGTGTAGTTATTTCTGATGAAAATTGTGATCTTACTGCCACACAATCCAAAGTAATAAGGTTGATATACTGTAGTAGTAGATAAAAGTAATCAGACCAATTATTAATAATAAACTGGTCTTAAATAAGTAAAAGCATTGTATTTGGTTCAGAACATTCTCTAAGACCTAAATCTCAACTGGAGTTTTACATAAAATGTGTGACCATTGAGCAAGTATGTCTGTTATAGTTGTTCAGGCTCTGGTCTTGTCCCATCTTGATTACTGTTCCGATAATATGGTCAAGTGCACCAAAGAAAGACCTAGCAAAGCTGTAGCTGGCTCAAAACAGAGCAGCACGCCTTGCACTTAACTGCACATACAGAACTAACATCAACAACATGCATGCCAGTCTTTCCTGGTTGAGGGTTGACAAGAGATGAACTGCTTTTCTTCTAGTTTTAATGAGAAATATTACCGTACCAAAAATTCCAGATTGTCTGCATAATCAAATAACATTCAGCTCAGACACCTATACATACCCCACAAGACATGCCACGAGGGGTCTCTTCACAGTCCCCAAGTCCAAAATGAATTCACGGCAACAATGTTTTATACAGAGCCATGATCACATGGAACTCCCTTCTATCTCCAATTACTCAAGCAAACAGCAAAATTACCTTTAAAAAAACGGATTAAACAACAACTCATGGAAAGGCAGGGACTGTGAGGGGACACACAAACACACGCACACACAGACACACTGTAACACATGTTATGTTTCAGTTCTATTGTTTGTACTGTATATCATAGTATTTTACATTTGCGTGACTGTCCTTGTCAATCAGTGTATCAGTGTTTTGTTGCATTGTCATGTTTTGTGTTTTTTGTGGACCCCAGGAAGAGTAGCTGCTGCTTCTACAAAAGCTAATGTGGATCCAAATAAACAAATAAACAAGTAAACCAAGCTGACATTATTGGTGTACACACACTCAACTGGAATAATGGGTATATTTTGAATGTTCTTCTGCGCCCTTCACCGAATTAGTTATAGGGAGGCCAGGGGTGGGAGCGTTATTAAAGTCAAATTAAAACCCTGCTGTTTTTGTAACCACATGAATAATTGAGGAATTTTATACTCCAATACAGAGGTAACAGTGGTCATGGTAACCTTTCACTGACCTCGACAGACAAAGCCTGCCTTGATGATATTGCATTTTAATAAAAATACTAGACTAAATTAATGACACAGAATAACATGAGTACCTCCCAGGATAATACTAAGAGAGCTCTAATTGTACATAGGCCATTAAGTCATAGCAAATGTAAAAGGTGAAAAGATGGGAAATGGTTAATTACCTGAAAACGTTAGCTGAATGTTCAAAAATGAAACCATTAGAGGTTACAGTAAAATATGAACAAATAATCCCATGGGGGGTTTGGGATATTCTCATGCTGGGACCCAATCGCTGACCAAATTACCAATGGATTCAGTGCAGCATATTCATGGTCTACTGTGCACTTTGTGGTGTTTTGTCTGACTATTAGCCTGTGTTTACACAGGCAGCCCAATTCTGTAGCCCAATTCTGATATTCTGCCCAATTATTGGCAAAAGATCTGATCTGAGTGACTCGGCAGAAAATGACTCAGGCAGTACTGCCTCTCCAAGTTCTGTGTTTGTATCTTCTCGTCTCTTAGGTAAAAATGAAAAGACGCGGACATACACTGAGTGTACAAAATGCTCTTTCCATGACATAGACTGACCAGGTGAATCCAGGTGAAAGCTATGGTCCCTTATTGATGTCACTTGTTAAATTGATTTCAATCAGGGTAGATGAAGGCGAGGAGAACAGTTAAATAATGATTTTTTTATGCTTTCGACACCTTGTAGAGTCCATGCCCTGATGAATTGGGGCTGTTCTGAGGGCAAAAGGGGGGGGTGCAAAACTCAATATTAGGAAGGTGTTCTTAATGTTTAGTACAGTGTATCACCTGTAACGCCTTCCTAATATTGAGTTGCACCCCCCTTTGCCCTCAGAACAGCCTCAATTCATCAGGGCATGAACTCTACAAGGTGTTGAAAGCGTTCCAACCGGGATGCTGGCCCATGTTGACTCCAATCCTTCCCTCTAATGCTTCCCACAGTTGTGTCAAGTTGTCTGGATGTCTTTTGGGTGGTGGACCATTCTTGATACACACGGGAAACTGTTGAGCATGAAAACCCAGCAGCATTGCAGTTCTTGACACAAAACGGTGCGCCTAGATTAAGGTTAGGTTAAAGATTATAGATACATAATATAGATTATAAGAGGAGGAGCAAAAACACTTCTAGGAAGAAACAATTAAATATGTATTTGTTTTCCTTTCTTCACATGTAATGGTTAATCTCCTAAACGTACTACAAAAAAAAGAAAAAAGACCTATACAAAATGTATGTAACCTGAAGAAATATCCTGTCAATAACAGTAAAAGTTGTAACTTTGACTAAATTAATGCGAGCAGAGATCAAGTGCATATTATCTGATTCATCATGAGAGATGTAAATACGTTTTGAATTGTTTATTCTGGTACACAACTCTACAGCACTCCAATGCAACACTCACAATATTCTTTCATCTCCTGAACTATCACCTTAAAGGTTGTTTTATTAGATTCATTGATATTTTATTATACAGTAAAAACAGAAGGCATGCTATCCTTTTATCTTTGGCATGAACAGCATTGGCACTACTGTGTTAAACTGTATTGTGTGGTTTATGATACATAATGGAAAATGTAGATAAAAGCAAACTTACTGACCTTTTCACAAAAGTCAACGGAAACTGACTGACAAAACGATAAAAAAATTATAAAACATAGTATTCTGTTTTCATCTGATATGTGAAATGACATGGCATAATGTGTTCGAGGTAGAAATTAGGATCATTGAACCTCACTGGACAGTAAATAGCCCACAACTACATATATCATCATCAATTAGATACAGTTGACCCTCTCTCTCAGCATTTATGTTTCTTATTTCCTTTACTTCAGAGTTATCATTATTTTAATGTGTAAGTCATTTGTGGAGGCAGTTCACCATCTTCCTTAAGTTTACACTTCTAAGTAATTCATTTAGCAACTAATATAAAACTATCACAGTGTCTATTTCAGAACTTCCTTGGAAAGAACAGTGAGGTCAAAACCGTTGAGAGGATAATGTTATGGTGTCTTTACTGAATTCAAGTAGATGGAATAAAAATGTTGGGAGACAAAAACTGTCTTAGGGCATAGCATACACTATATATACAAAGGTATGTGGACACCCCTTCAAATTAGTGGATTCGGCTATTTCAGCCACACCCGTTGCTGACAGGTGTATAAAATCGAGCACACAGACATGCAATCTCCATAGTTAAACATTGGCAGTAGAATGGCCTTGCTGAAGAGCTCGGTGACTTTCAACGTGGCACCGTCATAGGATGCCACCTTTACAACAAGTCAGTTCGTCAAATTCTGCAAAGCTAGAGCTGCCCCGGTCAACTTTAAGTGCTATTATTATTATTAAGTGGAAACGTCTAGGAGCAACAACGGCTCAGCCGCAAAGTGGTAGGCCACACAAGCTCACAGAATGGGACCGGTGAGTGCTGAAGCACGTAGTGCGTAAAAATGGTCTGTCCTCGGTTGCAACACTCACTACTGAGTTCCAAACTGCCTCTGGAAGCAACGTCAAAGTCAGCACAAGAAATGTTCGTCGGGAGCTTCATGAAATTGGTTTCCATGGCCTTGCAGCCGCACAAAAGCCTAAGATCATCATGCGCAATTCCAAACGTCTGCTGGAGTGGTATAAAGCGCGCCGCCATAGGACTCTGGAGAAGTGGAAACGCGTTATCTGGAGTGATGAATCACGCTTCACCATCTGGCAGTCCGACGGAAGAATCTGGGTTTGGCGGATGCCAGGAGAACGCTACCTGCCCCAATGCATAGTGCCAACTGTAACGTTTGGTGGAGGAGGAATAATGGTCTGGGGCTGTTTTTCATGGTTCAGGCTGGGGCACCTTAATTCCAGTGAAGGGAAATCTTAACGCTACAGCATACAATGACATTCTAGACTATTCTGTGCTTCCAACTTTGTGGCAACAGTTTGGGGAAGGCTCTTTCCTGTTTCAAGCATGACAATTCCCCTGTGCACAAAGCGAGATCCATACAGAAATGGTTTGTCTAGATCAGTGTGGAAGAACTTGACTGGCCTGCACAGAGCCCTGACCTCAACGCCATCTAACACCTTTGGGATGAATTGGAACGCCGACTGCGAGCCAGGCCTAATCGCCCAAAATCAGTGCCCAACCTCACTAACGCTCTTGTGGCTGAACGGAAGCAAGTCCCTTCAGCAATGTTCCAACATCTAGTGGAAAGCCTTCCCAGAAGAGTGGAGGCTGTTATAGCAGCAAAGGGGGGACCAACTCCATATTAATGCCCATGATTTTGGAATGAGATGTTCGACAAGCAGGTGTCCACATACTTTTGGTCATGTAGTGTATCAGAGTAAATTTGTCAAATATTCTTGCAATCTAATTCAGTTCAATTTGCTTGTAAAACGCTACTGTGATGACATTGTCTAATTGATGTAAATGTGTCTCTACAGGCAACAAATTAAATGTGTCCCCGGAACCTAATACAAAACTGTGTTTGCACCGAAATATAATTTATGTCATTTGATACTGTGTGCAAATTAAAACTAAGTGTACTGTGAACCGAAGCATCTGCCATATGTAATGACATACATTATACATTTAGTCAGCTACACGCAACAGGAAATTGCAATAAGTAGCAACTATTGAAACAGATTCTATGAAGTGAGTTGTAATTAATTGGCTGAATAGCACAGTTCAAGGATATCACTGTATCACTGTTTGTGATCAAACATGGAGCCAGTGGACCACTAGACCATAGAGCTAACTACAGTGTTGCAGAATGGATGCTTATGTTATTGTAAGATGAATAAGAGTACTGCAAAATTGACTGAAATGCAATGCAACCAAGTGCCCGAATGAGTTCAGTTCAGTAACAGCACATGCATGGATAACAAAACATTTGCTGTTGCCCATAGCACAATTAAATGTCACAGCCCTGACCAAGGCATAGCAGTACATTACTCAAACTCTGAGTGACCCACACATCAGTAAGCATCGCAGTGTACTTGCTGACACCACCACTATAAGCAGTTCAGTGCAGTCCCAATAATATCTCCTTTCTCCTGAAGTTTGCACTCTTTCACTACTTCCAACAAATCTAAAAGCATTGGATTGGTGGAGGCATGTGCTAGAGGGAGTTTCCAACATATTTCTTATACTAGTCAAATTATTTAAAATGTGTGAAGGGAAGTGAACAAGTGCACATTGAGAGGAAGGACAGATCATTGGGACATAGCCCTACAATATGTCTATTAAATTGTTTACATAGGACATGACATATGAAAGTGTCATGAAGGTTCATAATGGAAAATGTTCTGGCAATTCAACCAGAACCCTGACTATAATAGGAGATTAAGTGAACTTGATCTGCTCAAATGGAAATGTAGCACAGTAGATTGAGTGCATTAAGTAACCAGACAACATTGGGGAGGAAATTGAGAACATAGTAGTATTATTCAAGCACAGTTGACCTCCGCATACATGGATGAACAGTTTGCTTTTAGTGTCTACCCTTGCAAAAAAAACACTCATATGATGTGACAGACGTAGTCAATATTTTCTTTTTTTGTTGTTGTTCAGATTAAAAGTATTGTACTGTATATGTGGCTATGTTTAAGAAGCTACTGTACAACTACATGAAATTAGATTCACTTTTCGCTTTTGATATGAAATTCAGACCCTGAATTTACCCTGCATTAATCTTAATTGAGTTTCTCTTTTGACATTGCATGTCTTTTAATTAAGAGAGTGCTATTGTGCTACGTGCTTCTGAAGTTTCATTTGGAGCATAACCCTCTCATCCACTGTAGATCATACACTGGCAAAAGCTGAACTGTACAATGCAACAGACTAGTTGGTCCTAACAGTGATAGATTAGATAAGGGCCATGGGATTGTGAAGATAGATGTAAGCGGACACCTTGTAAATTGATTGTGAAAGAAAGGGCAGTTCAGAAAGACTGTGACGATATAACCTTTTATTTGTTGAGTCATTAAATAGTGTTTGCTAAAACTACTTCTAGAGGTAACAGTCAATCCAATAATCTTACTGCCGGTACAGTATTTAGCGTGACTGACATTCATGTATATTCACAGAGATCTGCCGTCGTTGATCGGTCATGACGAGACACATCAAAGCCTCTCTGTCCTCACTTGACAGAGGCCCAATCACAGCATGCTCACTATCTGTGTGGAATATTATTCTCCTTTCTCTTGGACCTGGTCTGGCCATTTGAAGATAACCGACTCATAAAATGGGGTCCCTATCTGCCAATCAAAAGCTGCCTTCTCTGATCCTGTGTCAGTAACTCCTGTAATTTTATAATCGCCATTATCGGGTCTGCTCTTTGTTCTGGGGCTAATGTCGTCTGACTGGTTCAAAGCAATGCTAATCAGCCCTCGTGTGGATGTCAGGAAACTAATTACAACTTGTGAGCTGCATTTCAGAAAGAGAGAGAGAGAGAGAGAGAGAGAGAGAGAGAGAGAGAGAGAGAGAGAGAGAGAGAGAGAGAGAGAGAGAGAGAGAGAGAGAGAGAGAGAGAGAGAGAGAGAGAGAGAGAGAGCAGGTAACATGGGATAACACTGGAATGACATCAGGAAAGCTTGATTTTACAATTCATAGGTTACATGGGAAGCACATGACACAGCCACTGAAACCAAGGCAGCAGGTGATTCTCACCAAGTCTCTGTCCCAGGTGACTTCAATCAAGCCTCACAATTTGGAGGCACACTGAGCCATCCTTTGGAGGGGAATTCGACAGTACAAGTGTATCTTGAACAATGAGCCCAGGTCGCTCCAGCTGTTCTTCTCTTCTCTTTTTTGGTGAGGACAGCAGAACAAAGGAATCCTTCACCCATGGAACCCGCGTCCCAGTCGTCCCCTTTGAGCCAGGAGCCTCCGCCTAATCATCGTCCATCCATCCATCTGTCTGTCCGTGGCAAGATTGATGCGGTACTGGTCGTAGAAAAAGCCCCAGCATGCCCCTCTGTGCCCGCCAGCGAGCGAGGGGCATGCCTTTGCTGAGCTCCCATACATCTTTGTTCGCGCCGGGACAAACTTGATTTGACCAGAGGGAGGCTGTCGTGATTGATCATCGCCCCGCGTATCTTCGGCCACAGCAATCTGGCCGAGCCCCCCACTGCTGTGTGTGTGAGTGATAGCATAAAGGAGGTATGTGTGTGTGTGTGTGTGTGTGTGTGTGTGTGTGTGTGTGTGTGTGTGTGTGTGTGTGTGTGTGTGTGTGTGTGTGTGTGTGTGTGTGTGTGTGTGGACGTGTTTAACTATTCTTCTGGGGACCAGAAGTCCCCACAAGAATAGTAAACAAACAAAACTTTGACCAACTTGTGACATTTTGTTAGTCCCTATGAGGTCAAATGCTATTTCTAGGAGGTTTAGGGTTAAGGTTAGAATTAGGGTTAAGGTTAGAATTACGTTAATGGTTAGGGTTAGGAGCTAGGGTTAGTTTTAGGGTTAGGAGCTAGGGTTAGATTTAGGGTTAAGGTTAGGTTTTTGGGTTAAGATTAGGGTTAAGGTTAAGGTTAAGGTTAGGGTTAGGTTTAGAGTAAGGGTAAGAGTATGAGTTAGGGTTAGGGTTAGGGTTAGGGTCAGGTTTAAGGTTAGGGAAAACAGGATTTTGAATGGGACTGAATTGTGTGTCCACACAAGGTTAGCTGTACAAGACGTGTGTGTGTGTGTGTGTGTGTGTGTGTGTGTGTGTGTGTGATATCAAAAAGCAGAGACTCAGGGTCCAATCTCCCAGCATTCAGTGCTGTTTAACAACCATTTGACGGACTCAGATCCATACCATCGGGGCCTTTGCTTGTCCACCCGGAGAAACGGCACAGAGAGCAACATTGTTAAATACACGACAAAATGCCAGCATCTCTCCTTAACACAGATAGGTTATTCTAAGGTCAGGATAGACTCTTAGAAAGTGTTAGCAATCAGCTCAGAGAGGCCCTCCATGCCTCTGAGACTGAGTCAGACGCATACACTCCATGTAGCTTCTCTCCCTCTCTCTTTCTCTTAAATGCCAGCTCCCATGATGTTTTTCACCAAACATCAAAGCTCTATCACATTCTCGACTCCACCACGACCCGTTGAAATCTGGCCCGTATCCCTCCTCTTCTATTGTGAGGTTGAACAAATTCAGTCCTTATACTGTATACACACATCAGTGATGACATGACAGATATGGCATGTGCTGGGTGTGATAAAGAACTGGGAGAGAACTCAATGACGTAACGTTGCTAACAGAAACAGTGGTGTGGAATCACTATAAGTGAAGGGAATGAAGTACACTGTACATGAAGCCGATGCATGGAGCTCCCTCTCCTGGTCAATCCTTGGTAGAGCAGGTTGCCTTCTACCGCTCAACACTCCTCCAGGTCAATCGATTGAATTTCCCCGGAATAGGGGAAGAAGGGACTCGGCTGTTAAGGTTTAGAATCTCGAAAGATGACAACATGGTGACCGACCAGATGATTTACACCGTTGAATTATGGATATACCAGCCAAGTGAAGGCCAATATATGTTTTATACCGCACTCCCCTCAGTTCATTTTTGCTGGGTGTTATTACTTGTAACTCTCGGCTCTATTAATGATGGAGTCTCTGATTTATCCGCTAATGCCACCTTGGCCCATCCATAAAGGCACCTCCCTGGGGTAGACAGTCGAACGCACTGTCACCCGTTGTTTACAACACAATGAGATCACACATTTCACTGCCTGTGGAAACGGAAGGTGTTTAACCCGTTCTGCCTCACCCCCGATTACTTCCCAACACCCGGTCGTTAAGCAAAGTGTATCCTCATACATATATCGCTCGATGAGAATTTGTGCACTTGGATCTTGTATTTTTTTATGTATTATGATTAGGCCTCGTAAAATAGGCTACACTGACCACACCGCTCGCGCACATCAACGCTAGGCGCTAAAGTAGAACTTATCTATTTGTGACGCCTGACGCGCTGCAAGTCCCGCCTCACCCATCTCCTCATTGATGTTTAGGAGCATATACCAACATGGGTGATTGAAAGATGAACTGAGGTCCACACTCCAGTCCAGTTGGTGGTGGTAATGCACCTTAAAGTTGGTTGCCAACCGCCATATAAAGTCAAAAGAAGAAGAAGAAGAATCTTGACGGAGAGGAGAGGTTACTAAACGACCTCGGGTTATCATATCTGTGGATTAATTGTCGGAGTAGAGGAACTTGTGCATTTCAGGTAAAATAACAACCCAAAGTTTATATCCCAGGACAAATTAGCTAACAACAGCAAGCTAGCTAGCTAAATTGCCATAAATGTTTAATGCTTTTCGACCTGGCCCCAAAATAATATTGTTGGTTCAGAGTTCATTTTGATATGTCAACCTGCGTGTCCTGTTCACGTCTGGTGTGGGTGGGAAAAATCAACATGTGCGCAATGGCGGGCACACGCGCGAGTGGTGTGGTCAATGTGTAATGATTTATCTATTTATTTGTCCGATGCGGCTGTTTTGATCTCAATATCAAATTATTTCTGGTTAACAATTAAGTACTCTCTACATTCTCTTCCTCTGTTTCTGCTGCTAAAGCCACTTTCTACCACTCTAAATGTCAAGCCTCTGCCTCTAACCCTAGGAAGCTCTTTGCCACCTTATCCTCCCTGCTGAATCCTCCTCCTCCTCCCTCTCTGTGGATGACTTCGTCAACCATTTTGAAAAGAAGGTTGACGACATCCGATCCTCATTTATTAAGTCAAATGACACCTGCTCACACTGCCCTACCCTATGCTTTGACTTCTTTCTCCCCTCTCTCTCCAGATGAAATCCTGCCCGCTTGACCTTATCCCCTCCTCTCTTCTCCAGACCATTTCCGGAGACCTTCTCCCTTACCTCACCTTGCTCATCAACTCATCCTTGACCGCTGGCCATGTCCCTTCCATCTTCAAGAGAGTGAGAGTTGCACCCCTCCTCAAAAAAACTACACTCGATCCCTCCGATGTCAACAACTACAGACCAGTATCCCTTCTTTCTTTTCTCTCCAAAACTCTTGAGCGTGCTGTCTCTAGCCAACTCTCCTGCTATCTCTCTCAAGAAGGACCTTCTTGATCCAAACCAGTCAGGTTTCAAGACTGGTCATTCAACTGAGACTGCTCTTCTCTGTGTCAAGCTAACTCTCTCTCCTCTGCTCTTATCCTTCTAGACCTATCCACTGCCTTTGATACTGTGAACCATCAGATCCTCCTCTCCACCCTCTCCGAGTTGGGCATCTCCGGCGCTGCTCACTCTTGGATTGCGTCCTACCTGACAGGTCACTCCTACCAGGTGGCGTGGCGAGAATCTGTCTCCGCACCACGTGCTCGCACCACTGGTGTCCCCCAGGGCTCAGTTCTAGGCCCTCTCCTATTATCTCTATACACCAAGTCACTTGGCTCTGTCATATCCTCACATGGTCTCTCCAATCATTGCTACGCAGACGACACACAATTAATTTTCTCCTTTCCCCCTTCTGATAACCAGGTGGCGAATCGCATCTCTGCATGTCTGGCAGACATATCAGTGTGGATGTCGGATCACCAGCTCAAGCTGAACCTCGGCAAGACGGAGCTGCTCTTCCTCCCGGGGAAAGACTGCCCGCTCCATGATCTCGCCATCACGGTTGACAACTCCATTGTGTCCTCCTCCCAGAGTGCAAAGAACCTTGGCGTGTCCCTGGACAACACCCTGTCAATCTCTGCTAACATCAAAGCGGTGACCCAATCCTGCAGGTTCATGCTCTACAACATTCGCAGAGTACAACCCTACCTTACACAGAAAGTGGCACAGGTCCTAATCCAGGCACTTGTCATCTCCCGTCTGGATTACTGCAACTCGCTGTTGGCTGGGCTCCCTGCCTGTGCCATTAAACCCCTACAACTTATCCAGAACGCTGCAGCCAGTCTGGTGTTCAACCCTCCCAAGTTCTCTCATGTCACCCCGCTCCTCCGCACACTCCACTGGCTTCCAGTTGAGGCTCGCATCTACTACAAGACCATGGTGCTTGCCTACGGAGCTGTGAGGGGAACGGCACCTCCTTACCTTCAGGCTCTAATCAGACCCTACACCCAAACGAGGGCACTACGTTCATCCACCTCTGGCCTGCTAGCCCCCCTACCTCTACAGAAGCACAGTTACCGCTCAGCCCAGTCAAAGCTATTCGCTGCTCTGGCACCCCAATGGTGGAACAAGGTCCCCCACGACGCCAGGACAGCGGAGTCTGACACCTGGAGACACTTGAAACCCCTACCTCTTTAAGGAATACCTGGAATAGTATAAAAGTAATCCTTCTACCCCCACCTCCCCATCCCTCCATTAAAAAAAAAAAAATCCACTAGCTATCATAAGTTGAATGCACCAATTTGTCTGCTAAATTATGTAAATATAAATGTAAAGTACCTTACTGTGATTGTTTTAAATTAAAATGGTCAAAAAGAAACAAAATAGCAAAGAGCAATTTCTCAAGCAAGAATTTTGCTAGGTATGTCTGGGAGTGGTCTGAGTGGGGAGGGGAAACTGAAAATAAACGGTTATTGGCAGAAAGGTTTGGAACTCTATTTCTTGTTGGTCTATTAACTAATTTGGCCTTCTTGGTGACATGCCAAAACTTAATCTCACCAAAACAAGCTGAAATGTGTATTTTCAATCAATTTCAATTCAGTCAACACAAGCTGTAAATTAAAAATGTCCATTCCAATTTAAATGTTCTGCATTAAAAAGTATTCTTACTGAATTGTCTGAATTGAAATGGAATAGACCCCATCTTTGACTTACAGTATATCTATAAGGGAGTGTATCCAACTGGCCTTATCACGGTACCAGAAGTTGCAACTTTTCTAGGTTTCCATCCTCTAGCATCATTGTTTTTCATTATCTCATTGAAGTCAGGGCCTGTTTTAGATTTCACACAGATAGACTGAGATGTATACTACCCATTCCTCTCCGAGCCATCACGCGCAATTTCCTAACTCTTTCATCATTCTAAATGCATCTAAATTGGTCTGGAGAAAGAATGAGCTGCAATAACCGCAACTATGTGTTGGTAGGGGAGTGGGAATCTTTTATGCTTTTTCCTCGCATTAAATGTATTTACAAATACCTTTGTGGCGGCCAATAAAAGCTTTAATATTTAATTAGGCCTAAGGGCATCCAGCAATAACCGGGACGCCGTCAGATGACTGAGTAGCCTTCCTTCAACATCAGCCACATAGGAAAGAGGCATAACTTCCCTTCAGATGCCATTCCGTTTATTTGCGCAGAACAGAGGCCATTGCACTGAATAATTCCCCATCAAGCAATTACAATATGATTCCTAGATGTCTTTGGAATGTAGTGCTGAGCGATTAGTGCTTTTTGATGTCGGTTTGGTTTTGGTTAGATTAGTAAAAAAAGAATCACAGTTTTCGATTTCTATTTTTTAAAACATTAAATGCCCTATGCGTTATGTGGGTTGAATGCTGTAACGACACAGAATAAAACAGTTCGTAAAAGTCCCATTGTGACTGGCCATTACTGCTTATCACTTATTAACCATAATTGCTTCACATTTCTCTACTTTAATAAAATATTTAAGTTGTTGTGTAGCCTATATTACATTTGTTTTATTTGATGGCTATTATTTCATTCCAAGTCATCTCATCTCTATAGAGCTGCTGCCTATGCTGTCTGACAAAGTAAATAAGGCATGACTGCTGAATACCAACTATCAATCACGATAGATCATGTATTTTCAGGTAGAGATACCTCACGAATCAACAGCTGCTCTCTATATCACCTCATGATCTCGCATTCTTGTCTCTTCCGTAGCAGGCGTAAAAGAAACACAGACCGTACAAGTACACTGAGTGTACAAAACATTAAGAACACCGTCTAATATTGCGTTACGCGCTAAACTGTATAAACTACAACTCCCTACTACATAGCACAGTTCAGGCGGGATCTGATTTCTCACTAGAGAAACTATGCAATGTGAGCATTGAGCTCACAGAAAAAAAACGAAATGGAATTCAAATTTTTTTACCGATATTGGTCAATTAGTTGTTTAAAACCGAAAATAACCGACATTTCGGTTAATTGCTCACTAGTGGAATATGTATTTGGTTGGGTTGCCTGTGAAAATCTATGTTTGTATAAATTATTTTCTTGTTGTGTAGATATTATTTTGTTACTCCAGTCCGACAAGGAGCACCTTGTATAGATATCATACAATCAGTGGCGTCTATTCATGGCTGCCAAGGGAAGCCAGGTTTACCCCAAAAATTGACAGCCCCCCAAAAAAAAATAAAAAAAATAACAAACAACAACAACAACAACATATTACATTTTTTATCTTTCGTCTCTGTGGTTCATAATTTCCCTTCAATTCGCAAAAGGCTGAATATATCTCACTGGATAAAGCATGCGAGCGAGCGAAACCGCGCCCCTCTGTCTCTCTACGTGTAACTTTTTTTTGGTGTCTTTTAGTTGTCACTGTACTAGACTAAGCAGAGGTGATTTGATGATGTTGAAATGGTGGAAGTTGAAATGGTGCTGGAATAGAGGAGGCAGCTCCTGTTTTCTTTAGGACTTGCAGTAACTCTCTGTGGTTCTAAATCAATAGTTGTTTAGTGGTTGAAAATGTTGGAAACATTAACTTGCTTGACCATGCTGTAGGTCATGTACAGTGCATTCGGAAAGTATTCAAAACCCTTTACTTTTTTCTTAGGTTACAGCCTTATTCTAAAATGGTTAAAATAAACAAAATACTCACCAATCTACACACAATACCCCATAATGACAAAGCGAAAACAGGTTTTTAGAAATGTTTGCACATTTATTAAAAATAAAACAGATACCTTATTTACATAAGTATTCAGACCCTTTGCTGTGAAACTAGAAGTTGAGCTCAGGTGCATCCTGTTTCCATTGATCATCCTTGAGATGTTTCCACAACTTGATTGGAGTCTTTGGTCAATTCAATTGATTGGACATGATTTGGAAAGGCACACACCTGTCTATATAAGGTCCCACAGTTGACAGTGCATGTCAGAGCAAAAACCAAGCCATGAGGTTGAAGGAATTGTCCGTAGAGCTCCGAGACAGGATTGTGTCGAGGCACAGATCTGAGGAAGGGTACCAAAACATTTCTGCAGCATTGAAGGTCTCAAATAACACAGTGGCCTCCATCATTCTGAAGGTTTCCAAGAACACAGTGGCCTCCATCATTCTTAAATGGAAGAAATTTGGAACCACCAAGAATCTTCCTAGAGCTGGCTGCCCGGCCATACTGCGCAATCGGGGGAGAAGGGCCTTGGTCAGGGAGGTGACCAAGAACCTTTGATGGTCACTTTGACAGAGCTCCAGAGATCCTCTGTGGAGATGGGAGTACCTTCCAGAAGGACAACCATCTCTGCAGCACTCCACCAATCAAACCTTTATGGCAGAGTGGCCAGACAAATTCCACTCCTCAGTAAAAGGCACATGACAGCCCGCTTGGAGTTTGTCAAAAGGCATCTAACGAGACTCAGACCATGAGAAACAAGATTCTCTTGTCTGATGAAACCAAGATTGAACTCTTTGGCCTGAATGCCAAGCGTCACGTCTGGAGGAATCCTGGCACCATCCCTGTGGTGAAGCATGGTGGTGGCAGCATCATGCGGTGGAGATGTTTTTTCAGCAGCATGGACTAGGAGACTAGTCATGATTGAGGGAAAGATGAACGGAGCAAAGTACAGAGAGATCCTTGATGAAAACCTGCTCCAGAGAGCTCAGGACATCAGACTGGGGCGAAGGTTCACCTTCCAACAGGACAACGACCCTAAGCACACAGCCAAGACAACGCAGGAGTGGCTTCGGGACAACTCTCAATGGCCTTGAGTGGCTCAGCCAGAGCCCGAACCCGATCGACTATCTCTGGAGACACCTGAAAATAGCTGTGCAGTGACACTCCCCATCCAACCTGACAGAGCTTGAGAGGATCTGCAGAGAAGAATGGGAGAAACTTCCCAAATAAAGGTGTGCCAAGCTTGTAGCATCATACCCAAGAAGACTCAATGCTGCCAAAGCTGCTTCAACAAAGTACTGAGTAAAGGGTCTGAATACTGTCTCGATTCGGTCTTATGTAGCAAAATTTGAAATTGTGTTTTTTTACATTGGATAAAAGTAGAGACTCAGAGCTAGAAAATGGTATATCATACACTACAGTTGAGGAACAATGGGAAAGTAATTCTGCTTTGAAAGTTGATAAACTTGTAACCTCACTTTTGAAAAAATTGACCTTTTGGTACCTACTGGAGAGCTCTTCTTTGCCTACACCCATTCAGAATTGTTCATACCCTTTTAAGCTTTAGCCCCACTCATCTCTGTTAAGGATTCACATGAGGCTATGTACTAAACAACCAAAGATTTCAAGACTAAAGGCTGGTTTATACTATGGGTGTGTTCGTAAATTTAATCTGGAGTGCCAGAGTGTGCTCTGGGGGCTCATAAACTCAGAGCATTGTCCGATTGGCCGTTCGTAAATTCAGAGTTTCGCTCTCAGAGCGCACACTGGATGCTCTGGCCGAAAAGTAGGGTTGATCCGAGTGTTCTGATCTAACAACAGCAGTCAAGCACCCAAGCTAACTGGCTAACGTTGGCTAGCTTGCTAGCTACTTCCAGATACAAATGAGAGAACAGCTCACTCTGACCATTTTACTCGCCCTAGCAGAGCTGGTTAGGCTGTTTTTATGTTATCCAGAGCGTTGGTGACTGCAACTCTGCTGCTGGCAACAATTTCATTACGCTTTTTCTGCCAACGTTTACTGACACCGGCCATATTAAACAGGCGTTGAGCGTTCGTAAATTCGTCAGTTATTCTGCACTCTGGCACACTCAGACGAGAGTGCTCTGAAATCGGAGTAGATATCCAGAGCGAATTTACCAACTACGTCTATCAACAGTTGTCGCAGTGACATAAACATTCTATTGAAATAATTATTTGCATTGTGGAGTCTTTTGTTTAGACATGTAGCTAGCTAGCTAAACAATTAACCGTAATCCCAACTCATAAAGTTACTACCCTGCATGAATCTGCAGGTAGCTAACCAACCAGGTTCAATGTTAGCTAGCTAACATTAGGCTATAACTAGCAATGCAAATGGCTCTGAGATACGAAAAATATTACTACACGTAACGTTAGCTAGCTAGCCAGCCAGCTAACAGTACTCTTTAACTTGAAATGAAAACGACTTTCTGACAAAATTAGATATCTGAAAATGTAGCTAGCTAAACTCTCTTACCTGTATACATGGATGGATGCTTCTCCATCTCTGTCACGGATGCCATGGTTGCCCTTAGTTTGAAGACGTAATCCGGAGCCTTCTGTGTTCTCTTTTCGACTCAGTCTGCACATTTGCAATCAAACGCCAGAATTTTCTCCATCTCCTTAGCCATCATACTCTAATTCCACTGATTTCAAAACTCAGTCCTCCAGAAAGTGGAGGGCAACACTTATGCAGTTCTAATATGTGATATCTTTCAAAAAAGCTGTGTTAGAAAGGATTACCTACGCGTATTGAACAGCTCATATTATAGACAGAAGCGTGCTACATGGCAGACCAATCCGAACTCATTTCTCGACATATCCAACCCACTCATTATCTCAGCCAAACATTGCTAGCGGGAAGGTTGATGTCTTTTTCCATGGCTAAACCAACTAGGCTCGTAATTTAACAATTGTATTCGTATATACAGATGGCAGACAAGTTTTGTTATTAATTCACATTTTCCAGAAGGCATTTCTGCCAAAAAACGCATGTTGATCAAAATAAAGTTTACGTTCAAATGGCGCTCCTGTGAAGTAGTGACGCGTGACATGATGCATAGTTTCCTGACACAAGTCACAAATGTGATATTTCAGTTTTTCAGTTTCAATAAATTTGCAAAGGTTTCTAAAAACCTGTTTTTTGGGGGGGCTATTGTGTGTAAATTGATGAGAGGAAAAAAACGATTTAATCAATTTTAGAATAAGGCTGCAATGTAACAAAATGTGGAAAAGCCAAGGGGTCTGAATTCTTTCCGAATGCAATGTAACAGTCTGTTACATGCAATATGCTTTGCAGACTAAACCGGACAGAGGTTGCTATCCGGTTTTGTGATAAAACCAAGGTGTGGTTGAATTTATTATGCCACTGTATTTTCTTAATGTCTCAGCCTTTAGGTCTATACAGTGGGGGGAAAAAGTATTTAGTCAGCCACCAATTGTGCAAGTTCTCCCACTTAAAAAGATGAGAGAGGCCTGTAATTATCATCATAGGTACACGTCAACTATGACAGACCAAATGAAAAAAAAAAATCCAGAAAAATCACATTGTAGGATTTTTAATGAATTTATTTGCAAATTATGGTGGAAAATAAGTATTTGGTCAATAACAAAAGTTTCTCAATACTTTGTTATTTACCCTTTGTTGGCAATGACACAGGTCAAACGTTTTCTGTAAGTCTTCACAAGGTTTTCACACACTGTTGGTGGTATTTTGGCCCATTCCTTCATGCAGATCTCCTCTAGAGCAGTGATGTTTTGGGGCTGTCGCTGGGCAACACGGATTTTCAACTTCCTCCAAAGAATTTCTATGGGTTTGAGATCTGGAGACTGGCTAGGCCACTCCAGGACCTTGAAATGCTTCTTACGAAGCCACTCCTTCGTTGCCCGGGCGGTGTGTTTGGGATCATTGTCATGCTGAAAGACCCAGCCACGTTTCATCTTCAATGCCCTTGCTGATGGAAGGAGGTTTTCACTCAAAATCTCACAATAAATGGCCCCATTCATTCTTTCCTTTACACGGATCAGTCGTCCTGGTCCCTTTGCAGAAAAATAGCCTCAAAGCATGATGTTTCCACCCCCATGCTTCACAGTAGGTATGGTGTTCTTTGGATGCAACTCAGCATTCTTTGTCCTCCAAACACGACGAGTTGAGTTTTTACCAAAAAGTTCTATTTTGGTTTCATCTGACCAAATGACATTCTCCCAATCCTCTTCTGGATCATCCAAATACACTCTAGCAAACTTCAGACGGGCCTGGACATGTACTGGCTTAAGCAGGGGGACACGTCTGGCACTGCAGGATTTGAGTCCCTGGCGGCGTAGTGTGTTACTGATGGTAGGCTTTGTTACTTTGGTCCCAGCTCTCTGCAGGTCATTCACTAGGTCCCCCTGTGTGGTTCTGGGATTTTTGCTCACCGTTCTTGTGATCATTTTGACCCCACGGGGTGAGATCTTGCGTGGAGCCCCAGATCGAGGGAAATTATCAGTGGTCTTGTATGTCTTTCATTTCCTAATAATTGCTCCCACAGTTGATTTCTTCAAACCAAGCTGCTTACCTATTGCAGATTCAGTCTTCCCAGCCTGGTGCAGGTCTACAATTTTGTTTCTGGTGTACTTTGAAAGCTCTTTGGTCTTGGCCATAGTGGAGTTTGGAGTGTGACTGTTTGAGGTTGTGGACAGGTGTCTTTTATACTGATAACAAGTTCAAACAGGTGCCATTAATACAGGTAACGAAAGCCAGAAATCTTGCTTGTTTGTAGGTGACCAAATACTTATATTCCACCATAATTTGCAAATAAATTCATTAAAAATTCTACAATGTGACTTTCTGGATTTTTTTTCTCTCAATTTGTCTGTCATAGTTGACGTGTACCTATGATGAAAATTACAAGCCTCTCTCATCTTTTTAAGTGGGAGAACTTGCACAATTTGTGGCTGACTAAATACTTTTTTTCCCCACTGTATATCATGGTCGCAAGGCAAATAAATTAACAGGTTATAGAGCAAACAACGCAATTATCACACCACATACACTACCGGTCAAAAGTTTTAGAACACCTACTCATTCAAAGGTTTTTCTTTATTTTTACTATTTTCTACATTGTAGAATAATAGTGAAGACATTCAATCAATGAAATAACACATATGGAATAATGTAGTAACAAAGAAAGTGTTAAACAAATCAAAATATATTTTATATTTGAAATTCTTCATATAGCCACCCTTTGCCTTGATGACAGCTTTGCACACTCTTGGCATTCTCTCAACCAGCTTCACCTGGAATGCATTTCAATTAACAGGTGTGCCTTCTTAAAAGTTAATTTGTGGAATTACTTTCCTTCTTAACGCATTTGAGCCAATCAGTTGTGTTATAACAAGGTGGGGGGGAATACAGAAGATAACCCTATTTTGTAAAAGACCAAGTCCATATTATGGCAAGAACAGCTCAAATAAGCAAAGAGAAATGACAGTCCATCATTACTTTAAGACATGAAGGTCAGTCAATACGGAAAATGTCAAGAACTTTGAACGTTTCATCAAGTGCAGTCGCGAAAACAATGAAGGGCTATGATGAAACTGGCTCTCATGAGGAACGCCACAGGAAAGGAAGACCCAGGGTTACCTCTGCTGCAGAGGATAAGTTCATTAGTTACCAGCCTCAGAAATTGCTGCAGAAAACACATCTCAACATCAACTGTTCAGAGGAGACTGTGTGAATCAGGCCTTCATGGTCGAATTGCTACAAAGAGACCACTACTAAAGGACACCAATAAGAAGAAGAGACTTGCTTGGGCCAAGAAACACGAGCAATGGACATTAGACTGGTGGACATTTGTCTTTTTGGTCTGGAGTCCATATTGGAGATTTTAGGTTCCAACCGCCGTGTCTTTGTGAGATGCGGTGTGGGTGAACGGATGTATATTTCCCACCGTAAAGCATGGAGGATGAGGAAGTGTTATGGTGTGGGGGTGCTTTTCTGTTGACACTTTGTGATTTATTTAGAATTCAAGGCACACTTAACCAGCATGGCTACCACAGCATTCAGCAGCGATACGCCATCCCATCTGGTTTGTGCTTAGTGGGACTATCATTTGTTTTTCAACAGGACAATGACCCAACACACTTCCAGGCTGTGTAAGAGCTATTTTACCAAGAAGGTGAGTGATGGAGTGCTGCATCAGATGTACTGGCCTCCACAATCCCCCGACCTCAACCCAATTGAGATGGTTTGGGATGAGTCGGACGGCAGAGCGAAGGAAAAACTGCCAAGTGCTCAGCATATGTGGGAACTCCTTCAAGACTGTTGGAAAAGCAGTCTGATTGAGAGAATGCCAAAAGTGTGCAAAGCTGTCATCAAAGCAAAGGGTGGCTATTTGAAAACTCTGAAATATAAAATGTTTTTTATGTTTAACACTTTTTTTGTTACTACATGATTTCATATGTGTTATTTCATATAGATGACTCGGGAGAGGCGAAGGTCGAGAACCATGCGTCCTCCGAAACATGACCCTGCCAAGCCGCACTGCTTCTTGACACACTGCTCGCTTAACCCGGAAGCCAACCGCACCAATGTGTCCTAGGAAACATGTTCAGCTGGTGATGGAGTCAGCTTGCAAGTGCCCAGCCCGCCACAAGGAGTCGCTAGAGCACGATGGGACATGGAAATCCCAGCCGGCCAAACCCTCACGACGCTGGGCCAATTGTGCGCCGCCTCATGGGTCTCCCGGTCACGGCCGGCTGTGATCGAACCCGGGTCTGTAATGATGCCTCAATCACTGCGATGCAGTGCCTTAGACCGCTGCACCACTCGGGAGGCCTAAATCAAAAGTTATACTATTGCAACATAATAAAGATTTCAATAGGAGCTTTTTCGTCGCAAGCTACAAATGATAATATCGACCCCATTCTTTCCTGTATTCAAGTCGTCTTGCATCATGAGATTGAGGTCTCAGGTCTCTTTTTTAGTGGTGGGCTGTTGTACAATATGTAATTTGTTTTCTTCAGTCTGTGTCTCGCAGAGGTCAGAGAAAGGTGCCGCACGTTATTCAATCATGGCAAGAGTACCTATTGTTGTTGATTGAAGCCACATGCTGTAGGGAAGTACACCAAGTGACTCTTCAAGAATTTCAAATGTCTTGGTGCAGGGGCGCAACTTTGGTTTTAGAAGTGGGAGGGACATAATATATAAACACTCCAAACAGCCTACCCGTCCGCATGGTCCTAAAGCACCCCGTTGCCCTCTTTTGTATCACATTCCAATGATAAAACTGGGGTGGACAAAAATTCAGAATGTGGGAGGGACATGTCCCCCCCCCCGTCCCCCCCGTCCCCCCGTCCCCAGTGAAAGTTGCACCCCTGTCTTGGTGTAATGGCTAAGGTGTTGTCTTGACAGTCACGAGACCCAGATTCGATTCCTGGTCGGGGCGACCCACCGAATTCACAAAAATACCAAATTGTTTCAATGCAAGTGGCTTCACCTGTTACTGTAGGTTACTGCCCAATTGAATCACCTAAATCATTATATAGAAATGATGAGACATTGTATATGTTGAAAATGTACAGTAGGTCTATGCTTGCAACTGGGCATTTCCATGTAAAATGACCCACGAGCACCAAGTTATGAAGTTCATAGGAGCATGTCAAATGACAGCTAAGAGTCTATATCATTTTTTAAATTAAGGCATATCAAGTTTTCAACCATTTTCTACAGTGAGGGAAAAAGTATTTGATCCCCTGCTGATTTTGTACGTTTTCCCACTGACAAAGAAATGATCCGTCTATAATTTTAATGGTAGGTTTATTTGAACAGTGAGAGACAGAATAACAACAAAAAAATCCAGAAAAACGCATGTCAAAAATGTTATAAATTGATTTGCATTTTAATGAGGGAAATAAGTATTTGACCCCTCTCAGGAGGGTTTTTGTCCCACTCCTCTTTGCAGATCTTCTCCAAGTCATTAAGGTTTTGAGGCTGACGTTTGGTAACTCGAACCTTCAGCTCCCTCCACAGATGTTCTATGGGATTAAGGTCTGGAGACTGGCTAGGCCACTCTATGACTTAAATGTGCTTCTTCTTGAGCCACTCCTTTGTTGCCTTGGCTGTGTGTTTTGGGTCATTGTCATGCTGGAATACCCATCCACGACCCATTTTCAATGCCCTGGCTGAGGGAAGGAGGTTCTCACCCAAGATTTGACGGAACATGGCCCCGTCCATCATCCCTTTGATGCGGTGAAGTTGCAGAAAAACACCCCCAAAGCATAATGTTTCCACCTCCATGTTTGACGGTGGGGATGGTGTTCTTTGGGTCATAGGCAGCATTCCTCCTCCTCCAAACACGGCTAGTTGAGTTTATGCCAAAGAGCTCGATTTTGGTCTCATCTGACCACAACACTTTCACCCAGTTCTCCTCTGAATCATTCAGATGTTCATTGGCAAACTTCAGACGGGCCTGTATATGTGCTTTCTTGAGCACGGGGACCTTGCGGGCGCTGCAGGATTTCAGTCCTTCACGGCGTAGTGTGTTACCAATTGTTTTCTTGGTGACTATGGTCACAGCTGCCTTGAGATCATTGACAAGATCCTCCCGTGTAGTTCTGGGCTGATTCCTCACCGTTCTCATGACCATTGCAAATCCACAAGGTGAGATCTTGCATGGAGCCCCAGGCCGAGGGAGATTGACAGTTCTTTTGTGTTTCTTCCATTTGCGAATAATCGCACCAACTGTTGTCACCTTCTCACCAAGCTGCTTGGAGATGGTCTTGTAGCCCATTCCAGCCTTGTGTAGGTCTACAATCTTGTCCCTGACATCTCTGGGGAGCTCTTTGGTCTTGGCCATGGTGGAGAGTTTGGAATCTGATTGATTGATTGCTTCTGTGGACAGGTGTCTTTTATACAGGTAACAAGCTGAGATTAGGAGCACTCCCTTTAAGAGTGTGCTCCTAATCTCAGCTCATTACCTGTATAAAAGACACCTGGGAGCCAGAAATCTTTCTGATTGAGAGGGGGTCAAATACTTATTTCCCTCATTAAAATGCAAATCAATGTATAACATTTTTGACATGCGTTTTTCTGGATTTTGTTGTTGTTATTCTGTCTCTCACTGTTCAAATAAACCTACCATTAAAAGTATAGACTGATCATTTCTTTGTCAGTGGGTAAACGTACAAAATCAGCAGGGAATCAAATACTTTTTTCCCTCACTGTATCCTAAATGTTAGGAATAAGCAAAGGCTTTGATTTCTGGTCAAACAGATCGAAAAGGGGACTTAGACAACGTCTACCAGAAAAAGTCTTGAAAGGTATTATGAATTACTTTAAAACACCCCTGCCAACTAATATCAACATATATTTAGTTTTGGATAAATATTTGCCTTGTGTAAGTTTTAGAAACTTTGCCCTCTGCCTTGAAATTACGTTACCAAAAACACACATCTCCCTCATGAGGGAGAATAATGAAAACTCCACAAAAGTAACAAGTAAAGGTAGATCTAACAATTAGTACAAATGCTACAGTCCTCCCTTCCACTGGCATGTTCAGCTCATAACTGTTTTCTTTCTCTTTCTGTCGTCTGGTGGTCAAAGCAAATGTGAAAACAGTCTGGACAATCCTTCCCTCTCTTTGTCTCTGCCTTTCTCTCGCTTCTCTCTCTCCAGTTAATGTCACCTTTTCCAGCTTTTACTGACACCTGCCCATGAGCCTCCTCTCTTTCCATTTACTGTCAATAGTATCCTTACCCACTCTGCCCTGGCCTTAATTTCAATGCCCACAGACATCGTTTTTTGGTACAGTCCAGATTGGTTTTAATTTCAACGTCCACAGATGTTGATTTTTGGTCCGGACCTTGATAAGTTCAGATTTGGACCAATCAGAGACATCTATGTTTCACACGTTTGAAAAGCACAGTACAGTAAAGTAAAAAATGTTGAGTATGGTTTAGTAGAGTAGAATATAGTTCAGTACAGGACACAGTAGAGTACACTAATGTACTGTACTAAACTATACTCTACTGTACTGTACTGAACTCTTCCATTCTGTACTGTACTGTACTGTACTCTACTGAGCTCTACTGTGCTGTACTTTGATGTCCAAACGTGTGAAACATAGACGTCTATGATTGGTTCAGATTTGGTCCGGTCCGGACCAACCAAAATAATAGCCAGTGTGTAGAATAATACAGTTCTTCCAGTAAATGTGTTTTTGTAAAATGTTCTGTGTAAATTGTTAAAAGTCCTTGTGCATAGAGTTGCATGGTTTATTTGAAAACTTTGAAATCAATTGTTTTTGATTGGCATACATTTTTATGTGAGTCTCAGCGCAATTCCGTTACCTTGGAATTTCACAACTTAGTGTATAAAGTGTGAACACAATTTTGAAGCAACCCAGAGTGACACAACAATCGCCTGAGATGACACAAAGCTCTGAGAGCTGTTTGAGGCGTCCATCTTGATTTATCCAGAGGACAGGTTAACTTTTATTTTGAGATTGTGTCAGTCAACCATCATCAGCTTAACTCCAGTGTTGTGTCAGTTACCTGTACCACTGGTGCTAAAACGCCCCATTTAAAACATGCTCTGCCATGAAAACACACAATACAGACTACTTACTGTGATGCTATCTTTGCTCAATACCTTTCATAGTGGTAACCCTTTTCTTGAGAAACTGCAAGCGAGGTGAATAATCTAATCAACTTTCTTGGGGGAAAACAAGCTATGGCATACACTGAGTTTACAAAACATTAAGAACAGCTTCCTAATATTAAGTTGCACCCCTCCCTTTTGCCCTCAGAACAGCCTCAATTTGTCGGGGCATGGACTCTACAAGGTGTCGAAAGCGTTCCACAGGGATGCTGGCCCATGTTGACTCCAATGCATCCCACAGTTGTGTCAAATTGGCTGGATGTCCTTTGGGTGGTGGACCATTCTTGATACACACAGGAAACTGTTGAGTGTGAAAAACCCACACAGTTCTTGACATAAATTGGTGCACCTGGCACCTACTACAGTACCAAACACCGTTCAAAGACTCTTCAATCTTTTGTCTTGCCCATTCACCTTCTGAATGGCACAAGTACACAATCCATGTCTCAAGGCTTAAAAATTATTCTTTAACCTGTCGCCTCCCCTTCATTTACACTAATTTAAAGTGACATCAATAAGGGATCATAGAACAGGTGTTCTTAATATTTTGTACACTCAGTGTATTTCCATACTGCAAAATGTTTACTCAGAAATGATGAAACCTCTCTCTCTATATGAATTTCTGCTTTAATCCAACTGATCTACAGCTATCCCCCAGGGCACACACCAATGAAGGGAAACGTGTGTTCTACTTGTGAGGCTTACAGTGCATTGCCACTGAAATTACGTCAAAGTGCATGGAGGCTTCGGAGACAAATGCACAAAACATATAAAACAAATAAACGCCCAATTACAGCAGCTTCAAAGAGCGACACAATAAACATTTCATAACGGGCAGGCATCACATAATCCACAATGGCTAGGTTATGTAAGTGTCCTAAATAAAGAGAACAGAGAGGGGTTTTGTTTTTGTACTTGTCGCTTGAGACCAAAAAAATGGGGGTACAAGGAGGACTAGGCATTGTGAAGACAAAACACCACCCACTGAGCACAAACTAGTTGAATCAATGTTGTTTCAACATAATTTGTCAACATATTGTGATGTGGAAAATACATTGGATTTGAAAAAAGTAATTACCTTAAAAGGTTGTTTTGAGGGTGAAATTTAAACCACAGGATTCTGTCATCATGGTAACCAAATTTCAACATAGATAAACCTTGTATAAAATATGTTGAATTCGTACCTTTTAAAATAACGTCAGATCTTTAATGTTCTATCCACTATCAGAAAAAAAACAGGCTGGGCAGCACCTCCTATTGGAGAATTGATCAATCTACAGGTACCCTTTAGTCTCCCATTCAGGGCTTTAGCCTAACCTAGCCATGATATTTGTCACTATTACCAATGTGCTATCGTGAGAACGATTGTTGGCAGATCTCCACTTAAAAATGAAATAGATTCACTGTTGCTATCCAAGTCATTCCAAAGGGTAGGTTTAACAGAGCAAATGAAATGTCACCATACTTTATCAATCACATCATTAATGATGGTATTTAGGCCTACATAGCATTTGCAAAGTTATCAACAGCTATTGTTTCAATTCAACCCAGAATTCTTATGTAATCATATAAAGCGTGCATGTTCAAGATAGCATGCATAGGTCAATGCAGGTCTGTGGAGATCTTCACAATTGCTGTAATTATCTGCGCAGAATCTCGAACGGCATTGACCACTTGCACCATGTAATCTCAACTGTAATCCAGGTAATTTGTTGGGGCGGCAGGTATCTTAGTGGTTAAGAGTGTTGTGCCAGTAACCGAAAGGTCGCTGGTTCTAATCCCCGAGCCGACTATGTGAAATATCTGTCTGTGCCATTGAGCAAGGCACTTAACCCTAATTGCTCCTGTAAGTCGCCCTGGATAAGAGTGTCTGCTAAATGACGTAAATGTAAATTGGTTCTGCTATTAGATGAAGCACAGTGATAACACAATCTGTTGTATAAATAAACCAAATAGCTGACATTGGATTCCAATTTGAACTTTGGTTTTAAATGGTTGAAAGCGCAGTGATAGACATTTGGGTGACAACTAAACCAAAAACCAGACATTGTTTTTCCATTGGAATTCGGTTGTGGCCACGTGTAGCTCAGTTGGTAGAGCATGATGCTTGCAATGCCAGGGTTGTGGGTTTGATTCTCACAGGGGGCCAGTATGAAAATGTATGCGCTCACTAACTGTAAGTCGCTCTGGATAAGAGCGTCTGCTAAATGACTAAAATGTAGATGCTTGAAAGCATAGTTATACAACACTGTAAATTCAACAAACTTTTGGCTGTCTTTTTGAGTGGGCGAATATAGGTTGTAATCTCATTGATCAACATCTCAACCAAATATTACCCAATTATCCACGCTGAAATGACGTGGTGTCCCCAGTGGGCACTCTCTCAAAGAACTCAGTCGCTTCTGTGTCAAGGTACTCTCTATCTCAAGGTGCTCTCTATCTCAATGTACTCTCTATCTCCCTTAAGATGTCAACCCACTGTGCTCTGACGTCAACTCGTTACCTCAATTCAACTGCAAGGCTGCAGTGTTCAATTGTGTATGGCAGTGTCATAACACAGATTTTAGACTAGAGTATATACCGTATTACATCCCACACAAGCCGAAATATAACAGCGAAAACAGGAGTGGGAGATGGGAATCATTAGCTCGTTGGTGTTTGCTGAAGGCCAGAAGCAGTAGCGACTCGATGCAGACCAGCATTACTAAGATGCATGATGTAATACAGACTAACTTGTGTGGTCTACGAGATTTGCATATTCACAAGCGAATTAGGTCTGTCTCTTCCACTAGCAGTTGTTACTCCAAAAATAAGATAATAAAGAGAAGAGAAGATGAGGAAGTGAGGAGTTCTTATTCATAACATTAGAAAGTGAAAGAATAGTGAGTGAATGGTCAGTTTGGTCAAGACAAACTATGAATATTACAGAACACTGAAGTCATTCCAATATTTAATATTGGGAGTTACAGGGAAAGCACTTGCCCTGAGCCATGAGATGAACCAATAACAGATGCATTTGCTGTCATTTTTTTTTCCGTTTTTTGGTGGAACAAATATCAAAGTCCGATTGAAAGTGGCAATTGAATTAATAGGTTGTCTACTCCTTATTCATGATATATTACATTAACAGATAAGTCCCTGAGGTCTCCTTGCAGCTTGATATACCATTGCAGTATACATGGTTGGTCACAGACACTGTGGCAGCATCAGAATCTATCGATCCCCTTTTGAGTTTCGAGAGGGATTATGTCACCATTTCAAATGGTTATATTCTAGGTCTTTCTGACTCATTTTGGAAATTATTATAGAGCAGACTGATATGATTTACTATTTTTGAGCCATTGTCATCTGTGAGCAACTTGGTAATCCATTTCACCCAGTCTGAGAAGTTTGACATGGTTTAGCTGTTAAGGAAAATCAATTCCTAGCTTGGACCTCCAGAAATCATTTGAATATGTTATCTGAAATGTACAATTTGAGGTAGTAGTTCATGGTGAGTTGTCTAGTGAGAGTGAGGTTATATTTTCTGTTGTATCAGATGATGTATAACATAATTACACAAAATAAAGCTGTAAACTGTTCGATTGTGTCAACTTCCATTTAATTTGGGGAAATGTGACATGATACCTACAGTTATATCGACGTAAAAATATGTTGTTTATTGTAAGCATTCACTGCGCAACCCCACTTTCCACACACACTACCATAATGCATTCACAACCTCCAGAACACCTCACACCAGCCTCCAATGCATAATTTGAATAACTAGCCAAGGTCTCCAGGCTTGCATATAAACCCTTTTGCCATGTTCTCCATAGAGATACCTCTGTGCCCTTTTGCTATTGTTGATAGCCCGAACAATGAGTCACAACAATAAGACAAAGCGTACATACCCCAGGGTGGTACGCCCTACAAAGATAAACAACCTGCAATAGCGTAAAGTCTCTACAACACATCACAGAGTAGATCAAAGCATGTAATGCATCTAAATGGGGTTTGTTATTTTCTTTGTGTATTGCCTTGTTGTATCTTCAATATATATGGTATATAATCTATGCCATTTAGCAGACACTTTGATCCAAAGCGACTTACAGTCAAACCCACGATCCTAGCGTTGCAAGTGCCACACTCTACCAACTAAGCCACACAGGACCAAATCCTGATTGAAGCATCAGTGCTAAGATGTGTCATGATTGACATTTTTGTTCCACCGTTTTGCTGATGTTACGTTAAGTTTTATGTTAAGTATATAGGTGTAATACCGTCTCTATAATATGGCATCCGATTACTCGAGCTGTCGAAATGGAACACCTTGGCTCCCAGATGCATGGAATTGCGTCATTAATACCTGCTATTTTTTTTACCATCCACCGGTACTCTTGCAGAGAGGGTATAAGACACCAGGAACGCAGACAGCATTAGTTATACTCAAATCCTTGGAGTGACAGCCTGTAATCTTCTGTCTCGAGAGAAAGGCAAAAAACCTTTTGATCTTTTGACTAAGGATTACAGAGTGAACAGGAGAAATAGCTGAAAGGAGCTCTATACATTTGGTGTAGTCTCTCCTTGAACAAGCATAAACATTTCGTGAGCAATTATGAGTGAAGTTACCCAGCGCAGATCTCATTTACATTTAGGGTTAAAATGTTGTATTTTACCAGGTAAGTTGACTGAACACATTCTCATTTATAGCAACGACCTGGGGAATAATTGCACGGGAGAGGAGGGGGGATTAATGAGCCAATTGGAAGCTGGGGCTGATTAGCTGGCCATGATGGTATGAGGGCCAGATTGGGAATTTAGCCAGGACAACGGGGTTAACACCCCTACTCTTACGGTAAGTGCCATGGGATCTTTAGTGACCACAGAGAGTCAGGACACCCACTTAACGTCCCATCCAAAAGACGGCACCTTACACATGGCAATGTCCCCAATCACTTCACTGGGGCATTTGGATATTAATTTTTTTGATCAGAGGAAAGAGTGCCTCCTATATCTTGTAATACCTGTATTGCTGAGAATGGAAAATGGCAGCTACATGCCAACTATATTATGTCTCAGCATAGGCAGCAATCCGATTCGAAAGTGATATGAATATGTAACCTATGATTAATAAAATGAGATGAATAACGTCAGTGGCCTTGAGGTTAGAGTGTCTGCCCTGAGATTGTAAGGATGGGAGTTTGATTCCCACTGAGTCATACCAAAGGTTGTAAAAATGGGACCTGATGTGTCTCTGCTTGGCACTCAACATTAAGGAGATAGATTAGCAGTAAGGCCTGCGATAGTCCTGTCCAGCGGGTGTACTTGTAGGCTCCTGTACTCCTATGAGCTGTTCTGACTTTAACTAGTCAGTTAAAGGTCCAATGCATCCGTTTTTATCTTAATATACAATTCATTTCTGGGTAACAATGAAGTACCTTACTGTGATTTGTTTTCAATTAAAATGGTCAAATAAATAAATTACTTCTTAACAAAGAGCAATTTCTTAAGCAAGAATTTTGCTAGGACTGTCTGGGAGTGGTCTGAGTGGGGAGGGGAAAACTGAAATCTAACTGTTATTGGCAGAAAGGTTTGGAACTCTCTTATTGGTCTATTAACTAATTTACCGCCTGGTGATGTCAACAGGCAGGCCAAAACTCCAGCCCACCAAAACAGGCTGAAATGTTCAAATAGTTCTCACACTAAAAGGGCATTATCATCATTTTCACAATTTCACAGTATTATTTCAACCTCCATAGTGTGGGCATACAATATATATATATATATATATATATATATATATATATTGTGATGTCACGAGAGGCTACACAGCTTTCAGCGGGATTGCTCAAGTAGTGCAAGGAGACAAGGTTCAAACAAAACAAGGAATTTATTATAGGTCTTGGGAAATTAACGAAAGTATAACACCATTCTGTTCTCTGGTGGCTCTTTAAGGGTTAACAGTTCAGGGATGTCTCTTCCACATCCAAAATCATAACTCTCCTCGCTCAAATAACGTTTCCCCAGTCTTACTGTATTCCACGTTGCAGCTAGTGGCCAACCCAGCAAAACGTCCTTCCAAATGTCCCACACGTATTTCCACAGGTGCATATATCCAAAGGTGAGTATTTCCCAAAGGTAAGTATCTCCAAATCCTTATATTCCTCATGGAAGTGGACGTGCAGCACTCTTGTCCTCCAGAGAGCCCAGCTTGGAGACCGTGTCTCTTCCCTTCAACAAACCTTCAGCTCATCAGCTCCTGATTTGTTTCAGCTGCGTGGGGAAGATTGGCCATAGAGGGTGGAGTTCCCGACCATACCAGCAGATGGAGCCATAGCTGTCTGGGTTTGCAGCCACCTCAGGGGGATGTAACGTCCCTCCAGGACACAGCCCTCGTGACATCACACATCCCCCTCCTCGACCGACGTCCTCGTCGGGGTAAAGGCAGCGAAGAAGGCATCACGCCGGAGAGGGCGTCCGCATTGCCGTGGTGCTTGCCAGACTGCTCTCTCTTCAACTCCTCCAACTCTAGGACCAGGGACTCAGCCTCCTGTTGTCTCTCCTTGAGTTTCTTACTGAACGCATCAGCCTTGGTTTTAGCAGAGTTTAGCTTCTGTTGAGCAGCTTTCAGTTCCTTCTCTCTCTCTGCCTCCGCATTCTTCATCTTGTTCTCCAACACCTTGTACTTCTCCTCTGCCTTCTTCTGGACCTCCTTACTACTGCGCAGGGTCTCCTCACACTCCTCGATGGTCCTGCGCAGCCTCTCCAGCTCCTCCTGTTGCTTAGGGAAGGAGCTCTGTTGGAGTTTAGCCTGGAGGATATCTAACTCTTCTGTCTTCATGTCTAACTGTTGCTTTAACAAACGATACCTCTCAGCGGTCCCCTTCAGACCAGACAGTTCTTTGTCCAGATTCTGTAGCTCCGTCTCTGTGTCGGTCTGGGCACCTGCCATCCCTATCAGAGCCCGGGCGGGAGTGAGTAATTCGGAGGATTGCACCGGAGCCTTCCCAGGATGAGTCTTGCCTCTCCGTTTCCGAGGTACTCGGGTTATCCTCTCCTGAGACTCTCTCCAGAGTGGGTAAAAGGCTGGGCAGTCTCGTCCAATTAGGACAGGGACGGGGAGGGAATCAACCACCCCGCCGTCGTGTGTATGGTTCCCCGTGTGCTGGTCATTGTAAGTTCAGTAATGGGGTATTCTCTGGTGTCCCCATGGACACAGGAAACTGGGAGGACTTTCCCCGGGGTCAGACACGTTGGGCCCACCAAATCCTTACGCACCAGGGTGGCCCGGCTACCAGAATCCAGTAAGGCCTCCACATCATGGTGATTCACAGTTACCGGGCAGGTGGGGGGTCGATCTGGGCCGCCATCTACGACTCCCAAGAGCGAGGCAAAACGGTGTGTGGGTGCTGAGCTGGAGGACTCCGCAGTGGGCATAGGTTCATCGGCTGGTTTCCCACACTGCCAGGAGATATGTCCCATCTCCCCACACCGGGTAACACTGTCGAGTTTCCCCCTCCTGGTGTACTCTTCTTGGACCCGCCTGGTTTCTGGCTCCCCCTGGAGCCGGGATAAGTCCTGACGTGGCTGGGTTCGAGACCTGGGGTCCTTTGGACGGGTTCTTCCCATTTGTGGTGGGGCCGCCCTCCTGGGGTCTTTTCGGGAAGCATTCAGCATCTCCGCTGTGGCCTGGTACTTTTTCCACAGCTTCCACGGTCAGATCAGCCGTGGTCAAGGCCTGTTGACTGATGAACCGTTTGGCCTCATAAGGCAGGGCGCGTAGGTAACGATCCACCACAACGGCCTCCACCACCGCCGCTGCTGTATTCCTCTGCGGATCCAGCCATTTCCTTGCGATTCGGACAAGTTCATGCATCTGCGCCCGAGGAGGTTGGTCTGGTTGGAAGGTCCAACTGTGAAAGCGCTGGGCCATACCAAACTTTGTGAGTCCATATCTGCTGAGGATCTCAGACTTCAGGGCATCATAGTCAATAACCTGGTCAGGGCCCAGGTCCCGGACAGCATTCAGCGATTCCCCCGGTTAGAAAGGGGGCTAACAGACCAACCCACTGTTGCTTGGGCCAGGCTTCCCTAGTGGCCGTGGCCTCAAATGCATGCAGGTATGCCTCAATGTCATCGGTAGCTCCATCTTAGATATAAAGTCACTTGCCTTTATTGGGCGGGTATTTTGGACAACCCTCTGTCTCTGCAACTGCAATTCCTCTGCCTTCAGAAGGTTGGCTTTCTTTTGCTCCTCCAAGAGAGCCACGTTTGCTTGCATCTGGGCGTGCTGGCCAGCAACAAGGGCTTTCAATATGTCCTCCATTTCAGTCGGCGGGGAGACTACGGCCAACTTGGAAAACTGGGTGATCAAACCTTCGGTATCCTCCTCTGACATGCACTATTAACGCTGAGCGTGCCTGTGTTCTCCACCATCTGTGATGTCACGAGAGGCTACACAGCTTTCAGCGGGATTGCTCAAGTAGTGCAAGGAGACAAGGTTCAAACAAAACAAGGAATTTATTATAGGTCTTGGGAAATTAACGAAAGTATAACACCATTCTGTTCTCTGGTGGCTCTTTAAGGGTTAACAGTTCAGGGATGTCTCTTCCACATCCAAAATCATAACTCTCCCTCGCTCAAATAACGTTTCCCCAGTCTTACTGTATTCCACGTTGCAGCTAGTGGCCAACCCCAGCAAAAACGTCCTTCCAAATGTCCCACACGTATTTCCACAGGTGCATATATCCAAAGGTGAGTATTTCCCAAAGTGTAAGTATCTCCAAATCCTTATATTCCTCATGGAAGTGGACGTGCAGCACTCTTGTCCTCCAGAGAGCCCAGCTTGGAGACCGTGTCTCTTCCCTTCAACAAACCTTCAGCTCATCAGCTCCTGATTTGTTTCAGCTGCGTGGGAAGATTGGCCATAGAGGGGTGGAGTTCCCGACCATACCAGCAGATGGAGCCATAGCTGTCTGGGGTTGCAGCCACCTCAGGGGATGTAACGTCCCTCCAGGACACAGCCTCTCGTGACATCACACAATATATATATATATATAAACACAGGAAAATCATGTTTTTGACTGCACTGTGCCTTTAAAGTAATTTAACCTTGTCTGAACCAGCCCATCTCCTCTCACTGGGTAAACACTGGTTGAATCAATGTTGTTTCCACGTCATTTCAATTAAATTACGTTGAACCAATGTGGAATAGACGTTGAATTGACGTCTGTGCCTAGTGGGCTGTTTCTGTAGCATGAGGCATCTTGTACCCTGGACAGGATGGTAGTCTATCGCAGGGTCAGGGTCAGTTAGTGTGGTCAATTCCTGGACCCATCACTATTTAAATTCTACAAAACAGTATCTTGAGATGTTATTACTTCACAATGGTGGCTGCAATGTTCATGTTTGGAGACTTAACCTACCAAACAAAGTGAGTGAGTTTAGCATGGCAATTATGGGACTGTGATGTAGAACAGCTCTAAATGAATTGGACGATGAGGTAGTCATGTGCTGTAGGCACTAATCCCTGAATGAAATCCCATCTCAAACTGAACGTCCTTTTGTCGCTATGTTTAGTGTTCAAAGGACCACGACTGGGTTCTGGTGAAAGCCTTCATTGCCTCATCTTTCCCAATGAACAACTTGGCTTCCCAATGAAATCCCCAGTGCATCCCAAATGGCACCCTATTCTCCATATAGTGCACTACTTTTGACCAGGGCCCATGGGGCTCCTAGAGAGACTTTCCGTTTCCAATTATGAAGAAATATGGACGAGAGACGGCGACTGTCACAGGTCCCCCCCCCCCACCCTCCCTCCGAAATTTCATTTTAATTAATCTCTGGCAGAAATCGCCAGCTCGGCGACATGCAACACATCGCCGGCCCCTGAAGTACATCCAATCTTCTGTCTCAATAGGCATTAAATTAGCAAGAACATTTCCACTGTCATCACCTCTGCGCACATAACAAATGGAATAAATTTGGCGACGTGACATAATGGAGCACTAACAAATGACTTTGACTTGGTGTGGACGGTGGGAGGGAGTGTTGGAGGGACACTGAGCAGGTGAATCACTACCTTGGCCACTTTATCATGTAGGAGCTTGAATGTGCAGAAAGGCAGATTTGGAAATATTGAATGGGAGGGAGATTTTCGGCTCTTTGGTGATGTCTGTGGATTTCTTCCAGTGCAGTGATGTCATGTTTGGTTTTACAGAATGTCAAGGAACAACTTTTGGGCTGTTGCCAATGGATGTCCTGAAGTAATGTTTTAGGTGTTTTACCTTTTCGATTATGACTGCCTCAACTATATTCTGGCTGACTGCCAAGCTTAATTGACAATGTGTACTCTCACTTGGCATTGGTTGCGAATGTATCTAAGGTTTATGCGCCTGTAATACAAGTGTATTGTTTTATTAAACATGTTGCTCGTCTGACTCTGAATTTAATTTGTGTAAATTGCTTTCATTTATGAATATATGGGAGAGTGGGGTAAGTTGAGCACTTTGTTCCATTCAGCATCACTCCTTCAAGGGAAATGCAGTATTCTTTCTAACAAAGATGTCTACATATATTTCAGGATGTTGTGTATCCCTGTAAATAATCAGAAATCATGTCAACATTACAGTTTTGAAAGTATAGTTTGTCCCAAAAAAGTGGTCTCTTGGCACAATTTACAAACAACCACACACACTATATATACAAAAGTATGTGGACACCGCTTCAAATTATTGGATTTGGCTATTTCAGCCACACCCGTTGCTGTCGGGTGTATAAAATCGAGCACACAGTCATGCAATCTCCATGGACAAACATTGGCAGTAGAATGGCCTTAACGAAGAGCTCAGTGACTTTCAAAGTGGCACCGTCATAGGATGCCACCTTTCCAACAAGTCAGTTAGTCAAATTTCTGCTCTGCTAGAGCTGCCCCGGTGTAAGTGCTGTTATTGGAAACATCTAGGCGCTACAATGGCTCAGCCGGGAAGTGGTAGGCCACACAAGCTCACAGAACGGGAACGCCAAGTGCTGAAGCACGTAGCGCGTAAAAATCATCTGTCCTCGGTTGCAACACTCACTACCGAGTTCCAAACTGCATCTGGAAGCAACGTCTGCACAACAACTGTTCGTTGGGAGCTTCAGGAAATGGGTTTCCATGGCCGAGCAGCCGCATACAAGCCTAAGATCACAATGCGTAATGCCAATCGTCGGCTGGAGTGGTGTAAAGCTCGCCGCAATTGGTCTCTGGAGCAGTGGAAACGCATTCTCTGGAGTGATGAATCACGCTTCACCATCTGGCAGTCCGACGGACAAATCTGGGTTTGGCGGATGCCAGGAGAACGCTACCTGCCCCTATGCATAGTGCCAGCTGTAGAGTTTGGTGGAGGAGGAATAATGGTCTGGGGCTGTTTTTCATGGCTCTTGCTAGGCACCTTATTTCCAGTGAAGGGAAATCTTAATGCTACAGCATACAATGACATTCTAGACGATTCTGTGCTTCCAACTTAGTGGCAATAGTTTGGGGAAGGCCCTTTCCTGTTTCAGCATGACAATGCCCCCATGCACAAAGCGAGGTCCATACAGAAATGGTTTGTCGAGATCGGTGTGGAAGAACTTGACTGGCCTGCACAGAGCCCTGATCTCAACCCAATTGAACACCTTTGGGATGAATTGGAACGCCAACTGCAAGCCAGGCCTAATCGCCCAACATCAGTGCCTGATGTCACTAATGCTCTTGTGGCTGAATGGAAGCAAGTCACCGCAGCAATGTTCCAACATCTAGTGGAAAGCCTTCCCAGAAGAGTGGAGGCTGTTATAGCAGCAAAGGGGGGACCAACTCCATATTAATGCCCATGATTTTGGAATGAGATGTTCGACGAGCAGGTATCCACATACTTTTGGTCATGTAGTGTATTACAGTCAAATATACAGAATACGAACCTTCCATTCCAGTTTAAAAATGGATATAGCGTTCTACAAAAAAAATCTAAAATCTATTAGTACAAAATCTGAGAACAGTAGGCTTTAATTGTACCCACACATGAAGGTACCCATAAGAATTCATTTCAGATGAAAAAACACAACTGTGAAAAATGTGTGGATATAGCGTTTTGGCATTAAACTCTTTAATTATGTAGTCAATTCACTGGGAACGCCAGAACAGTGTCTACAGAGCGAAACGGGACAAGGATTAGCATGTGTTAGGGTCCCAAATGGCACCCTATTCCCTAGATAGTGGAATACACTCTTAGAAAAAAGGGTTCCAGAAGAGTTCCTCAGCTGTCCCCATAGGAAAACACTTTTTGGTGCCAGGTAGAACCCTCTGTAGAAAGGAACCAAAAGGGTCATTTCTTCCTGTAACCAAAAAGGGTTCTTCAAAGGGTTTGCATATGGGGACAGCCGAATAACCTTTTTTAAAGGTTCTAGATAGCACCTTTTTTTTTCTAAGAGTGTAGGTCTATGGTCAAAAGTAGTGCACTCTATAGGAAATGGGGTGTAATTTGTGACATTAGGTTACAACCATCCATAGTAGGCCTACTCATTGTCATATGATTCTCAAAAGTCACGCTATTTATGCACAGAGGAACAAAAAGATGACAGCTAATTTCAAATGCATTGCATGTGCACACACACATCCCTTACAAAGTAGAAACTTGCATTCCTGAACCACATGCTCTCCAGTCGGCACACATCAATGTCTGACCCCATAGCTCCATATTTAGAGACAACTCTGCCCTATATTCGGAAAGATACCGCATGTATCATTACTCTGGGATTTAAACAATAAAGTGGTCACCCCGCCACTTTTTTTTGGTAAACAGCTGAGAGTTTAATTTTATTTCACCTTTATTTAACTAGGCAAGTCAGTTAAGAACAAAATGTTATTTACAATGACGGCCTACCAAAAGGCAAAAGGCCTCCTGCGGGGACGGGGCTGGGATAAAAAAAAAAAAAGAGAGACACCACAACACTACATAAAGAGAGACCTAAGACGACAACACAGCATGGCAGCAACACATGACAACACAGCATGGTAGCATCACAACATGGCAGCAGCACAACATGGTAGCAGCATAAAACATGATACAAACATTATTGGGCACAGACAACAGCACAAAGGGCAAGAAGGTAGAGATAGGGCTGTGGCGGTCACGAAATTTCGTCAACCGGTCATTGTCAAGCAAATGACTGTCGGTCTCACGGTAATTTACGTTAATTAACATAAACACATTTAGCATCTCCTGGCTTCCACACACAGTCTACAAGCCACTGATGCAGACTTTTGGAACATCTACATTTAAAAAAGTCTAATAAATCCATGTAATGTAGCCTACACCTTCACAATAAATCCTTCTTTAGACAAGTTTAAAGAAGCATGATATGAAGAAAATGTAGTCTATTTCAAAAGAACAGAATAGCATACTCTTCAGTTGTCCTGATCTGGCTATGCCAAATGGCTGTGGGCTATACTAGTTCATTTAGCAGACAAGATTTGCTTAGAATTCCGTGGCATTATTTTATAGTATTTTATAGTATGAAGAATACAATTTGAACAAAGCTGAATAAAATAGAAAGGATATTTTCTCCAAGCGCTTAGTATTAGGAAAGTTGAGAAATAAATATAGTAGGCCTAGCCTATAGAAAGCTGATGGGAACCTCCTCTTTTTAATAGAGGTCATCACTGTTTTCTCACGCAATTACATAGCCTATAGAAATGTTGCGCAACATGAGCTCATGGGCTCTCATGAAGAGTTTGATTAGATTTTCCATTACATTTACATTGATGTCAGAGTGATTAGAGGGACAATAGAGTGCTGAGTACCAGGCAGTTAGCAAGTTTGGTAGGCTACTAATGACCATCAGCAGCATCAGAGCCTGGAGCAGCCTAATTGCTGTGACTAAACGATCAAGTGAAATTTGACTGCCTTCATGACTTGTGACCGCTGGTGTGGCGGTAATACGGTCACCGCAACAGCCCTAGTTAGAGACAACAATACATCAGTATGAAAAATGTATGCACTCTCTAACTGTAAGTCGCTCTGGATAAGAGCGTCTGCTAAATGACTAAAATGTAAATGTAAAATCACCCAAAGCAGCCAGAAGTGTCAGTAAGCGTGTCCATGATTGCGTCTTAGAATGATGAGATGGAGATAAAACTGTCCAGTTTGAGTGTTTTTTGCAGCTCGTTCCAGTCAATAGCTGCAGAAAACTGAAAAGAGGAGCGACCCAGGGATGTGTGTGCTTTGGGAACCTTAAACCTCTACGGGATCGGTGTCCCGTATACGGGACGGTTGAGCTAACATGCGCTAATGTGATTAGCATGACTGTTGTAAGTAACCACTTACAACAGTAGTTATTACAGTGAAAAAATACCATGCGATTGTTTGAGGAGAGTGCACAACAACAACAAAACTTATCACGGCAACTGGTTTGATACATTCACCTCTGAAGGTAAATAATGTACTTACATTCAGTAATCTTGCTCTGATTTGTCATCCTAAGGGTCCCAGAGATAAAATGTAACAGTTTTGTTTGATAAAATCTATTTTTATATTCAAATGTAGGAACTGGGTTCTACAGTTTGAATCCCTGCTGTCTCTGCCTCCACACCCACCCCGCCCGGCCATCTAGATGTGAGAAAGTTAGTGTATAAGCTAATGATCCATTGGGACAGACGCGAACTGGCTAAATCGATTCAGTAACTAGCTTTACATGTAACTAGCTAACAGTAGCTACTAAGGGTAAGTTATAACCTACATTTATTTTAATTTTATTTTTACATACTGGTAACCAGAGTCGTTCAAAAGTAATTCAAGACATGGGTGACTAGTTAACGTTAGCTTGGCTCTCTCTGTGTGTTTCATACCGTGGGAGGAGGGGTTGGTTCTTTGACAGAGTGCAATGGCTATTCTAGCTAGCTAACTAACTGGCTGAATAAGTTGACGACGTACTCTCTCAAACTGCCAAAACTAACCCCAAAACTTTACACAACGTTAGACACGGACACGAATGATCTGTTTAGCATGGTAACACACTATTGGTAGTTTGTTGTAACCGAGTATTGGTGCTAAACCGTGTTATTGGAAGCTAGCATGCTAGTTAGCTATGGCGTCATAGGATACGGTCCTGGGCAGTTTTCACGGAAGAATACTGTACCAAGTTAGCTAGCTGAATAAACTAAGTTAGTCTATTCCTAGAAAACATTGAACCGCTGTAGTTTACAACAATTATAATTTCTAAAGTGGAAGTTGGGAGAGTTATATTTGAGTGTTTCAGTGAAACGTAAGTGAGGGAGACCCCGCTCTCTCGCTTTCCCAGATGTTTAGTTAATTTCATTCTGATCTCCTTTGCATTATTGTGGCCTTTTCTGTAGCCTGTCAACTAATGTATGTGTCTGTCTATCCCTGTTCTCTCCTCTCCGCCATACAAACGCTTCATACCGAGTGGCTGCTGCCACTCTAATCTGGTGGTCCCTGCGTGCATGACCCACGTGGAGTTCCAGGTCTCCGGCAGCCTCTGGAACTGCCGTTCTGCAGCCAACAAGGCAGAGTTAATCTCAGCCTATGCTACCCTCCAGTCCCTCGACTTCTTGTCGGGAAATGGATGAAAACTAGACTCCCTGCAGACCTGTCATCTTTTCACTCCCTCCTCTCTACATTCTCTTCCTCTGTTTCCGCTACTAAAGCCACATTCTACCACTCTAAATTTCAAGCCTCTGCCTCTAACCCTAGGAAGCTCTTTGCCACCTTCTCCTCCCTGATGAATCCTCCTCCTCCTCCCCCTCCCTCCTCCCTCTCTGTGGATAACTTCGTCAACCATTTTGAAAAGAAGGTTGACGACATCCGATCCTCATTTATTATGTCAAAAGACACCGCTGGTCCTGCTCACTCTGCCCTACCCTATGCTTTGACTTCTTTCTCCCCTCTCTCTCCAGATGAAATCTTGCGACTTGTGACGGCCGGCCGCCCAACAACCTGCCCGCTTGACCCTATCCCCTCCTCTCTTCTCCAGACCATTTCCGGAGACCTTCTCCCTTACCTCACCTCGCTCATCAACTCAGCCTTGACCGCTGGCCATGTCCCTTCCATTTTTAAGAGAGCGATAGTTGCACCCCTACTCAAAAAACCTACACTCGATCCCTCCGATGTCAACAACAACAGACCAGTATCCCTTCTTTCTTTTCTCTCCAAAACTCTTGAGCGTGCCGTCTCTAGCCAACTCTCCTGCTATCTCTCTCAGAATGACCTTCTTGATCCAAACCAGTCAGGTTTCAAGACTGGTCATTCAACTGAGACTGCTCTTCTCTGTGTCACGGAGGCTCTCCGCACTGCTAAAGCTAACTCTCTCTCCTCTGCTCTTATCCTTCTAGACCTATCTGCTGCCTTTGATACTGTGAAACATCAGATCCTCCTCTCCACCCTCTCCGAGTTGGGCATCTCCGGCGCTGCTCACTCTTGGATTGCGTCTTACCTGACAGGTCGCTCCTACCAGGTGGCGTGGCAAGAATCTGTCTCCGCACCACGTGCTCTCACCACTGGTGTCCCCCAGGGCTCAGTTCTAGGCCCTCTCCTATTCTCTCTATACACCAAGTCACTTGGCTCTGTCATATCCTCACATGGTCTCTCCTATCACTGCTACGCAGATGACACACAATTAATTTTCTCCTTTCCCCCTTCTGATAACCAGGTGGCGAATCGCATCTCTGCATGTTTGGCAGACATATCAGTGTGGATGTCGGATCACCACCTCAAGCTGAACCTCGGCAAGACAGAGCTGCTCTTCCTCCCGGGGAAGGACTGCCCGCTCCATGATCTCGCCATCACGGTTGACAATTCCATTGTGTCCTCCTCCCAGAGTGCAAAGAACCTGGACAACACCCTGTCATTCTCCGCTAACATCAAAGCGGTGACCCGATCCTGCAGGTTCATGCTCTACAACATTCGTAGAGTACGACCCTACCTCACACAGAAAGCAGCACAGGTCCAACAAATCACTGTTGGCTGGGCTCCCTGCATGTGACATTAAACTCCTACAACTTATCCAGAATGCTGCAGCCTGTCTGGTGTTCAACCTTCCCAAGTTATCTCATGTCACCCTGGCTTCCAGTTGAGGCTTGCATCTACTACAAGACCATGGTGCTTGCATACGGAGCTGTGAGGGGAACGGCACCTCCTTACCTTCAGGCTCTGATCAGACCCTACACCCAAACGAGGGCATTATGTTCATCCACCTCTGGCCTGCTAGCCCCCCTACCTCTACGGAAGCACAGTTCCCGCTCAGCCCAGTCAAAGCTATTCGCTGCTCTGGCACCCCAATGGTGGAACAAGCTCCCCCACGACGCCAGGACAGTGGAGTCACTCACCACCTTCCGGAGACACTTGAAACCCTACCTCTTTAAGGAATACCTGGAATAGTATAAAAGTAATCCTTCTACCGCTCCCTCCCCCACCACACCATAAAAAATAAAATAAAATAAAAATGGTTGTCCCACTGGCTGTCATAAGTTGAATTCACCAATTTGTAAGTCGCTCTGGATAAGAGCATCTGCTAAATGATGTAAATGTAAATGTATGACATTCCTGGGAGTGTGTAAACTTACATTTTGTATTACCATATCATTTTTGTATGTTCTCTATAGTTATGTACTTGAAAGTGTATCAATTGACCAATTTGACACATTTGTGTAGACTTGATACAAAATAGTCCAGTATTGCAATGCTTCACTGGATCAATCTGAAACTTTGCACACGCACTGCTGCCATATAGTGGCCAACATCTAAATTGCGCCTAAACTGCAATATTATATTGTGTCTTTTCTCTTCCATTTCAAAGATGATGGAACAAAACAAAAAATTTAAACGGTATGTTTATTTTATTTTATATTTTACAAGATCTGTGTTATATTCTCCTACATTAATTTCAGATTTTCACAAACTTCAAAGTGTTTCCTTTCAAATGGTATCAATAATATGCATATCCTTGCTTCAGGTAATGAGCTACAGGCAGTTAGATTTGGGTATGTCATTTTAGGCGAAATTGAAAAAAAGGGTCAGATCCTTAAGAGGTTAACAGAATATGACTGGCAGAACGGGTGTTGTATGTGGAGGATGAGGGCTGCAGTTGGTATCTCAGATAGGGGGGAGTGAGGCCTAAGAGGGTTTTATAAACAAGCATCAACCAGTGGGTCTTGCGTCGGGTATACAGAGATGGCCAGTTTACAGAGGAGTATAGAGTGCAGTGATGTGTCCTATAAGGAGCATTGGTGGCAAATCTGATGGCCGAATGGTAAAGAACATCTAGATGCTCGAGAGCACCCTTACCTGCCAATTTATAAATTACGTATCCGTAATCTAGTATGGGTAGGATGGTCATCTGAATCAGGGTTCATTTGGCAGCTGTGGTGAAAGATTAGCGATTTATGATAGAGGAAACCAAGTCTAAATTTAACCTTAGCCTGCAGCTTGGATATGTGCTGAGAGAAGGACAGTGTACCGTCTAGCCATACTCCCAAGTACTTGTATGAGGTGACTACCTCAAGCTCTAAACCTTCAGAGGTAGTAATCACACCTGTGGGGAGAGAGGCATTCTTCTTACCGAACCACATGACCTTTGTTTTGGAGGTGTTCAGAACAAGGTTAAGGGCAGAGAAAGCTTGTTGGACACTAAGAAAGCTTTGTTGTAGAGCGTTTAACACAAAATCCGGGGAGGGGCCAGCTGAGTATAAGACTGTATAATCTGCATATAAATGGATGAGAGAGCTTCCTACTGCTTGAGCTATGTTGTTGATGTACAGTGCCTTCGGAAAGTATTCAGACCCCTTGACTTTTTCCACATTTTGTTAGGTTACAGCCTTATTCTAAAATTGATAAAATTGTTTTTTTTCCCTCATCAATCTACTACCAATACCCCATTTTGACAAAGCAAAAACAGTTTTTTAGAATTTTTTGCTAATTTATTAAACATAAAAAACGGAAATATCACATTTACATAAGTATTCAGACCCTTTACTCAGTACTTTGTTGAAGCACCTTTGGCAGCTATTAAAGCCTTGAGTCTTCTTGGGCATGACGGTACAAGCTTGGCACACCTGTATTTAGGGAGTTTATCCCATTTTTTTCTGCAGATCCTCTCAAGCTCTGTAAGGTTGGATGGGGAGTGTTGCTGCACAGCTATCTTCAGGTCTTTCCAGAGATGTTCGATCTGGTTCAAGTCCGGGCTCTGGCTGGGCCACTCAAGGACATTCAGAGTCTTGTCCCGAAGCCACTCCTGCGTTGTCTTGGCTGTGTGCTTAAGGTCGATGTCCTGTTGGAAGGTGAACCTTCGCCCCAGTCTGAGGTCCTGAGCACTCTGGAGCAGGTTTTCATCAAGGATGTCGCTGTACTTTGCTCCGTTCATCTTTGCCTCGATCCTGACTAGTCTCCCAGTCCCTGCCACTGAAAAACATCTCCACAGCATGATGCTGCCACCACAATGCTTCACTGTAGGGATGGTGCAAGGTTTCCTCCAGACGTGATGCTTAGCATTCAGGCCAAAGAGTTCAATCTTGGTTTCAACAGACCAGAGAATCTTGTTTCTCATGGTCTGAGTCTCGTTAGATGCCTTTTGGCAAACTCCAAGCGGGCTGTCATGTGCCTTTTACTGAGGAGTGGAATTTGTCTGGCCACTCTGCCATAAAGGCTTGAATGGTGACATCATTTAGGACCTTTAAGGTTGCAGTGACTCATCCATAACCTGGGCGGAAACCAGATTGCATACCAGAGAGAATACTATAGACATCAATAAAGCCAGTCAGTTGATTATTGACAAGTTCTCTTCAACACTTTTACATTTACATTTTACATTTTAGTCATTTAGCAGACGCTCTTATCCACAGCGACATACAGTTAGTGAGTGCATACATTTTCATACTGGCCCCCCGTGGGAAACGAACCCACAACCATGGCGTTGCAAGCGCCATGCTCTACCAACTGATCAACATGGCAAAATAGAAATTGGCCTATAACAGTTAGGATTAACAATTGGTAGTTAGTCTTATACCATCGCTGCAACTCCCGTACAGACTCGGGAAAGGCAAAGGTCGAGAGCCATGCATCCTCCGAAACACAACCCTGCCAAGCCACACTGCTTCTTGACATACTGCTTGATTAACCTGGAAGCCAGCCGCACCAATGTGTTGGAGGAAACACCGTACAACTGGTGACCGAAGTCAGCGTGCATGCACCCGGCCCGCCACAAGGAGTCCCTAGAGCGCGATGGGACAAGGACATCCCGGCAGGCCAAACCCTCCCAGACGACGCTGGGCCAATTGTGCGCCGCCTCATGGGTCTCCCGGTCGCGACACAGCCTGGGATCGAACCTGGGTCTGTAGTGACACCTCTAGCACTGCGATGCAGTGCCTTAGACCACTGCGCCAGTCAGGAGGCCCCTCTCTGTGCAACTTTGTGCATATATTAGCCAGTGACAGTTTAATTAGGTAGGCTGTTGCACGAGTAGTTAGTCGAAGGCCCATATGTCATGATGAGATTATTACTTGGTCATATTCTTTATGTTTATTGATCTGTAGTGTCCTTATTGCAGCCATTGGAGAAGGTGTGGTCCATATAGCACTCTTGGTGGAGCTGTCCAGTCAGTTAGGATTAGGGTTGCAAAATTCCATTAAGTTTCCCCAAATTCCTCTGTTTTCCAGAAATTCTGGTTTTAAGATTCCTGGAATTACGAGGGGATAAGGAGGAATTTTTCAACCAGGGTTTCTGGAAAAGCAGGGGATTTTGCAAGCCTATTCAGGACTGGGGACAGCACCTTATGAACCCATCCCCTATCACAGTATTTGCGGACTTTGTTGGTCCTGGGCTTGCCAGCTCTTGGGCTTCTGTTACTGTGTCAACAACCAGCACTGTGATACTTCACAATGACATTTTTTGCACAAATCCAATGCAAGTCAACTACATAGGTATATGAACAACTTAATGTAAAGTGATACAAAGTCGAAAAGGGTAATATGTAAACTTTTTAAGTACTTGAAAGTAGCAGTGCTTCTGCAACACAGTCGGAAACTGTTCCCATTTCAACACAGTAAGCAGAAACTGCCATGTACATAAAGTATGTGAAGAGCATTTGTTTCACCGGGGAGGGCCCTTATTCAGTGTCTTCTTATAAACATGATTTGTTTATTGTGATCATATGTGAGTAAGAAAACACTGAATAAAGACTAATAAAATGGTTAATAATGCCGCTATACTTTTAATCAGTACCTATTATGTAATCCCTATGCTAGCCCTATGGGGCGTAAAAGCATGACCAGACAGGAAGGGGCGAAGCGAGATGTTTCACCCTCGCCAAAATCTAGCCAAATCCAAATTCTATGGGCTTATTTTGGACCTAAGTTTGTCGCCTGTCTTCCCGCCTTTGGGCCAACGACTCCCATTGTTAGGGAGGAGAGATGAGCATCTTGTCATTACTGTATATGAGATCTCTGGCATGACTGAGCACACTTGTTGTGCAACCTCCCTTTTGTTCTCCTTCCTCTGTCTCCTGCGTTTTAATTAGCTCAGACTGGTTCAACCTTCCAACCCAGTCAGTTCCTAGCACATCCTGGAGCTAAATTACCATTCCACGCTAATTACCAACACTGTCTGCAATAATCTGCTTCATAACGAGCCGCCCTCCCATTGATGTATCCATATTTCTCTTCTTCTCCTCCTTCTCCTCTCGCTGTCTCTCGCTCTCTCTCTAATTCCTTTCTCATTTCCATGTTTTCCCAGATATTGGTGAGGTAACTTCTCACTGACGGCGTTACGGCTTCGAGAAGCCTGTCCCTCAAGACTAATGAACATTAAAAAGCAATCAGGTGATAGCAGCGGTTTCGGCAGTATTTATCTTTTTTTTTTATTGCTCACGCCAGGTCATGGCTCCAGCGCTGTTTAAATGATTGCTATGTAAATCACCTGAAGTGCTTTCGTATTGGAAAGCAGCAGATTTAAGGTGCTGGTCGAGGCGCTAAGACTAAGTGGACAGTAACCCAATATTCAAGGAGACTTTGGAGAGGGGCCTACTCTGCTCATTTGTCAGCATGTCTGTCTAGCGTGTGTGGACACCACGTTCTGAGAAGTTCCCTCCACGGTGAAACAAATGCACTTCACATACTTTATGTACATGGCAGTTTCTGCTTACTGGGCACAGTTTCCAACTGTGTTGCAGAAGCACTGTTACTTTCTAGTACTTCAAAAGTTTACGTATTACCCTTTTCGACTTTGTATCACTTTACATTAAGTTGTTCTTATACCTATTTAGTGGACTTGCATTGGATTTGTGCAACAAATGTTAAAAAGTTAGCATTTGAAACCGAGGCCAGGTAAATAAAACCAAATCATGGATCGGTTTCATACCTTGTCGATAGACTGCTTACAGGGTAAGGGGATGTCGTTTTCTAATTTGGGTGCACTATCCCTTTAATCAGTGTCTGTCCATGGATTACTATTATGTGCCATAGTCGCACAAGACCAACACAGATAGTAGTCATTCATTCCCACTGGGTACACACTGGTTGAGTTAACGTTGTTTCCACGTCATTTCAATGAAATTACATTGAACCAATGTGGAATAGACGTTGAATTGGTGTCTGTGCTAGTGGGTTGTTACTGTATTATTCCCTTCTAAAGGATATATTGAAGTGTCATCCGACATTCAACTATGAATCCCCCAACTTTGAAAGTTTCTTACATTAACATTTTAGTCATTTAGCAGACACTCTTATCCAGAGCGATTTACAGGAGCAATTAGGGTTAAGTGCCTTGCTCAAGGGCACATTGACAGATTTTTCACCTAGTCAGCTCGGGGATTAGAACCAGCAACCTTTCGGTTACTGGCACAACGCTCTTAACCACTAAGCTACCTGCCGCCTCAAGCGCAGTCGCAAAAAACATTAAACGCTATGATGAAACTGGCAATCATGATGACCGCCACAGGAAAGGAAGACCCAAAGTTACCTCTGCTGCAGAGGATAAATTCATTAGAGTTAACTGCACCTCAGATTACAGCCCAAATAAATGCTTCACAGAGTTCAAATAACAGACACATCTCAACATCGATTTGCTGCAAAGAAACCACTACTAAAGGACACCAATAAGAAGAAGAGACTTGCTTGGGCCAAGAAACACGAGCAATAGACATTATACTGATGGAAATCTGTCCTTTGGTCTGATGAGTCCAAATGTGAGATTTCTGGTTCCAACCACCGTGTCTTTGTGAGACGCAGAATGTGAACAGATGATCTCCGGATGTGTGGTTCCCACCGTGAAGCATGGAGGACGAGGTGTGATGGTGTGGGGGTGCTTTGCTGGTGACACTGTCTGTGATTTATTTAGAATTCAAGGCACACTTAACCAGCATGGCTACCACAGCATTCTGCAGCAATACCTCATCCCATCTGGTTTGGCCTTCGTGGGACTATCATTTGTTTTTCAACAGGACAATGACCCAACACATCTCCAGGCTGTGTAAGGGCTATTTGACCAAGAAGAAGAGTGATGGAGTGCTGCATCAGATGACCTAGCCTCCACAATCCACCGACTTCAACCAAATAGAGATGGTTTGGGATGAGTCGGACCGCAGAGTGAACGAAAAGCTATTAGAATCTAAAGAATCTAAAATATATTTTGATCATCCGTTCACCAACACCGCGTCTCACAAAGACACGCCGGTTGGAACCAAAAATCTCCATATTGGACTCCAGACCAAAGGACACATTTCCACCGGTCTAATGTCCATTGCTCGTGTTTCTTGGCCCAAGCAAGTCTCTTCTTCTTATTGGTGTCTTTTAGTAGTGGTTTCTTTGCAGCAATTCGACCATGAAGGCCTGATTCACGCAGTCTCCTCTGAACAGTTGATGTTGAGATGTGTGTGTTACTTGAACTCTGTGAAGCATTTATTTGTGCTGCAATTTCTGAGGCTGGTAACTGTAATGAACGTTTCCTCTGCAGCAGAGGTAACTCTGGGTCTTCCATTCCTGTGGCGGTCCTCATGAGAGCCAGTTTCATCATAGTGCTTGATGGTTTTTGCGACTTGAAATGTTCTGTATTGACTGACCTTCATGTCTTAAAGTAATGATGGACTGTCGTTTCTCTTTGCTTATTTGAGCTGCTCTTGCCATAATATGGACTTGGTATTTTACCAAATAGGGCTATCTTCTGTATACCCCCCACCTTGTCACAACACAACTGATTGGCTCAAATGCATTAAGAAGGAAAGTAATTCCACAAATTAACTTTTAAGAAGGCACACCTGTTAATTGAAATGCATTCCAGGTGACTACCTCATGAAGCTGGTTGAGAGAATGCAAAGCGTGTGCAAAGCTGTCATCAAGGCAAAGGGTGGCTATTTGAAGAATCTCAAATATAAAATATATTTTGATTTGTTGAACACTTTTTTGGTTACTACATGATACCATATGTGTTATTTCATAGCTTTGATGTCTTCACTACTTTTCTACATTGTAGAAATAAAAATAAAGAAAAACCCTTGAATGAGTAGGTGTTCTAAAACTTTTGACCGGTAGTGTATATGTCAGGCCTATATGACAGTATTCTTAAAACAGGGGGTTCTGTGTATTTCAGGTAAGTGTTACCCTTTAATCAAGCAGATACACTCCTTAATGTCTGATGCCCAACTGTTGTGGAATATACCACTCACATTGGGATCAATGATGAGAAACAATTGTCTCGATTTGTGATATAAATGAATGCAGTGACCTCTGCTGGTGAATGCGTGATATTATTAATTTGATGATAATGGAGAAGATGCGAGCTTTGCTTGTAAGCAGACAAACAGCCAACAACACCAACTAGAACCATCATCAAAATAAATAAATACAATTATATTTAGTCCATTCTGATTTTCTTCCCTTACCAGACATCTTAGACTTGACCATCATCAAAATGAACTTGTTATGTATTACCACCAGATCTGGGTTCAAATATGATATATTAAGTTATTCATATATTAGTTAAAGAAGGATTTTTAAGCCTATAGACAATTGAGACATTGATTGTTTATGTGTGCCTTTCAGAGGGTGAATGGGCAAGATAAAATATTTAAGTGCCTTTTGAACGGGGTATGGTAGTAAGTGCCAGGCACACCGGTTTGAGTGTGTCAAGAACTGCAACGCTGTTGGGTTTTTCATGCTCAACAGTTTCCCATGTGTATCAAGAATGCTCCACTGCCCAAAGGACATCCAGCCAATTTGACACAACTGTGGGAAGCATTGGAGTCAAGATGGGCCAGCATACCTGTGGAATGCTTTCGACACCTTGTAGAGTCCGTGCCCCGACGAATTGAGGCTGTTCTGAGGGCAAAAAGGGGTGCAACTCAATGTTAGGAGGTTGTTCCTAATGTTTTGTACACTGAGTGTATATTAATATACAACATTATTTCAAATACTTTAGCTGTGCTTGATGGAGCTTACCTGTTGCAATGGAACCAATAGAAAAGTCCCGGAGGTCCAAACCCTGCCCACCTGGCACTCTGGGAAGGCTAAACTAAACGCTCATAGACAAGTTCCTGAAATATTTCAAATAGTATATGAACCCAGGTCTGGTTATCACTTTCCCCAAGACCACTTGGCCTCAATGTACGAGACTGTTGCGGCAACTTGATTTTAGGTGGTCAAATGAAGTGCAAACTATGATTATCATGGGGACCATTTGTTAGTGTAACTTGTGACTGCTAAGTATGATTCACTAGAGAGCTTTGTTGTTGTACTGTAACAAAGTAGCTGTTGTCTGGGCCTGCGTATTTCGACTTATGCCCTCCAACCCTACATATTTTCCCTGTGCTGCTTCTATCCCTTGCCACATTTTTGGTATGAAGTATTATTGGTAGAAAAAGGTCAGGGATATTGTAGATGCTTTCCTTTCAACACAGTGAATTTGCAGGAATTACAGGAATCAGTATGACTCTGCAACATATTGTATAAGGTTGTCATTAAGCATGACTTAGATAGAGCTTGACATGCATAACATTTTAATGATAGTTTATGACCATTCTGTCACTTTAAAGGCTATGATACACTAGCAATATTTTGAGGTAATATTGCTGAGCAATGTTGCAAGCAATGGTTGCTGCAAAATGTTTCCATAGAAAATTAGCAAGTTTTTATTGTCTGGGGAATTTTGATCGGCAGCTCCACCTAGTAGGCAATATTTTTTTATCCTTCAATCAGAACACAGATATTGGTCATGTAATCAGTCTGCTATTCTAAAATATTTTGAAAAACAGCTGTAGTGAGAGAAGATCAACTCCTGTTTTGAATTGAAATGTTGGCCATTCACATCTCAAATGTTTCCTCACTACAATATACACTACATGACCAAAAGTATGTGGACACCTGCTCGTCGAACATCTCATTTCAAAATCATGGGTATTAATATGGAGTTGGTCCCCCCTTTGCTGCTATAATAGCCTCCACTCTTCTGGGAAGGCTTTCCACTAGATGTTGGAACATTGCTGCGGGGACTTGCTTCCATTTAGCCACAAGAGCATTAAGAAAGGTTGGGCACTGATGTTGGGCGATTAGGCCTGGCTCGCAGTCGGCGTTCCAATTCATCCCAAAGGTGTTTGATGGGGTTGAGGTCAGGGCTCTGTGCAGGCCAGTCAAGTTCTTCCACACCGATCTCGACAAACCATTTCTGTAAGGACTTCGCTTTGTGCACGGGGGCATTGTCACGCTGAAACAGGAAAGGGCCTTCCCCAAACTGTTGCCACAAAGTTGGAAGCACAGAATCGTCTAGAATGTCATTGTATGCTGTAGCGTTAATATTTCCCTACACTGGAACTAAGGGGCCTAGCCCGAACTATGATAAACAGCCCCAAACTTTACAGTTTGCAATATGCATTGGGGCAGGTAGCGTTCTCCTGGAATCCGCCAAACCCAGTCGGACTGCCAGATGGTGAAACATGATTCATCACTCCAGAGAATGCGTTTACACTGAGCCCAATGGTGGCGAGCTTTACACCACTCCAGCCGACGCTTGGCATTGCTCATGGTGATCTTAGGCTTGTGTGCGGCTGCTCGGCCATGGAAACCCATTTCATGAAATTTTTGCACTGACGTTGCTTCCACAGGCAGTTTGGAAATCGATAGCACTCGGCTGTCCTGTTCTGTGAGCTTGTTGGCCTACCACTTCATGGCTGAGCCGTTGTTGCTCCTAGACGTTTCCACTTCACAATAACAGCACTTACAGTTGACCGGGGCAGCTCTAGAAGGGCAGAAATTTGACACACTGACTTGTTGGAAAGGTGGCATTCTATGACGATGCCATGTTGAAAGTCACTGAGCTCTTCAGTAAGGCCATTCTACTGCCAATGTTTGTCTATGGAGATTGCATGGCTGTGGGATCAATTTCATACACCTGTCAGTAATGGGTGTGGCTGAAATAGCCAAATTTTACTAAGTCTTATCTTTGTCTGCATTGCCATTGACTTGACTGGCAGCAGGTTGAGTGGATGGACAGAGCAGGGGTAACACCTCTTTATTGCTTGTTTGTCAGCTGATCAATTTCAGTACAGCTGTGTTTTAAATTGATCTACATATGGAATATATTATTCATGTTCATGATGCTCCAGTGTCTCCGTTGCAGGCAATATTGCTGAAAAAATGAGCTAGTGTATCATAGCCTTTACTGTCGAGAGATAGTGTAAGGGATCGGGGGTTGGCTGGGTCTAGACAGAGTCTGACACTTCCCCGATCTACAGAGAGGGGGAGTCATCAGACTCGATCTGGTTCACCTGAGTTCTGAGCACACCTGTCCGTAATTAGGGCAGGATATAAGGTGTGCTCAGAAGTTCAGTCGGTGCGAGGTATTGTTCCTTTGTGACTTGCTAAGCGTTTTGTTCGAGAGAGAGAGAGAGAGAGAGAGAGAGAGAGAGAGAGAGAGAGAGAGAGAGAGAGAGAGAGAGAGAGAGAGAGAGAGAGAGAGAGAGAGAGAGAGAGAGAGAGAGTTTGTTGTTTTTGATTACCCGTGTATCCGACCTGTGCCTTGTTGTTTGACTCCCCGAATTGCTTAATCCTCTGCTTGCCTACCCCAGTGATTACCGTCCTCTGATCCTGTGCCTGTGCCCTCGACTACGACTAAGCCCGCTCCCTTGGTACCTCTGCCTGTCTATGCCTGGCCCGGTTTTGACCACAGCCCGCCTGACCACGATTAAGCTATTCCCTTGTCTGTACTCTAATAAAGCATCGCAATTATGCGATTGGATCTTACCACTCTGTCCGAGTATTCATTACAGATAGCATAGTAGAATAGCCTACACAACGTGCAATTTCGAAATTTGGTGGTACGTCAGCAGTTTTTCTCTTGTTATGTCAGTCAATGACAGGCAATCAATTAGCCCATGTCAGCGAACATTTTAGTGATTTCTAGGTAAGTTAGTCTAGCCAGCTATCTAAACTTTGTAGTAATCATGGCCAAATCGTGCCCAGTGGCCCTGACCTCCAGGGGGCCCCAATTGATTGTGTTAGTCACCCCCACTCAGATATCATATGAACATGGCGAAATGTGTAGAATCGCATGAAATGAATTATAAAAGTGCAAAAAAATACATACATCTTGCTTATAGCTCCCAAAATGTCTAGGAGCAACTAGGAGCAGTCCTTGACTACCAAAGTAGATCTATGATACAGTGGGGTGTAATGTGCAGGAGGCGTCTGCACCGCAGGGCTCTGGTCATGAGGCTTCGTCATCCCATCAGGAGTAGAGACATGCTGTACGCCAGTGCATTCCTGTATGGTCAAGAATGCGACCCATAGGCGGTCTACAAAACCTTGAAGTCAAAGTGGCTAGGCATTATGTTATATAGGCCGACGCAGCATGTGTCTACTGTTGTAGCAATTAGCCATTCTTTTATGTCTTTAAACACACACTACAGAAGTTTAGTTCATTGCTTAACTTTGGCTTGCATGTTTGCTATATGGTTCATATACACTACCGGTCAAAGGTTTTAGAACACCTACTCATTCAAGGGTTTTTCTTTATTTTTACTATTTTCTACATTGTATAATAATAGTGAAGATATCAAAACTATGACATAACACATATGGAATCATGTAGTAACCAAAAAAGTGTTAAACAAATCCAAATATATTTTATATTTGAGATTCTTCAAATAGCCACCCTTTGCCTTGATGACAGCTTTGCACACTCTTGGCATTCTCTCAACCAGCTTCACCTGGAATGCTTTGCCAACAGTCTTGAAGGAGTTCCCACATGCTGAGCACTTGGCTGCTTTTCCTTCATTCTGTGGTCCAACTCATCCCAAACCATCTCACAAATACTTATTTTCAGATAAAGAATGCATGTGTTTATTGAAGGGTGTGGGGAGGTGTGCCCTTTTTGAAAAATGTTCTGTCCAATATTTCTGTTCATTTAGGGGATCCCCTTTTGCTCAAGAGCACCCTCAGAGGCAACGGTTCCATATAGCCTCTTTAACTAATGTGAAGTTGGATATATGAAGGAATGATTCTCATAATCACATGAATGGGATAAGAGAGGAGAAGGAGGAGAGGAAAATGTGGTGGAGGGGGATAGCGGGCGCCATCCGAGAGGTAATCATATGAACGGCTCCTCAATGCAGTGTAAATGGCTCCCACTGTGCCTTTTTGACCAAGGGCAAGGATGACCATTTAGCCTCCAGTCACATCTTCTCACATGATCCAACAGTGTGTACTTTGCACACTTCACATAGACAGAATAGTAAAAGGAAGGGTAATTTGGGAGACTGGTTGGTCACGGGATGTGCGCATGCATGTGTATTCCATTTGGGTTTATTCGCGCACCCATCCAGAAAAATGCAATAGTTTTAATTTCATGTCGATTCTCTTGGGGGTGCCCAACCCATATATGAGTGGGCTGCACCAATGGTGATATGCAGGGCCGTAGCTACATATGAGGACACTGAGGTCCGGACCTCTGTAATTTTTTAGAATAAAAAAATACGAATAAAAATGGAACTGAGTCGGGGTCTCAACTTACTGGTGAGAGGTAGAAAAGTAGAATACACAAAGTGCCATTTTTTTTATTTGGTTGTGCATCAGCAGTCTTCCTGTTGTTATACTGTATGTCACTCACTGACAGTCACTAAATTAGCCTATGTCAGGTAAAAACATTTTGATTGATAAATTAGTCTAGTTAGTCTAGCCAGCTATTTAAACTTGTTATAATAATGGCCCAATTAACGACCAGGCACGCAGGGCACGTACCCGTGCCCAGGGGCCCTGACATCCCGGTGACCCCCATTTGATTTTGCTAGTCATTCTCACCAGAGATGGAAACTCGAGTCTGAGACTCGGACTCGAGTCGCAATGACTTGCGACTTGACTTAGACTCGTGATCAATTGACTTGAGACTTGACCTCTAGATGAGAGACTCGTGAACAATGCAAGTCAGTACTGGGATAAGTTTTTGTTGTGCATTCTGTCAGATAACATGGAACAGGCGGCATTGTAACACAGAGAAAGTCGTTTAATACAGAGGGCTGAAAAGCGTTCTAGAACATCTGCGTCATTTGTACGTCACTGTAGTACTACGGCTAAACAATCGTAATCAGCAACAATGTCATCAGGTGGTGAGGCTTTCGTTATTACATTTGGTTACAAGAACCTGCAGTATAATGCCAGTGGCAAAAAACGAAATGCTGTTTGCAAATCTTGTGGAATTGTCACACCCTGACCTCTAGAACTCTAGTTAGTTTGGTCAGGGTGTGCATGTTTAGTTCTATGTTGTTGTATATCTATGGTTAGAGTCTAGTGGTTATACTTCTATGTTTGGCCGGGTATGATTCCCAATCAGAGGCAGCTGTCACTCGTTGTCTCTGATTGTGTCACAATCGTCGTAATGAGCGGACCAAGGCGCAGCGTGATATGCGTACATCTTTTAATGAACGTACTTAACACACGATACAAAAAACAACAAACCAAAACGAAACGTGAAGTCCTCGGTCATAAAACACAAACCTAAACGGAACAAGATCCCACAAATGACAAGTGCACAACAGGCTGCCTAAGTATGGTTCCCAATCAGAGACAACAAGACACAGCTGCCTCCGATTAGGAACCACCCCGGCCAACACAGAAATACACGATCTAGAAAAGAACACATAGAAAACAAAACATAGACACTACACATAGAAACTAACACCCTGGCTCAACATATAAGAGTCCCCAGAGCCAGGGCGTGACAGATTGGGGATCATACTTAGGCAGCCAGTTTTCCTGCCTGGGTTGTGGGATCTTGTTTGTTTTTCGGTGTGTTTGGCTTATTTGTGTATAGCCTTCCGACGTCACGTTTCGTTGCCTTTTGTTTTTTTGTATGTGTTTATCCAGTTTAACAAATATTTTCGCATACCACGCTGCACCTTGGTCTGACCCGTCTCTCAACGATCGTGACAGGAATTTACATTAAAGATGCTGCCGCAACTACATCTAACTACCCCCATTCTCATCGACGGTGCTGTAGTGGAACAGGTTGAGAGCTTCAAGTTCCTTGGTGTCCACATCACCAACGAACTATCATGGTCCAAACACACCAAGACAGTCGTGAAGAGGGCACGACAAAGCCTATTCCCCCTCAGGAGACTAAAAAGATTTGGCATGGGTCCTCAGATCCTCAAAAAATTCTACAGCTGCACCATCGAGAGCATCCTGACTGGTTGCATCACCGCCTGGTATGGCAACTGCTTGGCCTCTGACCGCAAGGCACTACAGAGGGTAGTGCGTACGGCCCAGTACATCACTGGGGCAAAGCTCCCTGCCATCCAGGACCTCTATACCAGGCGGTGTCAGAGGAAGGCCCTCAAAATTGTCAAAGACTCCAGCCACCCTAGTCATAGACTGTTCTCTCTGCTACCGCACGGCAAGCGGTACCGGAGTGCCAAGTCTAGGTCCAAAAGACTTCTCAACAGCTTCTACCCCCAAGCCATAAGACTCCTGAACAGCTAATCATGGCTACCCGGACTATTTGCACTGCCCCCCCACCCCATCCTTTTTACGCTGCTGCTACTCTGTTAAGTATTTATGCATAGTCACTTTAACTCTACCCACATGTACATATTACCTCAACTACCTCAACTAGCCGGTGCCCCCGCACATTGACTATGCAACGGTACCCCCCTGTATATATAGCCTCCCTACTGTCACTTTATTTTACTGTATATATAGCCTCCCTACTGTCACTTTATTTTACTTCTGCTCTTTTTTTCTCAACACTTTTTTGTTGTTGTTTTATTCTTACTTTTTTGTTTAAAATAAATGCACTGTTGGTTAAGGGCTGTAAGTAAGCATTTCACTGTAATGTCTGCACCTGTTGTATTCGGCGCATGTGACCAATAAAATTTGATTTGATTTAACTTCATCCGACATTTGAAAACTCACCGTGAAAGGTCAGTTAGGCTAGCTAGCTAACAACATTACAATGTGGTTAGACTAATAATAGCCTGTTTAGCAGATGTCAGCTTGATATAGCTAGCTTTCTTGTGTGTCATCTTTTAGCTAACTGGAAATGTATTACTGTCAAATGTTTCTTGAAAGGTTAAGAGGTGGGTTGTCAGATAGCTAGGCCTACTTGTTAGCAGAGATTATTAAGTTACATCTCGGCGATATGCATATCACAATGAGATTTAATATACTTTCTGTTGTAGCCTGGTCGTAGGAAGTAATTTTGTATAAAACGAGAGTTCAAAGCATGCAACTTCTTGGACATTTCTACTGAAAAATCCCATAGACCATATATATGTGTCCTTGTACTTCCATCTCAAGTCAGCAACAACTATCCATCATGTTGTTCATCTGCAGGTTCACTGAATTCTGCAAAGCAAAGGTTGCCAGCGCAGGAACAGAAGGACAGAGCAGCATTGACTAATTCGTAACCACCACAGGTGTCCATGTGTACAACCAGGGCCACCCCAGGCAGAAGGCCATAACAGAGGCAATACTGCAAGACCTGTTCATTTCCTGCAACCTGCCTATGTCCTTAGTGGACAACCCTCCCTTTAGGCATTTCATGTCAGTGGTAGTATAGACCAGTAAGTAGGCCCATGTTGACCAGGCGCCTGCATGACTTAACACTGAACAAAGAGGCTACAATCAAAAGTGCCCTAGAGAAGACAGAATCAGTGTCTGTCGCTGTAGATATATGGACTGACAGGACCATGAGGGGCTTCATGGGAGTAACGGCCCATTACATGGCCATGGAAGAGAAAAAAACTCCCAGACTGGAGTCAGTTCTGTTGAGCTGTAATAGATTGACAGGGTCACACACTGGGGAAAGAATCTGTGATAAAATTGGCATAAAACATAAATGAGATTATATCATATGTGATAACGCTGCAAATATAAAAAAGGCCTTCACAGTTTGTTTTCCCAAAGCAAGCAATGATCATGATGGGAAGAATTTGGTGAAGAGTACAATGCTGATGTTGAAGCTATCTAAACCAACTGCAGGCAACAGCGCTTACAGTGCTTTGCCCATTCATTACAACTGGTGATTAGAGATGGACTAAAGGAAACAAAAATCATAAACAGTGTGATGGCTAAGGTAACTAAACTTTGCAGCTTACTACATACTACCTGTGGTCTGAAAAAAGCATTTGAAGCTGAGTTCAGAGCCAATCGTAGTATCCCTGCTGCTGTGTCTACCAGATGGAATTCCATCCTCCGGCTTGTTAAAGCAGTCACCAGTCTGAATCAACAAAGCCTCAATACTCTACTTGAGGCCCAAGGACACAAGGAGCTCTGCTTATCACCAAGGGAATGGAGCCAGCTATTGGAGCTGGTGGACATTTTGGACCCTTTTGTCCAGGCCACTGACCTTACTCAGGGGGGGAAAGTGGTGACTTTCAGTGCTGCCCTTCCTTGTGTACTGTCACTCAACTATCATCTGCAAAGTATACTGAGCACAAGTCGTCACCTAGTCAGTATAGTAAAAGCACTGCAGCAGTCACTCAAACGTCGATTCCAGTGGGTGTTTGTGAATGTCAGAATGGAGCACTCGGATGAACAGGCAACAACTTTCATTTGGTGACAATGTATACATAATGGCTGCACTGCTGGACCCATCTTTCTGCCTGTTCTGGCTTGATCATGATGTCCTCATACCACATGAAGATAAAGATGAATTGAAGGAGAGTCTGATTGGTAGGTACAATGCATTGCAACATTTTCTATGTCACTTGCATTCAAATAATAATGATTTATTTGTTCTATATGTTCTTGATCATATACATAATTTTATGATTTTTTTTCAGACCTTGTTTTCGCTGAGGCACGGAAAGTCACCGTTACGGAGAGCAGTAGTGGAGAAGAAGAACAACCACCTGCCAAAACCTCCAGACTGTTCTCTGGCTACCGCAAAAAGATCAGCAAGAAGAAAGGAGACATAAAGTCATCTGTCAGAGCAGAGATTATTCGCTACATTCAAGTATCTTCTGATGAAAATGAAGTTGATTTTTGGAGTATCCATGCAAAAGACTTGCCAAGGGTCAAGCAGGTAGCAATGACAGTGTTGGCTGTGCCTGCCACCATTGCCCCAGTGAAGAGAATGTTTAGTCATTGAGGCATCATCATGCTCCTCATCGTGTCAGGCTCAGTGCAAGAACGCTGACAAACCTGATCTTTCTGAAATGTAACCTGTCTGCAACAGAAATGTTCTGTCTTAGGGCACAGGACGTAATTCGCTACTTGTTACAGGAAATGGTGTTTCTGTTAAGTGTCCAGGTCAGTAAGTATATTTTAGGTATATAGGACACTTTAGTAGTGCCGTTATTGAACAGTTGTCAGTCATTTTGGTTTACATTCATACTTGTCATTTATCTTCCCTCACAGATTTTCTGTTTGTGTGACAGAATGAAGTGAAATATAGACAATGTGTGAAACAAAATACCATGCACTTTAAAATGTTATGTTCGCTTTTTTTTCATATCCGGTACAATTACTTTTATTAATGTAAACTGTCTACATTTTAAAAGGACATTTATTTTGATTTAAATAATGCCTGATGTGCTTTCTTTCATCAAGTATGGACTAATGAAGGGAGTCTCTTCAAGGTTTATAGACCTAACCCACAGCAGGCAGAAAGCCATTGCCAAAAGGGACTTGAGACTTGACTTAGACTTGACCATAAAAGACTTGAGGCTTGACTTGACTTGGAATCTACCTCAAAGACTTGTGAACATCGCTGACTCTCACTCAGATATTAACATGGCGTAAGTCATGGCAAAATGTGTAGAATTGCAGGAAATTTGCTGTAAAACTGCAACAACAACAAAAAACATATGTAAAGCAAGCGTATTTGTTAACCGTTTGTTCATAAAATATTTATTCTGTTAACAGATCCCTGTACGTATTAAATTATAGTTTTTAATCCCGATGCTGAGTTAGTGAGTTAATGTGTAGCAGCAAAAGTATAGCTAATAGGCTATGTGTTTGTACAGTTGAAGTCGGAAGTTTACATACACCTTAGCCAAATACATTAACTCAGTTTTTCACAATTCCTGACATTTAATCCTAGTAAAAATTCCCTATCTTAGGTCAGTTAGGATCACCACTTTATTTTAAGAATGTGAAATGTCAGAATAATAGTAGAGAGAATGATTTATTTCAGCTTTTATTTCTTTCATTGCATTCCCAGTGGGTCAGAAGTTTACATACACTCAATTAGTATTTGGTAGCTCTGCCTTTAAATTGTTTAACTTGGGTCAAATGTTTCGGGTAGCCTTCCACAAGCTTCCCACAATAAGTTGGGTGAATTTTGGCCCATTCCTCCTGACAGAGCTGGTGTAACTGAGTCAGGTTTGTAGGCCTCCTTGCTCGCACACGCTTTTTCAGTTCTACCCACAAATGTTCTCTAGGTTTGAGGTCAGGGCTTTGTGATGGCCACTCCAATAGCTTGACTTTGTTGTCCTTAAGCCATTTTGCCAAAACTTTGGAAGTATTCTTGGGGTCATTGTCCATTTGGAAGACCCATTTGCGACCAAGCTTTAACTTCCTGACTGATGTCTTGAGATGTTGCTTCAATATATCCACATCATTTTCCTTCCTCATGATGCCATCTATTTTGTGAAGTGCACAAGTCCCTGTGCTTCACGGTTGGGATGGTGTTCTTCGGCTTACAAGCATCCCCCTTTTTCCTCCAAACATAACGATGGTCATTATGGGCAAACAATTATATTTTTGTTTCATCAGACCAGAGGTCATTTCTCCAAAAGGTACAATGTTTGTCCCCATGTGCAGTTGCAAACCGTAGTCTGGCTTTTTTTATGGCGGTTTCGGAGCAGTGGCTTTTTCCTTGCTGAGCGGCCTTTCAGGTTATGTCGATATAGGACTCGTTTTACTGTGGATATAGATACTTTTGTACCTGTTTCCTCCAGCATCTTCACAAGGTCCTTTGTTGTTGTTCTGGGATTGATTTGCACTTTTCGCACCAAAGTACGTTCATCTGTAGGAGATAGAACGCGTCTCCTTCCTGTGCGGTATGACGGCTGCGTGGTGCCATGGTGTTTATACTTGCGTACTATTGTTTGTACAGATGAACGTGGTACCTTCAGGCGTTTGGAAATTGCTCCCAAGGATGAACCAGACTTGTGGAGGTCTACAATTTTTTTTCTGAGGTCTTGGCTGATTTCTTTTGATTTTCCCATGATGTCAAGCAAAGAGGCACTGAGTTTGAAGGTAGGCCTTGAAATACATCCACAGGTACACCTCCAATTGACTCAAATGATGTCAATTAGCCTATCAGAAGCTTCTAACGCCATGACATCATTTTCTGGAATTTTCCCAAGCTGTTTAAAGGCACAGTCAACTTAGTGTATGTAAACTTCTGATCCACTGGAATTGTGATACAGTGAATTATAAGTGAAATAATCTATCTGTAAACAATTGTTGGAAAAATTACTTGTGTTATGCACAAAGTAGATGTCCTAACCGACTTTCCAAAACTATAGTTTGTTAACAAGAAATGTGTGGAGTGGTTGAAAAACGAGTTTTAATGACTCCAACCTAAGTGTACGTGAACCTCCGACTTCAACTGTATATCGACTGAGGTAAATGAAGCTATAGCAACCAATGTGATAATGGCTGTGTTTGCTTTTGCTGTTCTCCAAATAGCGTTTTAGAATTTTAAATTGTATAGAAATGCAGTAAATGAGATTCAACTTTCTTACAATTTCCCAGATCCCCTGGCTACGGCCCTGGTGATACGTATTCAATACTTATGGGGGGATTTGTTATTATGTTGTACATGTATTGTATGAGGTTGACCTCATTTATAATGGGAGTGCCCAGCATTGCCGTAATTTCAACCATGCATGAACTTTCATTCCAATCATGCGCTCACACAAATATATTGGCACCCTTGCACTTTTCTTCAATAATTCTCTATTTTTTCTCAAATGATTTGAAATTGAAAACAAGGGTGCCAGTATATTTGGCCACCACTCTAAGTTGATACAAATCAAAGGTTTGATGATGAGTTGATTAGTGGAATCAGGTGTGTATGCTAGGGAAGAAATGAAAAGTTTCACCCCTTTGGGTCCACAGGACCAGGATTAAGAAACACTGACCTAGAGATGTGACCTTATAATGGCTAAAATGCATGAGAACATTACCTTCCAGGACATTAGGTTGTTTACTTATTCAATATATATTGTAATTAAATACCATTACATTAATAAATCACAGTTCAGGACTGTCAGCAAACAGGAACTGCTAAACAAGATCGCATTGTTTTTGAGACTATGTATTCTATTAAATTATTGCATTATCAAATATTTTGCATTATGACAGTATACTTGCATTTCAATTAAAGAAAGGAAAGGCCGTTCAAAACAGATTCAGATGTAGGTTTAGTGATGTTTAAATTATCAAAAGAAAATTCTGTAATGAATCTACAATATCCATTTCCCTATACAAACCTGTAATCTTACAACTCCTAAGGAATGTAGTTTCATGTGTATTTCATTAGAATGGGATTACATCTTGGTTATCCTCACACCCTAATTAGGAACTTTTACTCTGGCTGGTATTATGGCCCTAACATTGTTAAACGCATGTGACTGGTCTAAATCTTTTCCCTTCCAGTATGTCTACTGGCAGCCAAATGAGATAAAATGGCCGACATGAAGGCTGATACGTAAGATGAATAAACGGACGTGATACTGGCAAGAAGGCAGTGTGGAGGTTCCTCTTTTCTTTTTAAGATATCATACAAATATTCCCATGCACCTGGAACAAACCGACTCACGTGCGAGCGCAAAAAATGTTATATTTTTAGGCCAACATGAAGAAAGTATGTGGTATAGCTAGATTCTTAATTAACTTTTTCCATTGGCAAACAATGATACTCAGCCATTACAAAGAGTATTAGAGGTAAATGTAGGACGTGTGATTTTTTCCTTCCCCCTAAATGTACTTGTTAATCATTTCTACTTCAGCTAGTTGGGGAAAAAATGACAGGTTTTCGTTTGTAGGCCTACATGATGAAAAGTATGCGGTGGATTCCTAATTCACCTTTTCCATTGGCAAACAATCTAACTCAGATCTTAAAGAGATAATTAGAGGTACATTGAGGACTTCTTATGTTTTCTTCTCATAAACTGACTTGTTTCGTTATTACTACTTCCTTTATACACTTGGCAGCCTACAACCTTGCGGTCTGCCTTCCCGAAATGACGTGGCTCTCCATTCCTTTGTACCTGTTTAGCATTTTTAAGGAATGTTGGCTTTCTGCCAAGTTCTTTCTTACAGTGCTGTCTGTGCTTTGAAGTGGGAAACAGATAGACATATGGTAATTCAAAGCTAAAAACCTGCCATTTAACTTTTTTTTCCCCAGCTCTCAACTGATATTTTCGCCCAACTCTCTCTCAACCCGTAGCACCGAGAAAAATGGCCCTTCGCTAATTAGGAGGAGTTCACCCTCCTGAGGAGGAGGAAACCATACACATCCTAGTTATTATGAAATAATGACTCCTAATTAGTGCAACTAAACAACTGCTGTCTGTATTCAGAGATGTCCTCGGAATAACCCACTGCCAAGCAAACAGTATAATGTGGGAAACTTTTAATATATTCCTTGCAGGTTATGTTTTGACCTTTTTGTGATTTATGTATTGTGATGTTCTTTTAGGTTAATATCACAATGAACTCTGCTGGTGTCTTCTCAATGTGTTCCAAATGCATGGAACTCCACAGACCTTCTAACTGTAAGTCGCTCTGGATAAGAGCGTCTGCTAAATGACTAAAATGTAAATGTTAAAAGGGGAATAACTCGTGCTGATGACAATGCAGTCCCAACTAAAAGATCATTAACAATATGTAAATGCAAACTGGCTATGAAGCCATCAGCTGAGAGTTGGGATAAAAAGGTCCTGAATGCTCTCCATTCCCAGAGGCAAAAGTAGCATGTGGTCTGTAAGAGTTATAAAACTAGAATTCTTCACTATGCTGTGCGGCCACCATCACAATGGCCTCAAAGGATTCTTGGCTCAAATGAAGAGGGAATGATTGGAGCCTGGGAGGAAAGGGCAAGCCAGGGTGGAGGGGGTGCCGCCTGAGAAGTCAAATGACTTGGGTAGGATGATCACATTCCAACATGAACTCATGAACATGCATGTGTAAACAATTAGGGATTATCTAAAGGAGAGCTCATGCATTGCATACCTTTTATTATCTTTAACGTTGTATAAAAAGTTGTTTTATCTGTGCAAATAAATAACTGAAGTGAACTGATGGCACTAGGTATAATGAAACAAATGAGTGACAGTAAGCAATACATCATGAAGGACAATGTAACGTGTGAGAAAGTGACTTCTATTATTAAAATACTATTGTAATGATAGTTAGGCCTAAGTGGGCTCTTTTGCAATCACATCCAGATGAGTGGGTTGTATTAGCGATAAGGTCCACATAAATATATGTAGGCATAATAACATGTAAATATGGTTCCATTTTATTCCAAGTGACACTTAACTGTGTACTGTAGCAGGCCACAGTTGTTTTTTTGCATTGTAGGTCCTTTGATTTGTAATACCAATTTAGAGCAGTCACTCTAATTTGTGGATTTCAATGTGGCAATGTAATTTAAGTGTAATCCTTTTTGACAAAATGTGGTGAAATTAGTCCAGAAGTTCATAAACATTAATTGATGGGGTTAAAACTGGAGGACAGCATTAATTCAATAGCTTGCACAGGTGACATGCCAAATTATGTTTCACAGTAGGACTAGTAAAACGGTGTGCATGACTACCTAAACTCTATCCCTCTCAGTCTGGTGAGAAATGTGATGTGATCACGAGGAGATCAGAAATCCGGGCAGTCATGCGCTAATCCGGTATTTAAAGGCCAGGGTTTTACTTGGCTGGTGTTGGGGCAATTAGTACAAGAGGGTCGGGCCGCATGGAAAGACAAGTGCGCACTGAGTTGAAACAGAAAAGGAACTTTGAAGTGATGAGGTTACGAGTAAGGTACTGACTACTGTTAGTGTGATTGAAGAAAGAGAATTGTGTGATCCATCTTTCCATTTAACTAACTTTCTGTTGTGTCATTTTGCCTATTCGTGGCTATGTGGAAGTATGGCTTGTTGGTGCTCTTGGGCGCAGTGTTTGTGCGCGCGCAGTTTCCGAGGGAATGTGTGACTCCAGAGGTACTTCGGAGTGGTCAGTGTTGTCCATCCCCGTTTGGGGTCGCAAATGACGACTGTGGGTCCGCAACTGGACGTGGACAGTGCATTTCGATAGCGGCAGACGCAAGTGCACACGGCCCCCAGTACCCCCACGATGGACGGGATGACCGTGAACGTTGGCCCATCCGCTACTTCAATCGAACCTGCCAGTGCAACGGGAATTTCACCGGTTATAATTGTGGCCGTTGTAGGCATGGATTGGCCGGTTTAAACTGTGACCAACTGGTTGCTGTTGGTACGTTGTTGTTTTTTATCACCCTGGAAAACAAATAACCAAATGTCGCAGTTTCCATTACAAAATGATTTGATGTTTTTACGCAATTGAAACAGCATAGGGTTAATCATCTCAAATATGTGTCTCATTTTAGTGGAGTGGTAAATCTCACACTTAAACCAATTTAACTATGATCAACAGTCCATATATCAGTTGAACAAAATAAGTAAATTATAGTCTACCACAAGCAACCTCTATACAAGGCACCGCCACACCGTACTTTACGCACGGCTGTTCAACTGGTTGAAAGCCACATATCTGCACAGATTATGGAAAGCATACAACACTTTAAAAATGACAAGGACACGAATGTCCATGGATTACATATAGTTGCATTTAATGTACGATATAATTACATGTTTGTCTCGAATTCAGGCAATGGTGTAGGCCTATGCATAAAGGTTAACGGTACTCTGGATAGGCTGCCTGCCCTATCTATACCCAATGGGCACAGACGTCAATTCAAAGTCCATTCCACGTTGGTTCAACGTAATTTCATTGGAATTACGTGGAAACAACGTTGATTCAACCAGTGTGTGCCCAGTGGGTAATTTCTCAATTTCTTCCCACAAAAGAATGTGCTCATTAACGCATGACTGGTTTTAATCCTTCAGTCCGGAGAAACGTGATGCAGCTCAGTGTGGATCAGAAGCGAGCTTTCGTGACCGCGCTGGACCAGGCCAAGAGCACCGTGCACCCGGACATTGTAATCGCTACGCGGCGGTACCAGGAGGTCTTCGGGCCCGATGGAAACACCCCGCAGTTTGAGAACATCACCATCTACAATTACTTTGTGTGGACCCACTACTATTCGGTCAGCAAGACCTTCTTGGGGACTGGCCAGCCGAGCTTTGGCGGAGTCGACTTCTCTCATGAAGGTCCCGGTTTTGTGACCTGGCACAGGTTTCACCTGCTCCAACTTGAGCGCGACATGCAGGTGAGATGGGGTACCGGCAATATGTAACTGTATACATGTAAAATATTAACTGAAATAGTACATCATAATGCAAATAACTTTTTTGTAGTGTGCCAACCACTGGTATGGTTGATTATTAGATTGATATCACAGTCTAATAGGCCATCATCTAATGCTATTATGGATTTTCACCACCAGCCAAATCCATTTGAATCTGTATTTATTGCCCATCAATAGTCATTTCACTTTCCCTATTGTTTGTTGGAATTGGTGCCGCATTAAGGGTGAGGATATCTTTCCAGATGAAGCAATTTCCTGCCAAAATCAAGCAAGCTTAGCAGAAAATGTGCTTAGGCGTTACTAGTCTGAGCCTAGATTTCCCTTCTAATAGGGCACAACAGAGCATCTGTTGCCCAAGTTATTTATTGAATTAGTCCTTGGTGCATTACTGACAAAGACTGTTTATTGTTTTTAAGGATCATTATCTTATTCATTATCTTGGCATAACCATATATTAGGCTTTAGCAATAAAGGCAAATCATTGTTTCATACAACTAAATAAATAAAATCAGTTGCAACTAAATATTGAGATTGTTTGATCAATGGGATGGAAATAATGCAGGCACTACTCCTCTATGCCCATTTGTAACTGTTTTAATTGCAGTTTAAGGGGTTTCTAATTGCACAATACGATTATTATATCGTATATTAATTCTTTCTTACCCTACTTTCAATTTAGGATATGCTGCAAGACCCGTCCTTTGCCCTGCCCTACTGGAACTTTGCCATTGGTGGAAGCACCTGTGACATCTGCACAGATGACCTATTGGGAGCGAGGAGCAACCTCGATATGAATTCCATCAGCACCAACTCCATCTTCTCCAACTGGAGGGTGATCTGTGAGAGTGTGGAGGACTATGATACACTGGGGACCATCTGCAACAGTAAGCCTTTCGTAGTGCACTCATATCCTTCCAAGTTTTAAAGAGAACGCCCTATATGGTGGGTAGAAGTTGCCAGTAGGCACAGATGTTAAAATGTGTAAAAGTAACTGAGATTATAGAAACATACTCAGCAAAGTTGACAAATGACCAGAACATCAAGGGACATGTAGAGCCCCTTTGAGCAACTTCACCATTCCATATTGTGATACCTGCTGATTAATACATTGCTTACGCCTGGTTCACTGTTAATAAGTGCTGTTGCTGTTGGTGCAACACATTGTCAGAACACTAGGGGAAGCAGTGAGCTTGTCATCTGCCCAACATTAGTCCTCAAGCACTAGCTCCATCTCAATTCATCTTTCCTCGATTCCTTGCATCCTCTCTCCTCGTCACCTCAAAAACCCATCAGAGAATAAGGTTCAAAGTTGAGGGTCCTTCTCCTCCAATAGGGTGATTTCCAGAAGGATGGAAGAAAGGAAGAAAGAAAAGAAAGATCTAAATAGTATTTAAACATGGCCCTGGTGTGTCCTTCAGCACTTCCCAACTTCCCACGCCTATTTATTATTCCCTTTAGTAACCCAGGTTACTGAGACCCCTCTTAACCCTCTACTCTGTCTCCACCCAGACACTGAGACCACACCCATCAGGAGGAACCCAGCTGGTAACGTGGCCCGCCCCATGGTGCAGCGTCTCCCTGAGCCTCAGGACGTGGCAGACTGCCTGCAGGTGAACAGCTTTGACACCCCTCCCTACTACTCCACCTCTTCAGAGAGCTTCAGGAACACCATCGAGGGTGAGTGGTTATTGCTGGACTACACAAATAGATATAGTCATTCACATTGAAACAAAAAGATATCACTACACTTCCTGTAGTGTACTGTACATATGCTCACACTGAACGTTGAGGTTTGTTGTGCATGCTGACACTCACCCAGACGCACGCACACACACACACACTCACACACAACAGAGTGCATTCTGTTCTGTCCCGAGCAGGGTGCGAACCAACAACCTTCTACACACGATAAAACACGCAACTCAAAGCCAACTGTCTTAGCTGACAGAGCAAGAGACTAGTCACTCTGAGATATTTAGATCTCAGGGAAGGTTTGACGTCACCCATTTCACTGGTGTACTCCTGCCAACATGCTACCGGCGAGTTTCACATCCACTGCACACAGTTTCCTGTATTTAATCCACAAGCTACATGTGGTGTGTGCACAGGATATAGCGCCCCCCAGGGAAACTACGACCCAGTGGTACGGAGCCTCCACAACCTGGCCCACCTGTTTCTGAACGGAACAGGCGGACAGACCCACCTCTCGCCCAACGACCCCATCTTCGTGCTGCTCCACACTTTCACCGACGCCATCTTTGACGAGTGGCTCAGGAGGCACGCCCCTGGTAACGGATCCCATCCTACTATCAATCTCATGTTCAATATCTGATCTATTGTCTTCATATAATAATAATAATAATAATAATAATAATAATAATAATAATAATAATGTAATGTCTTTGTCTGTGCTTGCTTGTCTGAAGATATGATGTTCTTCCATCCTCTGTGTATTTGTTGACTAAGCGGTACAGGCCACTTTTTATCTTGTATTTACTTCTAAATTACATGGTAAAATGGTAATTACACAACAATTACATGATTACTATGCACCATTTGTTTAGCTCTGGCAGGCTTTTCTCTTTGTACGTCAGCGGCACATGTTCATAAGCTGACTCTTAACTGATACATTTTGCAGATTTGGCAGTCTATCCTTCAGAGAATGCCCCCATTGGTCACAACAGGGGGTACAACATGGTTCCCTTTTGGCCTCCAGTGACCAACGCTGAGATGTTTCTTACAGCCCCAGAGAACCTTGGCTACTCCTACGAGGCCGAATGGCCAGGTGTGTATAATGTCAATATAAATACAGGCGGAATGGCCAGGGTGTGTATAATGTCAATATAAATACAGGCTGAATGGCCAGGTGTGTATAATGTCAATATAAATACAGGCTGAATGGCCAGGTGTGTATAATGTCAATATAAATACATTATGGATATTTGTCTTATCTATTATATACAGTCAGGTCCGGAATAATTGGAACCCTTGATAAAGATGAGCAAAAAAGACTGTATAAAATAAATAATACAAATACTGAGCTATATTGAATGGGGAAAAAAAGGGAAATTATATATTTTATACTAATACAGTTAGAAAGAGATTTTGTTTAGAAAGTAATAGATCCACCACCATATTTTAAAGTAGGTATGTGGTTCTTTTCTACTTATGCATCCTTATTTCGACGCCAAATCCACCACTGGTGTGCCTGGCCAAATAGCTTTATTTTAATGTCATTCAACAAATGTAAATGCCTGGAGTTTGCTAAACGGCATTGGCACTTGGGTTGGGACCGGTCTTATGGTCAGATGACATGCAAATCGAGCTCTTTAGGTACGCACACCAGTGGTGGGTTTGGCTTGTCAAATATGATGGTGGATCTTTGATGTTATGGGGCTATTTTGTTTCCACTGGTGCTGGAGTCCTTGTTAAGGTCAATGGCATCATGAACTTTACCCAGTACTAGGACATTTTAGCCAAAAAACGCGTTACCTCTGCCAGGAGGCTGAAACTTGGCCGGAAGTAGATATTCCAGCAAGACGATAACTCTAAGAACACACAAAAATCCACAAATAAATGGTTAATTGACCACAACATCTACATTTTGCAATAGCCATCTGTCTCCGGACATGAAACCCATTGAAAACCTGTGGTTTGAATTGAAGAGGGCAGTCCATAAGTGCAGACGAAGGATATCAATGATCTGGAAAGATTTTGTATGTAGGAATGGTCTAAGAACCTTCCCAAATGTGTTCTCCAATCTCAGAAAACATTTTAGGAAAAGGCTCAGTGCGTTACCCTCACAAGGTGAGGTATTTAAAGGTATTGAAAACGAGGTGCCAATACTTTTGATCCTCATTTTTGGGGGGGATAATATGACTTGTTAAACAAAATCTCTTTATCTGAACAATTGTATTAGTATAAAATAATATAATTGTCCCATTGTTTTGTAGCTCAGTTTTTATTTTATACAGTATTTTTTGCTCATATTTATCAAGGGTGCCAATAATTATGGACTTTATATGCAAAGTGGTCTGCTTGTTATGCTTACAGTTTCTTCAAATTAGCTATTTTGGTAAGAGTCCTTCTGTCTGTCTGTCCATCTGTCTCTTCGCGAGTTTCACATTCCATACAATGACGAATATAACTGTTATGAATCTTGTCTCGTCTCTATAGCTGCTCCTTTAACTTTGACCGAGATCATCACCATTGCCATCGTTTCGGCCCTGGTCGTCGTGGCTGTAATCTTTGCTGCCACCACATGTGCGGTGCGCTCCCCCTCCTACAGCAAACTGGAGGGCCGCCAGCCCCTGCTGGGAGAACAGTACCAACGGTACGACGACGAAAAAGGCCAATCCGTGGTCTGAGCTGTATGTGAAACTGCAGGGTTATGTTCGTTAGGGCACGCTTTTTGCAACAAAATCTCTGCAACATAAAATGAGCCCATCCCTGTTTCTGTCAATTTTCTTCCATTTGGTGCCTAATGAACCTGACCCAGGCTTAGCTGAGCGTCACATATTTTCATACTTTTGTATTGTAAGCAGCTATGTTTTCATCATTTCAAATTGAGTTCCAAGTGTGGTAGAATATGCATCACAAACTGTATTCTGGGAGTGGACAAATGTTGTCGATGGAGGGTGTGGGTTGAATTAGGGGTGTTAATGCTGGTCTGGAACAAAAACCTGCACACTGTGGTCCTCCCATTGCCAAGTTTTACCACCACTGCTGACTGCTGTAGTACATAATTTTGAATCTTATTGATTGTATCACTCATTCTACTGTTAGTTACATTACAGAGTGCCTTGACCTGTATAACTATAGATTCTGAGTATAACTATAGATTCTGTAAATGTGTAAACATATTTCAATTTATTTGAATCCTTTTGTGTTCAAAATGGAATTTTTTATTCCATTGAAAAAATTTGATGATTAAACAAAATAAAAGGTTAAAAATGTGTCTTGCAATATTATAATTTCTGCAACATTTGTGGAGTGCAATGTCATGATTCATACACATTTACTCTTCTTATGTGCCTTGACAGCTACGGGCAAATTACTATGTGGACAAAGTAGAAACAAATAGAATAGGAAAAACGAAAGGATCCTTGTCTGAACCAAATCATATTTCAGTTGTATAGCCTACTTTGCCACTCTTGTGTAGGTAATGTCAATTCTCATGAATTGCCACAAGGGGGTAGAAGTGTGAAGTCCAATACGACTTCAAAAAAAGAGTCAATCAGGGCTAAATTAATTTGTGTTGCTTTGAAGAAATATATCATCATTAATCAGGTCAAATGTTGGTTAATGTGTTTGCTTTAAAGCCGTTTAATATAGCTTTTTAAAATGTATTGATTTTATTATGCTGGTGTAATAACAATGAGGCCACTAGGATGGCTACACAACATTGGTTTGAATTCAAATAAATTCAGCAAGAAAGACAGCTTACTGTAGCCTACTTTGCTGACATAAAATTGCAATTTAATCGTTTGTATGATTGAACTGATGATACTGATGAAAATACTGTAGGCTACCATATGGGTATATTTTGTACACAATAAGCAAAAATATACAATGCGGCAATTGCCTTATCATTACGGCAAACAGGCGTAGTTTTATAATCCAACCTGTCCGGGGTGTAAGGTTTCAGTCATATAAACTGTGGTTGAGCAGCACGCCGTCATCCTACGGAGCTGCTCCTTGGTACGAATATTGTTTCAATGGTCACGGCTGACACCCCGGCGCAAGGGACTTCCAAACCTCTCATTTCACGTCTGTAGTGGCTTTGCTACAGTAATAACGGTGTTTGTTTCTATTTTGTTTTGGATTGTACTCTATATTTAGAGTTGGTGATAACATTTGGATTGGGCAACTGCGTTACTGTGCGCCTATGGATATAGCAGTCGCTTTCAACATCAGAACTCTCAGACCATCCAGGTTATGCCCTTTTCTTTGGACGTGAAATCAGTGGGAGTCATCAAACCACTGAACCCCATAATTTGCTCTCTGTTGTTCCTACTGCACGTAGCATATATATTTATTCGTTCGTTTATATTCTTACTGCAATTCTACCATGGAAGAGGACAGCGTGTTATCCGATTTTAAGGATATTGAGAAAAAGTTGGGTCGCAAAGTTCCTGAAAGTCTCATTCGTTCCCTGGCGGGAGGAAATCACCATCACGACAAACATGAGGATAGAAAACCGGCGACACCGAAGAACCGGTCGAACTCTGCTGACTTAAAACGACTGGAGAACAAGATGTTATTTTTGAAACAGGAAATGGTAGGCTAACTGGTTACCTTAAAGAACTATGTTCGTCTGTCCCTGTCGGGTCAGTGAGTTGTTTCATGCAGTAATGCTATAATAAAGTTTTTGAATATGGAAGCAAACATCCAAATCGGCAATTCGGACCCCGGCTTTTTCAAGTCAGTTCACTGCTCCTTCAAAACCATTCTGTATATTCATTTGCTGCATTGCATTAAGTGCAATTTACCCAATCTACACAAGATAACAAAAAGTATTTTAGCTGCAGTAGTCTAGTTGTTGCTGCTGTTTGCTTTATTGGAACTTGGACGTTAGTTCACTGACCTGTGATATCATAATTCAACATGTTATGCAGTAACTTCCAGAAACCTAATGGCAATCCACCTTTATTGCCATTGTGTTCATAGGTTATACTTTTGGCTTCTCAGAAGTTTATGGTTGACTTATAATGCAGCCTGGTCGCAAGGCATTGGAAATACGTATATAATAGTGAGTGACATGTCTCTTTTATGTTAGTGCAGTAGGACATTGACTTGCACTGTAACTCTATCATCAGAAATAGAAGTAGGATATACACTATATGCTACAGTTTTTTTTTGCCGTATTTTTGGCCTGTCATTTGACGCATAACAAGACAATAGGAGTCGGTGTCACACTCCCAGAACTATCAACATTGGCCTACCTCTTAAATAACCAAATGTATTGACTATTGCGCTATAAATCTATTGATTTAGTGATGTTTCTCACCCTCTCTCAGCAACAGGTGTGATGCCACCCAGTTGGTGAAAGCCATTCACACTTGCTCTCTACACACAACAACAATGCATAGTCCAGTATCAGGCAGGCAGACAATTCTCACCTCAATTAACTCTCACTTACACAAATTCCAAACTCAACAAAAATACAGGAGGATAGCCTGGAATCCAAATTCATTCACTTGGATTCCAGGCTACCAATAGCCTTGTCTTTGACCCACCGTATTGAGGAGACCCCCACCCCTTAAGGCTTAAGGTCAGTTGTGGCATTAGGACCGTTGAACAGATGGTCAAATTGACCGAGTTTGTACAGAAGGGGACTGCGTCGTTGCCTGGTTGACCAACTAAAAAAAATACCCCTCTCATGTGAGTTTCCATGTTGAGGTCATTGAAAGGGTGATTCATAATACGATCATGATGACAGGCCTAGTAAACTATAATAATAGAGAAGATATCCACCCAAGAGTCCATTTTGCCGGACACAAAGGCATATCGTGATGGAGGAAAGCTAGTCTTTGGGTTCTGACTGGACAGTCAAAAATGATATTGATGACAACACTGAAATGCATCCACCAAGCTCTTGGGAGTAAAGCAGAAAAATACCAGTTTTATTCCATTCAGTTTAATTAAATGTAAGACAAGTGTAGACTGCTGTGCTCCCTACTATAGTGAATGGCACATTTGGGCCATCTAAGGCTTTTGTGCTGCTGTCACTTCTTCAATCCAATTAGGCTGCTTTTCTCTTGGCCATTTGGCTAACCGGCTGGTTCACTTTACAATATACATAGAGGTATTAACAGTTGGTCAAATCTGTATAGGATTGACCTGTATTGCCTATAACTCCCATTTTAGACAAATGCCCAGAATAATGTAACTTGTTTTAAACAAGAGTTAAAAACTTTAATCGTAAGTAAGTATTGTTGGATGCTAAATCAATTAAGTTCAATATCAATGACTAACAAACTAAAACGAAAGCAGCAGTAAATCACATTAGCTATACCGATCTTGTGATTCACCACACCATTCAAGCCAACTTTAATTGACACTGCTAATGCTACTGTAAAATTCCACTATGCTCTGGCTCGACGTCTGTGCACACATAAAGGACAGGTTATATCCGTAAAGCAAACACTGGCAGCATTATGACTTAAACGGGGCCTGTCGCGATCCACTCCCAAGAAAGTGCTCTGTTTTATAGCCAGCCAGCTGTCCGGAACATTGTATGAGCCTTGTCAACCACCATCTGGCATAATGCTTTTTGACTGGCTAGAGACTGCTGCCACTGACTGTCCATTGGCGTAAATGGCTGTCTATTTGTCGCTAGTAGCCAGGGGGAATCTTTCTGAATGAGACCATAGGCTACCCTCTATTGGGGTTGTCATGGTGAAGTGATAAATCAATGGTGGTACTGTATGGGTATCAGGGTGAGAATGTCCTGCTATGCCCTCACAGGCCATGCTGTTACATGCCAAGGATGGAATGACTTCCTGTGGCATGCTGTTTTTGTTTTACCTTGGTCTTTGTCCAGGATAGTTTTTTTCCAGCTTTACTTTGCCAACTCAAAATACATGCTGGTGATGTTCTTCTCACAATAATGGAATAGGACAGCAATGTATTTAGAAAACAAACAACATTTTAGGCCTAATTGTTGGAAGTGTGTTGTGTGTAAAAAATAAAATAAAATCTATAATAACAAAGTCCTAAAATGAATCTCCTTCTAACCCAAAATGCAGGCCCACCTCCGTGCCATCGATGTCAAGCTGATGCAGCAGCTTATGTCAATCAACGAGGGCATCGAATCCATCAAATGGGTGATGGAGGACAAGGGGGGCATAGCCAGTCGTGAAAGCAGCCTGACGGGCAGCCTGTACAGCTTAACGGACAGCGAGGATGACACCTCTTCACGCGGCAGCATCACCAGTCTGCATGATGGAAACAGTGATGGACTGGACGGGATATCCGTGGGCAGTTATCTGGATACGTTGGATGAGTTAGCCGAGGACCTTCCAGACCACCCTTCTCCAACGGACCTTGATCCTTTCTCAGATAAACCAATTATAGAGGACAAGACTTTCAGCAAGCCACCAATGCGACTCAAAGTGGATTCCGATGAGTACTATTGCTTTGGATAGCGATGCGTGGCTATGGGGCTAATACCAACGCAGGCAAAGACCACAGGGTTATTTTACCTAGCATTGTCAATGAGTTGGCATGGTAATAGTTCATTAGAAATGTTTCATAAGTTGTCTAGTTCATTGTGTTCGCTGTGTGAAATATAGCGCATGGATGTTTCCCTTGATGATCTGTGTTATTTTCCTGCTGCTAAGTGTTCTACAGTGATGTCACAGTGACATTTAAGTGGGTTTACAAGGGGCAAATACTCAGTTGTGCTATTTTGTATCTTAAAACCAAATTCCTTTTTGTCTTTGATGCATTTACAACTCACTAAACCCAAAAAGTAATGCTAAGTAGTGCACTCTCATCCTCATCATCTTTGGTGTTGCGTTCGAGTGCTCTCACCAAGACCCTCCCCTTGAATCCTCCAGGAGCGTTGAGGCGACACTTTGAGTGGGAATCTAACTTACAAATGTAACCTTTAAGAAGTATTTTGTTGTTTGTTTTGATGTTTAAACGACACGACTGAATTGGCAAAAATGTGATGTGTTTTTCACAAAATGTTCATTCAGTGCACTCTGACTGTACTCCTAAGAGTCTGATACCTCAGTGTCTTGTTTTCTTTTTCACTTAGATACCATGTCTTTGGTTAGCCGTTCATCCATCTGAACTAAGTTAATGTAGTAGATAAGGAATTTGTGGTAATTTGGAGCATTAGGGGTTCCATGCGGAGACATCGGCTGGACTGGTTTAATGGGGCAGAAATACTGTTTTCCCTCATCTAGAGGTTGTATCATTCAAGTGCAATTTGCGAACATGCCAAATCACTGTATTTTAGCTCATCTACTAAATATGAAAGCTATCAAAATAAAACATTGATTTTGACAGTTATATGCTTACATATTAAACATTGGACAGGTACATTTGTTCTTGCTTGCTTTTTTATTTAGACAAACGGCAGTCAAATCGCCATGCCGACAGGGTTATTATTTTACTATTTTTGCTTTGTTTTACCACAAGAGATTAATTGCAAACCAGTTACAAAGCGGAAATATTTAAGTTCACAACACTCGGTTAATTGAATTACTAGATAGTATTTGTTGTTCACGGTTTATAACTTAATGTTGAACTAGTCAACTAGTTAATGACTGGTAACTGACAAAAGTCAAGTACAAAAGTAATGCCATTTATTTCTGTTCAATGGTGATTTAGCTTTAAATTCCACTTTCTGTGTTGATTCACATTAGTGTTGTTTCATGCAGCCTACTTTTTAATATTGTAATTTATTGTTTTTATTGGTGTTGTTGAAAGGTTTGTTGGGGAAAATAAATAATATATTGTGATACTCTTCTTTCTCAGTTTCTGTATACAGTTGGTTTATTCTACAACTCACGCACACACACTGGTTCACACAATGGCCATTTTGTGGTAACATGCAATTAGTGGAGAGAATTGTTGGATTATTTATAAAGGCCACAGAAGCGATCATATGCACATTTTTATGATGAGGCAGTCTTGCTCCATTTTTGTCAGACTAGTGAAGTTTCAACATGTGGTAGTTTGACCAATGTACCATGGATAATTGTGCCCAGTTAGAGCTAGATTCTATCAGATCCGAGCTAGCCGACACCCGCATAGCGGTTGTTTTGGTGGTGTCGGAGGTGGAACTGGGTTAGAGCTGTCAAATCTACAATCGGCTCCTGGCATTATACCTAAAGCGGACATTGCCATTGGCTGCATGGAGTCGCATTAAGAGAAATCCCATGCAGCCTTGTTTACAAGTTCGAACACAGGAATGTGTGATGTAATCTACACCACCATTAGAATGATAGAAATCCTCATTATTTTGTTTAATAATTTTTCATTTTGAGTGTAATTATTTCTATATAGCCTACTCTTTCTCATTCTGAACTTCTAACAGGAGTGGGATGGGTGTGGCTTCCTGACACTGATCGCAAGAGCAGCTGCTCACCGATTTGGAAGCTCGAATGCAGTTACACCTCCGACACCGCCAAAATATCAGCTATGTGGGTGTCGGCTATCGCCGGTTAATGCTAGATCTGATAAAATCTAGGCCTACGTCTTTTAATCTCCACTATTTACTTGAAAAAACACAAAGCAAAGAGGGTGATTAATCTTCTAAATTAAGGAAATGGCAGTTAATTTTCTTCTTAAAGCCCTTTTAACTATTAATGGAAGGAAAACCATTTGGGATTACACTCGAGTGACGACTTAACTTCTCATAGACGAAGCATCATGTTACTAAACTAAACCTTGGGAATATTCATCACACAATATTATAGTCGGATCAAGTCAATAAAAACGAATGTACGTCAGAGAGAAGACAGAAACAGAAAAGGAATGCTAACCACATATATTTATGGCCATTTTAGTTAATCACGCTGGCTTGTTGGATGCTAAGGGGGATAATTGAATTTCAAGAATGGAGTGTGCATATAGAATATCATTATTGGAAAGCAAAGGCCCTTTTCGTACGATGAGCAGCCCCACTACATTCCAGTTCCCACACAGTGATGACATCACCATCTGCTCTATTTAACACTGCAGCTAACCCATATCACCTCTCTCAATTATTTTTTCTACGTTAAAGACAGCCATTGTGGTCACATACGCCTCTGTGAGTCACAGATAATTCTGAGGATGGGTAGCATGCAAAATAAATACAAATACCCTTGCAAGGGGTATAATAAAGTTTCATATTGGTTCAAATGACATGTTTTCCTTAACATTGGAGGTGCAGCGATTAGTGAAGAATCACCGTTAAAAACTGAAATCGGAAATGCATTGAATTGGTATTAATCACTGCATAAGGATTGGGATGAAAGTGTATGAATTGCAGTATGTCTCAGTTAATACCACAATGATTTGTATTTAGCTGCAGCATACACAATGCCTTGTGTGCTACATACTGTTTACCACTTTTATGATAGCTCTTTCACCTTCTTCAGCCTCACACCATATTGTCTGAGATCACACTGTACTGGCGTTAAGCAAGGGGAAAATTGAGCATACTGTTGATTCCCTTAACTTAACTATCCAACTAATTTCCCTGACTAAAAGAGCAAAGCAGCTTTATTTGGTTTACTTTGCCTTATCTCGGCTTCTTAGCGCCTTTGGCACACTTAAGCTGCCTGTCAAGACTAAACAAAGCCAAACGTACCACCCCAGAAAGCCTTTTTGAATGACAGTGTGACCTCTGTTTGACCATATTCAATTAGAAACAGACAATGTATGATCATTTGTTCATTATTTCCTGTCAATCAATCTTAACTTTGTCGCCACTGGCTATTCTTTGACTATCCCCTTCAGGGAAACGGAATGACTAGACCTAGTGGCTCATAAAGTAATTGGAGGATTTCAAGAAAGAAGAACAGGTTCCTCAGGTTGATTTGCTAATAACCCCTTCTATGCGTCAGAATTCCTGAGAGAAGGGCATGGTACACCACCCATGTACAGTTTGGGGTATTTTGTATTTCCAAGGCGAAGATTAAAAGCTTACTTTCTCTCCACGTGCTCGTATTCCTTTAGCACCTTTGTGACAAAAGATTCTAAGGCTCTCTCTTTCACATAATCATTCAGCATGTCAAGTCTCTCTCTCTCTAAATACTGACTCAGCTAAACATGGCCTTGGTTGCTGGTGCAAACAATGCAAAGACAAGGGCTTTCTTTGACACAGCATGGGGTTCGACAGTTTACTGTTCACCTTCAGCAGAGGCGCGTCACCCCAATGAATCACAGGGTGCACGTCCCCCTTCAAATTGATCAACTCTTAATGTAAGAATAGTGTCAACAGAAAAGTGGCAAATCTGATGTCGAAGAAAGGCTGGTTTTACATAATATATTTTGTTAGTGTAAAAAGGCCTGTTGAATCAAAATATAATTTTAAAGATTGAATTCGGTATTTACAGGCAGTATGGTTTCATTTCTTGCCTCTTTTACTTTCGGTTTTGTACACCAGTGTCACGAATTCAGCCGAGGCTGCTCCTCCTCCTTGCTCGGGCAGGCTTTGGCGTTCGTCGTCACCGGAGTACTAGCTGCCACCGATCTATGTTTCTGTGTTCTACTTGTTTTGTCTAATTTGCACACACCTGGTTCCAATTACGATAATTTGTTTCCCTATTTTACCCTCTGGTTCCCTCATGGTGTTGTGCGTGATTGTTCGTTGTTTTGTTGTCATTGACATGTTAGTCTGTATTTTCTTCCCTGTGTTTACTCTTGACAAGTAAAGTACGTTGTTGACTAAGTTCTGTGTCCTGCGCCTGACTCCGTCCTACCGCTACACACTGACGCATGACAGAATCACGCACCATTATGGAGTCAGCAGGTACATCCATTCCTCCAGGATCAGTGGAGGAACACATCCAGCAGCACTCGACCATGCTACAGACTCTTGGCACAGCCATGGATCGAGTGGTACAGACTATGGAGCGATGGGAGAGAGGTATTTTTTTTACACTTCCTTCCACTACAATTCACCCCAACACCTCAATTCACCCCACACCGCTGTCCACCCCTTCACCACCTGGATCCAGTGGGATTCGGCTCTCGCTCCCGAGGGCATATGATGGAACAGCTGCCGGGTGCCAGGGGTTCCTGCTCCAGGTGGAGCTCTACCTGGCGACCATCCACCCGGCTCCCTCGGGATATGAGAGAGTGTCCGCCCTCATCTCCTGTCTGTCGGGGAAAGCGCTCGAGTGGGCCAACGCTTAGTGGGGAGGAATAGACGCGACTTCAGGACCTTGGCAGCCAGCGTGGGATGGAATGAGAGGGCCCTAATCGACCATTACCGATGCAGCCTACGAGAGGGCATTCGTCGGGAGCTGGCCTGCAGGGACACCACCCTTAACCTGGACCAGCTGGTGGATTTATCGATACGACTGGATAACCTGTTGGCTACCCGCAGACGTCCGGATCAGGGTCCGTCCAGTCCATTCCCCAGCACTTCCGACCCTACACCGATGGAGCTCGGAGGTGCTGATCTAAGGGTGACCGGAAGGGGGGCTGTTTCTTGCACCAACTGTGGCCACAGAGGACACACTGCTGGTCGGTGCTGGAAAGGGTCCTCAGGGAGTCGAGGCAGCAGGCAGGGCACTGGTGGACCATCCCAGGAGTAGGCACCCGACTCACCCAGAGCTCCCTGTTGCGCACATGTGTGTTCACGTAGAATTTCCTGAGTTTTCCTGAGTTTTTATGGACCGTCTATTTGCACATAGATTAGGGATCCCTATTGTGCCTGTTGATGTGCCCTTCCCTATACATGCCTTAGATAGTCGCCCTTTAGGGTCAGGCCTGATTAGGGAGGTCACTCTGGATGAAAACGCAGGAGGGTCATGAGGAGAGAATTAGTCTCTTCCTGATCGATTCTCCTGCGTTTCCCGTGGTGTTGGGGCTTCCCTGGTTAGCCTCTCATGACGGCAATATTTTGTGGCCACAGAGGGCTCTCATAGGGATGGTCCCATCAGTGCTCGGGGAGGTGTGTAGGTGTTTCCGTAGGTGCAACTACGGTGGAGAGTCCAAACCAGGTCTCCACTATGCACATTCCTCCCGAATATGCCGATTTCGCTCTCGCCTTCTGTAAAAGGAAGGCGACTCAATTACCACCCCATTGACAGGGGGATTGTGCGATAAATATCCGGGAGGGCGCTGCACTTCCTCGGATTCACGTGTATCCTCTGTCACAGGAAGAGACGGCAGCTATGGAAACATATGTCTCCGAATCTCTGGGACAGGGATACATTCTGCCTTCCACTTCCCCTGCCTCCTCGAGTTTCTTTTTTGTGAAGAAGAAGGATGGAGGTTAATGCCCGTGCATTGACTATCGAGGTCTCAATCAGATAACTGTGAAGTACAGTTATCCACTACCTCTCATTGCTAGTATGACGGAGTCATTGCACGGGGCGCACTTCTTCACCAAATTGGATCTCAGGAGCGCGTACAACCTGGTGCGTATCCTGGGAAGGGGATGAGTGGAAGACGGCATTTAGTACCACCTCTGGGCACTATGAGTACCTCATCATGCCGTACGGGTTGATGAATGCTCCCTCAGTCTTCCAATCCTTTGTCAATGAGATTTTCAGGGACCTGCATGGACAGGGTGTAGTGGGGTATATAGATGATATTCTCATATACTCCGCTACACGAGCCGAGCATGTGTCCCTGGTGCGTAAGGTGCTTGGTCGACTGTTGGAACATGACCTGTACGTCAAGGCTGAGAAATGTCTGTTCTTTCAACAGTCCGTCTCCTTCTTAGGATACCGCCTGTCCGCGTCAGGGGTGGAGATGGAAAATGACCGCATTTCAACCGTGCGTAATTGGCCGACTCCAACCACGGTTAAGGAAGTGCAGCGATTCTTAGGGTTTGCCAACTACTACCGGAGGTTTATCTGTGGCTTTTGGTCAGGTAGCGGCTCCCATTACCTCCTTGCTGAAGGGGGGACCGGTGCGCCTGCAGTGGTCAGCTGAGGCGGACAGGGCTTTTGGTCACCTGAAGGCTCTGTTCTCCTCGGCTCTCGTGCTGGTTCATCCGGATCCCTCCTTGGCATTCATAGTCGAGGTGGACGCATCCGAGGCTGGGATAGGAGCTGTACTGTCTCAGCGCACGGGAACGCCACCAAAGCTCCGCCCCTGTGCTTTCTTTTCGAAGAAGCTCAGTCCGGCGGAGCGAAACTATGATGTGGGGGACCGGGAGCTGTTAGCTGTTGTTAAGGCTCTGAAGGCGTGGAGACATTGGCTTGAGGGGGCAAAACACCCTTTCCTCATTTGGACTGACCACTGCAATCTGGAGTACATCCGGGCGGCGAGGAGACTGAACACTCGCCAGGCAAGGTGGGCCATGTTTTTCACACGTTTTGTTTTCACCCTCTCGTACAGACCAGGTTCCCAGAATGCGGTCCAGGGAGCCCACTCCCATACTTCCGGCTTCTGGTGGCACCGGTGGTATGGGAGGTTGACGCGGACATCGAGCGGGCGTTACGCACGGAGCCCTCCTGCTCGGTTTGCGCCCAGTGCAAGGCACCTAGACACCTGCCCAGAGGGAAATTACAACCCCTACCCATTCCACAACGGCCGTGGTCACAGCTATCGGTGGATTTCGTTACGGACCTCCCCCCGTCACAAGGGAATACCACGACCTTAGTTGTTGTGGATCGGTTTTCTAAGTCCTGCCGTCTCATTCCTTTGCCCGGTCTTCCTTCGGCCCTACAGACTGCGGAGGCCCTGTTTACTCACGTCTTCCGGAACTACGGGGTACCTGAGGATATAGTGTCTGATCGGGGTCCCTAGTTCACATCAAGGGTCTGGAGGGCGTTCATGGACCATCTGGGGGTCTCGATCAGCCTGACCTCAGGGTTTCACCCCGAGAGTAATGGGCAGGTGGAGAGAGTAAACCAGGATGTGGGTAGGTTTCTGAGGTCCTATTGCCAGGACCGGCCGGGGGATTGGTCGGGTTACATCCCCTGGGCAGAGATGGCCCAAAACTCCCTCCGCCACTCCTCCACTAACCTGTCTCCATTTCAGTGTGTATTAGGTTATCAGCCGGTCCTGGCACCATGGCATCAGAGCCAGATCGAGGCACCTGCGGTGGATGAATGGTTTCGGCGCTCGGAGGAGACCTGGAACGCTGCCCATGTACGCCTGCAACGGGCTATCAGGCGACAGAAGGCGAGCACCGACCGCCAGCACAGCGAGGCCGAGTCTGGCTCTCGACCCGAAACCTGCCCCTTCGTCTGCCCTGCCGGAAGCTGGGTCGGCGGTTTGTGGGACAATTTAAAGTCCTGAGGAGATTGAACGAGGTTTGTTATAGGTTACAGCTCCCTCCTGATTACCGTATTAACCCCTCGTTCCATGTGTCTCTCCTCAGGTCGGTGGTAGCTGGTCCGCTCCAGGAGGTCCCTCCGCCCCCACTGGACATCGAGGGGGCACCGGCGTACTCGGTCCGTTCCATCCTGGATTCGAGGCATCGGGTGGGGGGCCTGCAGTATCTCGTGGAGTGGGAGGGGTACGGTCCGGAGGAACGGTGCTGGGTTCTTAGGAGGGACATCCTCGATCCCTCCCTGTTGAAGGATTTCCACCGTCGTCATCCGACTCGTCCTGCTCCGCATCCTCTTGGCCGTCCCCGAGGCCGGTTTCGGCGCACGTCAAGTGGGGGGGGTACTGTCACGAATTCAGCCAAGGCTGCTCCTCCTCCTTGCTCGGGCAGGCTTTGGCGTTCATCGTCACCAGAGTACTAGCTGCCACCGATCTATGTTTCTGTGTTCTACTTGTTTTGTCTAATTTGCACACAACTGGTTCCAATTACGATAATTTGTTTCCCTATTTTACCCTCTGGTTCCCTCATGGTGTTGTGCGTGATTGTTCGTTGTTTTGTTGTCATTGACATGTTAGTCGGTATTTTCTTCCCTGCGTGGAAGATATGTTATTTACTCTTGACAAGTAAAGTACGTCGTTGACTAAGTTCTGTGTCCTGCGCCTGACTCCGTCCTACCGCTTCACACTGACGCATGACAACTAGCTTCAAACAGCTGAAAATACAATATTTTTGGTTATTTAAAATATATTTCACAGCGGTTTAGATGATGCAATGATTCTCTACACTGGTTTATTGCTTGTTTTGTCACATAAACTTTTAGAATTTTAGCAACCAGGAAATGGCGGAGTGATTTCTGTATATTGCACCTTTAAGGTAATTAAGGTTATTCTTGCAGGGACTCTGTAATCTTCAGTGTTGTCTGTTCTATCAAGATAGTGTTCTTCAGCTCAAACTGTTTGCCAGAGTTGTTAATGAACCACATTCTAACCAGGTGGTTGAATAGGCTATCTGCTAATAATCAGCTCCCTTCAGTGCTGTCATGTCATGGCTGTTGTCCTATGTAGTGTATTTCCTATTCATGTCATACAATGGTATGATAACCATGCAGTCGGCCAGATCACAGAGAGAAGTTAGTATTGTTTTGGAAGCTAAGGGAGTCAGCTACAAGTCATAAAACTGACCTGTTTGGCATAGTCATTCCGTATTATTAAAAGAGTCCTTGTTAAGGCCACTTTTTCAGGGATATCCAAACTTAGATCAAATCAAATCAAATCAAATTTTATTGGTCACATGCGCCGAATACAACAGGTGCAGACATTACAGTGAAATGCTTACTTACAGCCCTTAACCAACAGTGCATTTATTTTAAACAAAAAAAAGTAAAAAATAAAACAACAACAAAAAAGTGTTGAGAAAAAAAAGAGCAGAAGTAAAATAAAGTGACAGTAGGGGAGGCTATATATACAGGGGGGTACCGTTGCAGAGTCAATGTGCGGGGGCACCGGCTAGTTGAGGTAGTTGAGGTAATATGTACATGTGGGTAGAGTTAAAGTGACTATGCATAAATACTTAACAGAGTAGCAGCAGCGTAAAAAGGATGGGGTGGTGGGGCAGTGCAAATAGTCCGGGTAGCCATGATTAGCTGTTCAGGAGTCTTATGGCTTGGGGGTAGAAGCTGTTGAGAAGTCTTTTGGACCTAGACTTGGCACTCCGGTACCGCTTGCCGTGCGGTAGCAGAGAGAACAGTCTATGACTAGGGTGGCTGGAGTCTTTGACAATTTTGAGGGCCTTCCTCTGACACCGCCTGGTATAGAGGTCCTGGATGGCAGGAAGCTTTGCCCCAACCTGTTCCACTACAGCCCCGTCGATGAGAATGGGGGCGTGCTCAGTCCTCCGTACTAATTTTGCATAGAAATGCCAAGGCTATGTCAAAGATCTATCCTCCAAAAGACATATCGTTGTACTAAATTTCAGAATAATACACAATTGCTACACAATTTCCTCTGACATTTCTGTTCCAGTTTCACATGGAATGACCCCATAACGGGGAAGTCATGCCATTGTGTCAACTACATCCGAAGGGAAAGATATGCATGGGAAATAAACACAGGGGGCCTAGCTATCTCAGAGTCAAAAAGATCACACACGTCCAAAACAATGATTTATTCATTCAAGTAGCTTGGCCCCAATTACTTCCCTCCAGAGCAAATAATTACACCGACATGCGTCTGAGAAAAAGGGCTTCCAACGGAGATCCATTAACAAATTAGACACTATTGGGTCTGTGCCACCAGGCTTGGGATACCAATACCATGTGGTATCTGGGAAACTGTCACCATGCGACACTCAGGACACAGGATATGGGTTAGTGGAGTAGGGGGATCAAAGGGGGTCCATACAGCAAAGGCAGGGGCCTCTGCAAACAGGAAGGAAGGCACAGATATAGACTGCTCAAAAAAGAATCCCAAGTCAATTGAAAAGTCATTTAATAAGATAACTGTCATTATGCTATGTGCTGTGCTACATCAATGGGGCAATATTATACTGTCATTGAGAGAGTATTGAAAGTGGTAGAAAATGTATTTCTGATGGTTTATTTTCAATATCTGAACAAGGTATTAGTGTCAATGTGTAGCTCAACAAATTGTATTCTTTATCTCTTGGTTTGGCTAATGCTTTTGTATCGGTGGCCCTCATAGCAAATCGGATCCACTGTCAGCCTGCCATTCCGCATTCCCAGACATAAAGGAGTGCATGTTGGGAGATTTATGAAGCTGTGTGGAAAACTTAATAAGGTAGGTCCTTTACCATGAATATCTTGTTTCTTACTCTGAAAAATACGTACTGAATGTCAAGTTTAACCACACTGCGATTTGCTAATGCTAGTCAATTTCACAGCCATGCCGAATATTTCAGACCAATTAGATTTCTCCTCGTACATAACTGGAAAACTCTCAACTGTGACGCCCACAAGTGTTGGGAAATTGTCCCATTTAGGCTGTTTAATGCATCACTAGTGTAGAATAAGCCCCAGTGGAGCACTTTCCCATCACTCAGTCTGGGGACCTGTCTCACCAAATATAGCAGAAATCGTCTCAGAATACGTTCTTGTATTGTTATCTGTCGCCCTGTTGCAATATAAGCAATATAAACTAGACTAACTCTGGCTTGGACCATAAATTCTTTGTCTGAAGTTTACTACGATTCCCATTGGAACTTTGTTATAAACAAGATTGTGGAAAGTTATGGGAAGCTCAAATATACAGCACTGTGAGAACTTACTACCCTCAAGTCTTGTCGTGGTGCATTCCACACACAGTAACTTTTTCTGTGAGACATTTATCAGATTTTAGAGTGGGTCATTCCGAAGTTCTACAGACATTCCCAAGAGAAGGATATTGAAAATGCTAAAGATCCGTTCTTCTCCTCTGGTATTTACAAGGTTAACTATCGAGAATTGTTAAGTCTATTTATTTTGTCATTAACATGATCCAAAGTGCTTCGCCTCATTTACTCTGTGGTATTTGTGCTCATTACAAATAGTGTGGGATATGCTGCATAACAATATTAATGCAGTAATGTAGCATGCAGAGAGAAAGAATGTCCCTAATTAATACTTTAATAAGCAGCATATTGAATAGATCACAATGATGGTCATTTATAATTACAACTTAATTGTACACTTGTTTGGATCATCCCTAACATTAGACTATACAGAAAATGTATTTGATAAAATGCATTTTCCCCCCACGATTAGTGTACATCCGTCATGTTTACTATACACAAGACACACGTAAAAAAATCCCAGTTCTGAAATGCATGCGCCTACTTTCGCAATCCCCAACTGGTAGAAACAGTGTATGAACTATAGTAAAGTCAATATTTCTGTGGTGACATAGTCGTTCAGGTACATTTCCTTGGAAGGCACGTTTCCGTTTGACTAGGGATGGGCTAATTAGTCAGTATTAGTCACACACTCTAGACCTAGGGTGTGATATATTTTAGATCTGACTTGCCCTTCTGTTTAGACTGTAATCTGGGGGCGCGTTTAGCAGGACTCAATGTTTTGGAACGTTCAGATAGAAATAAGCTATTTAGAACAAGCATGCCTCTCTGAGATGTAGAATAAAGAAGAATGTTTGGTCTATTCATGGAATTTCTATCTGCAATGTTTAACAATGTTTGGCTACTGAACGTGGCCCTGTTGGTGACTTCACTGTGACCTTTTGACTCCCGGCCCATGCCACCACCACTATTTTGAGAGGCCAAACCAAGGGATAGCAGAATGCCATAATGATGTGGTTATCCAGATTTGAATTGAAAATGGCTACGTGTGAATGTTATGATTTAACTGGATAGAACCCAAATGCAGACAAGTACACCAAGCCAGAGAAGTTAACAGGTTTATTATAATGTTCAATAGTCCAGGTTTCCAATAAATGGGGAAGAGCAAGTCCAGGTTACAGGGAGGGTACAGATCCAGGTCAGGGCAGGTGTGGTACCGTAATGTCCTAGTGTCCGTGGTGAGTCCAAAGGAGAGGCCCGATAGTGGAGAGCAGGATGGTGGTGGCAGGAGTGAAGCGGAGGCAGGAGTCAGGTTCCAAATATCTGTGGCACAGGAGAAAAAGTAAATAAACAGTCCAAAAAACACAAGAACGAAAACAGACAGGTTGAGTCGGCAGCGAGACTAACATGGTTGTCTTGACTATGATCTGACGATGAGTGGAAAGTTTGACCGGGTCTTAAAGGCTGAGGTGATTATGGTGAATGAGCTGCAGCTGGAACCCTGACTCCCGCACACCAGACTTCACTCCTGCAATCAAGGACAGACAGAGGGAGGGGGAGAGCAGAGAGAGAGCTACCTAGCAGCAGTAGGCCTAACAGTACCCCCCCTCTACGGACGCCACCTGGCGGCCGACAGGGTTTATCAGGATGTAACCTATGAAACTCACGAACCAGAGCAGGATCCACAATGAAGCTCCTGGGCACCCAGGAACGTTCCTCAGGACCATAACCCTCCCAATCCACCAGGTACTGGAAACCACGACCCCGGCGGCGAACATCCAGAAGTCGCGGACAGTGTAGACCGGACCCCCACCCACGATCATGGGCGGAGGAGGGGGACGAGAGGGCGGGCACAAAGGGCTAACCGACACAGGCTTAATCTGGGAAACATGAAAGGTGGAATGAACCCGTAGGGGAGGCAGGAAGCTGTAGCTTAACCGCGCAGGGGTTAACAATAGACAGTATCTTGAACGGTCCTATAAAACGAGGCGCCATCTTCTTCGACTCCACCTTCAATGGAAGGTCCCGTGACTTCAGCCATACCTCTTGACCAGGAGAGTAACCGGGAGCCTGGGACCGGTGACGGTTGGCTTGCCTCTGCATGTACGCCGAAGCTCGGGACAGAGCTACCCTGGCCTTCCTCCAGACCTTGCAGCAGCGGCGCATGTGGGACTGCACCGAGGGTACCGCAAGTTCCCTCTCTTGGGAAGGGAACAGGGGAGGTTGATAACCCAGAGCACACAGAAAAGGAGACAAACCAGAGGAAGCGTTAGTCAAGGTGTTATGAGCATATTCCACCCAGGGGAGCATGGAGCTCCATGACCCAGGGGTTAGACCCAGTGACACAGCGAAGTGCGGTCTCCATCTCCTGGTTCGCTCTCTCGGCTTGCCCGTTGGTCTGGGGGTGATATCCAGAGGACAGGCTGGATGTAATGCCCAAAGCTTTACAGAAAGCTTTCCACACCTGGGAGACAAACTGGGGACCCCTGTCAGAGACAATATCCGTGGGTAGACCATGAGAGCGGAACACATGTTCAACCAAAATATCAGCCGTCTCTCTGGCAGTGGGCAGTTTAGGTAGGGCCAAAAAATGAGCGAACTTAGAAAAACGATCAATCACCGTAAGAATGACAGTCTTACCAGATGAGGGGGGAAGTCCAGTGACAAAATCCATAGCGATATGCGACCAGGGCCGGCTGGGTATAGGTAGAGGTCGTAGATGACCAGCGCTGGCCTGGGTGGAGTTTTTACTTCGTGCACATACCGTACAAGCAGCAATGAAGGCTCAAGTGTCCGCCTCCATCGTGGCCCACCAGAACTTCCGTCGCACAAAGTCAAGGGTCCGCGAAACTCCAGGGTGACAGGTAAGGGGAGACGAGTGAGCCCACAGAAGTACCTGGGAGCGAGCAGACTCAGGGACAAACATCCGGTTAGGAGGACCCCTCCCAGGGTCAGCTTGATGATGTTGAGCCTGTCTAACAATCCCCTCGATGTCACATGTGATGACTGCAATACTGCAGGTAGGAGGCAAAATGGGTTCCGGGTTACTACCAGTATCAACAGCCGAATGAACACGAGACAGGGCGTCAGGCTTGACGTTGCGACCCAGGACGGTAAGACAGAGAAAAATTGAATCTCCCAAAAAATAGTGCCCACCTGGCTTGACGGGGGTTGAGCTGCTTCGCTGACTGGAGGTAAGCCAGATTCTTATGATCCGTCCAAACGATGAAGGGTTGTTCCGCCCCCTCCAACCAATGTCGCCACTCCTCGAGAGCCAGCTTAACGGCGAGCAGTTCACGATTTCCAACATCATAATTCCTCTCTGCCTGAGAAAGTTTCCTTGAGAGAAAAGCACAGGGATGCAGTTTGTTATCTTCAGGAGAACGTTGTGACAACACTGCACCTACCCCAGTGTCGGATGCATCCACCTCCACGACAAACTGGCGGTCGGGGTCCGGCTGCATCAGAATGGGAGCCGAGGCAAAGCGATGTTTCAGTTCTTCGAACGCTGATTCGGCCCCTTCATTCCAAGCGAACGGTCGTGAGATGGAGGTGAGAGCGGTGAGTGGCGCCGCAATGCGGCTGTAGTCCTTGATGAACCTCCTATAGAAGTTCGCAAACCCCAGGAATCGTTGAAGTTGTTTGCGGGTAGAGGGAGCTGGCCAGTCCGTGACAGCAGAGATCTTAGCTGGGTCCATCCGCAGCTCCCCCTGAGCTATGATGTAACCCAAAAAAGAGGTCTCAGACACATGAAATTCACATTTCTCCATCTTCACAAACAGTTTGTTCTCCAACAACCTTTGCAACACCTGGCGCACATGCAGTTCATGTTCCTGGGAGGACTCTGAGAAAATCAAGATATCATCCAGATAGACAAAAACAAACCGATTCAACATGTCCCGAAGGACATCATTGACTAGTGCCTGAAAAACAGCAGGGGCATTAGACAACCCAAAAGGCATAACCCGATACTCAAAATGTCCCAAGGGTGTGTTGAAGGCAGTCTTCCATTCATCACCCTTACGAATGCGCACCAGGTGATACGCATTTCGTAGATCCAGTTTCGTAAAGATGGTAGCACCATGAAGGAGGGGAAAAGCAGAATTAATCAAAGGCAGAGAATACTTGTTCTTAATGGTGATGTTGTTAAGTCCACGGTAATCAATACAGGGTCTGAGGGTCTTATCCTTCTTAGCAACAAAAAAGAATCCCGCTCCTACAGGTGACGAGGAAGGACGCATAATACCTGCCGCCAAGGAGTCCCGAATGTAGTTCTCCATAGCCTCCGTCTCCGGCCGGGAGAGATTGTACAGGCGACTGCTGGGGGAGCGGGGCTCCTGGCTGGAGGTCAATGGCGCAGTCGTAAGGCCGGTGAGGAGGAAGAGAAGTAGCTCTGTGTTTGCAGAAAACGGATGCCAGGTCATGATACACGTCAGGAACAGCAGAAAGATCCATGGACTCCAGTGGAGGTTGAGGCACTGTACTGGCAGGAGTCTGAGCAGAACACAAACAATTCACATGACAAAATGTGCTCCATGAAACAATGCTACCTGTCACCCAATCAATGTGTGGATTGTGTTTTATGAGCCAGGGGATACCAAGGACCAGGGGAGTCTGTGGGCAGTCGATAATATGGAATTGAATGTTCTCCTGATGATTTCCCGACACTCTAAGACAAACAGGAACAGTCTGATGGGTAATGCGGGTCAACAATTGTCCATTTAGACCCTTAGCCTGCAGCGGACAGTCCATAGGAACAGTCTCCAAATCCATTTGTTGAGCCCACTCTCTATCCAAAAAGCTTTCGTCGGCACCAGAGTCAATCAGCGCACTAACAGAGAAATTCTGGGACTGCCACTGGAGGGATGCCTGGAGCAGAATGCGGGGAGAAGAGGAAGAATCCGCTGCTCGGCTCACCAAAACTTCTCCCATAAATGATGAGCCGGCCCTTTTTCCCCGGACGAACTGGGCAGGAAGGAACGAAATGACCAGCTTCTCCACAATACAGGCAGACCCGAGCCTGAATACGACGTGCACGCTCCTCTGAGGACAACCGTGCCACGACCCACCTCCATGGCTTCGGGTTCCAGTGCTCCTCGTATCGACTCGGGAAGACACGGCTCTCTCCGTAGGGGACGATGCAGGGAGGAGTTTGTTGATGACAGACAGGTTGCTTGGAACTAACACTCCTCTCCCGGCGGCGCTCCCGAATCCGATTATCCAACCTGATAGTGAGTGAAATAAGATTATCCAGCGTAGGCGATTCATCATATGACACCAATTCATCTTTTAAAGTCTCAGACAAAGCATTGATGAACACTCCTTGTAATGCCTCGTCATTCCAACCACTCACTGCTGCTAAAGTCCGAAACTCCACTGCCATCTCCGCCACACTACGAGCCCCCTGCCGAAGAGAAAACAACCGTTTCGCAGCCTCCTTGCCTCGTACGGGGTGGTCAAAAACCTTCCTCATCTCCGTGGTGAAGGCCACGTAAGCGTTGCAAATGTCCGACTGACTCTCCCAGACCGCGGATCCCCAGGCACGAGCGGAACCGCTAGTAGAGTTGATAAGGTAGGCAATACGGGCTCTTTCTGAGGCGTAGGTGAGGGGCTGTTGTTCAAACACTAACGAGCATTGAGTCAAAAAATCGCCACAGGTTCCCATGTTCCCGTCATAGCGCTCTGGAGCAGGAACAAAAGGCTCTCTGATCTGGGCTGAAGGGGTAGTAAGGGCAGACACTTGATTGGTGAGTAATTGAACCTGATTAAGCAGCACCTGACTGTCCTCAGCAATCGTCTTAAACAGGGTATCATGTTGGCCAAGTAGAATGCCCTGATTGGCTATGGCAGTCCAAATTTGAGTGCACTCTGGGGTGGTATCCGAGCTACTGTCTGCTGGGTTCATGTTGGTCAGATCATACTGTTATGATTTAACTGGATAGAACCCAAATGCAGACAAGTACACCAAGCCAGAGAAGTTTTAACAGGTTTATTATAATGTTCAATAGTCCAGGTTTCCAATAAATGGGGAAGAGCAAGTCCAGGTTACAGGGAGGGTACAGATCCAGGTCAGGGCAGGTGTGGTACCGTAATGTCCTAGTGTCCGTGGTGAGTCCAAAGGAGAGGCCCGATAGTGGAGAGCAGGATGGTGGTGGCAGGAGGAAGCGGAGGCAGGAGTCAGGTTCCAAATATCTGTGGCACAGGAGAAAAAGTAAATAAACAGTCCAAAAAACACAAGAACGAAAACAGACAGGTTGAGTCGGCAGCGAGACTAACATGGTTGTCTTGACTATGATCTGACGATGAGTGGAAAGTTTGACCGGGTCTTAAAGGCTGAGGTGATTATGGTGAATGAGCTGCAGCTGGAACCCTGACTCCCGCACACCAGACTTCACTCCTGCAATCAAGGACAGACAGAGGGGAGGGGGAGAGCAGAGAGAGAGCTACCTAGCAGCAGTAGGCCTAACAGTGAATGACAGACATGTCATCACTGTAGGAGGGTTGGGTTTGAAGATCATCTCCTTTCATGTAATGTGAACATACAGTGGATAAGCAGTTAGGACCAGACCAGAGGAGGCTGGTGGGGGGAGCTATAGGAGGATGGGCTCATTGTAGTGGCTGGAATGGAATAAATGGATGTTTGATGTGTTTGGATACCGTTCCATTTGTTCCATTTCAGCCATTACAATGAGCCCGTCCTCCTGTAGCTCCTCCTGTAGGCTCGGCCCTAATTTCTGTGTTCTCTGTCACATGGAGCTGCATGGCAAATGGTCCAGGAACAAAGGACAATGCCAAAGGACTAGTCAAAATCAAATCAAATCAAACTTTATTTGTCACATGCGCCGAATACAACACGTGTAGACCTTACCGTGAAATGCTTACTTACAAGCCCTTAACCAACAATGCAGTTCAAGAAAGAGTTAAGAAAATATTTACCAAATAAACTAAAGTAAAAAATTATAAAAAGTATCACAATAAAATAACAATAACAAGGTTATATTCAGAGGGTACCGGTACCAAGTCAATGTGCGGGGGTACAGGTTAGTCGAGGTAATTTGCACAAGTAGGGAGGGGTAAAGTGACTATGCATAGATAATAGACAGCAGGTAGCAGCAGGGTGTCAATGTAAATAGTCTGGGTGGCCATTTGATTAATTGTTCAGGCTTATGGTTCAGGCTTATGGCTTGGGGGTAGAAGCTGTTAGGGACACTTTTGGTCCTAGACTTGGCACTCCGGTACTGCTTGCCGTGCGGTAGCAAAGAGAACAGTCTATGACTTGGGTGACTGGAGTCTTTAACAATCTTTTGGGCTTTCCTCTGACACTGCCTACTATATAGGACCTGGATGGCAGGATGCTTGGCCCCAGTGATGTACTGGGCCGTACGCACTACCCTCTGTAGAGCCTTACGGTCAGATGCTGAGCAGTTGCCATACCAGGCGGTGATGCATCCAGTCAGGATGCTCTCGATGGTGCAACTGTATAACTTTTTGAGGATCTGGTGACCCATGCAAAATCTTTTCAGTCTCCTGAGGGGGAAAAGGTGTTGTCGTGCCCTCTTCACGACTGTGTTGGTGTGTTTGGACCATGATAGTTTGTTGGTGATGTGGACACCAAGGAACTTTAAACTCTCGACCCGCTCCACTCCACTAATGTTAATGGGGGCCTGTTTGGCCCACCTTTTCCTGTAGTCCACGATCAGCTCCTTTGTCTTGCTCACATTGAGGGAGAGTTTGTTGTCCTGGTACCACACTGCCAGGTCTCTGACCTCCTCCCTATAGGCTGTCTCATCGTTGTCGGTGATCAGGCCTACCACTGTTGTGTCGTCAGCAAACGTAATGATGGTGTTGGAGTCGTGTTTGGACACGCAGTCATAGGTGAACAGGGAGTACAGGAGGGGACTAAGCACGCACCCCTGAGGGGCCCCAGTGTTGAGGATCAGCGTGGCAGATGTGTTGTTGCCTACCCTTACCACCTGGGGGTGGCCTGTCAGGAAGTCCAGGATCCAGTTGCAGAGGGAGGTGTTTAGTCCCAGGGTCCTTAGCTTAGTGATGAGCTTTGTGGGCACTGGGTGTTGAATGCTGAGCTGTAGTCAATGAACAGCATTCTCACATAGGTGTTCCTTTTGTCCAGGTGGGAAAGGACAGTGCGGAGTGCGATTGAGATTGCGTAATCTGTGGATCTGTTGGGGTGGTATGGGAATTGGAGTGGGTCTAGGGTATCCAGGATGATGCTGTTGATGTGAGCCTTTCAAAGCCCTTCATGGCTACCGACGTGAGTGCTACGGGGCGGTAATCATATAGGCAGGTTACCTTCACTTCCTTGGGCACAGGGACTATGGTGGTCTGCTTAAAACATGTAGGTATTACAGACTCGGTCAGGGAAAGGTTGAAAATATCAGTGAAGGCACTTGCCAGTTGGTCCGCACATATTCTGAGAACATGTCCTGGTAATCCGTCTGGCCCCGTGGCTTTGTGAATGTTGTCCTGTTTAAAGGTCTTGCTCACATCGGCCACCAAGAGCATTATCACACAGTCGTCTGGAACAGATGGTGCTCTCATGCATGCTTCAGTGTTGCTTGCCTCGAAGCGAGCATGAAAGGCATTTAGCCCGTCCGGTAGGCTCGCGTCACTGGGCAGCTCACGGCTGGGTTTCCCTTTGTAGTCCATAATAGTTTTCAAGCCCTGCCACATCCGACGAGCGTCAGAGCCAGTGTAGTAGGATTCAATGTTAATCCTGTATTGACTCTTTGACTGTTTGATGGTTCGTCTGAGGTCATAGCGGGATTTCTTGTAAGCGTCTGGATTAGTGCCCCGCTCCTTGAAAGTGGCATCTCTAGCCTTTAGCTTGATGCAGTTGTTGCCTGTAATCCATGGCTTCTGGTTGGGATATGTACGTACAGTCACTGTGGGGACGACGTCGTCAATGCACTTATTGATAAAGCCGATGACTGAGGTGGTATACTCATCAAAGCCATTGGATGAATCCTGGAACATATTCCAGTCTGTGCTAGCAAAACAGTCCTGTAGCATAGCATCTGCATCATCTGACCACTTCCGTATTGAGCGAGTCATTGGTCCTTCCTGCTTTAGTTTTTGCTTGTAAGCAGGAATCAGGAGGATAGAATTATGGTCAGATTTGTCAAATGGAGGGCGAGGGAGAGCTTTTTTATGCATCTCTGTGTGTTGAGAAAAAGTGGTCTAGAGTTTTTTTCCCTCTGGTTGCACGTGACATGCTGGTAGAAATTAGGTAAAATGTATTTAAGTTTCCCTGCATTAAATTCCCCGGCCACTAGGAGCGCTGCTTCTGGATGAGCATTTCCTTGTTTGCTTATGGCCTTATACAGCTCGGTGAGTGCGGTCTTAGTGCCAGCATCAGTTCGTGGTGGTAAATAGATGGCTACGAATAATACAGATGAGAACTCTCTTGGTAGATAGTGTGGTCTACAGCTTATCATAAGGTACTGTACCTCAGGCGAGCAATACCTCGAGACTTCTTTAATATTAGACATCGCGCACCAGCTGTTATTGGCAAATAGACACACACCCCCGCCCCTTGTCTTACCAGACGTAGCTTCTCTGTCCTGACGATGCACGGAAAATCCCACCAGCTCTATATTATCTTTGTCAACGTTCAGCCACGACTCGGTGAAACATAAGATATTACAGTTTTTAATGTCCCGTTGGTAGGATATTCTTGATCGTAGATCATCCATTTTGTTTTCCAATGATTGCACGTTGGCCAAAGAACAGATGGTAGTGGAGGTTTACTCGCTCGCCTATGAATTCTCAGAAGGCAGCCCTTTTTCTCCGTCTTTTCTTCATGCAAATGATGGGATTTGGGTTTGTTCCCGAGAAAGCAGTATATACTTCGCGTCGGCTCGTTAAAAAATAAATATTCGTCCAGTTCGAGATGAGTAATCGCTGTTCTAATGTCCAGAAGTTATTTTCGGTCATAAGAGATGGTAGTAGCAACATTATGTACACAATAAGTTAAAAAATAAGTTACAAACAACGCAAAAAAACTAACAAAATAGCACAGTTGGTTAGGAGCCCGTAAAATGGCAGCCATCCCCTATGGCGCCATTATCTGCAAGCCCTTCCCTCGTCTGAGGGGCCAAAATGTATCTCTGTTACAGTATCCAAAGGACTGACTATTGAATGAGTGATATAATAATGATGTAGTTTACATGTTTGGTATCTATCTGAAACTTGTTCACTGAGGATAACTCTGATGCTATCTATATGGATGTATGATCTCTGTGGTAACTTGTATCTGTACAGGGTGAACTCTAAATATCGCTAAAAGAGGTTCCATTGTCCTCTCAGGAATTTTGTCTAATTTACATTGGTCTCATCCCCTTCACAAGCTATTAGATGCTGTGACACCCTGTGGAGATTGGGCAGTGGTGGTCAGGTTACACTGTAAACTTGGTATCGTTTGATAGGTCAAAGGTGATTGGTTTTGGGTTGAAAGGTTACAGATGTTATAAATGGAATTGAATGCCTTTGTTCTCTCTCTTATCCTGTATCCAGTCCATGGAGGAAGGTTGTACGATCAATTCTCATTTCCTAGGCTTCTGGGCCTCTGGCCTAGTAAGCATCTCTTTGTTCATGCTTTGTCTTCTAAGTTAACTTTAGGATCTATATGCCTAGAAGTATGCTTTGTAATGCTTGTTAATACTGGTAACTTAAGCTCTATGCCTTGTATGTGAATCCATTCATTGTACAATGTTAATTAAATATCTGCCTTTTGATATAGACAATTCTCAGACCAATTCTTACTAGTCAACATCAACTCATTGCCTAATGCTTGTTTGTATATTTTACTTATCTTTATGGAGTCAGATAAACATTTTAATAGGCTAATTGCTAAGTCTTATTACGAGTCACATGTGAGGTATTTCTAATATCATATACAGTATACTGTATATACACATGTCAAATATTACTGCCCACTACACTCCCACCAGCCTCCTCTGGACCAGAGACTGTGTTGCAATGAATCTGAGCCCTGTACCTATCTTCAGTTTAGCAAGCAGTAACACGTGAATATGCAGTAACACATGAATGTGGTCCTCTGTAGCTCAATTGGTAGAGCATGGCGCTTGTAACGCCAGGGTAGTGGGTTCGATCCCCGGGACCACCCATATGTAAAAATGTATGCACACATGACTATAAGTCGCTTTGGATAAAAGCATCTGCTAAATGGCATATTATATTATTATTATATGCAGTAACCACAAGAATATGCACAAGCACAGCAAAAAGCAAAGCACGTCTAAAGCATTAGATGAAAGCTTTGATTAGCAATGCATGGCAGCATTAGAGCAGCAGCAACATTAATCACAAACCAAACTCAAAATGATATGCGATAAGGCCTTCTTTATTGAATATAGCCAGCAATGCATCCATAAACCTTTTATTTAGATTCGGTGTAGAGATGATATAGGAGTTAAACAGTTAATAAAATGGTGATTGGTGTTTAGCTCTGCCTGCCAGGCAGTCTGTCTGTCTGTCTGTCCCCCCCACTCTCTCTCTTACTCTGTATACTTATGCACTGAACAGCTGGTAAGAACAGCCAAAGAAGATCTGATTGGCTGCCTGATTGGCATTCAACTACAGTCACATCTAAAGTACTCATTATACAATGTGCCACTTGATTACAATCTAGATGTCCCCATCCCCAAAGTGCTGTATTGCATGTCAGGAAAATGGGACGAAGATGTCCTTTTCAGACTGATTGAAGATTTGTGTTAGTATGGAATGATTTGTTGTGATACAACTCTGTCAAAGTAATGAAAATCAATGGTAGCGTGACATCACTCTCGTGACCTTCCCCCTATCATGACATTCCTCCCACTCTATTTCTCTCTCCCATTTTCTTTATTTTTCAGAGAATCTCATCCTCTCTCTTTCCCTCTCTCATCCTCTTACCTCTATTGTATAACCTTATTCCACTCTCTCTCATCCTCTCTCATCTCCCCTCCAACCCCTCTCGCTCCCTCACCCCTCTCCTTCATGACCCCTATCTCCATCCTATCTCCATCTCCCTCCCTCCTCTTTCAGTTCCTCACCCTTCCATCTTTGCATCCATCCTCTCTCACTATCCCCTCCTCTCTCCCCCTCTCTCTCTCTCTCTCTCTCTCTCTCTCTCTTTCTCTCTCTGCCTCTCTCACCCCCACCCCTTCTCCCTCCCACCCCCTCTCACCTTGTTGTTTGTAGGGTCACTTCCCAACACCCTCTGTGTCTGTCCTGTTTGATTTCTGTCTGGGATAGGTGCTCTCTCTCCTCTACTATATGGAGGCTCTGTCCCAAATGGCAGCCTATTCCCTATAAAGTGCACTAATTTTGACCAGAGCACTATGGGCCCTGGTCCAAAGTAGTGATCTCTAAAGGGAATAGGCTACCATTTGGGACACAGCCTGAGAATCAATCCACTGAGCTGTGTAGATGAATAAACACAATGGAACATCAGCCAGGAAGCTTAAACTGTCAAAAATACAGTTAACAAAACAAACTCCTCATTGCATTTTATCTTTTTACATTTTTTTCTTTTATTTCTCTGGGTACCGAAAACCCTACATGGCTACAGTGGGGGGAAAAAGTATTTAGTCAGCCACCAATTGTGCAAGTTCCCCCACTTAAAAAGATGAGAGAGGCCTGTAATTTTCATCGTAGGTACACATCAACTATGACAGACAAAATGAGAATATTTTTTCCAGAAAATCACATTGTAGGATTTTTAATGAATCTATTTGCAAATTATGGTGGAAAATAAGTATTTGGTCACCTACAAACAAGCAAGAATCAACTGTGGGAGCAATTATTAGGAAATGGAAGACATACAAGACCACTGATAATCTCCCTCGATCTGGGGCTCCACGCAAGATCTCACCCCGTGGGGTCAAAATGATCACAAGAACGGTGAGCAAAAATCCCAGAACCACACAGGGGGACCTAGTGAATGACCTGCAGAGAGCTGGGACCAAAGTAACAAAGCCTACCATCAGTAACACACTACGCCGCCAGGGACTCAAATCCTGCAGTGCCAGACGTGTCCCCCTGCTTAAGCCAGTACATGTCCAGGCCCGTCTGAAGTTTGCTAGAGTGCATTTGGATGATCCAGAAGAGGATTGGGAGAATGTCATATGGTCAGATGTAACCAAAATAGAACTTTTTGGTAAAAACTCAACTCGTTGTGTTTGGAGGACAAAGAATGCTGAGTTGCATCCAAAGAACACCATACCTACTGTGAAGCATGGGGGTGGAAACATCATGCTTTGGGGCTGTTTTTCTGCAAAGGGACCAGGACGACTGATCCGTGTAAAGGAAAGAATGAATGGAGCCATGTATCGTGAGATTTTGAGTGAAAACCTCCTTCCATCAGCAAGGGCATTGAAGATGAAACGTGGCTGGGTCTTTCAGCATGACAATGATCCCAAACACACCGCCCGGGCAACGAAGGAGTGGCTTCGTAAGAAGCATTTCAAGGTCCTGGAGTGGCCTAGCCAGTCTCCAGATCTCAACCCCATAGAAAATCTTTGGAGGGGAGTTGAAAGTCCGTGTTGCCCAGCGACAGCCCCAAAACATCACTGCTCTAGAGGAGATCTGCATGGAGGAATGAGCCAAAATACCAGCAACAGTGTGTGAAAACCTTGTGAAGACTTACAGAAAACGTTTGACCTGTGTCATTGCCAACAAAGGGTATATAACAAAGTATTGAGAAACTTTTGTTATTGACCAAATACTTATTTTCCACCATAATTTGCAAATAAATTAATAAAAAATCCTACAATGTGATTTTCTGGATTTTTTTTTCTCATTTTGTCTGTCATAGTTGACGTGTACCTATGATGAAAATTACAGGCCTCTCTCATCTTTTTAAGTGGGAGAACATGCACAATTGGTGGCTGACTAAATACTTTTTTTTCCCCACTGTATATTAGGAATCAAAGACTAGGCTGTTTCAAGGCTTTGACCCCTTCAGTGCTTCAGGACTTTGATCTCTGTCCTTTGACAGCTAACTTATGTATCATGAGTTGGAATAGATTGCAGAGAAAGAGACAGGAGTTATTTTTGTTTACTTTGAAGAGATTGGAGATTGTTTACTTCACAGGTAATTTTATTTCTACCAGCTTGGAAATTGTTCTCATGACACAATGAATGCGGAAAGTTGGAACTTCATTCGAGTAGAGAGCTGTGAATTTCACCCCAACACCTCAGAGACTGACTTTTGAACCTCAGGTCAAATGAGGCCAGTTTCAGGTCAGCAGTGTGTTGTAAGTCGCTCTTAATAACAGCGTCTGCTAAATGACGTAAATGTCAAATGTCAAATGTCAGATAAACAGGCTTGCACAGGTCAAGTGAATTTGATCCAGTTTTCTACAGATTGTGGGGCTAACTCAATTGAGTTATCTCTTCTACCCTATAGAACATGACCACCCCTCTGAACCACATACTGCAAGGGGCTTGCACAGTGGACTCTGGACATTGGTTATTTCAGCTCATGGTACATGTTGTAAAACCCTTTTTGGGTTCAAGTTAATATGGTAAAAACATTACATTTAACTATAGAATGTTTATGTGTTCCCGTGTGGAAAAATGCATTACAAAAAAACATTACTTATGAAAATGTTAAATCTTATTTATTTCCAATCCAACATAATTACATTGCATTTATGTAATTTCTAATTTCATTCCATCAGAGAATTCATCTAGAACCCTATATTGTATTGGCCTTTTGTGGCTCCTGTCCTGTCCTGTCCTGTCCTGTCCATGCATTGTGAAAAGAACAATGTGCAAATGCAAATCAATTTATAACATTTTTGACGCGTTTTTCTGGATTTTTTGTTGGTGTTATTCTGTCTCTCACTGTTCAAATAAACCTACCATTAAAATTATAGACTGATCATTTCTTTGTCAGTGGGCAAACGTACAAAATCAGCAGGGGATTAAATACATACACACCCTTCAACCTTTGCCATTGGAAGCAATGGTTGATAGCCTGTAGATGGAGAGAGAGTAAGATCAAGTGACTACCTCTCACAGGAACAGGCATATCAAAGGTCATAGGGGGTGCTAATATTTGTCCTGTTTCACACATGTACAAGTGTGTGGTGAATAATGGAAATGTGTTTTTTGCATATCCAACTGCTCTTGAGAGACACACACACACACGTCGAAGAAGGTAGTTGACATCGAAGAACATCCTGTCAGACTTCAAGAGGACTCACCATTACAACTGGCTGGAGCATCGACAGCGCTTCACAGAAGACAAGCTTCTGGTGCTGACCGATCTACTTCATTAAGTCTTCATCTTAGTTCTGTCTTGTAAGTGCTCAGTTTCTCTAGTTGTATTAATGTGTTCATTCAGACTCAGAGATCATGTCTCATTATTGTCATTCAGATTCAAATACTATTTTATATAATCTCAAATACTTGATTGAGCTTGATTGAGCTTGATTGAGCTTGCCTTGCACAATGGAACAAGTAGAATAGTCGGAAAAGTGCAAAGCCCCACCCATCTGGCACTCCAGGCATACAAAATGTATTTGAAAGATTTCAAATAGTATTTGAACCCAGTTCTGTCATTATGGGTGCGCCCATCATCCTCTGTTCCAAGCAATCTGTCTGCACTTCCTCATAAAAAGGTATTCCTGCCTGGGAATGTTTTGGCAGCGCTTGGCAGGGATGTGATCCCCATGGGAAGAAGTGCAAAGTACGCTCCCGATCACTCTTTCCCAACCATATCCCTCCCACGTATCTCTATCACAGGATGGATTTTCTTCTAGTGATGGCTGATATCTCTGATATCATTCAACCTTATTTATATGTATGGTAGAATCATTTTACACATATTCAAATCTGTTTGGTGCTGTATTATAAAAAGTGGCTTGTACTCTTTGCTGTGTTTGCAATCATTACATCACTATTGTTGTTCCCAATCATATCAGATGGAAGCTGGTTTGTTATAGGCCTTGGAGGCAATATAAGTGTCTTTAGTAGTAGTTTTACATCCTCTTGACAATACAGGCTGAGTGGTTATCCAGTTTTGGTGTGATCGTGTAACTAACTTTATCGGATCAGTATACAGTATGTCTTCCTCTTTCACAGACCTCCACTTCTTACCATCTGAGATCTCACTTTCAGCCGCCCCAAGTTTGATGATGTGATGGCGCAACACAGACAAAGGACTGGTTGTCCATCCCGCTGCAACTGGAGTGTCATAGGGAGCCAGAAATAGGAATTCACTCATCAAATTTGAGGCTAGACCGCAACAAACACTCATCTATCATTAGACAGTTCTGACAGATGTAATACAGTGGCTTGCGAAAGTATTCACCCCCTCCTTGGCATTTTTCCTATTTTGTTGCCTTACAACCTGGAATTCAAATTGATTTTTTGTGGGTTTGTATCATTTGATTTACACAACATGCCTACCACTTTGAAGATGCTAAATATTTTTTTGTGTGAAACAAACAAGAAATAAGACAAAAAAATAGAAAACCTGAGTGTACATAACTATTCACCCCCCAAAAAAGTAATACTTTGTAGAGCCACCTTTTGCAGCAATTACAGCTGCAAGTCTCTTGGGGTATGTTTCTATAAGCTTGGCACATCTAGCCACAGGGATATATTCAAGGCAAAACTGCTCCAGCTCCTTCAAGTTGGTTGGGTTCCGCTGGTCTACAGCAATCTTTAAGTCATACCACAGATTCTCAATTGGACTGAGGTCTGGGCTTTGACTAGGCCATTCCAAGACATTTAAATGTTTCCTCTTAAACCACTCAAGTGTTGCTTTAACAGTATGCTTAGGGTAATTGTCCTGCTGGAAGATGAACCTCCGTCCCAGTCTCAAATCTCTGGAAGACTGAAACAGGTTTCCCTCAAGGATTTCCCTGTATTTAGCGCCATCCATCATTCCTTCAATTCTGACCAGTTTCCCAGTCCCTGCCGATGAAAAACATCCCCACAGCATGATGCTGCCACCACCATGCTTCACTACGGGGATGGTGTTCTCGGGGTGATGAGAGGTGTTGGGTTTGTGCCAGACATAGCATTTTCCTTGATGGCCAAAAAGCTCAATTTTAGTCTCATCTGACCAGAGTACCTTCTTACATATGTTTGGGGAGTCTCCCACATGCCTTTTGGCGAACGCCAAACGTGTTTGCTTATTTTTTTCTTTAGGAAATTGCTTTTTTCTGGCACTCTTCCATAAAGCCCAGCTCTATGTTGAGTGTATGGCTTAAAGTGGTCCTATGAACAGATACTCCAATTTCCGCTGTGGAGTTTTGCAGCTCCTTCAGGGTTATCTTTGGTCTCTTTGTTGCCTCTCTGATTAATGCCCTCCTTGCCTGGTTAATGAGTTTCGGTGGGCGGCCCTCTCTTGGCAGGTTTGTTGTGGTGCCATATTCTTTCCATTTTTTTATAATGGATTTAATGGTGCTCCGTGGGATGTTCAAAGTTTCAGATATTTTTTTATAACCCATCCCTGATCTGTACTTCTCCACAACTTTGTCCCTGACCTGTTTGGAGAGCTCCTTGGTCTTCATGGTGCCGCTTGCTTGGTGGTGCCCCTTGCTTAGTGGTGTTGCAGACTCTGGGGCCTTTCAGAACAGGTGCATATATACTGAGATCATGTGACACTTAGATTGCACACAGGTGGACTTTATTTAACTAATTATGTGACTTCTGAAGGTAATTGGTTGCACCAGATCTTATTTAGGGGCTTCATAGCAAAGGGGGTGAATACATATGCACGCACCACTTTTTCATTATTTATTTTTTAGAGTTTTTTTAAACAAGTTATTTTTTTCATTTCACTTCACCAATTTGGACTATTTTGTGTATGTCCATTTAAATCAATTTAAATTACAGGTTGTAATGCAACAAAATAGGAAAAACGCCAAGGGGGATGAATACTTTTGCAAGGCACTGTATATAAAAAAAGCTACCCTGATGTCCAATCCTCACCAGAACTGGGTTCAACTACTATTTGAAATCTGTCAAATACTTTGAGTGTTTGCTCTAGTCTGCCTAGAGTGCCAGATGGGCAGGGTTGACCGTTTTGGGACTATTCTATTGGGCCATTAAGCCAGGCAAGCTCAATCAAGCACAGATAAAGTATTTAAAATTATTTCAAGTATTATTTCAACCCAGGTCTAATCCTCACTCCACCATCAAGACTCCCTGAACAGTGGTTGGTTCAAGAGGTAAGGAACCTCTAATATCGATACTGACAATGGTTCCTTGGCCACTTCAAAAAGAAAGACAAAAAATATAAGATAATTTCCACTTGAAGGGCATTGGAGAGTGTCCACCTCCGAAGCGGCGTAATGTCAGCAGGTTCAAATAACTGTCAACGACCCCTCTACGACTGGTACTCTGTGGTGTGTGTTCTCAAAAGAACACTGATACTTTGAGTTGTAGACTGTCATGTTATTTGGCTTCTGTTTTTCCAGGAAATTAGTTTTACATATGCGCCGTGATACTAAAGCCTGATGGATAACTAAGCTGATGAGTGCAAATCAAGTAGATTATAATACTTAAAATCTTCTCCTAGTAGCCCTTTACACTCGTACCCATGTGCGGGTTGAAAATGGCAGATTTGGACACTGAAAGCACCTAAATTGGAATGCAGTGGCTGTACAGTAGTATGCTACACATGACATCATGCTTCACAGCACTGTATGGGTTTTTACCAATGATGTACTGTATGTAAAGTAAATCCTGGATTGCTGATGCTATGTATTGGCCATTGAGAGGCTTTGAAGCCACCGGTCAGCCAAATCGGCATTCCCCAATAGGAATGAATGGAATTCTACAGTATTTCAATTAAATGTTTCAAGGACAAAATTATTTGTATTGAAGTATTTTTGTTGTTGTAGTGGGGACAGTAACATGAATAATCTCAAAAGAATATACTTTAAGGAAAATGTTTTTATAGATTTCTTATTTTTATGTTTAGCCCACATAATATAATTTAAAATTAGACATTAAGGTGTCCGTAATAGAATTAATGTGGCAAAAACAAATGCAGACATGTCTATAGCTTCAAAAATATTTTTTACAACAGTAGTGGAGTGCCAAAATGGAGGCACGGTGGCATCAACACAGCACCCCTATCAGTCAACTAGTGTAAATATAAATCATTGGTTTTGGGCCTCAGTTGGTAGAGCATGGCGCTTGCAACGCCAGGGTTGTGGGTTCGATTCCCACGGGGGGCCAGTATGAAAAATGTATGCACTCACTAACTGTAAGTCGCTCTGGATAATAGCGTCTGCTAAATGACTAAAATGTAAAATGTTTTCACTGACAGCCGTTGTGAACTTGAGCGCCCCCATCCCTCCTGCTAATTGGGCAACTTTTGCAAAAAAAAATAATTCTGAATGAGGACTCTATGTATTTTCAAAGATGAGACGTTGATATTGTAATAAATACCGCTTTGATGTCATACAAGCAAGCCCCACACCCGTGAGTCCAAATGTGCATTTCACATTTCCATATCATAAAACTCATGTCATATACAGTGTCAATGTTTATGATCACTATGTTTGATGTACAGTTACAAGATGACATGCCGTCATACCCTGGGTATGTCCTGAACAGAATGAGCCTGTTTGTTTATTGTGAAGAACATTTCCTGTGGACAACGCATCTGAATGCACTCATGGCTCCATTCTATGCGCACCAAAATTACAATCTGCTTCTCTGAATTGCCTTGTGAAAGCCTAACACTGTAAGATCGTATTTTATAATTTAGCTAGTCATGTTGGCAATAGAACAAGCTTTCAAATTATGCCCACCTGACACAGATTGCGATTTATAATGGACCGTTTATGGATTGTGTAAACAACAACAGTAATTGTGTAAAGGCGGGGATGCAGGGATGTGATCCAAATAAAACAACAGTGCTTGCTGTAGTTCAGGGATCATCAACTAGATTCAGCCGCAGGATGTTTTTTGTTGAGCGGATGGTCAGGGGCCAGAACATAATTACAAATAATTTGTAGACTGCAAATTGACCGCAAGAAGCCCAAACAGATAATAATAATGATATACTGGTTGTCCATTATATTAATAATTTCAAACCTTGCTTACATTTAAATAGATCACATACAGGTGAAAGAGGGATTTTTAAGCTTTGAGACAGTTGAGACATGGATTGTGTATGTGTGCCATTCAGAGGGTGAATGGGCAAGACAAAATATTGAAGTGCCTTTGAACGGGGTATGCAACGGTACTGGGATTTTCAAGCTCAACAGTTTCCCATGTGTATCAAGAATGGTCCACCACCCAAAGAACATTCAGCCAACTTGACACAACTGTGGGAAGTGTTGGAGTCAACATGGGCCAGCATACCTGTGGAATGCTTTCGACACCTTGTAGAGTCCATGCCCTGACGAATTGAGGCTGTTCTGAAGGCAAAAGGGTGTGCAACTCAATATTAGGAAGGTGTTCCTAATGTTTTGTACACTCAGTATATAGTTCTCTATTATGCGTGGGATACTTTGGAAATTAACATAAATTAGAGCTGATTTAAGTGCCTTTGAACGGGGTATGCAACTCAGCCACCAGTATCTATGCTGCAATAGTCTATGTGCCAGAGGGCTAGGGTCAGTCTGTCCTATCTGGTGTAATTCTCCTGTCTTATCTGGTGTCCTGTGTGAACTTAAGTATGCTCCCTCTAATTCTCCCACCTATCTCTCTCTCTCTCTCTCTCTCTCTCTCTCAATTCAATTCAATTTCAATTCAATTTAAGGGCTTTATTGGCATGGGAAACGTATGTTAACATTGCCAAAGCAAGTGAAGTAGATAGTAAACAAAAGTGAAATAAACAATAAATATTAACAGTAAACATTACACTCAGAAGTTTCAAAAGAATAAAGACATTTCAAATGTCATATTATGTATATATACAGTGTTGTAACAATGTGCAAATAGTTAAAGTACAAATGGGAAAATAAATTAACATAAATATGGGTTGTATTTACAATGGTGTTTGTTCTTCACTGGTTGCCCTTTTCTTGTGGCAACAGGTCACAAATCTTGCAGCTGTGATGGCACACTGTGGTTTTTCACCCAGTAGATAAGGGAGTTTATCAAAATTGGGTTTGTTTTCGAATTCTTTGTGGATCGCTGTAATCTGAGGGAAATATGTGTCTCTAATATGGTCATACATTTGGCAGGAGGTTAGGAAGTGCAGCTCAGTTTCCACCTCATTTTGTGGGCAGTGTGCACATAGCCTGTCTTCTCTTGAGAGCCAGGTCTGCCTACGGCGGCCTTTCTCAATAGCAAGGCTATGCTCACTGAGTCTGTACATAGTCAAAGCTTTCCTTAAGTCTGGGTCAGTCACAGTGGTCAGGTATTCAGCCACTGTGTACTCTCTGTTTAGGGCCAAATAGCATTCTAGTTTGCTCTGTTTTTTTGTTTGTTCTTTCCAATGTGTCAAGTAATTCTCTTTTTGTTTTCTCATGATTTGGTTGGGTCTAATTGTTGTTGTTGTTGTTGTTGTTGTCCTGGGGCTGTATGGGGTCTGTTTGTGTTTGTGAACAGAGCCCCAGGACCAGCTTACTTAGGGGACTCCTCTCCAAGTTCATCTCTCTGTAGGTGATGGCTTTGTTATGGAAGGTTTGGAAATCGCTTCCTTTTAAGTGGTTATAGAATTTAACGGCTCTTTTCTGGATTTTGATAATTAGCGGGTATTGGCCTAATTCTGCTCTGCATGCATTATTTGGTGTTTTACGTTGTACACGGAGGATGTTTTTGCAGAATTCTGCATGCAGAGTCTCAATTTGTTGTTTGTCCCATTTTGTGAATTATTGGTTGGTGAGCGGACCCCAGACCTCACAACCATAAAGGGCAATGGGTTCTATAACTGATTCAAGTATTTTTAGCCAGATCCTAATTGGTATGTCAAATTTTATGTTCCTTTTGATGGCATAGAAGGCCTTTCTTGCCTTGTCTCTCAGATCGTTCACAGCTTTGTGGAAGTTACCTGTGGCGCTGATGTTTAGGCCGAGGTATGTATAGTTTTTTGTGTGCTCTAGGGAAACGGTGTCTAGATGGAATTTGTATTTGTGGTCCTGGCAACTGGACCTTTTTTGGAACACCATTATTTTTGTCTTACTGAGATTTACTGTCAGGGCCCAGGTCTGACAGAATCTGTGCAGAAGATCTAGGTGCTGCTGTAGGCCCTCGGTAGGTGACAGAAGCACCAGATCATCAGCAAACAGAAGACATTTGACTTCAGATTCTAGTGGGGTGAGGCCGGGTGCTGCAGACTGTTCTAGTGCCCTCGCCAATTCGTTGATATATATGTTGAAGAGGGTGGGACTTAAACTGCATCCCTGTCTCACCCCACGGCCCTGTGGAAAGAAATATGTGTGTTTTTTGCCAATTTTAACCGCACACTTGTTTGTGTACATGGATTTTATAATGTCGTATGTTTCTCCCCAACCCCACTTTCCATCAATTTGTATAGCAGACCCTCATGCCAAATTGAGTCAAAAGCTTTTTTGAAATCAACAAAGCATGAGAAGACTTTGCCTTTGTTTTGGTTTGTTTGTTTGTCAATTAGTGTGTGCAGGGTGAATACGTGGTCTGTCGTACGGTAATTTGGTAAAAAGCCAATTTGACATTTGCTCAGTAAATTGTTTTCACTGAGGAAATGAACTAGTCTGCTGTTAATGATAATACAGAGGATTTTCCCAAGGTTGCTGTTTACGCATATCCCACGGTAGTTATTGGGGTCAAATTTGTCTCCACTTTTGTGGATTGGGGTGATCAGTCCTTGATTTCAAATATTGGGGAAGATGCCAGAGCTAAGGATGATGTTAAAGAATTTAAGTATAGCTAATTGAAATTTGTGGTCTGTGTATTTTATCATTTCATTGAGGATACCATCAACACCACAGGACTTTTGAACTCCTGGCTGTCCCCAGTCCACCTGGTCGTGCTGCTTATCTAGTTTCTGCTGTTTTGCCTGCGGCTATGGAACCCTGACCTGTTCACCAGACGTGCTACCTTGTCCCAGACCTGCTGTTTTCGACCCTCTCTCTCCCTCCTTCCCTCTACCGCACCTGCTGTCTCGCCCTCTGAATACTTGGCTATGAAAAGCCAACTGACATTTACTCCTGAGGTGCTGCTGACCTGTTTCACCCTCTACAACCATTGTGATTATTATTTGACCCTGCTGGTCATCTATGAACATTTGAACATCTTGAAGAAGGAGCTGGCCTTAATGGCCATGTACTCTTATAATCCCCACCCGGCACAACCATAAGAGGACTAGCCACCCCTCAGAGCCTGGTGCTCTCTAGGTTTCTTCCTAGGTTCCTGCCTATCTAGGGAGTTTTTCCTAGCCACTGTGCTTCGACATCTGCATTGCTTGCTGTTTGAGGTTTTAGGCTGGGTTTCTGTATAAGCACTTAGTGACATCTGGTTACATGATTTGATGATTTTCTGTTGTTTTTACAGTCTTGTATGTCCCCAAAAACGTTTTTTGTTTTTGCTCAGAAAACTTTGGGGGCCAAATAAAATCACCACCAGATGGGGGACCCTGGTCTAGTCCCTCAACAGTACAGCTAGGAGAGCTCAAAAATCACCTTATAGTTGAAGATTCTTCTTTGAGTCATAAAAGTGCATTGAAATTACTTAGGAACTGTGCACCCTTTGGAGAGGTGTGTGGGCACTTGGAAACACCAGTTCGACCTCTCACTCAAACCCTTGCCACCTACCCCCAATTTTCCAATTATATTCTTATCATGTTACTGAGCGTATCCAGAGTATTTTCAGATTACATTATCAACAAATGCGGCGAAAAGTACAGTAAATGTAAAATGCACATAAAATCAACACTGTAATGTTCAATGATCCATGGGGCGGCGCACAATTGGCCCAGGGTAGGGGAGGGAATGGCCGGCAGGGATGTAGCTCAGTTGGTAGAGCATGGCGGTTGCAACGCCAGGGTTGTGGGTTCGATTCCCACGGGGGGCTAGTATGAAAATAAAACAAAAAATTATAATAATGTATGCTAACTCACTAACTGTAAGTTGCTCTGGATAAGAGCGTCTGCTAAATGACTAAAATGTAAAAAAATGTAACACTGTAATGTTTGGATTCAGTCTTGTCAGGTGAACTGTTGTGTCCTCACCTTTAGTCTAATAATTTCCCCATAATCTCCAAACTGTTCCCTTTCAACAGCTTCCATGGTTATGCATTTCTTCTGTAAGAAACATTTCAATTTAGCCCTGTTCATATAGGTGAATTCCCACAAGTGTAAGGAGTTAAGTGACCATAAGTCATTGCCTACCGCTGAGGAAAACAATTGAATGCATGGAAAAAAAAGTTTTACCTCTTTAACCCTTCTTTAACCCTCTTCTCTTACGGGCCATTTTGAACTGTCCCAATGTTTATTACCTCTGATATACCACAGAATATCTATTATATTTACCAGATACTCAAGTAGCTGCTCTAACAATGAAATAAAAATGTCTTAAAAAATGAAGGCATTCGGGAGTAGGCAAGATCAGGTGGGACCATTCTAGCCAATGAGAGGGCAGATATGCGTGTGGTCAACAGGCACAACTCCGATATAAGGTGATTTTTCTCAAAATTGCCGGAATGTCACATGTCCTACTTATATCAGTACACTCGTAACAACCTAAGCAGTACGAAACTTATATTCGATCAAATAAGCTACACATAGAAAATAAGCCATTACATTTTTTGTTAACCAGATTTGACACTCTCATTGACCTCAATACAAAAACTCCTCGCTTGGTGAGCGAAAATATATGCCACTTGCTGGAGAAGACAGATTTTGGGCCCAGTTATCCCTCTCGCTTCGCCTCTTCCTCTCTGAATATACACAGTTCCTCTCTGGTTCTGAGCGGGTGTTCATGACCAGAACACCTTTGACCCAGCCATGGTAAGCATGTTGTTGAACAGTTAGAAACCGTTAGAAACAAACACCCCACACCAGCCGACACCACCACGGCGCTTTTGTCTCAGTAACTCACCAACCACCCTCCCAGCCCATACATACACTTCCTGTGAAGATAGCCCAGTTGACTCCAGGGATCCCGGATTCCCCCGGCCTAACAGACAGCTCTTTGTGCTTGTTAGAAAAGCCTCTTAGCAGCCTGTAACTGATAGGACTCCGGGGGCGTCTTCTGTTCAAAGAGGAAGTACAACTCTGTATGTTCAATCTGCTGTCGTGGGTTTGTACTGTTTTGTTTTTACTCAATGAATACATGCTTTTTGGGAGCAATGAGTTAGGGAATTGAGGTTGCTCTTATTTACTTAGCTATTATTGCTGCTCAGTTCCACTTTGATTCATTTCTAAAGTATGATTCAGTGTGATTTACAAAAGAGCCAATGAGTCATCTGAATCAGTTGCAATTGAACCTCCCCTATCCCAGCTTACTTTACCAGACACATAAAGTAGCTGCACTTCAACCTACATCCCTATACTGCCATGACTATTTCTCATTGGTCCTTACCACAAGGTCAGATGGGACAATTGCAATTATTACATTTTCTACAACACATTGTAAATGTGTTTGCTTTCTTCTGATTACCTGAGGACTCTGACCTTTGCTCTATGTCAATTTACAATGACTTCAGCTCAAACGCATGCCAGAGTGACATTGTCTGCTTCCCAAAATGGCACCCTATTCCCTACATAGTGCACTATATAGGGAATGGAGTGCCATTTGGGATGCAATCAGCTGGCTGTGCATTGCAGCGAACAACAGGGGAGGTAATTGCAGTCAGGCAATCAGCAGTGACTGTTAAGGATGATCTTTAGGCAGGCTAATCATTATGCATCCCACTGGTGGGCTACTCACTGACAGGCACCTTGTCTGTTCATTGAGGTAGATGTCTAACCCTTACCACAGTCCTCATTTACCATTGTTATTGGATAGTGAGACATATTGTATGGCTGGGAAGACTGATAAAGAAAAATGAGTTGTCAGATATGCAGATGGTCATTGATGTGTAAACGTGTGAATGTTGTGGGACTACATACGTATACATTGTTGTGTGCTTTTAGTTTGAGAATTTCTCTCTTGTTCTCAGAGTGAAAGTTTGTTAAGTATTGTTAAAACCAATGTTCTGACAGGAAAATCTGGGACATATTGTCCCAATGTAACCTTACAGAAGTTTATTTAATGTTGGTGAAAAACATTTGAAAGTAACACTTGCATAGCTTTCACTGTATTTCCTCATTTCAATTCTCTCTACATCACAGCCTGTTTGCAACATCTCTTGTTAGTGTCTTCAGAGACTGTATCTCAGAAGGTACAAAGAATAGGATGTCACACATCACTCAAAGATATGCCCTTTAAGTTACTCTGAAAAAGGAAAGCATTATTTAATTATTTGATGAAAGAATGAAGAATGCTGCTAATTCTCTTTGTATATGGAGGTTTTTCAAATAGCACAGCAAGTCTAACTGTGAGAACAGAAATGGGAAGTTGAGCATTTGTACAAAGAAAAGTCATGCTGGCATAAGCACAGATAAGTAGCTGGCAGTAGCCATTTGCTGGTGGTGACTGAGGGAAAAAATGCATGGAACATTCTCTGAATCTTGGCTAGCTAGTCACATAGCAGGAATTCCTTTACAGCCCACCAGTGAAAACAGTAGGATGATAGAATCCCATAACTAACTGGTTGGCTGAAGGACCCTGTTTGTAGTCAGAAGAGGGCTACCGTCTGTAGCATTATGGCAAAAAATGTTAGCATTTACTGTATTAAACATTCATTAGATGTTAGTATTTTGCATTTTGACAAAATACACAGTTATATTTTAAACCTCAATGTTTTCTACTATGATATTTGCCACTAAGGAGTGTCTACTGTCCACAGCATAGCCGATATACCAACCAGATATACAGTTGAAGTCGGAAGTTTACATACACCTTAGCCAAATACATTTAAACGCAGTTTTTCACAATTCCTGACATTTAATCCTAGTAACAATTCCCTGTCTTAGGTCAGTTAGGATCACCACTTTATTTTAAGAATGTGAAATGTCAGAATAATAGCAGAGAGAATGATTTATTTAATCACATTCCCAGTGGGTCAGAAGTTTACATACACTCAATTAGTATTTGGAGCATTGCCTTTAAATTGTTTAACTTGGGTCAAACGTGAATTTTGGCCCATTCCTCCTGACAGAGCTGGTGTAACTGAGTCAGGTTTGTAGGCCTCCTTGCTCGCACATGCTTTTTCAGTTCTGCCCACACATTTTCTATAGGATTGAGGTCAGGGCTTTGTGATGGCCACTCCAATACCTTTACTTTGTTGTCCTTAAGCCATTTTGCCACAACTTTGGAAGTATGCTTGGGGTCATTGTCCATTTGGAAGACCCATTTGCGACCAAGCTTTAACTTCCTGACTGATGTCTTGAGATGTTGCTTCAATATATCCACATCATTTTCCTTTCTCATGATGCCATCTATTTTGTGAAGTGCACCAGTCCCTCCTGCAGCAAAGCACCCCCACAGCATGATGCTGCCACCCCCGTGCTTCATGGTTGGGATGGTGTTCTTCGGCTTGCAAGGCACCCCATTTTTCCTCCAAAACATATCAATGGTCATTATGGCCAAACAGTTCTATTTTTGTTTCATCAGACCAGAGGACATTTCTCCAAAAAGTACGATCTTTGTCCCCATGTGCAGTTGCAAACCGTAGTCTGGCTTTTTTTAGTGGCTTCTTCCTTGCTGAGCGGCCTTTCAGGTTATGTTGATATAGGACTTGTTTTACTGTGGATATAGATACTTCTGTACCTGTTTCCTCCAGCATCTTCACAAGGTCCTTTGCTGTTGTTCTGGGATTGATTTGCACTTTTCGCACAAAAGTACGTTCACCTCTAGGAGACAGAACGCGTCTCCTTCCTGAGCGGTATGACGGCTGCGTGGTCCCATGGTGTTTATACTTGCGTACTATTGTTTGCACAGATGAACGTGGTAACTTCAGGTGTTTGGAAATTGCTCCCAAGGATGAACCAGACTTGTGGAGGTCTACAATGTTTTTTATGAGGTCCTGGCTGATTTATTTTGATTTTCCCATGATGTCAAGCAAAGAGGCACTGAGTTTGAAGGTAGGCCTTGAAATACATCCACAGGTACACCTCCAATTGACTCAAATGATGTCAATTAGCCTATCAGAAGCTTCTAAAGCCATGACATAATTTTCTGGCATTTTCCAAGCTGTTTAAAGGCACAGTCATCTTAGTGTATGCAAACTTCTGACCCACTGGAATTGTGATACAGTGAATTCTAAGTGAAATAATCTGTCTGCTAACAATTGTTGGAAAAATTACTTCTGTCATGCACAAAGTAGATGTCCTAACTGACTTGCCAAAACTATAGTTTGTTAACAATACATTTGTGGAGTGGTTGAAAAACGAGTTTTAATGACTCCAACCTAAGTGTATGTAAACTTCCAACTTCAACTGTACCAACTAGTAACCAGTGGTGTAAAGTACTTAAGTAATTTTCTGCGGGTATCTGTACTTTACATTCCTATTTATATTTTTGCCAACTTTTACTTTTACTTCACTACATTCCTAAAGAAAATAATGTACATTTTACTCCATACATTTTCCCTGACACCCAGGAAAATGGTCCAATTCACACACTTATCAAGAGAACATCCCTGGTCATCCATACTGCCTCTGTACTGACGTACTCACTAAACACAAATGCTTCATTTTTAAATTATGTCTGATTGTTGGAGTGTGCCCATGGCTATCCGTCAATAAAAATAAACAAGAACATTGTGCCGTCTGGTTTGCGTAACATAAGGAATTTGAAATGGTTTATACTTTTACTTTTGATACTTAAGTACATTTTAGCAATTCCATTTACTTTTGATACTTAAGTATATTTAAAACCAAATACTTTTAGACTTTTACTCATGTAGTATTTTACTGGGTGACTTTCACTTGTACTTGAGTCATTTTCTATTAAGTTATCTTTACTTTTACTCAAGTATGACAATTGAGTGAGTACTTTTTCCACCACTGCTAGTAACTACTAGCCAAACTGGAACATTCAGGTAGGCAGCTGGTGACTGATAACCATCAAACCACAAGTGAGACTTTGCTTATTGGACGTCACACTTATTGTATCAGGCTGTTTCCCCTAAATGGATTGAAATGGCATTGGAATGAATGACATCTATTGAAATGCAAACAGACCTAGCCCCCAAGTCTAATTAAATGTAAATGTGAATACAAGAGCATAGGGGTACCATTCACATAAAATAACACATGGGAGGATTATCCATTATTGAATCACATCACCATTAGTCATTGACAGTATTGATGATGATTCTCCCCTCTCTCTCCAGATGAAATCTTGCGACTTGTGACGGCCGGCCGCCCAACAACCTGCCCGCTTGACCCTATCCCCTCCTCTCTTCTCCAGACCATTTCTGGAGACCTTCTCCCTTACCTCACCTCGCTCATCAACTCATCCTTGACCGCTGGCTATGTCTTTTCCGTCTTCAAGAGAGCGAGAGTTGCACCCCTTCTCAAAAAACCTACACTCGATCCCTCCGATGTCAACAACTACAGACCAGTATCCCTTCTTTCTTTTCTCTCCAAAACTCTTGAGCGTGCCGTCTTTAGCCAACTCTCTTGCTATCTCTTTCAGAATTACCTTCTTGATCCAAACCAGTCAGCTTTCAAGACTGGTCATTCAACTGAGACTGCTCTTCTCTGTGTCACGGAGGCACTCCGCACTGCTAAAGCTAACTCTCTCTCCTCTGCTCTCGTCCTTCTAGACCTATCTGCTGCCTTTGATACTGTGAACCATCAGATCCTCCTCTCCACCCTCTCCGAGTTGGGCATCTCCGGCGCGGCTCACTCTTGGATTGCGTCCTACCTGACAGGTCGCTCCTACCAGGTGGCGTGGCGAGAATCTGTCTCCGCACCACGTGCTCTCACCACTGGTGTCCCCCAGGGCTCAGTTCTAGGCCTTCTCCTATTCTCGCTATACACCAAGTCACTTGGCTCTGTCATATCCTCACATGGCCTCTCCTATCATTGCTACGCAGACGACACACAATTAATCTTCTCCTTTCCCCCTTCTGATAACCAGGTGGTGAATCGCATCTCTGCATGTCTGCTCTTCCTCCCGGGGAAGTACTGCCCGTTCCATGATCTCGCCATCACGGTTGACAATTCCGTTGTGTCCTCCACCCAGAGTGCAAAGAGCCTTGGCGTGACACCGCTAACATCAAGGCGGTGACCTGATCCTGTAGGTTCATGCTCTACAACATTCGCAGAGTACGACCCTGCCTTACAAAGGAAGCGGCACAGGTCCTAATCCAGGCACTTGTCATCTCCCGTCTGGATTACTGCAACTCGCTGTTGGCTGGGCTCCCTGCCTGTGCCATTAAACCCCTACAACTCATCCAGAACGCTGCAGCCCGTCTGGTGTTCAACCTTCCCAAGTTCTCTCACGTCACCCCGCTCCTCCGCACACTCCACTGGCTTCCAGTTGAAGCTTGCATCTGCTACAAGACCATAGTGCTTGCCTACGGAGCTGTGAGGGGAACGGCACCTCCGTACCTTCAGGCTCTGATCAGTCCCTACACCCAAACGAGGGCATTGCGTTCATCCACCTCTGGCCTGCTGGCCCCCCTACCTCTGCGGAAGCACAGTTCCCGCTCAGCCCAGTCAAAACTGTTCGCTGCTCTGGCACCCCAATGGTGGAACAAGCTCCCTTACGATGCCAGGACAGCGGAGTCACTCACCACCTTCCGGAGACACTTGAAACCCCACCTCTTTAAGGAATACCTGGGATAGGATAAAGTAATCCTTCTACCCCCACTTACCCCACCCCCCAAAAAAAACAAAAAAAACATTGTAAAGTGGTTGTCCCACTGGCTATCATAAGGTGAATGCACCAATTTGTAAGTCACTCTGGTTAAGAGCGTCTGCTAAATGACGAAAATGTAAAATGAAAATGAATGATTATTTAGTACCTACAGGTTTTGACTCAAGCGAGTGTGACGTGTGCAATGAAACTTGTGGATACCATTTTTATATATCTGCGTGCAGTATGAAGGAAGTTAGAGGTCGTTTCACAAGCCAATACTAACTAGCGTTAGCGCAATGACTGGAAGTCTACAGGTATGGTAGCATGCGCTACAGGTCATGAGAAAGCATCCTGTACGGATGGTGTTAGCATAGCCCTGCATTGATATCTATTGACAGTTCACTGTCTACGCACGTCAACACGCAACAGATTTCACAACAACAGGGAAGCTTGGGCAATAATGGTGATTAAGTAAGAGTACAGAAACCAAAATAACTTGTCAGATGTATTAACTAATCTAATGTGGCAATGCAATAGATTCATGCAATATAATTGTATGGTTATGAATTACGATCTATCAGTCTTTCTTTGACATTTGCCTGTAGGAGAACAAATTAACATGAGGTATGAGCACGTCTAAGTTGTTGTTCCAATGAACAGGTTCATACGTGTCTGATGGAACATTTCAGACAATGTCAGTGAAGGAAGTATTGGATGCTTGTGTATGTAGCCAAGACCTATTGAAGACATCGACTACCACAATCAGGACTAATCAGGGTTGTGTTCAGTAGACACAAGCATCCAAGCATCCATTAGACGGTGCAGTCAGTTACCAGGTGTGTGTGTGTGTGTGTGGTTTGGTTTGGTTTTATTAAGGGTTAGGTTTAGGGAAAATAGGATTTTGAATGGGAATACATTTTTTGGATCCCCACAAGGATAGTAAAACAAATGTGTGTGCATGTGTGTGTGTGTGCGTTTTGTCTGTGTTTATATGCTTTAATAATGTGCCATTAATTATATCCATGTTGTTGGCGAGCCAAACTGTAAATGTTTGGCGATCCAGTCGGGAGGCCAGTGTTGTGTCTCTTACATGCTTGTTCAAACCCTTTAGCCTCCAGCACCATGGCATGATCTTAACCAGACTAAAGAATCCACGGCGTGAACATATTTCTGCTGTAATTATTGCCTGGAAACGCCAGACGGCATTCCACTCTCCACGGTGCAAAGGTGACAAACAGCATTTGCATCACAAAATTGCGTCCATGGAATCCACTCCCAAGAAGAGATCAAGAGTGTAGGCTGTTGTTAATCATGACTACAGCAGTATGTAACCTACATCTTCAACGTTTACTTACTGTATGTATGCATTTGGGTAAGTAGAACAGATTGGTTCAGTGGCAGTGTAAAGGAATGCAAATTCCATCCGAACATGGGCGTGAACTCACAACCCTCTGCACACCAACTCAAGAAGCACCGTCAATACCACTGACCCCAAACAGCAGCAAAGGTTGTAAAGCTGCATGTTCTATGGAATTTGATGGGGCGGTAACACTCACCTGGCAATGGGGTTGTAAACAGGTTTTAATGCCCCTTTGAAGAGGGTATATTGCCTGTCACGCTCTGTTTTAGAGGCATACTGCATGGCAGCTCTTATGAGGGTGCGTCCCAAATGGTACTCTATTCCCTACATAGTGCACTACTTTTGACCAGAGCACCATGGGCCCTGGTCAAAAGTAGTGCACTATAAATGGAATCGGGTGCCATTTGGGACGCATCCCTACTGCTTCCTCTCCAAGACAGTAGAGTATGAGCATACTAGATTCTTGTTAACAAAAGAGTCCTTGTGTTTTGACAAAACTTAGGACAAAAGCATGCATTATTGGGTTACCATTACATGTGTGGTGAGGTGAAGTATATACAAATCAAAAGAAAACACATTTCTTAAATCTCATTGGCCTATAATGTAAAGCCAGAGTGAATTCAACATTTTCAACACCTTTGAACTTAGGGAGACCTATATATTTCAATAACAAGTGTAGCTGTACCTTTGGAGTACGGGAACTGTTGTGAGTCGTCTTTCCTTTTTATAGGTCCGTCTTAGTGCCTAACCTTTCAAGAATGTCCTGTAACCTCACCAATGTTATCTCTGACTTCTTAAACCATCACTGGAACACTGCTCGGCTGATAAAACAATAATAGAACGCTGCATAGGAAACGCTGCAAAAATGCCAATGAGGGGTTTTAACTGGGGAGCTATTAAATAACATTACAAAGACAGATTTTTACGACTCTCTTGGATTAAGCTATTGTTTTGATGTGGCGATTAATAAAGGCTATGCCATAGCTTTCATCTGGACGTAAAAATGGCTCGAACCTGGCTATGATATACACAACAGACGTGATTTGCGAGGTGAAAGACAATGACTGATTTTGACTGCCGTTTACAATTACTGATTTTGCCCTTATCTTGCCCATGACAATAACATGGAACGGCAATGGTATGTAATTGTAACACTTGAAGTGATGACAGAACTGAGTACACCATGACATATGGCTTACTTCTAACTAACCCCCAAAAAACGATTTTACAGTCAACATTACTGTATGATGGGCTAAGCTTTTATTGTGTTGTTGTGATTGTAGACAAAACGGTTGTTTGTTATGTTGTTATAGTTAGGGTTGGTTTACACTTCTTGACGTCTTGATGTCTGATGTCTCTTGAAGTCGGATTTGAGTGTTAACATATTGACAATGAAGCTCCACAAGCTATACCTGAACACATATGGATAGACATTTAGATCAAAGCTTGAAGAAATCTCCTTGGGTGATACAGTATATCATACTTGATGACGATGGATATTGTAGGACCTACTCTGAATCTTACTACATTTTATGAAATGGTTCAAAACATGTATAGCTGTTTATCCGTGTACCATAGCCAATCTAAGATCTACTTAGAATGCCGTCTACAGTTCAGTATAGTTATTTATTGGCATTATACAGGCTGCCTTCTGGATTATCCCTGCCGTAAGGGGCTTTCTCATTTTGCTCACTGATGAAATGGTTTAGCCAGTCGATGAATGATGATGAAGGATGATGACCTGTAACAGTGGTGCCAGCTGCTTAAATTCTATTGGGGCATCATGGGATGTTTTTCTATGCCTACTCCCCTCACTCAATCAATGGAGTAGCTTTATTTTTACATACATGGCAGAGACCGATGTCAGTCAATAATGCAGTATGTCCATTAACAAGACGAAACACAAACACATGATGGACTAGAGTAGCTTGCTTCACTAAGTTAGGTCCATTATGTAACACAGTGTTCCATCTTTGTCAAGCATTGTGGGAGTTTTGGGCAATTCCACAGTAACAGAATGATGCTGAAAAATGTATTATCCTCCTTTGTATGTTTGGGTACTATTCTACACTGGCTACATTCTACTGAGCTCCACCCCCAAACAAGATCAAATTTGGTTGGTCCGGACCAAATCTTTAGCAGTCATAGATGTCTATATTTCACAAGTTTGGACATCACAGTACAGCAGAGTAAAGTACAGTAGAGCACAGTAGAGCACCGCACAGTAGAGATCAGTACAGTACACTAGAGTAAAGTACAGTGCAGGACAGTAGTACTCTACTCTACTTTTCTTTACTGTACTGTATTGTATTGTACTGTACTGTGCTCTACTGTAAATATTGACTGGCTTTCATCAAGCTGCCCACTCAAGAAAAAGCTTTGAACTGTAACCAGTGCCTGCAACCTGGTTCAGGTTATTTACAAACAGCACAGGAATGAAATCATCAAAATGTATTGATCACATATTTACTAATACTGCAGAAATCTGCTCTAAAACAGTACCCACATCCATCGGATGTAGTGATCACAATATAGTAGCCATATCTAGGAAAACCAAGGTTCCAAAGGCTGGGCCTAATATACTGTATAAGAGGTCATACAAGAGGTTTTGTAGTGATTCTTATGTTGAAGATGTAAACAATATTTGCTGGTCTGTGGTGTGTAATGAGGAGCAACCAGACACATTTGTGAAAGTGTTAATTACAGTTACTAATAAGCATGTATCAGTACAACACTTAACAACGAGCTGCAGCCAGTTTCAGAATGGGTGGCAAGAAATTAGTTAGTTCTAAATATTGAAAAAAACTAAAAGCATTTGGGACAAACCATTCACTAAACCTTTCACAGTCCCCAAGTCCAGAACAGACTATGGGAGGCGCACAGTACTACATAGAGCCATGGCTACATGGATCTCTATTCCACATCAAGTAACTCATGCAAGCAGTAAAATCAGATTTAAAAATCAGATTTAAAAAATGGTGTTGTAGATATGTGGTAGTCGAGTAGTGGTCTGTGAGAATCTGTTGAAATGTAATGTAATGTATTTTTTTTAATGGTATATAACTGCCTTCATTTTGCTGGACCCCAGGAAGAGTAGCTGCTGCCTTGGCAGGAACTAATGGGCATCCATAATACATGTAAATACAAATACTGTGGTGTCTAAACTTGTGAAACAGTCTAAGATTGGTTCAGATTTGGACTGACCAAATTTCAACTGCTTTTCAACATCCATGGACATCCGGTGTCGTCGGTGCCAATGGGTGAGGGGGTTGGTTACAGTAAATGTAAAGAGAGGGGGCTACCGGGTATCCTGGATGGATATTGACCTCATTCCGTCAGTAGAGGATGCCTGGATGTTCTTCAAAAGTGCTTTCCTCTCCATCTTAAATAAGCATGCCCCATTAAAAAAATTCAGAACTAAGAACAGATATAGCCCCTGGTTCACCCCAGACTTGACTGCCCTTGACCAGCACTGCATTAGCATCGAACAGCCCCCGTGATATGCAACTTTTCAGGGAAGTCAGGAACCAATATACACAATCAGTTAGGAAAGCAAAGGCTAGCTTTTTCAAACAAAAATGTGCATCCTGTAGCACTAACTCCAAAAGGTTTTGGGACACTGTAAAGTCCATGGAGAACAAAAGCACCTCCTCCCAGCTACCCACTGCACTGAGGCTAGGAAACACTGTCACCACCGATAAATCTACGATAATCGAGAATTTCAATAAGCATTTTGCTACGGCTGGCCATGCTTTCCACCTAGCTACCCCTACCCCGGCCACCAGCTCTGCACACTCCGCTGCAACTTGCCCATGCACCCCCGCTTCTCCTTCACCCAAATTCAGATAGCTCATGTCCTGAAAGAGCTGCAAAATCTGGACCCCTACAAATCAGCTGGGCTAGACAATCTGGACCCTTTCTTTCTAAAATTAGCCGCCGAAATCGTCGCAACCCCTATTACTACTGTTGAACCTCTCTTTCGTATCGTCTGAGATCCCCAGAGATTGGAAAGCTGCCGCGGTCATCCCCCTCTTCAAAGGGGGTGACACTAGATCCAAAGTGTTACAGACCTACAGTGGGGAGAACAAGTATTTGATACACTGCCGATTTTGCAGGTTTTCCTACTTACAAAGCATGTAGAGGTCTGTAATTTTTATCATAGGTACACTTCAACTGTGAGAGACGGAATCTAAAACAAAAATCCAGAAAATCACATTGTATGATTTTTAAGTAATTAATTTGCATTTTATTGCATGACATAAGTATTTGATACATCAGAAAAGCAGAACTTAATATTTGGTACAGAAACCTTTGTTTGCAATTACAGAGATCAAACGTTTCCTGTAGGTCTTGACCAGGTTTGCACACACTGCAGCAGGGATTTTGGCCCACTCCTCCATACAGACCTTCTCCAGATCCTTCAGGTTTCGGGGCTGTCGCTGGGCAATATGGACTTTCAGCTCCCTCCAAAGATTTTCTATTGGGTTCAGGTCTGGAGACTGGCTAGGCCACTCCAGGACCTTGAGATGCTTCTTACGGAGCCACTCCTTAGTTGCCCTGGCTGTTTGTTTCGGGTCGTTGTCATGCTGGAAGACCCAGCCACGACCCATCTTCAATGCTCTTACTGAGGGAAGGAGGTTGTTGGCCAAGATCTCGCGATACATGGCCCCATCCATCCTCCCCTCAATACGGTGCAGTCGTCCTGTCCCCTTTGCAGAAAAGCATCCTCAAAGAATTATGTTTCCACCTCCATGCTTCACGGTTTGGATGGTGTTCTTGGGGTTGTACTCATCCTTCTTCTTCTCCAAACACGGCGAGTGGAGTTTAGACCAAAAAGCTCTATTTTTGTCTCATCACACCACATGACCTTCTCCCATTCCTCCTCTGGATCATCCAGATGGTCATTGGCAAACTTCAGACGGGCCTGGACATGCGCTGGCTTGAGCAGGGGGACCTTGCGTGCGCTGCAGGATTTAAATCCATGACGGCGTAGTGTGTTACTAATGGTTTTCTTTGAGACTGTGGTCCCAGCTCTCTTCAGGTCATTGACCAGGTCCTGCCGTGTAGTTCTGGGCTGATCCCTCACCTTCCTCATGATCATTGATGCCCCTTGAGGTGAGATCTTGCATGGAGCCCCAGACCGAGGGTGATTGACCGTCATCTTGAACTTCTTCCATTTTCTAATAATTGCGCCAACAGTTGTTGCCTTCTCACCAAGCTGCTTGCCTATTGTCCTGTAGCCCATCCCAGCCTTGTGCAGGTCTACAATTTTATCCCTGATGTCCTTACACAGCTCTCTGGTCTTGGCCATTGTGGAGAGGTTGGAGTCTGTTTGATTGAGTGTGTGGACAGGTGTCTTTTATACAGGTAACGAGTTCAAACAGGTGCAGTTAATACAGGTAATGAGTGGAGAACAGGAGGGCTTCTTAAAGAAAAACTAACAGGTCTGTGAGAGCCGGAATTCTTACTGGTTGGTAGGTGATCAAATACTTATGTCATGCAATAAAATGCAAATTAATTACTTAAAAATCATACAATGTGATTTTCTGGATTTTTGTTTTAGATTCTGTCTCTCACAGTTGAAGTGTACCTATGATAAAAATTACAGGCCTCTACAAGTAGGAAAACCTGCAAAATCGGCAGTGTATCAAATACTTGTTCTCCCCACTGTATATCCATCCTACCCTGCCTTTCGAAAGTATTTGAAGGCCAAGTTAACAAACAGATCACCGACCACTTCGAATCCCACCGTACCTTCTCCGCTATGCAATCTGGTTTCCGAGCTGGCCATGGGTGCACCTCAGCCACGCTATATAATAACCGCGATTGATAAAAGACAGTACTGTGCAGCCGTCTTCATTGACATGGCCAAGGCTTTTGACTCTGTCAATCACCGCATTCTTATTGGAAGACTAAATAGCCTTGGTTTCTCAACTGACTGCATCGCCTGGTTCACCAACTACTTTTCAGATAGAGTTCAATGTGTCCAATTGGAGGGCCTGTTGTCTGGACCTCTGGCAGTCTCTATGGGGGTGCCACAGGGTTAAATTCTCGGGCCGACTCTATTGTCTGTGTATATCAATGATGTTGCTCTTGCTGCTAGTGACTCTCAGATCCACCTCTACGCAGACGACACCATTTTGTATACATCTGGCCCTTCATTGGACACTGTGTTAACAAACCTCCAAACGAGCTTCATTGCCATACCACACTCCTTCTGTGGCCTCCAACTGCTCTTAAACACTAGTAAAACTAAATGCATGCTCTTCAATCGAACACTGCTTGCACCCGCCCGCCCGACTAGAATCACTACTCTCGGCGGGTCTGACTTAGAATATGCCGACAACTACAAATGCCTAGATGTCTGGTTAGACCATAAACTCTCCTTCCAGACTCACATTAAGCATCTCCAATCCAAAGTTAAATCTAGAATCGGTTTCCTGTTTCGCAACAAAGCCTCCTTCACTCATGCTGCTAAACATGCCCTCGTAAAACTGACTATCTTACCGATCCTTGACTTCGGCTATGTCATTTTCAAAATAGCTTCCAACACTCAACTCAGCAAATTGGATGTAGTCTATCACAGTGCCATCCGTTTTGTCACCAAAGCCCCATATACTACCCACCATTGTGACCTGTACGCTCTCGTTGGCTGCCCCTCATTACATATTTGTCACCAAACCCACTGGCTCCAGGTCATCTATAAATCACTGCTAGGCAAATCCCAGCCTTATCTTAGCTCATTGGTCACCATAGCAACACCCACCCGTAGTATGCGCTCCAGCAGGTATATCTCACTGGTCATCCCCAAAGCCAACACCTCCTTTGGCCGCCATTCCTTCCAGTTCTCTGCTGCAAATGACTGGAACAAACTACAAAAATCTCTGAAGCTGGAGACACTTATCTCCCTCATTAACTTTAAGCATCAGTTGTCAGAGCAGCTTACCGATCACTGTACCTGTACACAGCCCATCTGTAATTAGCCCACCCAACTACCTCATCCCCATATTGTTATTTACATTGTTATTTATTTTGCTCATTTGCACCCCAGTATCTCTATTTGCACATTGTCACGAACGTTGAACGGAGTAGACCAAGGCGCAGCGTGATGAACGAACATACTTTATTATCTTTAGTGATAACAAGAACAAAACAAAAAACGAACAACGTGACGTCCTAGGTTAAACAACCAACACGGAACAAACCAAACAGAACAAGATCCCACAACTATTGTGGGAAAACAGCCTGTTTAAATGTGGTTCCCAATCAGAGACAACCAGCCACAGCTGACACTCGTTGCCTCTGATTGAGAACCACACTGGCCAACATAGAAATAGAACACATAGAATATACAACACAGAACAAGAACACAATGAAACTACACACCCTGGCTCAACATATAGAGTCCCCAGAGCCAGGGTGTGACAGTACCCCCCCCCAAAGGCGCGGACTGCGACCGCGCCTCAACATAAACCAAACAGGGGAGGGCTGGGTGGGCATTCCTCCTCGGAGGCGGTTCCGGCTCCGGGCTTGCCCACCACCCTCCAATAATCCCCCCGTAGCGCCCCTGGTCCGGTCTGGCCCCGCTGGCTGGAGCTGGACTGGACATCGTAGGAGCGGATTGCTTAAGCTCCGGTGTGGAGCAGCCGACCGGTACCTGACCAGGCACCGGTGACCCAAGCACGGGTTGTGCCGGACTGACGACGCGCACCCCTGGCTTGGTGCGTGGAGCAGGAACGGGCCGGACCGGGCTGACGATGCGCACCCCTGGCTTGGTGCGTGGAGCAGCAACGGGCCGGACCGGGCTGACGATGCGCACCCCTGGCTTGGTGCGTGGAGCCGGAACGGGCCGTACCGGGCTGACGATGCACACCCCTGGCTTGGTGCGTGGAGCAGGAACGGGCCGTACCGGGCTGACGACTCGCACCCCTGGCTTGGTGCGTGGAGCAGGAACGGGCCCTACCGGGCTGACGACTCGCACCCCTGGCTTGGTGCGAGTGGCAGGAACAGGCCGGGCCGGGCTGGCGACGCGCACCGTAGGCTTGGTGCGAGGGGCAGGAACAGGCCGGGCCAGGCTGGCGACGCACACCGTAGGCTTGGTGCGAGGGGCAGGAACAGGCCGGGCCGGGCTGGCGACGCGCACCATTTGCTTGGTGCGGGGAGCAGGAACAGGCCGGGCCGGGCTGGCGACGCGCACCGTAGGCTTGGTGCGAGGGGCAGGAACAGGCCGGGCCGGGCTGGCGACGCGCACCATCAACTTAGTGCGGGGAGCAGGAACGGGCCGGACCGGACTGGTGACGCACACCACTTGCTTGGTGTGAGGAGCGGGACTGGGTTTCGTCATAACCCTCCGCTCCTTCAGCTGCCTACACAGTTCCTCTCGCCGTGCCTCTACTCTCACCTTCTCCCTTATCGCCTCCAGTAGCTCCACCCTCTGAACCACTAACTCCTGCTCCCTCTGGACCAATAGCCCCCTTAACCTGGTGGCCTCCTCACCTAACCTCCTAATACGCCCTGTAGCTGCCTCCTGCTGCCCCGTCGCCCATGCCGTGTGCCCCCCTAAAAATTTTTTGGGGTTGCCTCTCGTCCGTCCGACGACGACCCTGTTGACGCCGTTGCTCCTCTCTCCGTCGCGCCTCTACCGTCTCCTTCCATGGACGGCGATCCATCCCGGCCTGGATTTCCTCCCAGGTCCAGGACCCCTGCCCGTCCATTATCTGCTCCCACGTCCAGGCTGCCTGCTCCTGGACACGCTGCTTGGTCCTGGTATGGTGGGATCTTCTGTCACGAACGTTGAACGGAGTAGACCAAGGCGCAGCGTGATGAACGAACATACTTTATTATCTTTAGTGATAACAAGAACAAAACAAAAAACGAACAACGTGACGTCCTAGGTTAAACAACCAACACGGAACAAACCAAACGGAACCAGATCCCACAACTATTGTGGGAAAACAGCCTGTTTAAATGTGGTTCCCAATCAGAGACAACCAGCCACAGCTGACACTCGTTGCCTCTGATTGAGAACCACACTGGCCAACATAGAAATAGAACACATAGCATATACAACACAGAACAAGAACACAATGAAACTACACACCCTGGCTCAACATATAGAGTCCCCAGAGCCAGGGTGTTACACACATCATCTTCTGCACATCTATCACTCCAGTGTTAATACTAAATTGTAATTATTTCGCACTATGGCCTATTTATTGCCTTACCTCCATAACTTAGTACATTTGCACACACTGTATATAGATTTTCTATTTTCTATTGTGTTATTGACTGTACGTTTGTGTTTTTTCCATATGTAACTCTGTGTTGTTGTTGTTTTTATCACACTGCTTTGCTTTATCTTGGCCAGGTCGCAGTTGTAAATGAGAACTTTTTCTCAACTGGCTTACCTGATTAAATAAAGGTGAAATAAAATAAATAAAAAAATGGCTAGGTGTCAGTAAGAGCCAGGAGAGGTGACATTAACTGCAGAGAGAGAGAGAAGAGAGACGGGGTGAGGGAGGAATTGTACAGACTGTTTTCACACTCTTGCTTTGACCACCAGACGTCAGAAAGAGAAAGGTAACAGTAATGAGCTTAACATAACAGTATGCCAGTGGAAGGGAGGACTATGACTCACCAGATATGTCACCCATTGAGCATGTTTGGGATGCTCTGGATCGACATGTACAACAGCGTGTTCCAGTTCCCGCCAATATCCAGCAACTTCGCACGGTCATTGAAGAGGAGTGGGACAACATTCCACCGGCCACAATCAACAGCCTGATCAACTCTATGCGAAGGAGATGTGTCTCCCTGCATGAGGCAAATGGTGGTCACACCAGATACTGACTGGTTTTCTGATCCACGCCCCTACCTTTTTTTTAAGGTATCTGTGACCAACAGATGCACATCTGTATTCCCAGTCGTGAAATCCATAGATTAGGACCTAATTTATTTATTTGTCACGCCCTGATCAGTTTCACCTGACTTGTGCTTTTCTCCACCCCACAAGGTGTCTCCCATTTGTCCCCATTATGCCAGTGTTTTCTGTTTGTCTGTTGCCAGTTCGTCTTGTCCCGTCAAGTCCTACCAGCGTGTTTCCTGTGCTCTAGTTTTTGCTTTTTCTAGTGTTCTCAGTTCTGACCTTTCTGCCTGTCCTGACCCTGATCCTGCCTGCCGTCCTGTACCTGCCTGACTCTGATTTGGATTACGACTCTTTGCCTGCTTTGATTTACCTTTTGCCTGCCCCTTGTTCTATAATAAACTCTGAGACTCATACTATCCACCTCCTGTGTCTGCATCTGGGTCTTAGCCTGAGCCGTGATATTATTTAAATTGGCGGATTTCCTTATATGAACTGTAACTCTGTAAAATCTTTGAAATTGTTGCATGTTGCATTTATATTTTTGTTCAGTGTAAATAGACTCTTAGCTTTCATTTGACACCAAATTGAATGTGCTCCTATGAACTTCACATGTTAGTGCTCATGGGGCCTTTTACATGGTAATGCCCTTTAGTTATATATCATATTAAAGGGATAGCTCACCCAAATGACACAATTACATATGTGTTTCCTTGCCTAGTAACCAATCTATATAAACCAGAAGAGACTGCAATCGTCGGGTTTGTTTACCAAGCCACTGCCACCTATTAATGATACATAGCCATTGATTTTTGAAGAATGTAAGTTATAAATGTCCATGCATTTGAGAGTGGTTACATTTCTCCAGCCACATCCCTCAGTTGTTTACCAAATTAAGTGGCAGGCCAACCACTTTGTTGTTTTTCCAGTCGCAGATTGACCCTTTAATGCCCATATCATCTCAAGGTAATCTCAAACCAAGTTATTGGGCTACACTATCAAAATCTGTAATGACAAGTTTGCTTCTCACACATTAAATTAATTCCTGATTTCTTGATTACATGAATCCAAATGCACTTTTTCATCCAGTTTTATTGAGAAAGATCTTCAAAAGGCTCTCTTTCTGAAACGTTGATTGGACCTGTCACGACTTCCTCCGAGGCTGCCTCCCCTCCTTGTTCGGGCAGGCTTTGGCGTTCGTCGTCACCGGCTTACTAGCCACTGCCGCTCCATATGTCATCATTCCATTTGTCTTGTCTTGTCAATTACACACACCTGGTTCATATTTCCCCTCATTAGTCCGTGTGTAAGTGTTCCCTCTGCCCCCTTGTCCTTGTGGGTGATTGTTTTATGTGAGTTGAGTGTAGCTCGGTGGAGCTACTCGTACCTTGTATTGCCGGGGTAGATTATTCCCCTGTGCCTGTATTTTGTTGGAGCTACCCGTACCTTGTATTGCCGGGGTAGATTGTTCCCCTGTGCCTGTATTTTGTTGGAACTACCCGTACCTTGTATTGCCGGGGTAGATTGTTCCCCTGTGCCTGTATTTTGTTGGAACTACCCGTACCTTGTATTGCCGGGGTAGATTGTTCCCCTGTGCCTGTATTTTGTTGGAACTACCCGTACCTTGTATTGCCGGGGTAGATTGTTCCCCTGTGCCTGTATTTTGTTGGAACTACCCGTACCTTGTATTGCCGGGGTAGATTGTTCCCCTGTGCCTGTATTTTGTTGGAGCTACCCGTACCTTCTATTGCCGGGGTAGATTATTCCCCTGTGACTGTATTTTGTTGGAGCTACCCGTACCTTCTATTGCCGGGGTAGATTGTTCCCCTGTGCCTGTATTATGTTGTCGCTATCCAGCGCAACTGTGTACGACGGAATAAACTCTGTATTCTGTGATTTACCCTCCTGCACCTGAGTCCTTCTAATCACACACATCACAGGACCCCCGTTTGTTCATCATTCTTTCCATTTTCCCAGGTATCTTATCTCACTGTATTGTCTGTCAGGTTAAGAAAGTGTTCTTTACCGAGGTTACGCAGCACGTGACCCTGTCGCGTTCAGCCTGGTGGTTTCCCAACCAACAGCTCTGTAAACATACCGCGCAGCTCGCTGTGTCATTACATCACTTTGCACAGGGATCATAAAAGGTTGACTAAACATTGACTTATCAGGCAAGGCTGCTGTGATATAATGAGTTGGAAGCTGTAGTTAGAAGGCAAACATACCAAAAACAGCACACAATGTGTGTATTTTCTCCCTCCTCCCTTCCAGGGACTAGCTTACAGTTATCAGCTGAGAAATGAGAGGCCCATGGGAATGGAGTGATATTAGTGCCAACAGAAATGGAATCTGAATAATTGTTATTTTCTATTAAGAAATTGAGCTGTACCATGAACCAAAACTGTAAATGTTTTACTGAAGCAAGGGCAATTAAGAAATTATTCCTCAAATATGATTAATGCATGGTTATTTACCATAGGGATGATTACAATTAAAATCTATTCCACATTTGCCAATCTATTTAAATATTTGTCCAGTTTGTCTAGTCTTTACTTTATTTTTTCAATTTACTCCATATCTCTGTACTGTGACTAATGGTTGCCAATTTAATTTGAGTATATTTAGACTACTCCAACATGTATAGCAGGGCCTTCAACCTGTCACAATGTATCACTCTACTCTGTGAGAGAGCACACATTGTCCAGACTTTTTGGCACTTTACTGTGCTGCTGTAGGTAATGTTATCTTCCTCAGACATCTTGCTAAGACAGTGAACCATTGCTTACTGAATGGATGATCGACTTTAACCTCTTTAATAGACAGAAAGTCTGTGTAATTTGAGGCTATCCTGGTGTATATATATTTTTTGGTGACACTTTAGTTGACACCCAGCATCATAACATGTTATGACACGGTCATAACCATGCCTTAATATGTCATAACAGCTGAAATAACTTGTCATAACTTGTCAATATGGTCATAACACTGTCAAGACCCATTTATTTACACCTGTTGTGACATACAGTGCATTCGGAAAGTATTCAGACCCCTTGACTGTTTCCACATTTTGTTATGTTACAGCCTTATTCTAAAATGGATTAAATTGTTGTTTTCCCCTCATCAATCTACACACAATACCCCATAATGACAAAACAAAAACAGGTTTTTGGAAATTTTAGCAAATGTATTAAAAATAAAAAACTGAAATATCACATTTACATAAATATTCAGACCCTTTACCCTTTAAATTGTTGAAGCACATTTGGCAGCGATTACAGCCTCGAGTCTTCTTGGGTATGACACTACAAGCTTGGACACCTGTATTTGGGGAGTTTCTCCCATTCTTCTTTGCAGATCCTCTCAAGCTCTGTCAGGTTGGATGGGGAGCGTCGCTGCACAGCTATTTTCAAGTCTCTTCAGAGATGTTGGATCGGGTTCAAGTCCGGGCTCTGGCTGAGCCACTCAAGAACATTCAGAGACTTGTCCCGAAGCCACTCCTGCGTTGCCTTGGCTGTGTGCTTAGGGTCGGTGTCCTGTTGGAAGGTGAACCTTTAACCCAGTCTGAGATCCTGAGCGCTCTGGAGCAGGTTTTCATCAAGGATCTCTCTGTACTTTGCTCCGTTCATCTTTCCCTCGATCCTGACTAGTCTCCCAGTCCCTGCCGCTGAAAAACATTATGCTTATCCACTATGCTTCACCGTAGGGATGGTGCCAGGTTTCCTCCAGACGTGACGCTTGGCATTCAGGCCAAAGAGTTCAATCTTGGTTTCATCAGACCAGAGAATCTTGTTTCTTATGGTTTGAGAGTCCTTTAGTTGCCTTTTGGCAAACTGTTCCTTTTACTGAGGAGTGGCTTCCGTCTGGCCACTCTACCATAAAGGCCTGATTGGTGGAGTGCTGCTGAGGTGGTTGTCCTTCTAGAAGGTTCTCCCATCAGGAACTCTGGAGCTCTGTCAGAGTGACCATCGGGTTCTTGGTCACCTCCCTGACCAAGGCCCTTCTCCCCCGATTGCTCAGTTTTGCCATGCGGCCAGCTCTAGGAAGAGTCTTGGTGGTTCCAAACTTCTTCCATTTAAGAATGATGGAGGCCACCGTGTTCTTGGGGACCTTCAATGCTGCAGAAATGTGTTGGTACCCTTCCCCAGATCTGTGCCTCGACACAATCCTGTCTCGGAGCTCTATGGACAATTCCTTCGACCTCATGGCTTGGTTTTTGCTCTGACATGCAATATCAACTGTGGGACCTTATATAGACAGATGTGTGCCTTTCCAAATCATGTCCAATCAATTGAATTTAGCACAGGTGGACTCCAATCAAGTTGTAGAAACATCTCAAGGATGATCAATGGAAACAGGATGCACCTGAGCTCAATTTCGAGTCTCGTAGCAAAGGGTCTGAATACTTATGTAAATAAGGTATATTTATTTTTTGTTTTTAATACATTTGCAAAAAAAATCAAAAAACCTGTTTTCGCTTTGTCATTATAGGGTATTGTGTGTAGATTGCTGAGGATTTTTTATTTATTTAATCAATTTTAAAATAAGGCTGTAACATAACAAAATGTGGAAAAAGTCAAGGGGTCTGAATACTTTACAAATTGTATAATTTTATGGCCGGTTATGACACCTACATAAGAGTGTCAAACCCCACATTTATTTTCCCTGCCAAGAAGTTTCCTTTCATTTGAAAGTTTGATTCTTAAGTCCTTTGTTGTTATTGTAATGAATTCTTTAAAGTCATGTTTTTTTAAAAATCTTATTTTAAATAACTTGCAGAAAATACACTTAATGACACTGTCATGAAGCATTATGACCATCCTATGTCACTTTACTTGGACTTGGAAAATACACTTTATGATACCGTCAAGAAGCATTATGACCATCATAATCATATAAGCCAGATAGGCCTATCACTTACATGCCCTTATGTTAGTCGTCAGTCAAAAAGAGGGTGTTTTGTCTTGCTCCTGCGTTCATCCCAGTCATCAGCAACCGAGCATTGTGCAGTGTGGGGTAGGTGCATGTTTGACATCAATTTGTGCGCAATTACAATGAAAATGTAATATGGTTTGTTTCAGAAAATGTATATAACATAAACATACTGTTGACAATGGAATGCTTTGCCTTGTGTGGTAGGTTTTATGGGTTTTGGAACTTATGTATCAATCAAATTCAATCAATCAAATGTATATATAAAGCCCTTTTTACATCAGCAGATGTCACAGTGGCTTGCAAAAGTATTCACCCCCCTTGGCATTTTTCCTATTTTGTTGCCTTACAACCTGGAATTTAAATTCATTTTGGGGGGGGTTGTATCATTTGATTTACACAACATGCCTACCACTTTGAAGATGCAAAATATTTTTTCTTGTGAAACAAACAAAAAACTTGAGCGTGCATAACTATTCTTCCCCCAAAGTCAATACTTAGTAGAGCCACCTTTTGCAGCAATTACAGCTGCAAGTCTCTTGGGGTATTTCTCTATAAGCTAGCCACTGGGATTTTTGCCCATTCTTCAAGGCAAAACTGCTCCAGCTCCTTCAAGTTGGATGGGTTCTGCTGGTGTACAGCAATCTTGAAGTCATACCACATATTCTCAATTAAATTGAGTTCTGGGCTTTGACTAGGCCATACCAAGACATTGAAATGTTTCCCCTTAAACCACTCGAGTGTTGCTTTAGCAGTATGCTTAGGGTCATTGTCCTGCTGGAAGGTGAACCTCCGTCCCAGTCTAGACTGAAACAGGTTTCCCTCAAGAATTTCCCTGTGTTTAACGCCATCCATCATTCCTTCAATTCTGACCAGTTTCCCAGTCCCTGCCGATGAAAAACAGGATGGTGTTCTCGGGGTGATGAGAGGTGTTGGGTTTGCGCCAGACATAGCGTTTTCCTTGATGGCCAAAAAGCTCAATTTTAGTCTCATCTGACCAGAGTACCTTTTTCCATATGTTTGGGGAGTCTCGCACATGGCTTTTGGTGAACACCAAATGTGTTTGCTTATTTTGTTCTTTAAGCAATGGCTTTTTTCTGGCCACTCTTCCGTAAAGCCCAGCTCTGTGGAGTGTACGGCTTAAAGTGGTCCTATGGACAGATACTCCAATCTCCGCTGTGGAGCTTTGCAGCTCCTTCAGGGTTATCTTTGGTCTCTTTGTTGCCTCTCTGATTAATGCCCTCCTTGCCTGGTCCGTGAGTTTTGGTGGGCGGCCCTCTCTTGGCAGGTTTGTTGTGGTGCCATATTCTTTCCATTTTTTAATAATGGATTTAAAGGTGCTCCGTGGGATGTTCAAAGTTTCTGATATATTTTTATAACCCAACCCTGATCTGTACTTCTTCACAACTTTGTCCCTGACCTGTTTGGAAAGCTCCTTGGTCTTCATAGTGCTGCTTGCTTGGTGGTGCCCCTTGCTTAGTGGTGTTGCAGACTCTGGGGCCTTTCAGAACAGGTGTTTATATACTGAGATCATGTGACCACTTTTACATTTATTTTTTATACTTTTTTGAAACAAGTCATTTTTTTCATTTCGCTTCACCAATTTGGACTATTTTGTGTATGTTCATTACATGAAATCCAAATAAAAATCCATTTAAATTACAGGTTGTAATGCAACAAAATAGGAAAAACGCCAAGGGGGATACTTTTGAAAGGCACTGTAGAAACCCAGCCTAAAACCCCAAACAACAAGCAATGCAGATGTAGAAGCACAGTGGCTAGGAAAAACTCAGTACAAAGGCAGAAACTTAAGAAGAAACCTAGAGAGGAACCAGGCTCTGAGCGGTGGCCAGTCCCCTTCTGGCTGTGCCGGGTGGAGATTATAACAGTACATGCCCATTAAGGCCAGATTATTTTCCAAGATGTTCAAACGTTCATAGATGACCAGCAGGGTCAAATAATAATCACAGTGGTTGTAGAGGTTGCAACAGGTCAGTACATCAGGAGTAAATGTCACTTGGCTTTTCATAGCCGGGCATTTAGAGGCTGAAATAGCAGGTGGGGTAGAGAGAGAGAGTGGAAAACAGCCGGTACGGGGACAAGGTAGCACGTCCATTGAACAGGTCAGGGTTCCTTAGCCGCAGGCAGAAGAGTTGAAACTGGAGCAGCAGCACGACCAGGTGGACTGGGGACAGCAAGGAGTCATCAGGTAGGTAGTCAGGTAGTCAGGTAGTCCTGAGGCATGGTCCTAGGGCTCAGGTCCTCCGGGAGGGGAGGGAGAGAGAGAGAGAGAGAGAAATAAAGGAGCAGACTTAAATTCACACAGGACACTGGATAAGACAGGAGAATAACACCAGATATAACAGACTGAACATAGCCCCCCGGCACATAGACTATTGCAGCATAGATACTGGAGGCTGAGACAGGGAGGGTCATAACCTGCCTTAAAATAACTACAATGGTAGGTTTAGTGGGTTTTGACACTCTTACAGTGGGGGAAAAAAGTATTTAGTCAGCCACCAATTGTGCAAGTTCTCCCACTTAAAAAGATGAGAGAGGCCAGTAATTTTCATCATATGTACACGTCAACTATGACAGACAAAATGGAAGAAAAAAAATCCAGAAAATCACATTGTAGGATTTTTAATGAATTTATTTGCAAATTATGGTGGAAAATAAGTATTTGGTCAATAACAAAAGTTTCTCAATACTTTGTTATATACCCTTTGTTGGCAATGACACAGGTCAAACGTTTTCTGTAAGTCTTCACAAGGTTTTCACACACTGTTGCTGGTATTTTGGCCCATTCCTCCATGCAGATCTCCTCTAGAGCAGTGATGTTTTGGGGCTGTCGCTGGGCAACACGGACTTTCAACTCCCTCCAAAGATTTTCTATGGTTGAGATCTGGAGACTGGCTAGGCCACTCCAGGACCTTGAAATGCTTCTTGAAGCCACTCCTTACGTTGCCCGGGCGGTGTGTTTGGGATCATTGTCATGCTGAAAGACCCAGCCACGTTTCATCTTCAATGCCCTTGCTGATGGAAGGAGGTTTTCACTCAAAATCTCACGATACAAGACCCCATTCATTCTTTCCTTTACACGGATCAGTCGTCCTGGTCCCTTTGCAGAAAAACAGCCCCAAAGCATGATGTTTCCACCCCCATGCTTCACAGTAGGTATGGTGTTCTTTGGATGCAACTCAGCATTCTTTGTCCTCCAAACACGACGAGTTGAGTTTTTACCAAAAAGTTATATTTTGGTTTCATCTGACCATATGACATTCTCCCAATCCTCTTCTGGATCATCCAAATGCACTCTAGAAAACTTCAGACGGGCCTGGACATGTACTGGCTTAAGTAGGGGGACACGTCTGGCACTGCAGGATTTGAGTCCCTGGCGGCGTAGTGTGTTACTGATGGTAGGCTTTGTTACTTTGGTCCCAGCTCTCTGCAGGTCATTCACTAGGTACCCCCGTGTGGTTCTGGGATTTTTGCTCACCGTTCTTGTGATCATTTTGACCCACCGGGTGAGATCTTGTGGAGCCCCAGATCGAGGGAGATTATCAGTGGTCTTGTATGTCTTCCATTTCCTAATAATTGCTCCCACAGATGATTTCTTCAAACCAAGCTGCTTACCTATTGCAGATTCAGTCTTCCCAGCCTGGTGCAGGTCTACAATTTTGTTTCTGGTGTCCTTTGACAGCTCTTTGGTCTTGGCCATAGTGGAGTTTGGAGTGTGACTGTTTGAGGTTGTGGACAGGTGTCTTTTATACTGATAACAAGTTCAAACAGGTGCCATTAATACAGGTAATCGAGTGGAGGACAGAGGAGCCTCTTAAAGAATAAGTTACAGGTCTGTGAGAGCCAGAAATCTTGCTTGTTTGTAGGTGACCAAATACTTATTTTCCACCATAATTTGCAAATAAATTCATAAAAAATCCTACAATGTGATTTTCTGGATTTTTTTTCCTCAATTTGTCTGTCATAGTTGACGTGTACCTATGATGAAAATTACAGGCCTCTCTCATCTTTTTAAGTGGGAGAACTTGCACAACTGGTGGCTGACTAAATACTTTTTTCCCCCACTGTATGTAAATCAAATCAAATCAAATCAAATTTTATTGGTCACATGCGCCGAATACAACAAGTGCAGACATTACAGTGAAATGCTTACTTACAGCCCTTAACCAACAGTGCGTTTATTTTAAACAAAAAAAGTAAGAATAAAACAACAACAAAAAAAAGTGTTGAGAAATACAAAGAGCAGAAGTAAAATAAAGTGACAGTAGGGAGGCTATATACAGGGGGGTAACGGTGCAGAGTCAATGTGCGCGGGGCACAAACGGCTAGTTGAGGTAGTTGAGGTAATATGTACATGTGGGTAGAGTTAAAGTGACTATGCATAAATACTTAACAGAGTAGCAGCAGCGTAAAAAGGATGGGGTGGGGGGGGCAGTGCAAATAGTCCGGGTAGCCATGATTAGCTGTTCAGGAGTCTTATGGCTTGTGGGTAGAAGCTGTTGAGAAGTCTTTTGACCTAGACTTGGCACTCCGGTACCGCATGTCGTGCGGTAGCAGAGAGAACAGTCTATGACTAGGGTGGCTGGAGTCTTTGACAATTTTGAGGGCCTTCCTCTGACACCGCCTGGTATAGAGGTCTTGGATGGCAGGGAGCTTTGCCCCAGTGATGTACTGGGCCGTACAGCACTACCCTCTGTAGTGCCTTGCGGTCAGAGGCCAAGCAGTTGCCATACCAGGCGGTGATGCAACCAGTCAGGATGCTCTCGATGGTGCAGCTGTAGAATTTTTTGAGGATCTGAGGACCCATGCCAAATCTTTTTAGTCTCCTGAGGGGAATAGGCTTTGTCGTGCCCTCTTCACGACTGTCTTGGTGTGCTTGGACCATGATAGTTCGTTGGTGATGTGGACACCAAGGAACTTGAAGCTCTCAACCTGTTCCACTACAGCCCCGTCGAGTGAGAATGGGGGGCGTGCTCAGTCCTCTTTTTTTCCTGTAGTCCCACAATCATCTCCTTTGTCTTGGTCACGTTGAGGGGAGAGGTTGTTGTCCTGGCACCACACGGCCAGATCTCTGACCTCCTCTCTATAGGCTGTCTCATCGTTGTCGGTGATCAGGCCTACCACTGTTGTGTCGTCGGCAAACTTAATGATGGTGTTGGAGTCGTGCCTGGCCATGCAGTCATGGGTGAACAGAGAGTACAGGAGGGGGACTGAGCACGCACCCCTGAGGCCCCCGTGTTGAGGATCAGTGTGGCAGATGTGTTGTTACCTACCCTTACCACCTGGGGGCGGCCCGTCAGGAAGTCCAGGATCCAGTTGCAGAGGGAGGTGTTTAGTCCCAGGATCCTTAGCTTAGTGATGAGCTTAGAAGGCACTATGGTGTTGAATGCTGAGCTGTAGTCAATGAATAGCATTCTCACGTAGGTGTTCCTCTTGTCCAGGTGGGAAAGGGCGTGTGGAGTGCGATAGAGATTGCATCATCTGTGGATCTGTTGGGGCGGTATGCAAATTGGAGTGGGTCCTAGGGTTTCTGGGATTATGCTGTTGATGTGAGCCATGACCAGTCTTTCAAAGCACTTCCATGGCTACAGACGTCAGTGCCACGGGTCGGTAGTCATTTAGGCAGGTTATCTTAGAGTTCTTGGGCGACGGGGACTATGGTGGTCTGCTTGAAACATGTTGGTATTAACAGACTCGGTCAGGGACATGTTGAAAATGTCAGTGAAGACACTTGCCAGTTGGTCAGCACATGCTTGGAGTACACGCCCTGGTAATCCGTCTGGCCCAGCGGCCTTGTGAATGTTGACTTGCTTAAAAGTCTTACTCACATCGGCTACGGAGAGCGTGATCACATAGTCGTCCCGGAACAGCTGGTGCTCTCATGCATGCTTCAGTGTTGCTTGCCTCGAAGCGAGCATAGAAGTGGTTTAGCTTTCGTCTGGTAGGCTTGTGTCACTGGGCAGCTCGCGGCTGTGCTTCCTCTTGTGTCTGTAATAGTTTTCAAGCCCTGCCATCCGACGAGCGTCAGAGCCAGTGTAGTATGATTCAACTCAGACCTGTATTGACTCTTTGCCTGTTTGATGGTTCGGTCGGAGGTCATAGCGGGATTTCTTATAAGCTTCCCGGGTTAGAGTCCCGTTTCTTGAAAGCGGCAGCTCTACCCTTTAGCTCAGTGCGGATGTTGCCTGTAATCCATGGCTTCTGGTTGGGGTATGTACGTACGGTCACTGTGGGGGACGACATGCATCGATGCACTTATTGATGAAGCCAGTGACTGATGTGGTGTACTCCTCAATGCTGTCTGAAGAATCCCGAACATGTTCCAGTCTGTGCTAGCAAAAAACAGTCCTGTAGCTTGGCATCTGCGTCATCTGACCACTTTTTTATTAACCGAATCACTGGTGCTTCCTGCTTCAGTTTTGCTTATAAGCAGGAATCAGGAGGATAGAGTTATGGTCAGATTTGCCAAATGGAGTGGGCGAGGGAGAGCTTTGTATGCGTCTCTGTGTGTGGAGTAAAGGTGGTCTAGAGTTTTTTTTCCCCTCTGGTTGCACATTTGACATGCTGGTAGAAATTAGGTAGAACGATTTAAGTTTCCCTGCATTAAAGTCCCCTGCCACTAGGAGCGCTGCATCTGGATGAGCGTTTTCCTGTTGATTAATGGCCTTGTACAACTCGTTCAGTGCAATCTTAATGCCAGCATTGGTTTGTGGTGGTAAATAGACAGCTATGAAAAATATAGCTGAAAACTCTCTTGGTAAATAGTGTGGTCTACAGCTTATCATAAGATACTCTACCTCAGGCGAGCAAAACCTCGAGACTTCCTTAGTATTTGATTTTGTACACCAGCTGTTGTTTACAAATATACAGAGACCGCCACCCTTTGTCTTACCGAGCCAGCCGTTCTGTCCTGCCGATGCTAGCGTGTAGCCTGCTAGCTGAATGGTATCATTGTTGTCGTTCAGCCACGACTCAGTGAAACATAAGATATTACAGTTTTTAATGTCCCGTTGGTAGGATAACCGTAATCTTAAATCGTCAATTTTATTCTCAAAAGATTGAACGTTGGCTAATAGTATTGATGGGAGAGGGCAGTTTACTCGCTTTCGCCGTCGGATCTCACAAGGCACCCCCGACCTACGTTCCACGATATCTCCGTCTCTTCCTCAGGCGAATGACGGGGATCTGGGCCTTGCCGGGTGTCTGTAGAATATCCTTCGCGTCCGACTCTTGAAGAAAAAAGTCTTCGGCCAATGCGAGGTGAGTAATCGCTGTCCTGATATCCAGAAGCTCTTTTTTGGTTATAGAGAGATGGCATAAACATTATGTACAAAATAAATTACAAATAACGCGGAAAAACACACATAATAGTACAATTGGTTAGAGGGCTGATAAAGGCAGCCATCTTCTCCGGCGCTGTTAACGTAATCAACCAGATGTCATAACCAGGCATATAATAATGCAATATATGTCACAACAGGTCTAAATATGTGTCATGACAGTGTTATGACCATATTTACATTTCCATTTTAGTCATTTAGCAGACACTCTTATCCAGAGCGACTTACAGTTAGTGAGTGCGTACATTTTTCATATTATGACAGGTTATGACAAGTTATGTCAGCTGTTATGACATATTATTACGTTGTTATGACCATGTCAAGTAAAGCTTTACTGTTGAAAATTGAGATTGTATTTTACGACAGCTGGCAGAGAAACAAACACATTTTTCATTTGCTTATCAATTTCCTCAACTGAAAAAAATATATATGTTAGACACGTTCAAAAACATAAAGCAATTATATATCCTTATTAATTATATATCTTTGAGAAACCTAAGAGAATAATAAGGTAAAAGTGTGTGTTATTTATGTTAAACACAACATGACATGGGTCTCTTCCACCCTCCCCTCCCCTCCCAGACACACCTGTTATGCTTTTGTAACCTATCTTCTGTTTACCTAAGCCACCTGTCGATCTCTTTCACTTCGAATGTTTATTTTATCTTTGCTTGTTCTCTTGTTGATAAACCCCCGCATCGATTAGATTACATCTTGTCTAAAAACTGCTACCATTGCTGCCTAGAGTTTGACCAATAAAAAACGGTTTGTATTTAAACAGTTTGGGTGCCTCAGGTGTTTTTACTGTGGATTGGTCGGCCATTATAACTGAATCTTAACTTCATCTTTACTTTATCACAATGTCTCATCCTAATCAGTGTCATTGCTGATCTTATCATCCAGCTGCATGTTTTCCATTGCCACCCAAACCCAAGTCAACAGTGTATAATATGTATGTTGCATGTTTGAAGATGATTTTATAGGTAGGTATACATAGTACATACAGATGATAATACTATTGCATAATGTTGAAGAAAGAGATTTACACCAACATGTTATGTTGCATGTATATCCTATTTCTTTTTGCTACATAATTCATTGTCAACACCTTAATGAAACACAAACCGGGTGTTTCAGTGGACACAACCATCTCAAACAGAACCTGCCCAGACAATTCAATATTTGACTGACTGACACACACACACACACACACACACACACACATACACACACACACACCTTAGCTTTGGTTACCTCCCACCTCTATTTAACAGTCAAGAGACATAAAACTAGCAGAGCTTAAAGGGGCAATCTGGGATAAGGTTGATAAGTTTATAAGTAAATTCTTCAAGAATAAATGGCTATATTTATAAGTCCAAAAATGTATGTACCAATCCCACATCGCCCCTTTAAACCTCATCTCAAGGAGGAAGAAGCTTTAGTAATATGTTAAAATCATAAATCATACCATTTAACGTCCTTGCCAAGTATGGCTTTCACAAAATTCAGAATTGTTGCAGAATGTGTTTGTTTATTATGATTCCTGAGACTGAAACTTGTTATATCATCTAAATGATTATAATCTAAATTAGGACATAAATATAGTGTATTTACTCCTGCTCTCTTTGCTCTGTCTGGGTTGAAAAGTGACACCGGAGAGGCAAACGATGACATGAGCACCTAAAGAACTGTTCTGCAGGTGAGGGAGAACCTTGTCATGTAATGTCCTTTATTGAAGAAGTTGTTAGAAACTGACCACTTGTTTACCAGTGACAGACAATGTCCGCTGTAGGTAACAGAAATTATATGTCATGATAAATCCCCATTGCCTGACTTTGTTAGATATTTGATTACATTCATTAAACAGTGTTGATACTGACATTATCAAAAGCTTATCAATAGGTATCTCATCCATCACATGATGCGTCATCCCAAATGACTAGGTTCTTGTATCACACGTCAACACTCGCCACCCGAACTGTACACACTAAGTCCTTTGTGTTGATTGAGCAAGACCTTTTAGAGTGACAAATGTACACTGACATATAATATTTAGCAGACGCTTTTATCCAAAGCGACTTACAGTCATGTGCGCATACATTTTTACGTATGGGTGGTCCCGGGGATCGAACCCAGTACCCTGGCGTTACAAGCGCCATGCTATACCAATTGAGCTACAGAGGACATCAACAATGCGTAGGATTGTGCAAGCACGTGCCCTCACTAATCTCTGAGACAGTGCTTCATAAAGCGCACTGAGTAGTAAACCCACAGGCAATATACAGGCACGGTGTAAGAAGGACAAGCAATTGCTTCACCAGACAGGACGGTTGTTCAATAAAAAATGCATCTGCTGACGTTAATGGAACACATTGTTCTTCTGTACATTTTGTTACCACCTCTAAGGAAATTAAATTATGTTAGCTAGTTTGTCTGTGCATATATTATAATTAACTATGGCTCAGTATGCGATGACCTTTGACCCTTTGCACTCTCAACCCAGGAAGGCATAGCCTGCTCAACCGGTCGGTAGACTGTCTCCCTCAGTGTAGCCTACATAATAAGGCCTTTCATATAAAGTAGTAGACAGATCCATGCAAAAGATAATAGCCGTGCCCCTGTGTGCAAACATGTATCAGTGTTCTGTGTGACATTATTAATTTTTTTACATGTTAGGGCATGTCTGAGATGAACAGACATGAAAATGTATTCTATACCAGAATAGTAACTACTAGTAGTAAATTAGCTACACTGGGATATCGCAAAAGCAGTAGGTTTGGAAAATAATTTAGAACCAGAACATAATTTTACGCAAGCCTCTCGTGGAGCCAGCACACTTATGCCCAGGTTTTATTGAAATGAATATAAGCATCTCTCTGCAAAAGTTACGTGTCTAGTGTAGCAGGCCAGTAGCATACATGAGTTGCTTTAGCAAACCAGCCATGACACTTTTTTATGAGTGTTGCAGTATCATTCATAACAACCTTCAAGTAAACTGTTTCCTGAATACCGTTGTGACGACATTTCAAGTGAGAAAATGCCTACATGGTAGTGAGCCATTTCAGTTTTACGGTGTCGTTATGGATCAAAAGTTAATTGCCCTTTTGAATCATTGTGTCAGAACTGGCTTCTTCAAAAACTAAATACCATCAATTAAAACGTTTGGCTGCTTGTCAGCATAGACTGTCCTAAACCACTGTCTACCCCATCTACTTCTTGGTTAACCAGACCGAATGTTATGCTGCTTTATAGTTCCGAATGATACGTTTTGCACTCAAACAGGACAAAACAAACCTAAATCTTGCTAGGTTTGTTGACATGCTGACTGCACATTACTGATCTTGATATAAAGTGGTCTTTCCAAACATTGCATTTAGCCACTGTAACGTCTGTAAGGATAGTTATTCAGAAGACTACAGTGTGTGTGAAAAGTGTCAAAACTTTGCAGTCAATGCTTATAATAAGACGATGAGGTTGTTATAGGTCAGTACTTGCAACATAAATGACTACTGTGACATACTGGGCCAGCGTTATGAGCGAGCTTTAGGTGGCCTGGCCCGCCCTATAGTACCTCTTTGCCCGTCCAAATAATATATTAAAGGTAGACTCAGCAATGACTTAGATGCATAAAGTAAACAGCACAGCAGGTCAATTTCCGCATCAACTAAGAACGTTGAAGCGTGGAGCTCAACTCCGCTGTTTTGGTCTCATGGGTACCACGCTGTAACAGTGTGAAGTGAACCATGCACATGAGCAGATACTTTGTGTGGCTGTGTGAGCGCGAAGTCATGCATCTCGCTCATCTCAATATCTGCGGTTCTGCTCCAACGTCATTTCGCAGAGTCTACCTTTTAAATATTAATAATTTATTTGACCGAGACGTGCGCTGACAGAAAGACGGATCAATCTCACATAAAGCATCCGAGCGAGTGAAACAGCGCCCCTCTGTCTCCGTATGTGTAGCCCATGTATCTGGTGCTGTCTGGACAAACAGAGTATGGCATGTCATACTATTTTTGGCCCGACAGCATCAGATACATGGGCTACATATAGTAAGACAGAGGGGCGCTGTTTTGCTGTTTCGCTCGGATACTTTCTCCGGTGAGATAGTTTCAGCAACTCAATGCACTGTTCGGATGCTGAAATTATTTCAACATCCCAAATTATTTAAGGTATTATTTAAGGTATTAAGGTAACCTACTTTTGGAAGTTATTTGTTTGACAATCAGATGAAAACATCATGACTGTTAGTGTTTATGCCACGTTAAAAGGTGATACATTATCACAGTTAGTGCACGAGCAAGTGCACACTGGAGGTCCCGTGAAGAAAAACGTGCCCCTTTATGGAAATCAAATGCCCGTCCAACTGATTTGTTCTGCTTATATACTGCTTCTGACATCCTTATATGAAGGCGTCCTTCAGCTGTAGAGATCATTGTGTTCCATAACCAAACTGAAGACAGGGAAAGTACAGTTCTCTGTGCTCTATATTCTAATCCATTCCACCATACCACTACACGCCCTCGGGTATTCCAGCTATGTCAGGAAATCCTCATTAAGTGGCATTGAGGAGGGTTGTGTAACGTACCCTACCTTGGCATGTTAGCTGAGTCATCATGGCATGCTCGGTGGCTGTCACTACTGGTTTCTGTTTGCTTAACCTCTCAACGTCCAACGCGTAGTCACACCACGATGTGATACTGTAGTTGGTGTTTGAACAACTGACAGTTACTGGCTTCACAACCATAGACTAAAGCCCAGGGGTTGAAGCATTAGTCAGGGGATGACGATTGTTTGTTGGGGAATACGTGGAAGTGAATACCGTTGTCAAAAAGTATCGTATTCATATTTTGGACCCTACTGTGCCCTTATGACTTGTGATAGTTAATTCCAAATTTGAACTTTGTCTGACTTTGCTGGACTCATAAGTGGTGTCATGTCGAGATAAGTCCATTTTAATTTGATCATTTTAGTTGGTGCCTGTTCTTCCTATTTATTTCTTGATGAAACTGGATCTACACAAAAGACACAGGCACAGGGGCATGGACTCCTCTCAACATCTGAGGTCTGAAAATGCCTGACACAACATTAACCTCGCTCGCTACAGTTGGCCACTGAAATATGCCTTGCTCAGCTAAGCGTGACCTGGTCACCACATCTGATCTCACATCTAAGGAACTAGCCCAGACAAGCCTTTTCTCTAGTCAGCCATCCCATGTCTCTTGAGTTTGGAGTGTTTAGGTAACCAACCCACAACCCCACAGGAAATTAAAGCAGCAGGTGTTTGGAATAGCTTGGCTGTCTGTAGCATGCGTTGGGTTCTTGAGTTGTAGCACTGAGCTAGCAGCTGTTAGCGACAATCCTAGCTAGTAATGCAGTGAAGAAAGGTCCTAATCATGTGGCAATCCATGCAGTACATTTATATGTTTATACCTTTGACAGCATTGTACAGCTATTGTACTGTAAATGCAATGTGATTTATTGGCCATGTTGGTGTGGTGGTATAGGCAAATTGTTGATGCATTTAAATGTTCCTTGGAATCTCGTATTTTGCAGTTCTGAAGTCGTAAATATGACATGATTGTGTTCAAGTGCTTTTGAAGTCAGGACAATTCTTCAAATAATGACATTTTAGCTAACTAGATGAGCTAGCTAACATCGCGGATATTAAAGTTAGCTAATCTGCTAATGTTGACAATTGGTCAAACTAGCTACATTATCCACATTGTCAAAGTTTGACATTGTCAAAAAATACTTTGTTTTATCTTTTGGCTGAAAAGGTGAAAGGTCAGTGATGAAACGTCACAAGTTGTTATTTCCCAGTCGGAACCTCATATTTCTGAATTTCTGACAGCATTTGACGGCAGCATGTGTTCTTTTTTGTGATGCTATCTTTGTTTGTGGTTCTAAGATTTAGAAGAACAAAATTGTCCATGAATTGATGGATGTCTAAAAAGGAAAGTTTTCCCACTTAAATCGTGTATTTGTTTAGATTAGGCTTAAATTGTGAAAACAGGAAACAAGATGTCACTTGGTTTAGTAGGAGATTAAATAGGTCTGGTTGACTTGAGGTAGTGGGTTGAGGCCATTCGCCCATGTACATTTTAGTCATTTAGCAGACACTCTCATCCAGAGCGACTTACAGTTAGCGAGTGCATACATTTTTCATACTGTCCCCCCATGGGAATCAAACCCACAACCTTGGCGTTGCAAGCACCATGCTCTACCAACTGAGCTACAGGAGGCTATGTAACTGTGAATCAGTAACCCCTTGACAACGCCTTAGCTTAGCAATAGCATGACCACACATACGTGCATGCACGCACGCAGACATCCCATAGCTCTAGTTACTGTAACAAGTCATACTTTTTGACTCTCCAACACAATGAAGAGAAAAGCCCAGCCAGAGAGCTCTTACAAAGTTTCACCCTTTCAACCGGTCCGCTTGACTTCCCTTGGTAATTGGACACTTCTGTTTTCTGTAAACCAGCTTAAGAAAAGGATTTCATGTGTAGGAGGCCTTCACACGGACCATGTGCTATGCTGTAAAACAGCTGTCTTCATGGTAAATCTAGTCAATCTAACAGTCCACTGATAAAACACTGGTTGAATCAACGTTGTTCCCACGTTATTTCAATGAAATGACATTGAAGCAACATGGAATAGACATTGAATTGATGTCTGTGCCCAGTTGGAGATCCCCCATTCTCTACTCTCCCTCTCAACAAGCTTCATAGAATAACCTAGGTTTGTTCATCAGAGCACACACCCAAAAACTTTAAAACGTTTTGTAACAGAAAATAAAAATGTGTGCTTCTTATAGGATAGCTCAATCTCCTTCTTCTTTGGAGCCTAATGAACACGGCCCAGGATGAAGTAACTTAAGACAAGACTCTACTTTCTGTATTATGATGTATCGACCCACTGGGCAAAAACTGGTTGAATCAATGTTGTTTCCACGTAAAATTAAACAACAGAATTCAATGTGATTACGTTGGAAAACGGATTTGAAATCGAAAAAGGTTAACGTAAGGGAATTTCCAATTTTTTTCACGCAGCTTTTAACCTAAATCCAATGACATGGTGACATTTTTTGTTGATTTCACGTTGGATTCACATTAGTTGACAACTCAACCAAATGTAAATCAAAACTAGACATTGAACTGACGTCTGTGCCCAGTGGGAAATTACTATCCTTTAGCTATTATAGTATCTGAAGATTATGCCTTTGTTAAATGTTTTTCATGAAGAAATAGAATGTTGTTTATGGTAGTATCAAGAGGGAATGTTTTAGGTGTAATACCACATATCACAGACAGGAGGTGGGTTGTAGACAGGGGAGACTGGTGATTGGTCAGAAGAGGGGGCATCAGTGTTTATAAATAGGGGTTAAACGATGAGACGTTAGAACGGCCATAACAATCTGGGGAGCCGTTCTCCGGACATCGCGAGTCTGTATCTATGCTGTAAACTCGTGATATGAATAAAAGCCTCTAACACGATGCAGCATAGCGGACTTTTTGTTGACAGCAATAATTGCCACCATTCATCATATACGACACTATCTAAGAAAGTATCCGTTATTATGTACTTTACAATTCTGCTTAGATGTGTGGTTTTAGAGAAAAAAAATCCCTAGTAATATATCAGATGCAAAAGCCACAGTTGCTACACACATAAAAAAGATAAAAAAAACATGAATCCAGATGATATATTAGTCAGATGTGAGGGTCTTGTGTGATGCCATGGGCCTCCAATAATAACCACCAACTGTCTCGTTACCAAATCTCAATAGAATTCCCATCAACTGTTAAGAAACCAGTTAGCCACACTACTGAAAAGCCTATGGACTCTGTGACTTTACCCAAATAGAACACATGAAACCAATCAATAACTGGGGTTTGAAGGTCACTTTTATTAATTCAGCCTGTGAACAACTCAATGCTATGCTGAAAGTACTAAGTACACATATACGGTGACAAGTGTGTGACTGACACCATGTTGAATAGGGGATCCATTATTGTGAAACTAGAACATAGGGTATCCATCTAATGGTTCGAGATAGATAGGGAGCTCCAACTCCTACCCAAGAGACTGACCGGGTGTACAGGCTATTGTTCCAGCCCATCACTAACACACTTGATTCGGCTAATTGTGGTCCATTTTGAAGACTGTCAATGGTTGACTATGTGAAACAGCTGTGCTATTGCTAGGTGGGAACAAAAGCCTGCATACCCAGTAGCTCTCCAGGACCAGGGTTGGAGACCGCTGAGAAATACCATAGAAGTTAGCTGGTTTCACCTACTATCATATTATGACAAAGTACGGTCAAGACAGAAACAACAGATTAATACTTGAACGTTAAAATACTGTAAAACAATGCTTTACATCATCATGTGCATTAGCAGCACTACCTTTCAGTGAATGTCTCATCCACACTCTCCTTTCCCTGAGTGTGACCATGTACAAACACTTCCAGACTTGGTCTGTATAACGTCTGACCAAGAAACCAAATATTTCAGACCATGTCCCTTCTGAAAAGGTGCTTTGCATCACAGATAAAACATTACTCAAAACATGATTCAAATGTTATTGAAAGAGTCTAGATGTAGACTTGCTCATTGTCTCTTGGCTACGTTCGCTAGAACGACAGTGACTTCAATATGGAAGTGGACAGACAGCAGTTTACAGTAGCATAAGCCTTAAATAATGTCCCTCATTCTATATAATTATTTCCAAGGGCTTTTAACCCTAAATATCACAACACTACAGTCCATGTCTGAGCATAGAAAACTAGAGTATAAATGATCGGAGCCACAGTGTCCTGTGAATACTTCAGTCTACCTGCAGTAGCTTCAAATAATATGGTACACAGTGTTTCTTGCTACAAAACAAGCTTAGCGGTTAGGAACATATGGTAGTGTGTGTTCACATTTCTTGTACAGTATATCTTATTTTAGGTGTGTATGTGTGCCTACCTCAAGGTATGATTCTTTGTCTATGAGTGTAGAGTAAGGTGTGTGTGTGTGTGTGTGTGTGTGCGCGCGTGTATCTAGGAGAGCACAGTGAGGGTGATTGTTCCTTTGGTCCTCTTCAGGATGCCCACGGCATCCTCGTGGGTGACCCCCTCCAGACTCTGTTCATTAACAGCCATAATCTGATCCCCCCGCTTCAGACGCCCGTCCTCTGACGCTGCTCCCTGGAGAACACACACCCACACGCCAGGTTACCACACTTTCAGTTACAACTGTTTTAACTATCAATTCTAAAGGAATAGATTTCATCAATCTTCAAATCAATGTACGTTTCAAGAATGTTCAAATGAGCTTGCAAGAAATAGGGGCGGCAGGTAGCTTAGTGGTTAAGAGCGTAGTGCCAGTAAGCAAAAGGTCGCTTGTTCTAATCCCCGAGCCGACTAGGTGAAAAATCTGTCGATGTGCCCTTGAGCAAGGCACTTAACCCTAATTGCTCCTGTAAGTTGCTCTGGATAAGAGCGTCTGCTAAATGACGTAAATATACAAATCTAGCATTATGAAGTTGTTTACCTTTAGTTTTAATGGGAGGTATTCTAATGTCAGATATGCACAAGCAAATCCCCTGCAGATCTCAGGTCAGAATACTGACCTGGATTAGTTAATTATAAAGTCAGTTTAGCAAAAAGAGGAGATTTCCCCAACCTTTCCGAACACGGTTTTCACATAAATGGGCAGGTCTCCGTGTGGGCTTCCAAAGCCACCAACAATGCTGAAGCCCAGTCCGTCTGGGCCTCTTTCCAGTGTAATGGTCTTATATTGAGGAGGTCTGTAGGACGTAGAGAAATGTTGTCATTAGATATCTAGATATCAGAGGAGGCTGATGGGAGGAGCTATAGGAGGGAGGGCTCATTGTAATGGCTGGAATGGAATCAATGGAACGGTATCAAACACATTAAACATACGAAAACCATGTTTGACTCGGTTCCATTGATTCCATTCCAACCATTACAATGAGCCCGTCCTCCTATAGCTCCTCCCACCAGCTTCCTCTGCTAGATATCTTCTGTTGATGTTTATCAAGCTTTGTACGGGTTTCACAGGAACGACAGGTGTGTGTGTGTGCATGTGTGCGTGTGTGTGTGTGTGGTGTGTGTGTGTGCGTACCCCAGGTCGTCGTGGAAGATGCTAGTAGCAGTAAGGCCTGAGACTGAGAGTCCGGCAGCTGTCTGCTCCTGAGAGGGGCCGGTCACTGTGGTATCACCCCCTGCTACCACCTGTTGGGTTTTATGGTTGCAAGACAAGTGATACATGAAAAGGTCATTTAGGTCTTTAATCGTTCAGTTCATTAGCTCAGTTATTGGCCTTTTACAGGAATTTGTCTCACACTGAGAAAAAGACAACATGACATAGATGACAGCAACCACATCAAACAGACAGACAAGCTACAGATAATACACAGTTATCATTGATGAAGTGGACATATTCAGATACGAGTTGTTGCTAAAAGACCAGTATAATCTTACTGTAGTTGGGAGAATGACTGAACAATAAGTATTTCACTGACCTGCAGCTCGATGGTGCCGGTGGCGTTCTTCAGCAGGGTGACGGCCTGGCTGTGGCTCATACCCTCAGTAGCGGTCCCACAGATACTGACAATCCTGTCACCGATCTGGAGGTCACAAAGAGGTCACAAGGTTCAAATCAAATCACATTTTATTAGTCACATGCTTCGCAAACAACTGGTGTGGACTAACAGTGAAATATTTACTTACGGACCCTTCCCAACAATGCAGAGAGAAAGAAAATAGAGAAACAATAGAAAAGTAACAAGGTCACGGTCCCTTGGACACAATGTTTGGAATACCGGTACGTTTGGGTTGGAGACAGAAGCATAGCGATCCATCTAATACTAAATCGATCCCTAACCCCTACCTCCTAGGCCCTTGTAGGCGTAAAACTAAGACAGGCATTGTATTGTATGCCACTTGTTGGAAGGGGTTAGCGGAAAGGAGATAGTGGTCTGTGCTGATTGAGAATAGAGATTAATTACCCCTAATCAGCCGACTTTCGCCAGGCATCATAAAGCAATAGATTCTGGTAATGAAATTAATACAGACTTAGTAATGATACAATAAGATAACAACTGAAAACATTCATTTAGGTCATATCTAATGCAAGCAAACCATATACACTGCTCAAAAAATAAAGGGAACACTAAAATAACACATCCAGGCTCTGTCGTAGCCGGCCACGACCGGGAGACCCATGGGGCGGCGCACAATTGGCCCAGCGTCGTCCAGGGTAGGGGAGGGAATGGCCGGCAGGGATGTAGAGCATGGCGTTTGCAACGCCAGGGTTGTGGGTTCGATTCCCACGGGGGGCCAGTATGAAAAATAAAAAGATAATGTAAGTCGCTCTGGATAAGAGCGTCTGCTAAATGACTAAAATGTAAAAAAAATAAAAAATATGAATGAAATAATCTTATTAAAGACTTTTTTCTTTACATAGTTGAATGTGCTGACAACAAAATCACACAAAAATGATCAATGGAAATCAAATTTATCAACTCATGGAGGTCTGGATTTGGAGTCACCCTCAAAATTAAAGTGGAAAACCACACTACAGGCTGATCCAACTTTGATGGAATGTCCTTAAAACAAGTCAAAATGAGGCTCAGTAGTGTGTGTGGCCTCCACGTGCCTGTATGACCTCCCTACAACGCCTGGGCATGCTCCTGATGAGGTGGCAGATGGTCTCCTGAGGGATCTCCTCCCAGACCTGGACTAAAGCATCCGCCAACTCCTGGACAGTCTGTGGTGCAACGTGGCGTTGGTGGATGGAGCGAGACATGATGTCCCAGATGTGCTCAATTGGATTCAGGTCTGGGGAACGGGCGGGCCAGTCCATAGCATCAATGCCTTCCTCTTGCAGGAACTGCTGACACACTCCAGCCACATGAGGTCTAGCATTGTCTTGCATTAGGAGGAACCCAGGGCCAATCGCACCAGCATATGGTCTCACAAGGGGTCTGAGGATCTCATCTCGGTACCTAATGGCAGTCAGGCTACCTCTGGCGAGCACATGGAGGGCTGTGCGGCCCCCCAAAGAAATGCCACCCCACACCATGACTGACCCACCGCCAAACTGGTCATGCTGGAGGATGTTGCAGGCAGCAGAACGTTCTCCACGGCGTCTCCAGACTCTGTCACGTCTGTCACGTGCTCAGTGTGAACCTGCTTTCATCTGTGAAGAGCACAGGGCGCCAGTGGCGAATTTGCCAATCTTGGTGTTCTCTGGCAAATGCCAAACGTCCTGCACGGTGTTGGGCTGTAAGCACAACCCCCACCTGTGGACGTCGGGCCCTCATACCACCCTCATGGAGTCTGTTTCTGACCGTTTGAGCAGACACATGCACATTTGTGGCCTGCTGGAGGTCATTTTGCAGGGCTCTGGCAGTTATCCTCCTGCTCCTCCTTGCACAAAGGCAGAGGTAGCAGTCCTGCTGCTGGGTTGTTGCCCTCCTACGGCCTCCTCCACGTCTCCTGATGTACTGGCCTGTCTCCTGGTAGCGCCTCCATGCTCTGGACACTACGCTGACAGACACAGCAAACCTTCTTGCCACAGCTCGCATTGATGTGCCATCCTGGATGAGCTGCACTACCTGAGCCACTTGTGTGGGTTGTAGACTCCGTCTCATGCTACCACTAGAGTGAAAGCACCACCAGCATTCAAAAGTGACCAAAACATCAGCCAGGAAGCATAGGAACTGAGAAGTGGTCTGTGGTCACCACCTGCAAAACCAGTCCTTTATTGGGGGTGTCTTGCTAATTGCCTATAATTTCCACCTGTTGTCTATTCCATTTGCACAACAGCATGTGAAATGTATTGTCAATCAGTGTTGCTTCCTAAGTGGACAGTTTGATTTCACAGAAGTGTGATTGACTTGGAGTTACATTGTGTTGTTTAAGTGTTCCCTTTATTTTTTTGAGCAGTGTATATCTAAACCACTGCTTTGTGTTTTGCCTGTTTTATTTCACCCTGAAGGGATACAAATGTGATTGTTTTCCATTAAAGTGTAAAAAAGAAACAAAAATAGCTTCTTAGCAAAGGGCAATTTCTCAAGCAAGAATTTTGCTAGGACTGTCTGGGAATGGTCTGAGTGGGCTTTTGAAGGGATACCAACATAGATATTATATTCAAGACATCCACACAGGCCCTCTGTTCTGTTACATTTTATGGGCTCAGTGCAGTAGAGTTCTATATATATATTCCTAGATGGCTTACTGCTCTACTAGTGTCTGCTGCCAGTCTGTCTGCGGGGGCTACAATGGTTAGTTTGTCTGTCCTTAGTTTGTCTGTCCTTCTGCAGGAGGCCATACGCCATCGCTTTCAGCTGTAAAGGCCCTCAAGCCTAATAGTCCCAACCAACGTGATGACTTGAAACTGACTAAGGGGAGTATTTAGACTTGAGATACAATTTTCACGCAAATCCCACATTGACGTCACTGAACGATTTACGGAAAAAGTCTGAGTTACACACACAAATCTCAAATCTGAATAGCCTACAGCCCCAAATGAACCAGCCACAAGTGAAGGGGTGATACACTTAGTTGGAAGTATTCTAGAAGTTGACTTAATACAGATGTTTGTGCTTGCATTTGTGGCTTTGGAGAATTTGTCTGACCGACATGTCGACATGTTGAAGCTCCTGACTGTTAAATTGCGTCTCAAAACAAATCTCTATTTCGGGTAAACATTTAGTGAGCAGATTCCATGTGATCTGCAGAGTCTGACTTTCTATGAGGGTCCTTGAACTCAACCAACAACATAGCCTACATAACCCATATTCTGTTTAACAGGACCCTACAGCCGCTGCTGTACCAACCCACCTTGAGTTTGTGTGTCTGGACAGCGAGGCTAGTAGGGTTCATCATGGCGATGAAGATGGGCACATCACCCAGAGGACTGCCCACTCCACCCGCAATACTGATGCCCAATGAGTCAGTGGGGCCCTATGAGGAAAGGCAACCAATTACACAAAGTACTCCAAAATCACTACAACCACAAGTTGTAGTAAGTTACCCCACATAAAACACATATAGAAATAGTAGTAGTGAAAAACCAGTACAATCTGTATGTTGCATTTATCTTAATACAAGGTCATGCTAAAAATTGTTTTGTTTTTCAGAATAATTATACATTTTATAAAAGAACACTGACCTTTGTGAATTCAACACTTCTGATCTGCTGGTGGTCCAGTGCTGTGTAAACAACAACGGTAAACAGCCAAAATGAATCAAGCCAAATGAATCAAGCCAGCTTTAGTTTTTCAATCCACAACATGTTTATCAACTGAAAATGTCTTACACTCCTGATTTGTGTGTTGTAAGCTGTCACAGTCCACTTTGAGGCTTCCAGAGGAGGCTGACAGAGAGCGAGGGGTCACCTTGCAGCTGTCTGTTTCACTCATCTACCCAAACACAAGGGAAGGGAAACTTAATATGAATGGCATAAGTGGGTCATATCTGTTAGATGCATTTCTGTCTGAACATGCTGTAATGTTGCCCTCCTAAACAGTCCCCAGCATATAATTAAGGTCCAGAAAACAAAATGGCAGCTTACCTGACTGCTCTGTGAGAACCTCCTCTCAGAGTGGAAGGGCCCGGCTTTAAATCTGCCCACCTCCATCACTATGGGTCCCACACCGCACTGCAAACACAAACATGTAAACATGTAAACATACAAACACATGAAATTGTTTTTTAACTAAACAAACTATCAAAAGAACAGATGCTAGTGTTGTATTCTACACCAACCATTGGGAAAAGAGCCAATACAACACAATACAACAAATTCCCCAATACATATATTATCAACAATTTGTAACTTAATTTGAGACAACAAAAACATTGAACACAGCCTGGTCCCAGATCTGTTAGTGATGTATAGCCAAAGCCTGTGGTCATGTATCATGTATATGTATCTAGCAAGACGGCAAAAACAGATCTGGGACCAGGCTTTAATTGACCCAGATGGAACTTCCCACGGTTCCTTTATAGGCTCACCTTCAGCAGCTCGGCCACTAACTCCTGTGTGGCGTTTCTGACGTCTTCCTTGTCGACGGACAGGATCTGGTCTCCTGCATCAGCCTCCCGTCACTCTCCACCACGCCCCCTTCTACTATGTCCGACACAAACACCCCTGTGTCGTTCCTGTTGGGGATAGAAACGTCATCGTATGAGTGAACCAGGGTTTATGTTGTGTTGTGTTAGTGTGAGTGCTTGGTGTCTCTGTGCATGTGTCTGTCATTTGTGTGTGAGAATGTTGTAGTTAGGGTTAGATAGATACAAGATCAAATCAAATGATGTACTTTTAAGTGTAATACTTTTTTGTGTCGTTACAAAATGTTGTATTTAACTAATAGGCTGTGGAAATAATTGTCCTCTCTGAGGAAAATCAGGTATCTATCAATCAATCAGGTACAAATGTAAATCACATGCACGCCTCCTGCTGTGGTTCGTTGATGTCCATTTTGTTTTACCCCAGTAAGAGGCATGGCGGTTCAGGATCTATAGGTTAAGGTAAAGCAGGTTCCAAAGCAGGGTAGAATGACCCAAATACACTGAAGGCAGACCCAGGTAAAAAGCCAGGGTATCTAGATTGGTGTATGTGGGGCTTGTCTATCTACTAGGGCAAGGGCTGGGTATCTTTGGAAATTTGTTCTGTTCCGATACCCGTTCCAGTTATGACTCTTCAATTCGGTACCGGTTGTAGAATGTTTCCTTTTTCGTTTCCTATGTTGAATGAAGAATACATTTAAATCTTGAAATGCCTAATATGGTTTTCTAGCAACTAGTCAATTCACTGACCGAAGTCAATCACTGAGTTAGGAAAGGTCACACACCTTTAACCCTGCTGCTTAACAACCTGTGGCCTACACACACACTATCCACTGCTCTACTGAGTCTAGTAGGGGCTTAGTAAATCTCTGATGGGATGCTGTAATGTATTTAATCCTAAATACTTGAGGGACCCTCCATCCTAGTGAAAGAAAGCTTCTCTCCAACATCCTTACAGACATCCATTTTAGGACAGCCATTTTTTACGGTGTCCATTTTAGGAAATCCCATAAATGTTTATAGGTTCTATTACCTTCTCCCCACAATGCTGAGGCCAAGGCCCTGGCCAGGCTTCTTGTTCAACTCCACGGTGAAGGCATCCCACAGGTCCTCCTCCTTGTACTGAGCCTCGTCCCTGTACACGCTCAGACGCACCCGCTGAGGGGTCTGGCGCAGCACGTTGATAGCTTCGTCATGAGTGGCCACGCGCAGGTCAATGCCATTCACCTGCGGAGAGAGGGAAGGAGGAAGGAGAGAGGGAAGGAGGGAGGAGAGAGGGTATAGGGAGGAGGAAGAGAGATGAAAGAGTGAGAATACATTATTCTAGTTTAATTGATATCCACATAAATGGATGAATTATTAATAATTAATGAAGAATCTCTAAAATTCAAAAATCGATAGATTAATGAATGAATTAACAATCTTCATGTTCCCACAAGGAAACCAACATTTAACAGGCAAAAGGGGAGTGTGTCCCCACAGGCATTTGATACATTTAACTTTGAGTAACAGCTCTCTCTCATATAAATTTTTTATAAGCTTGGCACATCTGGGTCTGAAATGGAGCACATCATTCAATAAACAGGACACAGACAGAAGATCTAAACAGCACGCTGTGTCCTTTCCAAGTGCTTTATTTTTTTCACAGCACGATCACATAATGCCCCTACATTTGCATGCTCATCTGCATTTGGCCAATGCATGCCGTTTGTATTTTGGTCACTGTGACGAGTACTGAGGCTACGAAGAGGTAGGAATCAACAATGTAAAGGTTTACTTAACATTGAGCAAGAGAACAACAAAGAGCGAGTAAACGACATGACACTAACAATCACACACAACACAACACTGAACAGTCCAGGGCTATATAGGGGTGGTGATGAGATGATGAGGTGCAGGTGCGCTGGAGGTGATTAGGGTGCGTTGGGTTTCCATTCCGGTGTTGCCGAGGTGGTGCGCTCAGACCGGTGGCTCAGTAGACCGGCGAATCAGAGTGCCGGAGAAGAGCAACGGGAGGAGACGTGACAGTACCCTCCCGCGGACGCGCAGCTCCCCCGGACGACCCCGAGGATGAGGAGCGGGCCGGTCAGGGCGGTGACGAAGGTCCCGAATGCCGGAAGACCTGTTGGCACAGGACCTCAGCAACCTGAGAGAGCAGAAGGAAGACCCGTTAGTGGCAAAAGACGGCATGATTTGGAGAACCGATCTACGACCACCAGGACTGTGGTGAAGCCGTCAGAATGTGGGAGGTCGGTGACAAAGTCTATGGACAGGTGTGACCAAGGTCGCTGAGGCACTGGGAGAGGAACTAGTTTGCCTGCCGGGGCGTTCTGAGGTGTCTTCGTTTGGGCACATACGGAACGGGAGTTGATATAGTGGGAGACATCAGTAGCCAAGGTGGGCCACCAGTATTTCTGTGAGAGAGAATGTAGGGTGCACATCATACCGGAGTGCCCTGCCGTAAGGGTGGTGTGTGCCCAGATCAGCAGGCGGTCCCGGACCCTGGTGGGTACATACACGAGCCCCGGAGGGGCGTTGGCAGGCGCTAGGTCCTCCTGAGCCCCAGGCGGATGTCTTCGTCCACATCCCAAACGACAGGTGCCACAATGAGAGACGGAGGCAGGACAGGACCCCCCAGTTCCTTCCTTTCTCTGGTATGATGCATCCTGGAGAGTGCGTCGGCCTTCACATTCTGGGATCCTGGGTGGTAGAACAGAATAAACTAAAATAGAGTAAGAAATTGGGCCCACCTGGCTTGACGAGAGTTCATCCGTGTCCCTGCCCGTATGTGCCCCAAATTCCGGTGGTCAGTGAGAATCCGGAATGGATGGACTGCGCCCTCCAGCCAGTGTCTCCATTCCTCCAGAGCGAGGACCACCGCCAACAGCTCCCGGTCTCCAACTCCATCGTTCCTCTCTGCGGGGGTAAGCTTTTTCGAGAAAAAAGGCACAGGGATACATTTTCTCTGGCTTACCTTGCCGCTGGGAGAGGACACCACCCACGCCCTCCTCAGATGCGTCCTCCTCCAGGATGAAAGGACGAGCTCGTTCTGGGTGTTTTAGGAGGGGCGCTGTGGTGAACCTCTCCTTCAGCCTCTTGAAGGCAGCGTCAGCCTCAGGGTTCCAGGCCAGCTTCTGAGGCCCACCCTTAAGGAGAGAGGTGAGCAGGGCGGCTATTGAGCTGAAGGACCTGATGAAACGCTGGTAGAAATTTGCGAAGCCCAGGAAACTCTGTAGGCCCTTGATGGTGGTGGGGGCTGGCCATGACCTGACAGCGTCTGTCTTCGCTCTTTCCATGAACACCCCCTGAGGGCTGATCTTGTATCCCAGGAAGGAGATGGCCTGTTGGTGGAATTCGCATATCTCCCCCTTCACCAACAGGCTGTGTTCCCGGAGGAGGAGTAGGACCGTTCGGACATCCCTGACGTGCTCCTCGAACGTAGCCGAGTAGATCAGGATATCGTCGATGTACACCACCACCTGTCTACTCAGCATGTCTCGGAACACGTCATTGACGAAGGACTGGAACACGGAAGGTGTGTTGGCAAGGCCGTAGGGCATGACGCAGTATTCATAGTGGCCTGAGGTAGTGCTGAATGCCGTCTTCCACTCGTCTCCTTCCCGGATTCGGATCAGCTTGTAGGCACTCCTCAGGTCCAACTTGGTAAAGTACCGGGCCCCTCGCAGCTGCTCGATGGCCGACGGAACCAGAGGGAGGGGGTACCGGTACTTGGTGGGAACTGCATTCAGCCCCCGGTAGTCAATGCACAGCCTCAGTCCTCCGTCTTTTTTGGCCACGAAGAAGCTGGCGCAGGCAGGAGAGGTAGAGCGTCTGATGAACGCCTGTTTCAGGGTCTCCGCCAAATACTTCTCCATGGCCTCAGTCTCCGCTATGGAAAGGGAGTAAATGCGACTCGTAGGGGAGTGTTGTCCCTCCAACAGGTCAATGGCACAGTCCCAGGGCCTGTGAGGAGGGAGACACTAAGCCTTGGAGGCAGAGAAGACATCGGAGACATCTGCGTACTCACGTGGAATGTTGGGCTGGAGGGCGGACTCCGGACTCTCCACTGACGTGGAACAACAAACCACCGGCAGGCAGGTCCTCCGGCATGAGGGGGACCAGGCTGTGATCCTCTTGGTGATCCAATTGATGGTGGGGTTGTGTAGTCTGAGCCAGGGCAATCCCAAGACGATCCGGTGAAGGGGTGACGTGACGATGTGGAAGGACAGCTCCTCATGGTGCTCCGGTAGTGTGGGAATGGTGATGGTGATGGGGAGAGTGACGTGCGTAATGGTGCCTGATCCAAGTGGTTTATTGTCCAGCGAGGTGACGTGTAACGGAGAAGGCAGTGGCATGGTGGGCAACCCCCATTCAGAGACCAGCTCTCTATCGATAAGGTTCCCCTCTGATCCGGAATCTATCATTGCCGTGGAAAGCGAAGAGAAGGAAGAACAATTCCCCGTTAGGGGAACTAAAAACAATGGTTTAGTGACAGGTGATGACGGAACACTCACGGAGCGGCGACTGGAGTCATACCGCCTAGATAGGGAGCAGCCAGGAGATCTGTGGTCTGTGGTGATGTAGGGGGTGCTGCCCACCTCCATGGGTGAGGACTCGGAGGCAGGGCGGCTTCCATTGCTCAGATGGGGTGAGCGTTGAGGCTTTCGGGTGGTGTTGGGAACGCCTTCGGTCTCTCAACATGTCGCCGAGACGAATGGACATGGCGATAAGAGTATCAAGGTCCATCTCGTCGTCCCGACATGCGAGTTCCTTCGTGATGTCCTCCCGTAAGCCTCTCCTGAAGGCAGTGCGCAGAGCACGCCCATTCCAGCCGGAAGACGCCGCCACCGTGCAAAAGCTCAGGGCGTACTCGAACGCGGCCTCCTCTCCCTGGTATAGCCGGAGGAGACGCTCACCCCCGTCCTTTCCCTCCGTGGGATGATCGAACACCGCCCTGAACCGATCGAGGAAGGTGGAGTAGGGAAGCGCCGCGGCCTCACCTCCTTCCCAGACTGCCGTGGCCCAATCCAGGGTCTTTCCCTTCAGTAGCGAAATCACCAGCGCTATCCTGGCTTGGTCCGATGGAGATGCCCCAAGTTGACGCGCCAGATACAGTGAAACCCGTAGCAGGAAGCCTCTACATTTCATCGTTTTCCCGTCATAGCGCTCCGGCAGGGCGAGGGGTCCCTCAGACTGGTGATAGCACAGGAGGAGGTGGACTAGGTGCACTCGCCGCTCCCTGAGCTGGAACCGGAGCGATGGTCAGTTTATGCAGCGTTTGGAGCACTTCCTGTATGGAGGCGTTCAGCTGGGTAATCTGCTGCTGGTGCTGGTCCACGTGCTGGGAAACTCCAGGAGGATTACCTGCTGCATCCATCTTCGTGAGGTGTGTGATTCTGTGATGAGTACTGAGGATACGAAGAGGCAGGACGCAGACGCAGGAATCAACAATGTAAAGGTTTACTTAACACTGAGCAAGAGCACAACAAAGAGCGAGTACACGACATGACACTAACAATCACACACAACACAACACTGAACAGGCCAGGGCTATATAGGTGTGGTGATGAGATAATGGTGCAGGTGCGCTGGAGGTGATTAGGGTGTGTTGGGTTTCCATTCCGGTGTTGCCGAGGTGGTGCGCTCAGACCGGTGGCTCAGTAGACCGGCGAATCAAAGCACCGGAGGGGAGCAACGGGAGGAGACGTGACAGTCGCACGTCCCTGGAATTGGAATTTGTGTGTGTGTGTGTGTGTGATTGAGAGTGAGTGAGAGAGAGAGAGTGAAAAACAAACAGATTTGTCAATATAAAAACGCGGCAGCAAGAGTAAAATCTCTAGCATTTGATATTGTTCCTATGTATATAAACACTGTAGGCTCAAACACATTGACAAACATGAATATTGGTTAAGGATGTGAATAATGTAACATACACAGTCAACAGCTAACATGAGGGTAGGTCTATACCTTGTCTGGTAATAACACCAAAATGTACTTAGCTTAGAGCTGAGAACCGCAACCTATTCTAAGGGTCCATATCAAGCGGAAATAGCCCATTAGTATTGCATGGCTTTTCCCATAGCAGACTGAAATGGGTCACTAATGACATTGGTTCTGCTTGAACCACAGAATGGGTGGCCACTCTCTCACTCTCCCCCTGACCCTATCATGAGCAGTATGAATACTACGGCTTGGCTCGGGCCCAAAGTGAAATACTGAGGGTGGGGGTGGGGGGCAATTAAGTCATAAGGGTGTGTGCGTGTGTTGAAAAGGGGTTAGTGAGGTGCTTCCAGACCCATTGACTGAGCTACCATGACTAACTGCCCCGGTCACACCCCTAGAGTGCCTCCATAACAAAGCAAAGGGCAAAGGAGTGGCTGTCAGAGAGTTAAGCTGGCTATTAAGATGTCATTCTATATATCATGACATCTATACATGCTGACTGTTTATACAATACATAGGCAATATCATTTTAGATGTAATATATGATTCAAGTGAAATTGCAAGTTCTTCTTTAGACTACGAACCAAATCCTTAGATTCTTAAGATTCACTTAGGTATTGCAATGCAATATTATACCAGAGTGTGAAATACGTGCCCATATCTCAAGTTAGGATTGGGTTCTCCTATCTGATATTGTCCATCATACGGGATTGCTGAAGGTGTATGGGCCTGGCCACGTATTCATAAATAGTCTCAGAGTAGGAGGGAGTGCTGATCTAGGATCAGTTTTGCCTTTTATATCACAATGAGATTACACAGATGGGGGGATCTGATCCTAAATGATGAACACATCCCAATACCTCCAGGATCTGGTCCCCAGCCCAAAGTCTCCCATCCTTGGAGGCAGCTCCCTCCTCATAGACCTCGTGAATGATGATGGTCCCCTAGAGAAAGAGAAAGAAAAGAAGAGAGGAGAAAAAACAAGTGAGGAAATTGGAGAGGTGTGTGGTAGGAGGGAAGGAGAAATAGAATAGAATATGCCATTTAGCAGACGCTTTTATCCAAAGCGACTTACAGTCATACATTTTTACGCATGGGTGGTCCCGGGGATCGAACCCACTACCCTGGCATTACAAGCGCCGTGCCCTACCCATTGAGCTACAGAGGACCACAAGATAGAGGGAGGAGGGATGAACGAAGATTACATTGAGAATAGTCAGATAGAGAGAGAGAGAAATGAAGATCATACAATGACAAGATGAAGGAGTTCAGGAATACATGTGAGGCAGAGTGGAACAGGTTGATACTAGATGGAGTCTTTGTGTGTGGGTGTCTATGGGGGAGGGTGGAGGAGGAAGGGGGTGGGGGGGTTTGGGGGATGGGGGGGTCATTCTCAGGTCAACGGTCACATTCCAGGCCTGGATATTGTCTCCTGTGGCTGAGGCTAGACAAATGGCTATTCCTCAGGCCTGGCTGAGCAAACAGAATGGAGGGGAGAGAGGAGGAGCGGTGTGTGTGTGTGTGTGTGTGTGTGTGTGTGTGTGTGTGTGTGACAGACTGCATCACTTCCTATATTTATTTGCCATTCCACTTCCTCCACAGCTATTTCAGACCTGGGATACTACTACCAGCTCTAAAAGCACAGGAACAAAAGAGGGTGGCATATCTTTCAACTTTGTGTCATTATGTAAGTAGTGGTTCTTCTCCTAATGTTAGTGGTTGAACTTGGGACCAATTGTTTCTTATGTATTGTTAAAACTACAGATAAAACTATGTACATATGTAAAACTATGTAAAACGAACCCAGATTCGTTGTCAGTATCTGTCAATTTGCAATCTGTTAATTGGGATCCAACAACCTTTATGTTCATATATTATTCCAAAATACAAGTTCTGATATTATTCTATAACACGAGGGGACACTTCAAAAGCCCACAGTCATATCCACAGTCATCACAGAGCTGCTTTGATGAAAAGTTCCTTGGCGTGGTCTTTGGCCTACCAGTAGAGTATCACAGCCCCCCACGATGCTGAGGCCCAGGCCTGTGTGGCCCTTGGAGATGTCTATGGTGGTTTCACAGCCGGGGATGATGGGACAGGTCACAGGGTCAGAGGAGGCCAGAGTGCCAGGGGTGGACGAGCGACTAGAGCCTGATGAGAGAGAGTGGGAAATTGAGATGAAAGGATCAAATAAATATATTCCTTCTAGCCTGGTCCCAGATCTGTGTGTGCTTTTAGCCAACTCTGATTATTATTGGCATGCCATTCAATATACCCCAATGACAAAAAAATTGGCTAAAGCACATATCCATTTCATGCCAGGCTAAAATCAGACTAGAATATCTTCAGACACTGTAGACAAGGTATACAAGGCATACAGTGCATTCAGACCCCTTCACTTTTTTCAAATTTTGTTACGTTACAGTCTTATTCCCCCACAAAAAAACTGAAATATCAAATTGACTGTATAAGGTATATTTAGGTTATATTGCTCTTTGGAGTTTTGGCTGGGTTTCTGTATAAGCACTTTGTGACAACTGCTGATGTAAAAATTTATATACCAAGTGATTGCCCGATAAGCATATCACTCTGCTATAACTAACTGAGTGAATCATACTTCTTTCAGATTTTGTACTATAACTAGCTCCAATATTTAAGTTATGTAAAACATCCACAGTTAGGTTGTTTATGCTTAATAAACCCAAATGCTAATGATCTATCGCATTTCTTCCTGACAACAAATGACAAGCGGTTTACTCACTCCTGATTGGCTCTGACTCAGGCTGTCCCAGGGTAGCCATGGAGATGCTAGGGATTCTGGGTAGGCTGGTGGCCTGACCAGTACAGTTGGGGAGAAGGGGCGATGACTCGTCTGTGCAGATAGTCAATTTCACTGAGCCTTTGGCGTTCATCAGTAGAGAGTGGACCTGAAATGTAGAAAAAAAAACGTATTTGGATACACACTTAGAAAAAAAGGTACAATCTAGAACCTAAAAGGGTTATGCGACTGTCCCCATAGTAGAACCCTTTGGAGAACCCTTTTTGGTTCCAGGTAGAACCCTTTTGGGTTCCAGGTAGAACCCTTTTCACAGATGGTCCTACATAGAACCCAATAGGGTTCTACCTGGAACCAAAAAGGGTTATCATATGGGGACAGCCGATGAACCCTTTTGGAACCCTTTTTTTCTAAGAGGGTAGTCCCCAACAGATGGTCTATATAAGGGATAATCAACGAGGGGCTATGCGTTCTATGGAAAATAACGAACGACGTGGAAGGTGTGTTCGACGACGTGCTAGCAGAGTGGAACTGACCTTTCACGGAGTTGCATTATTTTCCAGAGAACACATACAGCCCGGAGTTGATCATCCCTTTTATACCATGGCTATAATTTAATACATTTGCCGCTAGACATGTGTTCATTTGCTGGTATAACTGTGTTCAACATCCACTGAAGTAGCTAGCAAGTTTACTAGATAGCTACAGTAGTTGCCGTGGTAACCAACCAAACAGACTTGCTAGTTTAGTTAACCAAACCATCAGTCCTAGCTTGCTATTATGAAAATCTAATTTAACAATACCAATACTGTTTTCAATTCGACTTTTGCTTTCAAAAGCAGCTCAAACTAAACGTGAAAATGAACTATAGCCATTGAATTCTACCATGTAAATATACCGTGTGGTATATGGAAATAATACACGCTTTAGAATGCCCTTCAAGCCAATCAGAAAGGAGTATTCAACAATGCCATGGTATACGTTAAACTAACACTCAACAAGCTAATCATCTAAATATACATTAACCCTGGCCGTAGGGTGTGTGTCTAAAATGGCTGCAGAGGCAGATCTTACCCTCTCCACAGTGTAGCCCGTCACTGGCTCATCCTCCACAGCCAGGAGTTTATCTCCAGATTTGATGCTGCCGTCCTGCATAGAGTAATACAGGACTGGTGTTAGAGAATGTTTTGCATGCGTAAAATGTGGCCATCCAATTAGCATAACACGTAGAATTGTCCCAATAGGTTTTTCTGGAGAGCATTGTTCTTTAAAGATAGTCATGGACCGCTACAGGATTTTGTTCCAACCCAGCAATTTACTGATTCAACTAATCAAGGTCCTAATGAGCAGTTATTTACATTTTCGCAGATGCTCTTATTTCATATTTCTTTTCCGTACTGGTTCCCTGTGGGAATCGAACCCACAACCCTGGCGTTGCAAGTGCCATGTTCTACCAACTCACACGGGACCAGTTATATTAGGTGGGTTAGTGCTGGGCTGGAACAAAAGCCTGCTCCCCTTGTGGGTCTCCCAGAACACTTATATAGAGGATACCTGTAGAGTAAGAAACACTAGAGTGACAAACCTTTCCTGCTGGTCCCTTTTCAGTTATACTCTGAATCACCACCCCATTCTTGGTGTCCTCCTCACTGAAAGTGATGCCGAATCCACCCTCCTCCTAGAGATAAACAGTGATAATGTACTTGAATTTTACTCGATAACTCCCTGTCAACCATAATTATAGGCACTGTGAATCACAATTGAAAACATAATTATGCACATGAAATATGCATGACGACGCATTAAACATGAACATAGCGAGCAATAGATCAGAAACATCACAATGCAAGAACGGTTTGTTTTGTAAATTGTGAGGCATTTTGGAACATTATGGTTCTACCTACATCAGAGACTCTATTGTACGCTTTTTTCAGACAAGAATAAAGTGGCTGGAGTAGTAGAAAAAACTAGTGCCAGGGTTGTGTTCATTAGGCATGAAACTGAAGAAAATGGTCAGAAACCGAAATAAATGGGGAGGTAACATCTGAACTTGAACAACACAAAACACTTAATTACATTTTCCGTTACAAAATGTTTTGGTACAATGTGCCGTGAGGAACACTACCCAGCTTCACTCAGCATCTTGATCTTTTGTTCCTGGAGAGTGTGCGGAAGTAACAGGGAAGTATGTGTCTGGTATGTGCCCATACCAGGTGTTACCTTCATACCGTGATCCTCTAATATACTATTACATAATAAACCATGTGGATAGACAGCTAGGCTGAGACTCCCATCCAGGTGTTTGGCTTGTCAGAAGACCCATTAAATTAGAATAGGTTGACATCCCCCTCTCTCATTCTTTCTTTCTTTCTCTCTCTCTGTCTGTCTATCCTGCTCTCTCTCAGTTCCTGGGGTAGATTGCTGTCGTCCCTCGATCATTCGCTTCCCTCTCTCTTGTAGCAGCCTGTCCAATTAGAATAGGCCTATCTCTCTGTCTCTCTCTCTCTCTCTCTCTCTCTCTCTCTGTCTCTCTTGTAGCAGCCTGTCCAATTAGAATAGGCCCATCTCTCTCTCTCTTTTTCTCTCTGTCTCTCTCTCTCTCAGCAGCCTATCAAACTAGAACAGGCTATTTCCACCCCGCTCCCTCTCTCTCTTTCTTTCTTTCTTTCTCTCTACTTCCCTTTGTTTTATGACCTCGTCAATAAAACCTTTTCCTGAAGAGGTCTGAGGTTATATAACTCATAGCAGCACGGGAGCGTCTCCAGGTAACTCATAGCAGAGCAGCACGGGAGTCTTGAGTGTCTCACCTTCGGCAGAATGACGTGCTGCACGTATTTCAACATGTCGACATTGATCGCTGAGGGTGCAATGGAAGAACATGTTTCCAGCTGTGAAAAAATGAATAATAAGAGATTGAAAGAGTAGAATATTTGAGTGTATTTTCAGTCATTGAGCTGCTTCACAATGTAAGGACTTTTATATGCGTGTGTGTATGTGAATGCCCACATGTGTGTATGTACTATGCCTTTGTGTGCACATGCCTGCATGTGTGTGTGTGTGTGTTTACCTCTGTATGGGGCTCCAGGGTGTCTCCATGCTCCCTCACTGGTCCCACAGCCATCTGGTTGAGAGCATCTGTGTTCCTGCCCACCAGTCAAAACTCAGAGTAAATCACTAATCGGAGTAAATCACACCCAGCTTTCTTCCTGTCTGAGACTCATAGCTCATATGAATCACTAAGCCTGCATCCCAAATGGCACCCCTTCCCCTATACAGTGCACTACTTTTTTTCTTAAATTGTTGGACATAAAAAATTATGGAAATCTGTTCCAAAGTATTCCTTCGCATAATAGACAGATATATAATAACATATAATCATGTTTACATATCTTGCATTACTCATCTCATATGTATATACTGTATTCTATACTATTCTACTGTATCTTAGTCTATGCCGCTCTGACATTGCTCGTCCATATATTTATTTATATATTCTTAATTCCGTTGCTTTACTTAGATTTCTGTGTATTGGGTATATGTTGTGAAATTGTTAAATATTTATTGTTAGATATACTGCACTGTCGGAGCTAGAAACACAAGCATTTCGCTACACCCGCAATAACATCTGCTAAACACGTGTATGTGACCAATACAATTTGATTTGATTATGTGATCGTATGAAATGATTATGTTTTAGTCAACTACTATATCTGTTTGGGCTTCTTGCGGTCAATTTGCAGTTTACAAATGATTTGTAATTATGTTCCGGCCCCCTGACCATACGCTCAAGAAAAAAAAATTGTCCCGCGGCTGAATCTAGTTGATGATCCCTGATGTAGTGAATAGAGTGCCTAATTGGGACGCATCCTGAGTCTGTGAACCACAGTCTAATTGAGGCTATCAGCTGAGTTAAGTAGTGTGTGTTGATCCATGAGTCGAGAATCGCTTATATTGGTCTGATTTATTATGTTTATGTGTGATAACTAGCTGGGTTTTCACAGATTCTGACTGATAATAACACAGGCCGGGAGAAAATTGAAGAAGACATCTTGGGAGTATTGAGATGCCCCTTGTGTCTTCGCTGATATCAAGTTACATCAGTCCTTTGTAAGACCACAGCTCCATCTACTGGGCTTTATATGGTGATGCATTAGACTTGAACTAGTCCTCTGGTATGGAAGGGGCTCAGCTACAACAGTGTTTTCCAACTCCAGTCCTCCACTACCCCCAACAGCACACGTTTTTGTTGTAGTCCAGACAAAAACACCTGAATCAACTCATTGAGGGCTTGATGATTAGTTGACCAGTTGAATCAGGTGAGTTTGTCCGAGGCTACAACAAAAATGTATACTGTTGGGGGTACTGGAGGACTGGAGTTGGAAAACAGAGCTACACTATCTATACATTTTTGTTCTTGTTAAGGCTTGGTAAAGATACTTGAAACAATACTTGGTGGAAGGATGGAGATAAGGACTTGGGATATATGTCCCTGTTTATTTAAATACCCCACCTGATGAAAATGATCTTGACCTTCGACGGGGCGCTTTTGATGATGGAGGAGGCATTCTGGTGACTCCGCCCATACAGAATCTGCCCGTTGATCTGATAGGGTGCAGAAATTCACTTGTTACTACTGTCTTTCATACAAATTTATTCCACTGAATTCGATGCAATATTATTAAATTCAGCAACAGTCATTAGTTTTGCTTGCTTCCTGCAAACCTCAGATAATATTGTCGGGATTAAAATTAAACGTAGATATCAAATCAGAGAGGAAAAGCTAAATCAAGTAATATTTGATGATTCAGACCATATAACACAGTAATACCCACTGGGCATCAACTCCTGGTTAAGAACCACCCATCTAGAGCATCTGTGACCACTACATTACTAATCCAAGCCCCTCACCTCCAACAGTTCATCCCCGACCACAACGAGACCATCTTTGCCAGCGGCTCCACTGGGGTCGATCTCGACCACAAACACGCTCATGCGAGAGCGGTCACGGTTGCCAGCCAGACTAAGGCCCAGGCCAGTCTTCCCTTTCTCCAGCTCAATCATGTGCAGAAGCCCTGGGAGGCTGCCATACCTCTGACTGATGTTCTCTGTAGAGAACAGTGGATAGATTGAAATGGGTTGAAACACTGACCAATCCTACTGATGAATGTGAATACAGTGGCAGACTTGACTACGACCTGTGTGTGTTGTATAATTATAATTCACATGTGAAATGATTGAATAGAGCCAAATATAGCTAGAACTCCTGTACTAATCTCCCTGACTCACCTCTCCAGTCTCCACCTCATCAATCGGATCAACACAGGACACACACGCACACGCGCACGCGCACACGCACACACACACACACACACACACACACACACACACACACACACACACACACACACACACACACACTGCATTCACCAGGGGCCCAGGAGGGACTATACTGTCCGTAATCAGAAGAGCCCGAGGCCCCATCCAGAAACAACCCCTTTCCCTACCCCCTAGGCCAGGGGTATTCAACTCTTATCCTACGAGGTCCGGAGCCTGCTGGTTTTCTGTTCTACCTGATAATTACTTGCACCCACCTGGTGTCCCAGGTCTAAATCAGTCCCTGATTAGAGGGGAAGAAAATGCAGTGGGACTGGTTTCGAGGTCCAGAGTTGAGGGGACCTAGGCACTTCATTTTGAATAACTGGATAGGTATAATATCACTGTGCTAGCCTAGTTGACTTGCCTTGGGAGCCTAGTAGCAAGACTTACATGGAACTCTATTCCACATCAAGTAACTCATGCAAGCAGTAAAATCAGATTAAAAAACAGATAAAAATACACCTTATGTCCTAAGAGCACACACTAAATGTGTTGTGAAATCTGTTGTGAAATGTAATGTATTGTTGTTGTTTTTATTGTAAATAACTGCCTTTATTTTGCTGGACCCCAGGAAGAGTAGCTGCTGCCTTGGCAGGAACTAATGGGCATCCATAATAAATAAAAATAAAAATAGTTAGTTCTTGAAGTGGACTGAAATAGGAGCCGGTACTCATTTTGGGTGTACCGGTGTGTGTTCTGGCCCAATTCAAGCACTGGCAAGACTATGATTGCAATGTGGACGTCCTCTAGTGGCCGATAGGTGCTAGCACATGGGAGGAGGCAAGCCAAGATGGAACTTTCTGAATCCATGGCATAGTCTGCAAGCAAACACTACTGCCTACCCACTGGGATCTTCCTGTAAATCTGAAATGATTTGATAGGTATAAATATGGTAGTAACTGCACATTGTCCTCTTTAGAATTGGTAGGACTTTCCCCTTTCAAATCTATCCAGTTCTCCACAAGTGCCTAGGGAGTAGGGGCTAGGGGTTGGGTTTCTGGACTGGGTCCATGGTCTTATTCATTGTGTAATGATCACTAAGAACATTGTGAGAATCCAGATTACATAACATGGTTAGACAACTTCGGTCCTTTCATGAAGAAGGAGGAAGTTGCCCCTAATGGTCAGTTTTGCCCCTTCCATGGTTAGGATTAAGAGTAAAGGTAAACTGTTCCTAGATCTGTTCATCTCGTCACACTCACTCCAGCTGTAGCCAAACTCATCCTCCTCTTCCGTCTGGGCCGGTTTGTCGGGAATCTCTGTCAGGGTATCCGTGTTTGTCTCTCCAACGTGGGGAACCATGGGAAGGGAGAGGTGAGGAGTGGTGGACGATGTCTTTCCCGCTTCCCGCTTTGGCAGCTGCCACACCACAGAAGTGTTGGGAAAACAGATTTGTTTTGTGGCAAAAAGGCAGATAACAATCGCTTAGTTTCAACGTAGCAGGTTTAGCTGACTACAACCTAAAGCTTGTTAAGTTGAGTCGGTAAAGTACGTTTTAGTCACTCATGTGCAGGTGGACAATTTAAAATAGTATTACCCTATTTTTTAGGGATATTTTTTTTTTATATGCCTAATCAAGGAATGCTTGCTGTAAGCAACGTCATAAGTAGTGTATTTCTAGATTACTTCAATATTCAAGAATGAGTTTAATAACAAATGTTCCTTACTGATAGAATTCAATCCAACCATTGTCCATCTGGTAACACATGCAAATGTACACTTACCTTATGAAACAAGTGCAACACAATAAAAGGCAAACAGGATTATTTTTATAAATTTAGGCAAATTCAAATGCATTTGGATTCCGAATCAAAACATTGCATATTTTGGGGATGAATTTGGGGTTTAATTTGGGCCATTTTAATTTTCACATTTTGCAAAGCGTTGCAAAATTCCGAAATTTGTATCGAAGCTATTTGTAAACAACAAAACACAAAAAATAAAAAAGGATTCAAATAGGTTTAGTGGAAAGATGTTAGGACAGCATGTATGCATGCAAGGCCTGTCCAATATATGTGTCTCCACATATATTCCATAACACAACTATACAAGCATACATGGAAATAGAAGGTGAAAAGCACAACAACACAAAGACCCACAAACCTTAAACGGAGTAGGAGTGAAAGGGTTAGTTGGGGAGAGGCGTAGGAATAGTCTACTGTGACTCTCAACCTTCTACAGAGAACAGAGAAGAGTCAGTCACTTTTTAGGGCAACAACATTGTGAAACTAAAGGCAGAAACTTCACTCCCACCACTATGAATGAGAGTGAAGTGCTAGGTCTACTAGAAATCCTAATTTAAGATAAATCCCTGCAGGAATTTGATTTGAGACTTCTACGACAATACGTCAAATTACAGGTGTTACCTAAGGTTACAAGACCAGCACCCTTTCAAATACAGTACATGAGCTGTGCTTTGTCTGCTTTGCTCTGAGCTAAATCCAGTGCACCTCAAGTATTTGAAAGTATTTGACATACAGTACCAGTCAAAAGTTTGGACACACCTACTCATTCAAGGGTTTTCCTTTATTTTTACTATTTTCTACATTGTAGAATAATAGTGAAGACATAAAAACTATGAAATAACACATATGGAATCATGTAGTAACCAAAAAAGTGTTAAACAAATCAAAATATATGTTATATTTGAGATTCTTCAAATAGCCACCCTTTGCCTTGACAGCTTTGCACACTCTTGGCATTCTCTCAACCAGCATCATGAGGTAGTCACCTGGAATGCATTTCAATTAACAGGTGTGCCTTCTTAAAAGTTAATTTGTGGAATTTCTTTCCTTCTTAATGCATTTGAGCCAATCAGTTGTGTTGTGACAAGGTAGGGGGGGTATACAGAAGATAGCCCTATTTGGTAAAAGACCAAGTCCATATTATGGCAAGAACAGCTCAAATAAGCAAAGAGAAATGACAGTCCATCATTACTTGAAGACATGAAGGTCAGTCAATACGTAACATTTCAAGAACTTTGAAAGTTTCTTCAAGTGCAGTCGCAAAAACCATCAAGCGCTATGATGAAACTGGCTCTCATGAGGACCGCCACAGGAATGGAAGACCCAGAGTTACCTCTGCTGCAGAGGATAAGTTCATTAGAGTTACCAGCCTCAGAAATTGCAGCCCAAATAAATGCTTCACAGAGTTCAAGTAACAGACACATCTCAACATCAACTGTTCAGAGGGGACTGTGTGAACCAGGCCTTCATGGTCGAATTGCTGCAAAGAAACCACTACTAAAGGACACCAATAAGAAGAAAAGACCTGCTTGGGCCAAGAAACACGAGCAATGGACATTAGACCGGTGGAAATTCGTCCTTTGGTCTGGAGTCCAAATTTGATATTTTTGGTTCAAACCGCTGTGTCTTTGTGAGACGCGGTGTGGGTGAACGGATGATCTCCGCATGTGTAGTTCCCACCGTAAAGGATGGAGGAGGAGGTGTTATGGTGTGGGGGTGCGTTGCTGGTAACACTGTCTGTGATTTATTTAGAATTCAAGGCACACTTAACCAGCATGGCTTTCACAGCATTCTGCAGTGATACGCCATCCTATCAGGTTTGGGCTTAGTGGGACTATTATTTTGTTTTTCAACAGGACAATGACCCAACACACCTCCAGGCTGTGTAAGGGCTATTTTACCAAGAAGGAGCGTGATGGAGTGCTGCATCAGATGACCTGGCCTCCACAATCCCCCGACCTCAACCCAAGTGAGATGGTTTCAGATGAGTCGGACAGCAGAGTGAAGGAAAAGCAGCCAACAAGTTGTCAGCATGTGGGAATTCCTTCAAGACTGTTGGAAAAGCATTCCAGGTGAAGCTGGTTGAGAGAATGCCAAGAGTGAGCAAAGCTGTCATCAAGGGAAAGGGTGGCTATTTGAAGAATCTCAAAGATTAAATCTATTTTGATTTGTTTAACACTTTGTTGGTTACTACACGATTCCATATGCATCACATCATAGTTTTGATGTCTTCACTATTATTCTACAATGTAGAAAATAGTAAAAAATAAAGAAAAACCCTTGAATGAGTAGGTGTGTCCCAACTTTTGACCGGTAGTGTATGTGTTACTAACCTTGTCACTATTGCGCCGCACCATGGCCGCCACTCTCTCCTCGTTGGTGTCCGTGGTTGAGGACTGTTGTGTACAAGAGGGAGACATGAAAAATACATCGCTAGGTATTGTCATCAAATGACATATCAGCAAAGGCTGAACTTACAACGTTGAGACATCATATTGTATTTAAATTGGTGAGGCTTGCATGGGCAATGTCTAAAATGTATAGAATGTACATTCAGAAAAGTAAAAGCATCCATATATATTAAAAACATTAGTTTGAATATAACAGAAAAAGTAGCCTGAGCAAAACATCAGTGGTTGTTTTTTTCTTCAGGAGTTGTGGTTGTATAGGCTTGGCTACACCAGAGTATGGATTGCCCTTGGTCAGAGAAGGTACTGTATACGTTCCACATTGGGAAAACTAAAATGATGCGGCCAGTGAGGTAGGCAGCCCGGTAATCAATATTCCACCCAGGGCTGACCATCTCTCACCCAGGAGCTGACTTAATATATCTGCCTGCCAGCCAGAAACCACCACAGCAACATGCAGTGAACCTTGTGGTTTGGGGTACTGAACATATTGGCTATTGTGTTCTTTTAGGTTTTCCTGTTCCTTGATTCTTTCTCAGTTCACATAACTTAATGAGCTGCTATCCCAGGCAGACACAATCTATTCCTGGACTCAAAAGCACTTTCAATGGCGATTTTCCACTGAGCATGCTTTTGAGTTCATTAGTAGAATTAATCTGGGTCTGGGAAACTGGGCCAAAGAGAACTATTCTACACTGATATAGTATATTATACACTGTAGGATTGACCCCCCAAAAGCAGACCTTGAGCAGCGAAAGGAGGAAAAAGCAATCACAGTCTACATGAAGTAAGATTGGGCACTGATAAAAATGGAATCAAAGGCTGTCCTGGAAAGAAGGGAATTTGGAGGCTCAAAAGTTAAAACACCAAGAAAATGTAGGCTCAATAGTAAAAATACCTCTGGAGTTATCAAAATTACTCCAAAATGAGTGACTAGTAATAAATGTCCTCAAGGAGACCAGTTAAAAAAAAATAAAAAATCAAAGTTGAGCTCTTTCTTAGAAGCCAAACAATAAACGTTTCAGAGAATCCTCAAGGCTGCTTTTGGATTATTCACCAGTGACATTGAAGTGTAGAAGGCCATAAAGGGGTAACTGCTAGGAAGCATCATTACGATCTGTAGGTGGGCCCCACTGGCACTATTTAAAAGGACAAGAGCAATACAGACCTGCCCACAGCAGTTAACCTTTGCAGCATATAACGTTTACCCTGGATGCAACCCGATTCCAATTTTCTATTGGGTCTCTTTTTTTGCACACAGATACATTAAGTAGACTATAAGCAAACCTGTGAATACTCCTGAATAGAGAGATAAAGCAACATAGACTCTACTGATGTGTAAAGAAAAAGAGGAACAAATAAAAAAAGAAAGAAAGAAAAAGAAACCGAGAGTGAAAGAGAGAGAGAGAGAGATTACCTGGCACATGTGATGAGGCAAGCGTTTTAAAGCGGTGCTGTACTCTATGACTGGTGACGAAGGGGGGCTATAGTGGGACTTGGGCTGAGGAAGAGGTGCATGCTGGACTGGTTAGTGGAAGGTTGTGGAAAAGGTCCGGAAAGCTTTAACCATGCATACTAATTAATGATTGTGAGTTGTATGTCAATATACACTCGGTGGCCAGTTTATTAGGTACACCACCCAGTTCACGAAAATGGTTTGCTCCTACAGACAGTGAGTCACTTGGCCGTGGCTTGCTATATAAAGCAAGCAGGCAGACAGGCATTCAGTTACTGTTCAATTGAACGTTAGAATGGGCAAAACGAGTGACCTAAGCGACTTCGAGCGTGATCGTCAGTGCCAGGCGCGCCGGTTCCAGTATCTCAGAAACAGCCGGCCTGCTATGTTTTTCACACACGACAGTGTCTAGGGCGACAAACAAAAAACATTTAGTCGGTGGCAGTCCTGTGGGCGAAAACAGCTCATTGATGAGAGAGTTCGAAAGAGAATGGCAAGAAACAGGCAGGCCACAAACAGGCAAATAATGGCGCAGTACAACAGTGGTGTGCAGAACAGCATCTCGGAATGCACAACTTGTCGGTCCTTATCATGGATGGGCTATTGCAGCAGACAACCAACACCGGGTTACACTACTATCAGCTAAAAACAAGAAGAAGCGGCTCCAGTGGGAAAACAATCCAACACTGGACAATTGAGGAGTGGAAAAACATTGCCTGCTCCAACGAATCCCGGTTCCTGTTGTGTCATGCTGATGGCAGAGTCAGAATTTGGTGTAAGCAGCATGATTCCATGGCCCCATCCTGCCTGGTGTCAACGGTACAGGCTGGTGGCGGTGGTGTAATGGTGTGGGGAATGTTTTCCTGGCACACGTTAGGTCCCTTGATACCAATTGAGCAATGTTTGAACGCCACACCCTGTAGAATCCATGCCCCGAAGAATTCAGGCTATTCTGGAGGCAAAGGTGGGTCCGACCCGGTACTAAAAGGGTGTACCTAATAAACTGACCACTGAGTGTATGTCGGCTATTGCAAAGCTTGCAGCAATTTCATTAGGATATTAGTTAGTCATGCTAAGGGCACTTTCAAACCAATCAAGATGATGCAGCAAAAATACAGTCAGTCTAATGTTTTGTCATTTTAAGTTTTTTAATTAAATGGATCCTGACAAGGAATCTGTCAATTAATTGAATATGAGCAAAAGCCTTTCTCCCACTTCAAATCCATCCTCTCACGAAGAGCCCTAATAGCCAGTCATATTTTTGAAGCCATGAGACAGATATAGATACTGTAGTCTTTGTTGGATACAGGATGGTTAAGAAGCTTTTAGAAGTTACATTTGTGTTAAATGGAATAATTAATGGTGAGAGATTAGGAAATCAAGTATTGTTGTTGAAAGACACAGCTAGCCACACAGCTAGCATGCTAACATAGGGAGCTAGGACCACTTAGCTAGAATGCTATCCCAGTTAGCTAGAATCCTAACACAGGGAGCTAGGACCACTTAGCTAGCATGCTATCACAGTAAGATAGCATGCTAGCAGGCTAACACAATGAGCTAGAGGGCTCACCCTGGGCCTGTGGACGATACTCTGGACCAGGAACACTACGGGGTTTCCTGCCCTGCGGATGGCCTCCACAGCCTGCTCGTGACTGGCATCACTCAGGTCCACACCGTCCACCTGATACATTCCAAAGAAACAAACAAGTAATTCATAGGTTATTACTGTGCAATTACCATTTCATCACGTCAAAGTAACTACACTCTAATCTCTATTCTGTGAAATAATATCGATTGGTGTACCTCAACAATCCTATCTCCAGTCTTTAGAGTTCCGTTGCGGCCGGCGGGGCTGTCCTCCAGGATGTGTTTGATGAAGATGCCCCGCATCACCTCGCCGTTGCTAAGGCGACTGCCCATCCCTCTGCCCCCCACAATGCTGATGCCAAGGGACTTTCCTGCTTCTCTTTTGAGCTCCACCCTGAGCGAGGCAACACACATTGTAAAATATATATTTTTAAAAGGTTTACTGTATTGCGCCACTGCTTGGGACAGGGTTGGCCAACTCCTGTTCTGGGGTTGTTATAATTTGATTTATTTGCACACAAAGTAAAAATACGATGTGACATTGAAGGAGGAAATGGCTTGTGTAAAAATCTCACCTATTGAATACAATATCAGGAGAGTACAACATTACAGAAGGTTCAACAATTGAGAATGGAAATGATTCTCTGTTGTATGAAATGGGGCATTGTGGCGGGTCGGTAAATTAGGTAGACCGGATATGATTCTAAGTAATTTAGATTAGGGAACTGTGTCAGTTCTGCAAATTGGCTAAATTTCTATCTGTGGCCTCCCGAGTGGCGCAGCGACCGGGAGACCCGTGAGGCGGCGCACAATTGGCCCAGCGTCGTCCGGGTTAGGGGAGGGTTTGGCCGGCCGGGACGTCCTTGTCCCATCGAGCTCTAGCGACTCCTTGTGGCGGGCCGGGCGCATGCACGCTGACTTCGGTTGCCAGTTGTACGGTGTTTCCTCCAACACATTGGTGTGGCTGGCTTCTGGGTTAAACAAGCAGTGTGTCAAAAAGCAATGCTGCTTGGCAGGGTCGTGTTTCGGAGGACGCATGGCTCTCAACCTTCGCCTCTGCCGAGTCCGTATTTGGAGTCGTAGCGATGGGACAAAACTGTAACTACCAATGGGGAAGAAAAAGGGGTAAAAATATATATATACAGTGCCTTGCAAAAGTATTCATCCCCCTTGGCGTTTTTCCTATTTTGTTGCATTACAACATGTAATTTAAATTGATTTTTATTTGGATTTCATGTAATGGACATAAACAAAATAGTCCAAATTGATGAAGTGAAATGAAAAAACTAACTTGTTTCAAAAATTCTAAAAAATAAATAACAGAAAGTGGTGCGTGCGTATGTATTCACCCCCTTTGCTATGAAGCCCCTAAATAAGATCTGGTGCAACCAATTACCTTCAGAAGTCACATAATTAGTTAAATAAAGTCCACCTGTGTGCAATCTAAGTGTCACATGATCTGTCACATGATCTCAGTATATATACACCTGTTCTGAAAGGCCCCAGAATCTGCAACACCCCTAAGCAAGGGGCACCACCTCGCACGCGGCACCATGAAGACCAAGGACCTCGCCAAACAGGTCAGGGACAAAGTTGTGGAGAAGTACAGATCAGAGTTGGGTTATAAAAAAATATCCGAAACTTTGAACATCCCACGGAGCACCATTAAATCCATTATTAAAAAATGGAAAGAATATGGCACCACAACAAACCTGCCAAGAGAGGGCCGCCCACCAAAACTCACGGATCAGGCAAGGAGGGCATTAATCAGAGAGGCAACAAAGAGACCAAAGATAACCCTGAAGGAGCTGCAAAGCTCCACAGTGGAGATTGGAGTATCTGTCCATAGGACCACTTTAAGCCGTACACTCCACAGAGCTGGGCTTTACGGAAGAATGGCCAGAAAAAAGCCATTGCTTACAGAAAAAAATAAGCTAACACGTTTGGTATTTGCCAAAAGCCATGTGGGAGACTCCCCAAACATATTGAAGAAGGTACTCTGGTCAGATGAGACTAAAATTGAGCTTTTTGGCTCTACAAATATTGACTTTGGGGGGGGTGAATAGTTATGTACGCTTACGTTTTCAATTATTTTGTCTTATTTCTTGTTTGTTTCACCCAAAACAATATTTTTCATCTTCAAAGTGGTAGGCATGTTGTGTAAATCAAATGAAACAAACCCCAAAATAATCCATTTTAATTCCAGGTTGTAAGGCAACAAAATAGGAAAAATGCCAAGGGGGGTGAATACTTTCGCAAGCCACTGTATGTACAGTACCAGTCAAAAGTTTGGACACACCTACTCATTCAAGGGGTTTTCTTTATTTTTACTATTTTCTACATTGTAGAATAACAGTGAAGACAACAAAACTATTAAATAACACATATGAAATCATGTAGTAACTAAAAAAGTGTTAAACAAATTCTTCAAATAGCCACCCTTTGCCTTGATGACAGCTCTGCACACTCTTGGCATTCTCTCAACCAGCTTCATGAGGTAGTCACCTGGAATGCATTTCAATTAACAGGTGTACCTTCTTAAAAGTTAATTTGTGGTCTTTTCTTTCCTTAATGCATTTGAGCCAATCAGTTTTTATTTTAATTTTTGTGACAAGGTAGGGGGGGGGGGTATACAGAAGATAGCCCTATTTGGTAAAAGACCAAGTCCATATTATGGCAAGAACAGCTCAAATAAGCAAAGAGAAATGACAGTCCATCATTACTTTAAGACAAGAAGGTCAGTCAATACGGAACATTTGCAGTCGCAAAAACCATCAAGCGCTATTATGAAACTGGTTCTCATGAGGACCGCCACAGGAATGGAAGACCCAGAGTTACCTCTGCTGCAGAGGATAAGTTCATTAGAGTTACCACCCTCAGAAATTGCAGGCGAAATCAGTGCTTCACAGAGTTCAAGTAACAGACACATCTCAACATCAACTGTTCAGAGTGGACTGTGTGCATCAGGCCTTCATGGTCGAATTGCTGCAAAGAAACCACTACTAAAGGACACCAATAAGAAGAAGAGACCTGCTTGGGCCAAGAAACACGAGCAATGGACAATAGGCCGGTGGAAATTTGTCCAAATGTAAGATTTTTCGTTCAAACCGCTGTCTTTGTGAGACACCGTAAAGCATGGAGGAGGAGGTGTGATGGTGTGGGGGTGCTTTGCTGGTGACACTGTCTGTGATTTATTTAGAATTCAAGGCACACTTAACCAGTATGGCTACCACAGCCTTCTGCAGCGATACGCCATCCCATCTGGTTTGGGCTTAATGGGACTATCATTTGTTTTTCAACAGGACAATGACCCAACACACCTCCAGGCTGTGTAAGGGCTATTTTACCATGAAGGAGAGTGATGGAGTGCTGCATCAGATGACCTGGCCTCCACAATCCACAATGAGTCGGACCGCAGAGTGAAGGAAAAGCAGCCAACAAGTGCTCAGCATATGTGGGAACTCCTTCAAGACTGTTGGAAAAGCATTGCAGGTGAAGCTGGTTGAGAGAATGCCAAGAGTGTGCAAAGCTGTCATCAAGGAAAATGGTGGCTATTTGAAGAATTTCAAATATAAAATATATTTTGATTTGTTTAACACTTTTTTGGTTACTACATGATTCCATATGTGTCATTTCATGGTTTTGATGTCTTCACTACTATTCTACAATGTAAAAAATTGTAAAAATAAAGAAAACCCCTTGAATGAGTAGTTGTGTCCAAACCTTTGACTGGTACTGTATATATATGCAGGCTCTAGCTCCGTTCCAAAGCGGTATAACTAATTCCATAAACCAGGGGTGTTTAAACCTTGGCTTGCTGTCCAAACACTGCTTATTATTTATTTACCCAATCAGCTTTGTTTCTTTAACATTAAAGTTGGAAAGAGGGTACGCCCCCTATCATTGCTATTATCACTTCTTAACCAATAGGACATTGCACCCAGTTGACTACTTTAAAATAGTGAAAGCCTTCAATGGCGCTGCCCATGCTAAAACAGGCTTTGTGGCAAGGGCATGTTGTTCAACTCTATGTTCTGGTCCAAGTTCCTACTCACTTCGTGGGCTGGTTCCAGTTACTGAAGGTGGTGCTCTGTAGCTCACTCTCCTCTCCCTCTCCATCCTCCCGCTCAGGGAGTTCTGGGATTTCTCTTCTGCAAAGAGACAACCAATTTTAAACCATAACTTGTCTGATGGTTTGTTCATCGACTTGTTTTGTCTGGAGTTCAACAAAATAATGTTGTGAAAGCTGGTCTATGCTGGAAAACAAAAACATATAAGTTTACTCAAGGCATCGTTATGAAAATACCTTTCTATAAATGTATTGCTTTTATAAAGTTTGAGCTTACTTTGGGGTCGGAGGTGCATCAGAGAAGACGTAATCTTTAGGCTGCTCCAGGCTAGTCTTGTACTCCTCCAGATACTCCACAGGGACATACGTAATGCTGAGAACACACACACGTACGCATACACACCAATGAGCCTCAGCAGACTCCTCCTAACATCAACCTGACCAAGATTTCTCATCATCACCACAAATACCCCCAAAATATATATCCTATCCATAAACATATGACACAGGAGTTCAACCTTGTGTCAGAATTCATCATTAGGAATGACATGATCGTTTAACAAAGCATTAGAGTGGAAGTGCCTCCATTCATATGCAACCCGATATGTCAGAAAGAGCCCTTTTACAAAACAGTCTTTTATTTATTCATAGACGTCTAATTCACATTCAGGAACACGCCTGTTGTTCTCCTCCCCGTCCAATTTAACTCTGCGGCACAAAATTGCAGAAGGGGAAGGAATGAACATTCTGCCTATCATGAGCCCAAGGTGAGCCATTCATGAATAATGTAGTGAGCCGTCAATGGATTGAGTACGGGAATTCTTTCCAAAATATGTCATGGAGTTTTGAAGGGAACATCAATTGGAACACCAATTCTTAATTTACTGGAACAGTAGAGAACATTCCAAATGATTAAGAATTGAATGAAAGGGAGTAGAAAAGCGCATAGGTCTGCTTTGGTAGGCCCAGTTTCGAGCAATTATTCATCAGTAGTTGATTCTAAAACACACACACACACATTTGAGTGAAGATGACAGATCTAACAATGATGGATTGAGTCATACTTCAACATTAGGACATACAGACACTGAGGTACTTGAATCCTTGTTCATTCAAATAGCAATTCAAATGCCTCCAAAAACAGATGAAGGAAGGAATAAGTGAATTAGTGTGTGATGGGATGGATACAGCACAGACAAAAAAGTGCAAAATCGATCGTTATCACCCCACACAAATGGACCTGCATGCCCCGTAGTCACAGAGAGGCATGGCAATGAAGTGTTAAGGGTGAAGTGTTAAAATAAACATGGTTAGTGGTGCAGTCCAGTGAGAGATTTATCCAGATACATTGACTGTGTGTTGGGACTGCGTTAACTAGACTAGCTGTGCGTATGGACACCAGCAGAAGCTTTGCTGTCACACCAAAGAAAATGGTTTAGGAGATACAGTATGTCGGTGTTGGTATTGGCGATATGAAATATGTTGTATTTAAAAAATCTGCAAAGCAGTGATTACCTATGGTCAATGTGCTGTATGTAGCCTATATTATTATCTGATCTGGTGAATTGTAATCTCCATAGATTTCAACATTATTTGATTATTAATGAGTAAGAGGTAACAGTGCATTTAGCTAAGAAGTCTGCTCTATTTTGCTCCAAGAGAAAGCAAAGAACTTAACTGTTCAAACTAAGGTTTGTGTATGATAGATATACAGTATGATAGATATACAGTATGATAGATATACAGTATGATAGATATACAGTATGGTTGATATACAGTATGATAGATATACAGTATGATAGATATACAGTATGATAGATATACAGTATGATAGATATACAGTATGGTTGATATACAGTATGATAGATATACAGTATGATAGATATACAGTATGATAGATATACAGTATGATAGATATACAGTATGGTTGATATACAGTATGGTTGATTTACAGTATGGTTGATTTACCGTATGGTTGATATACAGTATGGTTGATTTACAGTATGTGTTGTAATGTCTAGATCTGGATAAAACTCCCTACCACGGACAGGTGATGAGACTCAGATGTAGATGGTGAGAAAATGTGTACAGAGAGGAAACAAATCAGTGGTAGATTTTGGTTGCACACCCGTCAGCGTGGGAGTTAGCGGTACTCACACATAAAAGGGGCACAGATCGTCCTCTGGCGCACAAGCAGATCTAGAAGGTGAAGAGGATGTTATGCACCATGGCTAACATACTGGAATGTACTGACACGTTTAGCATTAAGCAAGCAAGACTTGAGATACCGGAAATGATGTTGCCCCAGACTTTAATGTAGCTTCCCTCGAATACATGGAGAGAATACAATTTAGGAAAGTAAAAGGCCTTAGTGAGTTGTTCAAATTTCACCATTGAGCGTCTGTGCTAGGACAGTCCAAATGCTGTAGGAAGCTTTTCCATGACTGGAAGTCCTACCTTCATGTAGCCTGCAGTACTCAATTGGTGGTGTTCATCAGAAATGTATGTACGGTACACTATATGCTATCATGCTTTGGAATGAAAAACTTCTAAGGGATATTAAGACTCACAACACTGGATTATAATGGCATTTCCCACTATCGACGATAAGAGCATTGCTAAAAGAAAACTGTGAGCTCCTTAACACACTTTCTACTACATTATAATGATTACTACATGGTTCATTAAAAGGTGTTGTTTATTTCTATTTGTTTATTTCTTATGTTTGTTTATTTATTTGTTTATTTGGATCCACAATAGCTTTTGCAGAAGCAGCAGCTACTCTTCCTGGGGTCCACAAAGAACACGACAAGTAACAAAACACTGCTACACTAATAGACAAGGCCAGTCACACTAGTTTGTGAGGTATGTGTATTCGTCATCTCAATTCAGTTCAATTAAATGTGCATTTGGATGGTTTGGTGTGGGAGATGTAAAATGAGAAGATAAACTGTTTCTACGAGAGATGCAGAACAAATAGCCTTAATAGGATAACTGGGAGCAATTTACCCAAATTCCATACACTACAAAGTTTAAGTCAATGATTCACTTGATCATTTTTGTACACATAAGCTATAGAAAAAGCAACCAAATCATTCAGAAAAATAAAAATAAAAGGACCATATTTGATCAAGGGGCATTTATTTAGTGTGATGTCAGGTGCCATTTATCTGACTGTATAAAGGTGTGTTTATGTATGTGTGTAGAGAGGAAGTGAAAAGGAACGTTTTGGGTTTCGGTCTCCACAATATTATCCTCTCTGACTTTACATTGTAACATAAAAGGAGTGCGTATCAATGTGTAGGAAATCTAGGGAGAATATACTTGATGTGAAATCTGCACTGTATGTGTTGGAAGTAGGTGGGAATTTGAATGAAGGCCTATAGCGAAACCATATAAAACAGGTTTCCATGGACAAGGTATCAAAACACTGAACATGTTCCCCTAGTCCTGGTCCTTACCCCATGTCTGGCCCGATGAGGGAGTGTCTCCGGAGCATGGCGCGGGCCTGGGCGTTGGTCAGGTTGGCCGTGGGCTCGCCGTTGATGACTAGGATTAGGTCCCCCACCCCTAGACGGCCGTCTCGGCTGATGGAACCTCCGTGGATGACGCTGCGGATGTACATCCCCAAGCCATCCTTGATGGAGCTCACTGTCATCCCTGTACGGTAGATACAAAGACAAAATGCACAACATTCCCAAAGACCTGGAACCTATATGTAAAACCTTTACCCACAATTATGTGTAACGCATTTAATAAGTAATATCCGACAACACTAACAGACACAAAGCATAATCAGATATTTTGTTTATTTATATACAATTAAGGGGTGCAAAGAGGAAAGACTGATAGTGAAGGCTGTTCTCTTCACAACAATTTCTCATCAATATACAACATATCGCCAAATAAATAATACAAACCGAGATTGGAATTGCCCTTAACAACGGTGATTGTCCTTTCAAAATGACTGCCAGTGGTTATAACCTCGTCCCCTTCCTCTTTCGACTGCTTTACAGATGGCTCATTTCCCTTGAGAATAATGATTCAATAAAAAGTATTCATGAAACAAATTAGAAAATATTTTCTATGGAGGTACAACATTTAAGAACAACATTTAAAAATGAATAATAGCGACAGAATGAGATGGAGGTCATCTACAATGAGGGAAAAAAGTATTTGATCCCCTGCTGATTTTGTACGTTTGCCCACTGACAAAGACATGATCAGTCTATAATTTAAATTGTAGGTTTATTTGAACAGTGAGAGACAGAATAACAACAAAAAAATCCAGAAAAACGCATGTCAAAAATGTTATAAATTGATTTGCATTTTAATGGGGGAAATAAGTATTTGACCCCTCTGCAAAACATGACTTAGTACTTGGTGGCAAAACCCTTGTTGGCAATCACAGAGGTCAGACGTTTCTTGTAGTTGGCCACCAGGTTTGCACACATCTCAGGAGGGATTTTGTTCCACTCCTCTTTGCAGATCTTCTCCAAGTCATTAAGGTTTCGAGGCTGACGTTTGGCAACTCGAACCTTCAGCTCCCTCCACAGATTTTCTATGGGATTAAGGTCTGGAGACTGGCTAGGCCACACCAGGACCTTAATGTGCTTCTTCTTGAGCCACTCCTTTGTTTCCTTGGCCGTGTGTTTTGGGTCATTGTCGTGCTGGAATACCCATCCACGACCCATTTTCAATGCCCTGGCTGAGGGAAGGAGATTCTCACCCAAGATTTGACGGTACATGGCCCCGTCCATCGTCCCTTTGATGCGGTGAAGTTGTCCTGTCCCCTTAGCAGAAAAACACCCCCAAAGCATAATGTTTCCACCTCCATGTTTGACGGTGGGGATGGTGTTCTTGGGGTCATAGGCAGCATTCTTCCTCCTCCAAACACGGCGAGTTGAGTTGATGCCAAAGAGCTCGATTTTGGTCTCATCTGACCACAACACTTTCACCCAGTTCTCCTCTGAATCATTCAGATGTTAATTGGCAAACTTCAGACGGCCCTGTATATGTGCTTTCTTGAGCAGGGGGACCTTGCGGGTGCTGCAGGATTTCAGTCCTTCACGGCGTAGTGTGTTACCAATTGTTTTCTTGGTGACTATGGTCCCAGCTGCCTTGAGATAATTGACAAGATCCTCCCGTGTAGTTCTGGGCTGATTCCTCACTGTTCTCATGATCATTGCAACTCCACGAGGTGAGATCTTGCATGGAGCCCCAGGCCGAGAGAGATTGACAGTTCTTTTGTGTGTCTTCCATTTGCGAATAATCGTACCAACTGTTGTCACCTTCTCACCAAGCTGCTTGGCGATGGTCTTGTAGCCCATTCCAGCCTTGTGTAGGTCTACAATCTTGTCCCTGACATCCTTGGAGAGCTCTTTGGTCTTGACCATGGTGGAGAGTTTGGAATCTGATTGATTGATTGCTTCTGTGGACAGGTGTATTTTATACAGGTAACAAGCTGAGATTAGGAGCACTCCCTTTAAGAGTGTGCTCCTAATCTCAGCTCGTTACCTGTATAAAAGACACCTGGGAGCCAGAAATCTTTCTGATTGAGAGGGGGTCAAATACTTATTTCCCTCATTAGAATGCAAATCAATTTATAACATTTTTGACATTCGTTTTTCTGGATTGTTGTTGTTGTTATTCTGTCTCTCACTGTTCAAATAAACCTACCATTACAATTATAGACTGATCATTTCTTTGTCAGTGGGCAAACGTACAAAATCAGCAGGGGATCAAATACTTTTTTCCCTCACTGTAAATTACCAGGGAGGTTAGGTGGAAACGATTAGTGAGGGCCAGGGAATCAAACATACAAGGTAAGGAGGACTCATCTTTAAATATTTTCTGTTATGCCGTTACCTTGGGCAAGTAATTAATACCTAGAAATGTGATTCTAGTAAAAAGTAGAATGTTTCAAACTGGATGAGTTATCATTATTCTAAAAAATGCTATCAATTTCACATTGGCCTGTGATCAGTCCAGTGCATTTCGACATGGGTTAAACGTAACTTGTTGCATTTCAATTTCCTGAGCATTGCTGATGACCGATTTACTCATGTCTGTTTGATTACGAGGCACACTCAATTACATTCGATGGCAAAGCGACAGATGGCACAGCTCTTCAGATGAAGGCTCGTTTACCTTCATTAAGCCTTCCATCTCCCCTATGTCCCCAACGGCCATGGTGGGCTCCACCTGAAAATGGAGAGACTGCACCGGCTCCCCCATATCATTCAAACAGGGCTCAGGGTCAGTGTACGGACTGTAGGAGTTCGACATCTCCAACGGCTCCATTTGTGTTAAGTGATGCGCCAGGTACTGATCGGAGCTAGTTAGTGCGTTGTTGTCTATCGCTAGGGCGTGACCTCCGATACTCCTGGTTGGGGGGAAAGCGATGGGCTTCTCCTCCGGGGAGAAGGGTTCGGTGTCGTCCGCAAGGCCGGACAACGTTACGAAGGGATGCTCAGTCAACAAGTCCAGGCGAGCACTCCGCTATGTAGAAGAAGAAGAAAAAATGACGAGTCGAAATGGAGGTTACACCTCGTTAGTTTCTACCTCTGTCGCGGTTCTGCACTCCTAATGAGCCATTGAAAAGCCATCAGCAGCTGACGGGGAATAGCGATAATTACAGTACAGATTATCCTGCACGATGCACCAAATATCTCTTTATTATCTCCCTAGATATAATTAACGAGACCCGGACTGTACGGCGATGAATCTCTTCAGGGATTCCTTAAGCATCTGAGATGGCACAATAGAACTTGGAAAAATAAATCCCTAGGATTAGGAAACTGTGGAACAACTGCAGCAAGCAGAAATACATAAGGACTCTGGAGGTAGGACTCTGGGGAGTGACAATGATCTATAAGCTTGTGCAAAATGTGAGACAAAAACAAGCAAAATACATACAAAGAAGGGGTTAAAAACTAAATAAACATTTTATCACTTCAATACAGCTGACAGTTTGAAGAAGTCAAACAATTATAGCACAGCACTTCTAATGTCAACCTCGTATGGTAAAATAAGCAACTTATTTTGATTACGTGAGGAGTTTTCTTAGTGAAAAGGGCAGCAGCTTGCTTCAATGAAATTCAAACAAATGAGTACTTTTTTTTGCATTGTAACAAGCTTTCTATAATTGCTGACTGTAATGGCTTTAAAATGGACTCAGCTAGCCACAGTGCACATTTGTTGGCCTACCTTGGGTGTGGAGGACTGCAAGGTAGTCTGGTAGTCCAGGTCGGCGATGCAGGTGCTGCCGTGAAGGGCGATCATGGATGCCTGGAAGGTGTCATCCTCCTCACCAGAGAAGCGATGCTCCAATGCCCTCTCATCGGTCAGGTCTACCTCATTGGAGTCAATCTGCACCAAAGAATGTGAATGTAGTGAATTAGATGGTGAATATATCTCTCTATGCCATGGATGAGCTATCCATTCACGGATAGCTGTGTTAGTGCCATGAGAGCTATTTCTAAAGGATATTCTAACTCCGATATTGGACATTGTTGCTCTTTTCCATTGTTTCTCAGAGTGTTTAGTCGAGTGATACTCCATAAAATGTTTGTCTTGTTTTTTGTGGCTCAATTTTGATTAGATACTGTAGAGTTACGCATTAAATTAAATGCACTTGATACAAGATTGTAAAGGATGCATTTTAGAAGTTACAATGGTTATTTTGTGTCTTTAATTTTGATTGGTTGTTTTTCTTGTCCCTCAATTTCATTGGTTGATTTACATTTACATTTTAGACATTTAGCAGACGCTCTAATCCAGAGCGATTTACAGTAGTGAGCGCATACATTTTTTGTACTTTTTGTACTTTTTTGTGAATACAGTTGTGATGAGTGTGATAGAAGGAGTCAGGCACAGGAGGGGAATCACCGAACGCAGAGTTTATTCCGTTGTACACAAATAGCGCTGGATAGCGACAAACGAAACAGGCACAGGGGAAAATCTACCCTGGTAATACAAGGAACAGTAGCTCCAACAATAACAGGCACAGGGGAAATATCTACCCCGGCAATAACAATGTACGAGTAGCTCCACCGAGCTACACAACTCTCACAAATAAACAATCACCCACAAGGACAAGGGGGCAGAGGGAACACTTATACACGGACTAATGAGGGGATAAGAACCAGGTGTGTGTGATTGACAAGACAAGACAAATGGAATGATGAATAATGGAGCGGCAGTGGCTAGTAAGCCGGTGACGACGAACGCCGAAGCCTGCCCCGAACAAGGAGGGGAGGCAGCCTCTGCGGAAGTTGTGACAACAGTACATATTTTGTACTTGTCCCCAACTGCGACTAACCAATGCAGGCTCTGCCTGGAAAAGGTGGCCCTCCTCATCGCTCTCTTTAACCCGCAGAGTGTTGAAGAAAAAAAAAGAAATGGATTCCTGAGGATGACGACGGACTGCCCTCTTCAATGTACGGCTGTGGAGACAGGGCAGTAAATGGGAAATATCCGGAAGGAAATTCCAATCATTGTCTATAGGTTTCAAATTTCAAGTCAAATATGATTGTAGTTGGGTTGTTAAGAAATCTAATTGAGGTTGTTAGTAGCAAAATGTATGTGAGTTTTAATGGTTTATTTTGGTTTCCATGGTTTTGTCTGTAGTTAGGAATCACGGGCTGAATCTCAGACTAAGGTAAAAAGTTATACTTGGCTATTCGATTTCCAAAGGTGTTGCCACAGCTTTGCTTTAAAAGGACCTTTTGATCTTGATTTTGTCTAGTACGAGCCCAGAGAGAGGGATAAATTGGAGAAGGTATTGGAGGATCAAACTCCATTTTGAGAAGCAATACAACAACCCCCCCCACATTCCAGGAGCTGCAGGAGAGCTTGATAACTCCACAGAGGCTTCCCAAAGACAATGTAATCCAACTGACCTACAATAACCTTGACATCCCAGAACCAGAACTTACTGTATGTTCTCATCATAATGGCAAGCCCAAGAGAGAGAAATGTAACTTTAAAGCTGAAAGAATGCGGCCAATTTTCACAGAAAACAGACTAGAAATCCCTCAGGTGGTGAATGTGTTTGTGGACAACCCCTTTTTTTGACAGCTGCCTCAAACTGCAATAATAAAGCAATATGACACAAAGGGCAGGAATGTTTGTGCTGCCTTATGCTGTTGTCAGGGAGATTGGAGTTGAGTCAGCATGCAGCCTAACTCCACTGCCTTCTCAGCATGAAATATTCAAGCCATCTGTAAGATGAGCCCTCATTATTGGATGTCCACAGACCGGAGAGAAAACGCACACACACACAAACGCTCACATACATATAACACACACACAGAACACACACACACATGGGCACACAGAACACATCGCACTCCGACACCCACCCCCCTCCCTGCACACACACACACACAAACACACACAAATACACACACACCTGCCTCTCTGTAGGACAAACAGTACAATAGGGTTTCCTTACAGGCAGTGGCTTGGCCACCCCAATGTGAACCTTGCCGATGTTGGCCCCCTTCAGTGCCTGGACGGCTTCCTCCAGACTGGCGTTGTCCAGGTTGGTGCTGTTGACGAACATGAGCCGGTCGCCTGGCAAAAGCCTGCCATCCTGTTCGGCCACTCCTTCGGGCACCAGAGAGCGAATCACGATCACCGTCTTGGCCGGATCCATTGGGTCCTATTACAAGATCCGTGTCAGTGAAGTCAATGGACGCACTCGACAGATAATCTTATACAAAAAGGACTCAAATGTATTATGTACTTTCAGTTGGAGGATTTGTTTATTCTGAATGTTCTGTATATCAGGTGTTCAAAACTAAGAGTAAGCAATTGAGTTTAAAAAATACAGCACATTACAGCGTAATGAGTCAATTATGCTATTTGTTTAACTTAATTTCCCAGAGGGCAACGGTCCAAAAGCTCAAATGACCTCCCAAAGTAAGAAGACAGGAACGACCTACAATGACAACTAATTGAAGTGAATAAGTAAATAAGTAAATTCTATAATTTGGGAAAAATCACACTTGACAAGCAAGCAGGGTTCGGTAGGTTACTTTCTAAATGTAATCAGTTACAGTTACTAGTTACCAGTCCAAAATTGTGATCAGTAACGTAACTTTGGGATTACCCAAACTCAGTAACGTAATCGGATTACTTAAGAGGCATTTGAAGAAGACAAAAATGAACAATACCAATTGAATGACATCTATTGCAGGATAGAGTTTACATAGCTTGCCATAAACGGCTGTTGCATTTTACTTTATGGGATGGTTTTCTTCTAACCCATCTTTTTTTACTACATATAATAATACGATTAGGCTATATCTTTACATTAAAAACCAAAGTCGGGCATCCCGAGTAGTGCAGCGGTCTAAGGCACTGCATCGCATTGCTAGGGGCGTCACTACAGACCCGGGTTCGATCCCGGGCTGTATCACAACCGGCCGTGATCGGGAGTCCCATAGGGCGGCGCACAATTGGCCCAGCGTCGTCCGGGTTAGGGGAGGGTTTGGCCGGGGGGGCTTTACTTGGCTCATCGCGCTCTAGCGACTCCTTGTGGCGGGCCAGGCGCCTGCAGGCTGACCTCAGTCGTCAGGTGAACGGTGTTTCCTCCGACACATTGGTGCGGCTGGCATCCGGGTTAAGCGAGCGGGTGTTAAGAAGCGGTTAGGCGGGTCATGTTTCGGAGAATGCATGACTCGACTTTCGCCTCCCGAGCCCGTTGTAGAGTTGCAGTGATGAGACAAGATCGAAATTGGGGAGAAAAAGGGGGTAAAATTAAAAAATGTCGGTCATATTTCCATTCATTACAATTAATGGTGGAAGAGTGGGGTAACATCTCACAGCAAGAACTGGCAAATCTGGTGCAGTCCATGAGGAGGAGATGCACTGCAGTACTTAATGCAGCTGGTGGCCACACCAGATACCGACTGTTACTTCTGATTTTGACCCCCCCTTTGTTCAGGGACACATCATTCCATTTCTGTTAGTTACATGTCTGTGGGACTTGTTTAGTTTATGTCTTAGCTGTTGAATCTTGTTATGTTCATACAAATATTTACACGTTAAGTTTGCTGAAAAGAAACGCAGCTGACAGTGAGAGGATGTTTATTTTTTTGCTAAGTTTAGATTAGCCCAATTGTTTTACCTGAGCATAACACCAAACTACAGACTTATTAGCCTAGTCTTTTGTTTATGATTTTGTTGTCATGGAGGACTGATTGGGCTCATTGCTTCGAGAAATGCTGCTCTCATAGAATAGCATGCTTTGAGCACTACTGAAAAGTGCTATTTGTATGCCATTGGCTGCATTTGCTATAGGCCTATTGTTTACGTTTTTTTGTTGGTGACACTTTGATTACTTGATCATTTGCAGCTGTTTAAGTCTATCAAAAGGGTGCGAGTTTGAGGATGTCTGTTAGGCCTATGGACATTTGTTTTTCAATCAGCACAAATTAGATTTAGCAATAAAAGCCCCACAGTGTGGAACGCAATACCATGGAGGAGTTGGTAGAAACTCCTTCAAACTTTCATTCCAAAGGATGGGATTTGCACTATTCAGCTGTTACAAGAGCGCATTTTTCACTGTCTGTCCACTGGTCGCAAAAACAATGCTTGGTAGGCAGCTTAAACGTCTTCAATTCAACCATTATTGGGTTAAAATACTCATATAGCTTACATTTGTGAACAGCCATCCACAACAACCACAATCTATAAGGTGCAAGTAGCTAAATGAGAGCGCAGCAGTGTGATTCACATCATTGTGCTATGTAGATATCCATAATAAGTGATATCTGTATCGCTTGTAGGCTACACCACTGCTGTCGTCCTTACCTCCAAGTGTTTATTCAAGTTGGATAATCTTTGGATACTGACAGCAGTCGCACCATTGGAAGACATAGTTTGGACTGTAGCCTACAAAAGCCTATTCCTGCTCTTTTCCCGCGATCCATCAAACGAATTGTGTGTCATCATAGTGGTCTCTGACTTGTGGTCAGACTTGCTCAGGCTGAACAAACGTAAACTTTTTTCAATGCTGATTTGGATTTTATTGAGAAAACAGAAAGGTGTCAAATAACTTGTTCGCAAACATCCTTTTTTAATTTAAATGTAATCCTAGAAGTAATCATCTATTTTTTCAAAAGTATCTGTTATCTGATTACAATTTTTCGCTGGTAATGTAACAGATTACAGTTACATATTTTTTTTTTTTACATGGAAGTCGTTACTCCCCAAGCCTGCTAGCAAGTATCATTCCTATGACAATCATTCCCAGAATTCCCATTCAGAATTCCCACCTGGTAGTCCAAGATGCTGAATCCCAGTCCACTCTCTCCCTTCTCCAGCTCGATGTCCTGTATTTCCGTCTCCCACATGGCCAAAGGAGCGCCCAGCGTCTCCTCCGTCACATTTTCCCTCGTTGCCGCCCCCTCGGAACCTCCGGGAACCAGGAAACTGTTGAGGTCTCCCTGTAACTACAGAGATATACCCTTGATATCATCCCTGCGCACGCATTCCTGACTCACTCCGAGCCCATAGGCTCCTGGTTCTCCGCTAGTCTCATTTTGTAGGTTTTTTGGCAGCACATCAAAGGGAATCGTTGGATGCTAGGCAGTAGAAGTGCTGTATGTTGTGTTTTTTACCTGAACTGATGCAGCTGAAGAGCTGAGGAGAAATCCCTCTAAAATCATCTGAAAGCAGGATTCCTTTGAAGGTTAGTTTTGTGTAGCTCCCTGGCTACTATCTCTTGTATCTCATGCATTGTCAAAGTACCTGAGGTATTACTTTAGATGGATTGGTGTTAATAAACAGTCAGAGTCCTTCCTAATCCTAAATCTTAATCCTTTATCGTTGGCAATCTGGAGGCCCGGCAGAGCATTGGACAGACTGTGTTAAAATAATGAGGGTGGATGAGTGAAGTAGGAGGACTTAATGACGTTGATTCCCAATCATATTAGCCATTCAGTATCAAGGGGTGGAGGAAACACTGTTTACTGTGAGCTACTGTATGTCCAGCAGCCACCATTTTGTGAAGGGCTTTCTGGCTTCCCATTCAGTTTTTTATTCATTTGCTGAAATTACTGAATTTTATGGTTGAAAAATGAATTTACCCCAACCATGCATGTTAGACTACATTATGTGGAGGCTGGTAAGTAATGACTATGCTATGCTATGACTATAATAGTTACTGGAACGTTAACCGTTTCAAAATGATGTAATAATGGTGATGTCAATAGCATATACTGTACATGGACATTGTACACGTTTTGTGTATCAGTGTAGGAAAGTACCTTCATTTTAGGTTCAGTGGAAAATTCATCCAACCCTGTTTGGCCAGAATCCCTGTCACTCTGAAGGAGAGGGGCGGGCCTACAGCAGACCATGTAGACACAGACAGGCAGCTCCTTCAGAATGTTCACCACTTCCTTGTGGGTCTCACCAATCAGGGATATTCCATTGACCTGGATGGAGAGGGGTGGACCCACACATCCAATGGTCAACACTCATATTGTGTCAGGCTGGGATTCAATCCGATCGCAGGTTATAAGCATTGCGGTTTTTAAAGGCAATGTTCCCGTGTTTGCGGAGATCCCATTCACGGTAAACGCTGCAAATTCCGTCTCAATCGGAAATTGCATTTAAAACCCACAATTCCTATAACCCGCAATCGGATTTAATCCCGGCCTAAATGTTTTTGATGAAGATGTGGAAGAGGAGACACTGTGCCCAAATATTCCTAGCAATATTTCAGGGTCATTTGTTGCAAGAACAAAATGGCTAGGTTTTTAGTTTTCAGCAATACATTCTAGTTTGTTCACAATTCTTCTTTGCGTAGTGAAAACACATTTGTAACACATCCAATGAATTAAGGCACCTTCCAATTAGATATCAATGATGGAAGAACTAGTGCATAAAGTAAGTTCCAGGCTAACTCTTGTTCACCGGGGGCGTATTAATTACGCCGATTCTGTTGCTAAACGTTTCTTAAACGGAAGCAAACGGAACAAAACGAGGAGGGACCTACCTGAATTTGTCCAATAGAAACTCTTGTTCTGCTCTGTTTGCTTCCGTTTTTGTTCTTAAACGGTAAACGGTTTCCGTAATGAATACGCTATTGGCGGTGTCCCTTACCTCGAGCAGTTCGTCCCCACTGATGAGTTTCCCACAGCGGCCCACTGGCCCCTCGGGCAAGACAGAGCGGATGTAGTGGTGCCCATTGTTGGCCTCCAGACTGATGCCCAGACCACTGCTCTCACTGAACTTCTCCACCTGGGCAACCTGGCACAACAGGTGGATACAACTCAGTTGGCATAATAAAATAAAAAGCTTTCACACATTTTATTCCATTTTCCTTTCACAGTCAGTATTACATTTACATAGTGTGGCAATACGGTTGGTGAGTTATTTTTATGACCAATGTTTTTGACATTTTCCATTGACAACAAATACAACAGTGTTTTTATTCTGCAACCAGAGAATGTGTATAAAACAGGAAAAAATAGAACCAAGTATCATTAAGTAGAGACAGACTGGACTTGGGTGAATGTTTCTTCTGTTTACTAACCGCTACTTTGTGGCTGGGGCCGAGAGTCTCCTGCCACTTCTTCATCAGTTCCAACTCTTCATCCTCTGTTAGCGTTGCTTCTTAAAAACATCAATATAATATAGACTTATAGAATATTAAGTTTAAATTACATTCAGCCAACTGCCGTGTCCCACCTGATTACAACTAAATGACTCACAATGTTAGCTTGGCTCCTTAAAAACACAGAAATATAATACTAACCCAATTAAAACGTAACTATGAAACCTACAGTACATTCAACCAACTGCTACGTCCCATCTGATTCAGACTAAATGACTCACAGCAAGCGGTAGGCTACAGTTAGACAACTCCAAAAACACTACTTGAAAGAGTACTTTAAGAATAACTTCAAAGGCATCTTTCATCTACCCTTTTATGTAATAAAAACAATGTACAGACCCTTATGCTCCACATGCACAATATATTTGAAATGTGTGGCAACACTTCATTGGATAGTCCATCTGTAGATGCTCAACAAACTCTCAACAGACGATCAAAAACATGTCAATTCTGTTGAATTACAACAAAGAAAACATCTATAGACATTCATTGATAGTTTGTTGAGCATCTACAGATGGACTAGCCAAATAAAGGGCTACAGAAAATCTCTTCAAATGGACAGTAGCCTAAAATCAGTCCTTGCGACAGTAGCATATTTTAAAACAGATTGCCATCCATTATCTCTACCACTATACTTAGTAAGGGATCCCAGATAACAGGGGGGCGGATTGACTTACCATCTCTGGTGTTCTTAGTTAACTGATCATTCACAGTGGTGACATCCGATTCCTCACTCAATGCCTGGTCCTGTTTCTCACCTGCACCAAAGTACACAATACACACACGTCAATAAATACATACACACAACTTAACCAAGAGCTCTACAAGTGTGTTATCTTGCTCCCAGCCTGAAACATGATGGCTATGTCATGGGTTGTGCATTGTGTCTTGTATGGTTAATATACACAAACACACACACACACACACATCGCAGAAACATGTGTAGAAGTCTGCTTTAGTTCCTCCTGGTTCCAGCTTCGAACATGCTGGCTATGTTGTCACAGGTTGTGTTATTATTGGCAGTGTGTGTGAGTCTGCGCAAGCGTGTGTGTCTGTGCACGTGTGAGTATGTGTTGTCATGCATTTTCCTACGCTTAGGGTTCTTAAGAGGCTGGCCCAATTACAGGCTAAATGAGTTCAGGGTTTCCAAAGCAGGGCGGAGGGCGCTGCCTTCTAAATCTGGAGCTGTGGTTGTGGTGAGAGGGTTTAAGTAGAAGGGGCCACCCCAATCAAGTCCCGTTCCCATCCTAACATAGATGGAGGCCGTTAAAGTAGGCCACTGTTGTGGTATGTGGACTGTCGTCAAGTGGGCACAGCCCTGCAGTGTCACCAGGGAGGTGATCAGGGGTTGTATGTGTCAAGCTTCTCAGAATATATGAGTACTGGTCTAGGATCTGGTCTTCCCTGTCCATGTAACCTTAATCATCGCAAAACTGATCCTAAATCAGCACTCTGAGACACTTGATGCATATGGCACCAGGACTACATAGAAATCAGGTAAATCTGGATTTTGTCTAGGGGATAGGTCCATTTCAATCATGTATGAATGAAGGATAATGTTAGAGTACGAACTCCTGTGCCCTTGAGCAAGGCATTTAACCCTAATTGCTCCTGTAAGTCGCTCTGGATAAGAGCGTCTGCTAAATGACAAAAATGTAAATGTATATGGAATAAATATATGCACTGTGTTTTGCTTGACTATAGACTACTGTTATAGGAGGTATTTGTGACTGTTAATCAAAGATGCAGTTGCCATGGTCATGTTCATTAGGGCACGCCACGGAAAACGTTTTAAATCACTTTGCAACAGAAATTATTTTATTGGACAAATCCAGGTAGTCTAGGGCTGATCCCATTCAGTCGACTGGTCAATTGTTTGGTCGATAGGCTGTTTTCTTTAGATTTCTTTAGTCGAGCAGTCAGTCGCAAATGCTAGTTTTCTTCATGGTGCACAAGACACCTGTCTGATTCGCGCCTGTCTAAGAGGACTAATCCATTGCGGAGGCCGTGGGGACGGCACAGTCCATCACTCTAAGACATGTGCTACTGAAATTGTATTTGGTTATATTATGTAAGAAGAATGATGCAACATTAATACAAATAATATTATTTTATAACAAATGTGCTTTCTCCGGCGTTGGACAGCGGTCGCTGTCCACGGTTCTGAAACATCAGTGCGCTGTTGAATTGGCGCCTTTTCCTAGACCATGTTGCTATGTGCATAATAGAAAAGTTAACCAGCATATTGGTGTTGAGAACAATAAGGAATAAGACAGATCCTGCTTCTGTAGCCTGTTTGAGTGTTTGGTTAATAGCCTACTTATTCCGTGAGCTCCAAGCCTCACGCAACCACAACATGTCGGATAAAGCAATTTCACAAATTATGCTGTTTTTAATTTTTGCTGTGCTGTAATAAAGGCTTTAGACTTTTTTTCATTAGAAAAGCCTCTCTTGTATCACTTATTTATTTAGTGTTGTTTACACTGCTCCAAATAGTCTGAAAAAGTATAATATTGTAATCTAACAGCACCTGTTTGTCACACATAATACGCACAGAGCTCTTGCTTCTTTTTCTTTTTCTTCATCTCCTTCTTATTGTTATTAATACAATTATTATTGTGATCATCATTATAATAATAAGTCATGTCATTATCATTAGTAGGCTTAGTATAGCAGCCTTGTATAACCACCATCGAGCTGTAGGCCTAAGAACGCATCCTGTTTAGCTGTCTTAATACCGTAACTTACTTAGGCCTATATGTCAATATATAGGCTACTGTACCAATCAATCATTCTTTTGTTCATGTCATCACACAGCATTAGTTTTAAAATGACATAACAAAGGGAGCCTTGAATAATTAGCCTAAACAATAACTAAACCATTCCATGTTGACAATTGCATTCACGAATGCATGTGACTGTTTTTACTCTTTGCTGTAATAAAGGCTTTACAAAAAAGTTAGGCTTATAATTTATTTAGTGTTGTTTACACTGTTCCAGATGGTCAGAAAAAAACTATATTGTATTCTAACAGCGCCTGTTTGGCAATACATAATATCCACACAGCGCTTGCTCCTTACGTTCCCTCTTTTTCTTGATCTCCTGTAGTTTCCACAACTAAGTCAAATTTCTTCCACACATCTGACTTCCCCTTTCCCTCCTGAGCAACCAGTAAACATTCCTCAGTTTCGAGTTTCTTTTTCACGTCCTCCACATACATTTTGCTGTCACGTGTTACGGTGTTCAGAGTTTGTTATTATCAATTTATTGATGCGATTATGATAGGCATAGGTCAGGCCCCATTGGTCAAGTGCATGCGATGCTTACATGTGTCATGTAAAGAGAGTAAGGGTTGAGAGAATGAAGGAAATGAAGGATTTCGGTAAAATAACTTTTCAGTCAGAAATGGCTGTAATTATGTTGCAGCTTCAGCCACACGGACTGCGCGATAAACACTGTTGATGTTCTGTGGTGGTTGCTGCAGCAGGGAGGAGAGAGAGACAACAGGTGCTAGTCACACAGGCACTAGCTGTAAAGAAATTAATAACACAGCACACACACAGTGTAGCAAGCCTAGCACAATCTAGTCATTTGTGTGTCTTAATTATTTCATCAAACAGTGTGCTTAAAGCATCAGACAAGCTCAGTGCATATTGTTGATTTTATTAAAACACATAGGGTGTGTCTATATATGGAAATATACACGTTTAAAAATTTCGAGCAATCGTTTGGTCGAATGAACAGACAATTCTCGTCGACCAATATATATTTTAGTCGAGGACAGCCCTAAGGTAGTCCCTCCCCGTTTCAGTCCGTTTTCTTCCATTCCGTGCCCAATGAACACGGCCCACGCCCTTTGTCCACTGGTACCTTGAGCGGTGGTGTCCGCAACATCTGTTCTCTCCAGTGTGGGGTCTCTGCCCCCTGGGGTTGGTGGAAGTACGATCACACTGGGCACCACAGCGGGTGGGATGTCCTCTGGACGGAAGCCTCTTCTGACCAGCTTCAGGTGAACCGTCTGGCCCGTGTGTCTCAGCACCTCCACGGCCTGCTGGTTGGTGTAGCCCTGGATGTTCATACCGTCCACCTGCAGGGGGCGATCATTAATGTAAAGATGATGGATACATCATAGTGTTGGACAGAGGGCTCTTCTTTGCATCTTTGCCATATTGGCTTCTCTGCCAGCATGGTCATTGTCATTGAGGGCTTTGTCCATGCTAAAACAGACTTTATGCCACATGAGCCATCTATCCAAGTCAATAGGACAACACACAAACAGGCAAGCAAGCACACAGATGCGTACACACCCATACACACAGGCAGACACACAGAAATGATCGCACCCAACAACAAGAAAACATGATGGAAGATTTGCTCATGCTTCATATCAGGCTGTAACACAGAAAGGGTTTTGCATTCATTGTAATTGCTCAATTTAGCGTAATGATTGGAACAGTGTCTCAATACCATTCAAGAAACAACACTGAACATAATAGCTCTCCACTGAAGCTAAATTATTCAAATGTGGGGCCGTACTCTCCCCACATGATCTAAATAGATAAAGCTCAAAATTACCCAAAATGAGAGATACCCCTACACACTTTATTTTATACTTTGTAATGGAATTGAAATGTACATATCATATTATTTAAAAAGTTGAGGATTGTGGCCTGGTCTAGTGGTTAGGGCCGCTGCTTCCAGCACACATAAACAGTGTTGGCATAGGTTCGAATCCTGCCTACTGCACAACCTCTATCTTTCCCCACTGTCAACTTACTGTATCTCTCTCTATCTGTTCAATAAAGTCAAAACTATCTGTTCAATAAAGTCAGAACTCTCTCTATCTGTTCAATAAAGTCAGAACTCTATCTGTTCAATTAAGTCAGAACTCTCTGTATCTGTTAAATAAAGTCAGAACTCTCTCTCTCTGTTCAATAAAGTCAGAACTCTCTGTATCTGTTAAATAAAGTCAGAACTCTCTCTCTCTGTTCAATAAAGTCAGAACTCTATCTGTTGAATAAAGTCAGAACTCTATCTAATCTGTTCAATAAAGTCAGAACTTTATTTGTTTAATAAAGTCAGAACTCTATCTGTTGAATAAAGTCAGAACTCTATCAGTTGAATAAAGTCAGAACTATCTGTTCAATAAAGTCAGAACTCCCTCTATCTGTTCAATAGAGTCAGAAAGGACCGTAAAAATATATAAAATAGACACTTACGGCTATGATCTGGTCCCCAACATGGATGCGGCCATCTTGCTCTACTGCACTGTCTTTAGTTATACTTTTCACGAAAATACCAGAGGGCTCTGAAAAAAAGACACAATGACAATGTGTGAATAACATTCCTAAAACGAGCAGAACCATTTATACAGTACAAAAGACACCCTTTAACTGACAAACCGTATCTGCAGTGTATGGTTCTAGTCAGAAACATTCACCATTTCACAAGGAGAGGCAGTGTCACTACATAGCTCAGTGCTCCAGACATTCTATGGGACTCTTGAAAGTCGATTCCTTCTCAAGTGGTTTCATTCCATCAAACAGAGTGAATCAATTAGAAAATAAATCAAACAAAAGTCTATTAAACAGCACAGCCAAATCTTACCGGAATTTTTGTCCCCCACATAGCCGGCGATAGTGATTCCCAGACCCTGGGCGTTCTTGGTCAGCTCGACGTCGAACGATTCAGCCTCCTCTTCCTCATAGCCCTGTGAAGAGACAGAGGAAGAGTGAGTCAGCTTCCACATTCTACAAAATGGCATACAGAGAGCACAGTAGAGGGGGTGAGTCGCGGGGGCCGAATCCCCCCAATTCCACGCGCTGTTACCAATTTCCCAACAAGCATTCCTCACCTATGTATCATCACTGTCAGCCAGATGAGTTGTTATTTATTTGATGAATCAAGCAACAAGGTTATGGAGACTGAATATACTGTCTAGTTTGGGACAGTGAGTCATGGAACTTATCCAATATTTGATGAGGGTAAAGGCTAATACTGCGTGATAATCCACTCTAAATTCCAAGCATCTGCCTCTAACCCTAGGAAGCTCTTTGCCACCTTCTCCTCCCTGCTGAATCCTCATACCCCTCCCCCCCCTCCTCCCTCTCTGTGGATGACTTCGTCAAACATTTTGAAAAGAAGGTTGACGACATCCGATCCTCGTTTGTTAAGTCAAATGACACTGCTGGTCCTGCTCACACTGCCCTACCCTATGCTTTGACTTCTTTCTCTCCTCTCTCTCCAGATGAAATCTTGCGACTTGTGACGGCCGGCCGCCGAACAACCTGCCCGCTTGACCCTATCCCCTCCTCTCTTCTCCAGACCATCTCCGGTGACCTTCTCCCTTACCTCACCTCGCTCATCAACTCATCCTTGACCGCTGGCTATGTCCCTTCCGTCTTCAAGAGAGCGAGAGTTGCACCCCTTCTCAAAAAACCTACACTCGATCCCTCCGATGTCAACAACTACAGACCAGTATCCCTTCTTTCTTTTCTCTCCAAAACTCTTGAGCGTGCCGTCTTTAGCCAACTCTCTTGCTATCTCTCTCAGAATGACCTTCTTGATCCAAACCAGTCAGGTTTCAAGACTGGTCATTTAACTGAGACTGCTCTTCTCTGAGTCACGGAGGCTCTCCGCACTGCTAAAGCTAACTCTCTCTCCTCTGCTCTTGTCCTTCTAGACCTGTCTGCTGCCTTTGATACTGTGAACCATCAGATCCTCCTCTCCACCCTCTCCGAGTTGGGCATCTCCGGCACGGCTCACTCTTGGATTGCGTCCTACCTGACCGATCTCCTACCAAGTGACGTGGTGAGAATCTGTCTCCACACCACGTGCTCTCACCACTGGTGTCCCCCAGGGCTCAGTTCTAGGCCCTCTCCTATTCTCGCTATACACCAAGTCACTTGGCTCTATCATATCCTCACATGGCCTCTCCTATCATTGCTACGCAGACGACACACAACTAATCTTCTCCTTTCCCCCTTCTGATAACCAGGTGGCGAATCGCATCTCTGCATGTCTGGCAGACATATCAGTGTGGATGACGGATCACCACCTCAAGCTGAACCTCGGCAAGACGGACATGCACTTCCTCCCGGGGAAGGACTGCCCGTTCCATGATCTCGCCATCACGGTTGACAACTCTGTTGTGTCCTCCTCCCAGAGTGCAAAGAGCCTTGGCGTGACCATGGACAACACCCTGTCATTCTCCGCTAACATCAAGGCGGTGACCCGATCCTGTAGGTTCATGCTCTACAACATTCGGAGAGTACGACCCTGCCTTACACAGGAAGCGGCACAGGTCCTAATCCAGGCACTTGTCATCTCCCGTCTGGATTACTGCAACTCGCTGTTGGCTGGGCTCCCTGCCTGTGCCATTAAACCCCTACAACTCATCCAGAATGCCGCAGCCCGTCTGTTGTTCAACCTTCCCAAGTTCTCTCACGTCACCCCCGCTCCTCCGCACACTCCACTGGCTTCCAGTTGAAGCTCGCATCTGCTACAAGACCATGGTGCTTGCCTACGGATCTGTGAGGGGAACGGCACCCTCCGTACCTTCAGGCTCTGATCAGTCCCTACACCCAAACGAGGGCATTGCGTTCATCCACCTCTGGCCTGCTGGCCCCCTACCTCTGCGGAAGCACAGTTCCCGCTCAGCCCAGTCAAAACTGTTCGCTGCTCTGGCACCCCAATGGTGGAACAAGCTCCCCTCACGACGCCAGGACAGCGGAGTCACTCACCACCTTCCGGAGACACTTGAAACCCCACCTCTTTAAGGAATACCTGGGATAGGATAAAGTAATCCTTCTACCCCCCCCTTACCCCACCCCAAAGAAAAAAAAAAAAACATATTGTAAAGTGGTTATCCCACTGTCTATAAGGTGAATGCACCAATTTGTAAGTCGCTCTGGATAAGAGCGTCTGCTAAATGACGTAAATGTAAATGTAAATGTAATGGACAGCGAATTCCAGTTCTAAGCCTTTTGGAGTCACAGATGATGTCACGTGTCACAAATAGAGTACAAAACAGACAGAACCATGTGCCCTCTATAATGGACAGCTATGTCATATGTAAATATACTATTTCAACTAACCTAATAAGACCACTCCAATCCTCCCCCCTTCCTCCCCTACCCACGCAACCACCGACCCACCCACACACAATTGTCTTGTGTCTGCTGTACAGAGAACATGTGCATGTGGTACCTGTTGCTCTGTGACAGTGGGCAACGCCATTGTGACGGTGGAGGTCTCCTCTGGAGGGCCTCTGGTGATGACCAGCTTCACTCTGTTACCACACTGCCTCAGTACCTGGACCAATCACAATACAACTGAGATCAGCACTACACAGTAAACAGTGTACTTGTCCCTGAGGGCAATACTGTAAAGAACTATAGAAAAATTAGGACAAAGGGGATAAAATGTACACGTTTTTGTCAAGTCTTATTATCTGTAGTCAATTCAATACAAGACTGAGCCTAGTCTCAGTACCTGAGCCACCTGTTCACTGCCCATGCCATAAAGGTCAGTGTCCCCAATCGTGAGGATGTGGTCCCCACTGTGCAGACGCCCATCCTAAGGACAAAGTACAGTAGAAAAGTCACTGGTTATTACTAGTAGGTATGTCTTCCAAAAACCAAGCTTCCTGCTTTCACATCCTCTAAATACCAATGTGTGGTGCATCCATGACATTGAAGTCACCTGATCAGCGATGCCTCCAGGCAGGATGGTTTTGACAATGACACCAGTGTTCTTTCCTCCCACAATGCCAAAGCCCAGGCCTGTCCCGTCGTTGACCAGCTCGATGGTCTCCACATGATTCCAGTGGGCCTAAGGAGGGACACAGAGAGTAGGGTCAGATACAGTGCATTTGGAAAGTATTCAGACCCCTTGACTTTTTCCACTTTGTTCCGTTACAGCCTTATTCTAAAATGGATTAAATTGTTTCTTTTTCTCATCAATCTACACACAATACCCCATAATGACAAAGCAAAAACAGGTTTTTAGACATTTTTGCTAATTTACAAAAAAAAGACAAACGGAAATATACATTTACATAAGTATTCAGACCCTTTACTCAGTACATTGTTGAAGCACCTTTAGCAGCGATTACAGCCTTTAGTCTTCTTGGGTATGACGCTACAAGCTTGGCACACCTGTATTTGGGGAGTTTCTCCCATTCTTCTCTGCAGATCCTCTCAAGCTCTGTCAGGTTGGATGGGGAGCGTCGCTGCACAGCTATTTTCAGGTCTCTCCAGAGATGTTAGATCGGGTTCGGGGCTCTGGCTGGGCCACTCAAGGACATTCAGAGACTTGTTCCGAAGCCACTGCTGCGTTGTCTTAGGGTCGTTGTCCTGTTGGAAGGTGAACCTTCGCCCCAGTCCGTTCTGGAGCAGGTTTATACCAAGGATCTCTCTGTACTTTGCTCCGTTCATCTTTCTCTCGATCCTGACTAGTCTCCCAGTCCCTGCCGCTAAAAAACATCCCCACAGCATGATGCTGCCACCACCATGCCTCACCGTAGGGATGGTGCCAGGTTTCCTCCAGATGTGACGCTTGGCATTCAGGCCAAAGAGTTCAATCTTGGTAACATCAGATCAGAGAATCTTGTTTCTCATGGTCAGAGCCCTTTAGGTGCCTCTTGGCAAACTTCAAGCGGGTAGTCGTGCCTTTTACTGAGGAGTGGCTTCCGTCTGGCCTGATTGGTGGAGTGCTGCAGAGATGGTTGTCCTTCTGGAAGGTTCTCCCATCTCCACAGAGGAACTCTGCAGCTCTGTCAGATCGACCATCGGGTTCTTGGTCACCTCCCTGACCAAGGCCCTTCTCCCCCAATTGCTCAGTTTGGCCGGGCAGCCAGCTCTAGGAAGAGTCTTGGTGGTTCCAAACTTCATTTAAGAATGATGGAGGCCACTGTGTTCTTGGGGACCTTCAATGCTGCAGAAGTTTTTTGGTACCCTTCTCCAGATCTGTGCTTCAACACAATCCTGTCTCGGAGGTCTACGGACAATTCCTTCAACCTCATGACTTGGTTTTTGCTCTGACTTGCACTGTCAACTGTGGGATCTTATATAGACAGGTGTGCCTTTCCAAATCATGTCCAATCAATTGAATGTACCACAGGTGGACTCCAATCAAGTTGTAGAAACATCTCAAGGATGATCAATGGAAACAGTATGCACCTGAGCTATATTTCGAGTCTCATAGCAAAAAGTCTGAATACTTATGTAAATAAGGTATTTCTGTTTTTTATTTTTAATACATTTGCAAACATTTCTAAAAACCTGTTTTTGTAACGATCCCGGCAGTCTGAGTCGGGTCCTGTCTGTGGTCTAGTTGTTCTGCTCGTGATCTCCAGTTTCCCGAGGGTGCTGGAACGCTCCGGGGAGCGCTCTTGATTTCCGCACCTGCATCCCATCAGCAATCTGCACACCTGGTCCTGATCATCACCCTTCTTAGGCTCTGGTCTAACATCCATTCCCTGCCGGATCGTTAGCCATTAACAGTATGTTTTGTCAGCGTATCAGCCTCTTAGTACTAGCGTTAGTTTTGTTGTTTTGCACCTTGTTGACCTGCCTTGTACTTACCTCAGTTTTTTTCTGTCTACAGTCATTCTCCCGGAACCTTCACCCAACCCCTGCCGTGCCATCGTTTAATCTGCCACTTCACCTCCACCTACTCATCTCCGCCACCCGCTCCGTCTCCTGGATTATTCTGCACCTTTTGAATCTGTAATAAACCCTCACCTTCGTTCAACTCTCCTTGTCCTGGTCTGCTTCTGGGTTCTGTCTTAGGGAACCGTGACAGTTTTTGCCTTGCCATTATGGGGTATTGTGTGTAGATTAATGAGGGAAAATAATTTAATACATTTTAGGATAAGGCTGTAATGTAACAAAATGTTGAAAAAGTCAAGAGGTCTGAATACTTTCCGAATGCACTGTATGGACCTCAAAACATTAATTGCAGGATTCATACTATATATAGGGTGTAACCCTCAGGGTAAAAGAGAGGTTGGCCGCAAGGAGAACAACAAGGACTAATGAAGAGGAAATGAAGAAACATCATTCCAGAAACCACCTGCAAGGATGTAAAGAAAACTACATAGAACAGGGTTCAATGGAGATACACTCTTTAATCTCTTTGCTCTACTAGGAGCTAAAATGAATAATTTAAAGAGATTCTCCAGTACATTTGTATACTTTTTAGCCAGTAGTTCTGAAAGTAGTGCTCACGACCCAAAATTGGTCCCCATAAATTGCGTACTACGTCATATATGTGCACCACGTCATTGCCCTCTCTCTCGCTCTGCTGTGGGTGCCACATGTGCCTCTTGCTAGCTGTCACTCAAATGGCAAAGGGGCTGAAGCTCATTGATTGAACTCGAATTGCTAAGGGGCTGGCCCACATGGGGGAAAATGAAGGGAAAATGGCGCAGCACAGCTTTCAGAAAGACACTCGCTTTCAAACAAGGGATTTCGTGGCCAATTGAGGTAAGACAGTAATTCTGCTCATAGATTATGCATGTATGAACTACACATTGACACATCCAGCCCAAAATGGGAGGTTTAAAAAAAAACGTAGCAGTCGCCAAAGCATGTCTAAGTAAGTGCTCAATGACGGAATTTGAATATTGTGGTGTGTGTGTGTGTGTGTGTGTTCCCCGGTGAGCTAACATGATACAACTGCCTGTGTATGAGGGGTGCATTTGTTTCTGTGTGTTCCTCATCACACTAGAGTGGTCATGCATGACGCTAGCTCCCCCGGGAATGTGGGACACCTTAGTGTGCATATGTACAGAATGTGAGTGCGTTCATTGTTTGTGTGTGTATGTGTGTGCTAGTGTGTTTATGTATGTGTACGCTTCCACAAGCCTCTGTGTGCATTCTCCTCACCGCGCTGGAGTGGGCAGACAGAGTGCTGGCAGCGGAGGGTGTGCGGGACACCACGGGGCTGGCCAGCTGAGGGATGGGTCCTCTGGCCACAGTAAGCTGCACGCACTCAGACGCTCTCTGCAGGATGCCTATGGCCTGCTGGTGGGTCACTGTCTGGTCCAGGGGCTGACCGTTTATGGCCAAGATCTGGTCTGTCTCCTTCAGCTTCCCATCACTGTGGGAACAGGATGATTCTCATTGATTTGTTTATTATTTATATTGGTAAACTGCATTGAGATAAAACATGTATTTTGTGAGGGAAACATGTCATGGTCAAATGTATTCTGGTCAAATGTATTCTGCTACATGATATCAATTATAGTCTTCAGTTGTTACCCTAGTCAAACATAGTTCATTAGGATGCAGCTTCAGTGTAACAAAGTCCATTCTTGAATAGTTGATTTTCAACAGCTGATTATCTGATGGGCTGTAAATCTTAGAACTGCGAATAATCTCACTGTATAAAAAGATCCAGGTCGAAAAAGACGTGGGTCAGTAGTCACCAACTATGGTTTTGGGGAGATACTAAAACATTAGATAATCAACTGTTGACCTTGTGGCCAAAACTGGGCCAAAACTGGGCCGAAACTGGGTTTCTGGTTATAATTACATCATTTCAACCAGATTTATCCGCTGGGAATGACCCTTGTTAACTTTCCCATACCAGTGGGCCACGCTCCCGGGCTGGATCTCCTGGACGAAGATGCCCAGCTCCCCGCGGTTCTCACTCCTCAGACCAACCACGCTGAAGCCTAGGCCCCCAGACAGCGGCTTCACCAACTCCATGTGTGTCACGTAGCGCCCCTAGACACACACACACACACTCAGCATTAGCACTCCCCTCACCCCCTCTCACAGCGGCATCAAAGACACACGCACTCCTCTGAAGTCTATTTGAAGTCACTCAAGAGTGTGTAGTGTAGAGCGCACTTGTATTGGAATGTCTTTGAATATTTAGCTAGCTTGACTGTGAGTGTAACCAGCCTTGCTTGTGATTATCAAGAGATATTTCTGGAGATATTTCTACAGAAATAGTACCACCGCCAGCATTTGTGCAAAAGTAAAGTCAGATTAGAAACAAACACAATCAACTATATAATTAAATATATGCCTCTTAGTGAAAAAGTATTTGCCCCCTTTCTAATTTTCTCAACTTTTGCATATTTTTGATACTGAACATTATCAGATCTTCAACCAAAACCTAATATTAGATAAAGGGAACCTGAGTGAACAAATAACACAACAATTACATACTTATTTAATTTATTTCATGAACAAAGTTATACAACACCCAATGCCCCTGTGTGAAAAAGTAATTGCCCCCTTACACTTTAGCTGCAATGACTCCAACCAAACACTTCCTGTAGTTGTTGATCAGTCTCTCACGCCGCTGTGGAGGAATTTTGGCCCACTCTTGCATGCAGAACTGCTGTAACTCAGCAACATTTGTGGGTTTTCAAGCATGATCTGCTCGTTTCAAGTCCTGCCACAACATCTCAATTGGGATTAGGTCTGGACTTTTACTAGGCCAATCCAAAACGTCAACTTTTTGCTTTTTTGCAATTTTCACGTAGACTTGATTGTGTGTTTTGGATCATTGTCTTGCTGTATGACCCAGCTGCACTACAGCTTCAGCTCACAGACGGATGGCCTGACATTCTCCTGTATAATTATCTGATTATGATCCAAAACACACAATCAAGTCTACAGGAAAATGGCTAAAAAGCAACAAACTTGAAGTTTTGAAATGGCCTAGTAAAAGTCCAGGCCTACTCCAATTGAGATGTTGTGGCAGGACTTGAAACTAGTAGTTCCTGCTTGAAAACCCACAAATGTCGCTGAGTTAAAGCAGTTCTGCATGCAAGAGTGGGCCAAAATTCCTCCACAGTGATATGAGAGACTGATCAACAACTACAGGAAGCATTTGGTTACAAACATTGTTTAGTGTATGCCCAGCATTAGAACATTGGGGCAGTAACTGAAAAGTCGCTGGTTCGAATACCAGAGCGGAAAAGGTGAAAAATCTGTCGATGTGCTCTTGAGCAAGGCACTTAACCCTAATTTGCTCCAGGGGCACTGTACTACTAAAACAACACATTTCACCACACCTATATGGTGTACGTGACAATAAAACATATTTTTTTGTTTTCTTTACCTGAGCCATGGAGCGAATGATGTGCTCAAACTCCTCAGGAGACGGCTTCCCATTGATCTGTGTACCAGCGGAGGCTTCTGGGTAGGCAAGATGGCCACCATTGGCCTGGGTTGTTGTGTAGCATTCACTCAGGTCACCGCCAAATGTTGATGTGACAACACCCTGAAACCATGAATGGAAATACAGTCAACAAGGGATGCATTCAAGACCGCAGTGTTTCGCAACATTTTGATATAGGCAATCTTGAACTATGTAAATTCTGTAAACTATCTAAATTCTGTATGAAAAACATCTGCTGCTAAAAGCTGTGGCTGTAATATTTTGAATTTGTAGCAGTTGATTGATTATCACACACTGTAACCAAGTGACAGTAGGAATTATACATATATCCAGAAACAGACTTAATCCACAAAATTACAGCTCTATTTTGGATATATCAACACAAACCATGTTCACTTGTCACATTTTGTTACATGCATTGCATTGAGTAGAACTAATATCCAAAATATCCTAAATGAGGCTACACAAGCTGATCCAATCAAGTTCTAACCAAAAACCTGCCATCACTGCTGTTAAAATAAACAGAGGCTAATTTTGTGAATTCCCTAAATCTAACTAAGTCTAGGAGCCTAGGAGTGTCGGAGGCGGGCCAGCTCGTTACCCAACCATGATTAGCTGGATCTATAGTAGTCTAATCCTTCAGGGATAATAGCTTTTTAGCTGTTCCAACAATGACTCTGCTTCCAATGCAATATAAACATCATAGCCATCTGGATGCTTTGATATGTTATTCATTAAAGGGGCTGCAACCACTGTGTTTCTGTGACTAATGGATTATATGAATTAGACACTGTGTAAAACCATGTTTTTAATATAATTTTCTTGTTGGCGCTAATGTTTGTTTATGATTAGTTTGAATGTGATCCAAAAGTACTAGCAATGTATAACTAACGCTTCATTAGCACTTTGTTTGAAATATAGCATCCTCGGTTTCGTTTGCCCTTTTGAACTTGTAATTGTGTGCTTAGCATATTGAAGAAGCATTGTTGACACACTAGCTGACATATCATCCAGCCAGTAACCTATATGGTGAGGTTTTAGCCTTTATAAACTGAAAAACGATGCAGTCTAGGCTAAATTAGCATAGCGCCCAAGTTGCTGTCCCATTCACAAGCTATGTTAGCCAGCCGAGCTAAGAGGATTAAAGTTCCAGTTTGCTTTTTGCACATTTAAGAAATTGTTTCTGCCCCACTTCACATGGCGGCGGCCTCTCTCTTTTGCGAGCAGGCCCTGTCGCCATAGCGACACCAACAGTTCTAGGCCCTACTGGCTGGAGTAGACAGACAGACTGTATGTGGGTCTAGGGTTCGACTGACAACAAAAACAGTAACTGCATCTTTCCTGCAAATTGGTTTCGCCCAATGAAGCCGGCAAGTCTCTTTGTATCGCAAGCACTCAGCTTAATCTCTGTTCCACTAATTTGAACTTCAATGATTTAACGTTTTTTTATGTTGTTTTCTTTGATTCGCTTTATCTATAAACATAGACTCCATTGCACATTTATTTTAGCTTGAAAACATTAGGGTGGAAGAGCAATAGATTAGCATGCCACACACACACCGTTAACCATTATATACTGTGTGGATTGGGTTGTTACATTGTGCATAAGAATGTGACACTGCTGAAATGAACTATAAAGCACCGGCACACAAAAAAATGTCTGCAAGGATTTTATAATCTGAATTCCTTCAGGGGTGAAAAAAATACAAGCTGTAGCAGCATCTTTCCTCCCACAGCATGGCTCACATACTTTCTCTCTCTGTCTCAAGCACTCACCCTGGCCCATTCGCATACATCCACAGTGACCTAACAAGAGCTCTTTCTTGGGCAAAAGAAATCTCAATTTCTCATGGGCCCTGGATAAGTCAAGGAGGCCTTTTGGCTTTGGCTGGCAGCGTCTGCTTATATAACCTTATTAGAAGTGCCCAGATGAACTCTGACTGCAATATGCCCACAGTAATACATAATTTGAGAGAGAAAAAAAATGTCTGTCTGGAGGCAAGCCAAAACTGAGAATAATTTGATTTGGATTCAACGCAGACCAAATCAAGACTGAAATAAGTAGTAGTAATTTCCTTCATTCCAACTCCTAGACATAATAATAATGTTGCAGCAAAGACCATACTTGGTCAATCCTGTGGTCAAGCTAGTGAATAGGCAGTGAAATATTTGCAAAAAGACAAGCTGGGTCTGCCGCTATCCCTTTAACACATGTATCTACAATGTAGACAAAAACTTAAAGACCAGTTAGGGAGTTGAAACAAGAGATGGGATGAGGTTAAGTCTGTTTACTTTATTGGGTCATGTTTATGACCCCCTGTAAGGGTTAGAATGATGGCTACCCTAACCCTCATTCTTAAAGGGATAGTTCACCCAAATTACAAAAACAAAACCCAAGCACGGATTGCTGTTATATGTAATTTTGTAATTTGGGTGAACCCTTTAACCCATATCCACATCCACATCTTGGATAAAACAGCCCAGTTTACATTTAAATTGACTCGCCACTCCCAACAACCCAAGTTTAGGTTTCCTGACAATAAACCAGAAAATCAAGATCTATTTTTTATATTGTTCATCAAAGTTACTTAACTGATCCTGAGTGATCCTGCTTAGTGAACTTAGTGATCCTATGTCCCAACCCCCAAGAGAGACCTGGTCTTACCCACCTGATCTTTGAGGAGCTGGACAGACTTCTGCAGGGCCAGAATCTGGTGGAACAGGGGGCTCTGGAGCACCGACTTGAGCAGGCTGAGCTTCTCCTCGGTGGGGACCTCCCCCCTCTCCTTCAGCTTGGCCTGGAGACGCTCCACTGCCTGCAAGGCACGCTGGGTATCTGCAAAGCATCACATAGTTCAGTGACAGCATGGGGCGGCAGCCATGTGGAGAGAAGTGGAAGGGGGATAGCTATTGACATTCCCCCTTCAGCTTCTCTAAAACATTCTGTCAGTTTAATCCAAGTGTTCCTAATTTGTTGTCAGTGTTTATTCAGGATGTTTTGCTGAGAATGTGAAGTCTATGGCAGACTTCTAAAGTTTTTATCTTTATCTGAGTAACCCATGCTCCCGTTGACACACGGAACCAAACATGCTTGCTAATGTGAGAAGCACTATGTCAATGATTCATTGGGAAGGAGAGAGAGAGAGAGAGAGAGAGAGAGAGAGAGAGAGAGAGAGAGAGAGAGAGAGAGAGAGAGAGAGAGAGAGAGAGAGAGAGAGAGAGAGGAGACAGTAAATCACACGTCAACCATCCGAGGCTTAGCTAAGGTCGACCACTGCTCAACAAAGCTTAGAAAATCAGAATCATGTAGCTATGAGCTTTGCTCTTTATCACCTTTACTCCAAACACAGAGATGCATACAAAACTCTCCCTCGCCCTCCATTTGGCAAATCTGACCAGAACTCTATCTTCCTGATTCCTGCTTACAAGCAAACACTCAAACAGGAAGTATCAGTGACACGCTCAATATGGAAGTGGTCCAAGGAAGCAGACGCTAAGCTACAGAGCTGTTTCACTAGCACAGATTGGAATAGGTTCCGGGACTCATCCGATGGCTTTGAGCAGTTTACCACATCAGTCACCGGCTTCATTAATAAGTGCATCAACGATGTCGTCCCCACAGTGACCGTATGTACATATCCCAACCAGAAGCCATGGATTACAGGCAACATCCGCACTGGCTGCATTACCGCTTGGTATGGAAACTACTTGGCATCCAACCGCAAGGTAGTGCGTACAGCCCAGTACATCACTGGGGCCTAGCTCCCTGCCATCCAGGACCTCTATACCAGGCGGTGTCAGAGGAAGGCCCTAAAAATGGTCAAAGACTCCAGCCACCCAAGTCATAGACTGTTATCTCAGCTACCGCACGGCAAGCAGTACTGATACACCAAGTCTGGAACCAACAGGACCCTAAACAGCTTCTACACCCAAGCCATAAGACTACTAAATAGTTAGTTAAATAGTTAACAAAATAGCTACCTGGACAATCTGCATTTACCCTTTTTGCACAAACTTTCTTTAGTCATCACATACGCTGCTGCTACTGTTTATTATCTGTGACTTTATTCCTAGCTATATGTACATACAGTGCATTCGGGAAGTGTTCAGACCCCTTGACTTTTTCCTCATTTTGTTATGTTACAGCCTTATTCTAAAATGGATTCAATTGTTAGTTTCTTCTCCCCTCATCAATCTACAAACAATACCCCATAATGACAAAGCAAAAACAGGTTTTTATACATTTTGGCTAATTTATAAAAATAGAAAAAACTGAAATATTACATTTACATAAGTATTCAGACCATTTACTCAGTACTTTGTTGAAGCACCTTTGGTCTTCTTGGGTATGACGCTACAAGCTTGGCACACCTGTATTTGGTGAGTTTCTCCCATTCTTCTCTGCAGATCCTCTCAAGCTCTGTCAGGTTGGATGGGGAGCATCGCGGCACAGCTATTTTCAGGTCTCTCCAGAGATGTTCGATCGGGTTCAAGTCCGGGCTCTGGCTGGGCCACTCAAAGACTTGTCCCGAAGCCACTCCTGCGTTGTCTTGGCTGTGTGCTTAGGGTCGTTGTCCTGGTGGAAGGTGAACCTTCACCCCAGTCTGCGATCCTGAGCGCTCTGGAGCAGGTTTTCATCAAGGATCTCTCTGTACTTTGCTCCGTTCATCTTTCCCTCGATCCTGACTAATCTCCCAGTCTCTGCCGCTGAAAAACATCCCCAAAGCATGACGCTGCCACCACCATTCTTCACCGTAGGGACGGTGCCAGGTTTCCTCCAGACGTGACGCTTGGCATTCAGGCCAAAGAGTTCAATCTTGGTTTCATCAGACCAGAGCATCTTGTTTCTCATGGTCTGAGAGTCTTTAGGTGCCGTTTGGCAAACTCCAAGTGGGCTGTCATGTACCTTTTACTGAGGAGTGGCTTCCGTCTGGCCACTCTACCATAAAGGCCTGATTGGTGGAGTGCTGCAGAGATGTTTGTCCTTCTGGAAGGTTCTCCCATCTTCACAGAAGAAACTCTGGAGCTCTGTCAGAGTGACCATCGGGTTCTTGGTCACCTCCCTGACCAAGGCCCTTCTACCCCGATTGCTCAGTTTGGCCTGGTGGCCAGCTCTAGGAAGAGACTTGGTGGTTCCAAACTTCTTCCATTTAAGAATGATGGAGGCCACTGTGTTCTTGGGGACCTTCAATGCTGCAGAAATGTTTTGGTACCCTTCCCAAGATCTGTGCCTCGACACAATCCTGTCTCGGAGCTCTACGGACAATTCCTTCGACCTCATGGCTTGGTTTTTGCTCTGACATGCACTGTCAACTGTGGGACCTTATATAGACAGGTGTGTGCCTTTCCAAATCATGTCCAATCAATTGAATTTACCACAGGTGGACTCCAATCAAGTTGTAGAAACATCTCAAGGATGATCAATGAAAACAGGATGCACCTGAGCTCAATTTCGAGTCTCATAGCAAAGGGTCTGAATACTTATTTAAATAAGGTTTTTTCTGTTTTTTATTTTTAATAAATGTGTTAGAATTTCTAAAAACCTGTTTTTGCTTCGTCATTATGGTGTATTGTGTGTAGATTTATGTGAATATTTAATCAAGGCTGTAACGTAACAAAATGTGCAAAAACCCAAGGGGTCTGAATACTTTCCGAATGCACTATATCTACATCAATGTCCTCATACCCCTGCACAGTACCAGTTGTATATCGTCAAGTTATCGTTAGTCATTGTGTATCTATTATTACTTTTATTATTACGTGTTTTATTTCTATTATTTATCTATTTTCTTTCTCTCTGCCCTGTTGGGGAGGGCCTGTAAGTAAGCATTTTACTGTTAGTCCACACCTGTTGTTTATGAAGCACGTGACAAATAAAAATTTATTTGATTTAACATTTAATTTGATCTGCACCAGAATAAAAAATAAAATAAAAAGAAACTGATGTTGTCATTCAGAATAACAATGATTCGCTGTTAGCTTTGGCTTGGCAGAGAGACTCACAGGCCCGGAATGGGCAACCAGAGAAAAAAGGCCCTCCAGTTTGCTTGCTGGACTCTGCATAAGCTCCACAATCGAAGAACTCAAGCCTACTCGCCTACCTTGCTTCTCTCGCCTCCCCAGAGCAGCTTGTTAGCCGAGGATGGGTTTGACGTCCTCTGGTGCAGGAGGACGGGACAATTTCCGAGGCCCGCGGACTGTGACTAACACGTAATAGGGTGTGCACAAGTTCCAAAGCACTGTTCATTCTGAGAGCTAGCCTACAGATGTAGAACCTTAATTTGATCACTCTTCTGTTGCTGAGAATTTTTCTGCACCGCAGGAAATGCAGATGAGCTTCGTGACTGAAAACCCACACTAACACACGGTTATATTAACAGTATTGCACTTTTCATGTAGCCTACTTTTGTCCAGCTAATAGTCTAACCACTGATCAAGCAATATTATTGACTAAACGTTCAAATTCTGTTGCTGCAGGATTATTTTGCTGTGACAATATAGGTCAAATTAAGATCCTACAAAAATGTACCTCATTGAGCAGAGACAGTAAACAAACCAATAATACGGGAGTCTTGACAGAAACATTTCTCTGTTAACAGCTTGTACCTTTCGAGGTATTTTGTAGTTGTTTTCTGAGTGTTTGAGCATTAATAACAAGGATTCTCCTCAGACTCTGAGTTTGTTAGAGACATAGGGTGATTTTACAATAACAGAGGCCAAGTCAGGATTCTTTCTGTTTGGATGGGAGATGGGGAGATGGGGAGTAACATATTATCTAAATACATAATAACATCAATTAAATTCACTTTCTTCATCGAAAAATTACCACCTCTCACTCTTTTCATCTGGTGAGACCTTCCACATAACAGACAACATTAGCAATCAACACTTTTCTTTCTTTGACATATCACAAATTGACTGATCACTTACCCATTGTCTCAATCATCTATTTTATTCCCGGTAGATGTGATAGCTGCCCATCAACCAGAGAGTGTAGTCAAGGCCTGCAAAATACACATATCTGTGTTACACACCCTCCTAATGAATACGACATCAACATCAAACCATGACGAGTGTTGTTGCAATGCTACTTTTGTCAATCATTATCACATAAGCTACTTACTTATTCAATGTCTATATCCAAGTACACTCAGGCCAGTGTGTTCATACTGACTGACAGTAGACCTTTAAAATATCTCAGCAGCCCACTCTGAATTTTCATACATTCAGATGACATTATATAAAGTACCCGTTTTTACCTGGAGAATTGTTTAACTTCTTCAGTGGAGAGCTGCTGCACTGCAGAACAATGTTTCATGCCAGTGCTACAATACTACAACAATAAGTAGGGTCTTTACTAGGCACATGCAGTTTGCTGGGGACTTTGTATTTGTATTTGAACTAATGCTCTTATTGAGGGTTTAACATCTGCCAATTGCCATTCATGGGGCCTTAATTGACATTGGCAATGGCTTTGTGACATGTTTGTCTCCGTCAGGCATCTGTGTGGCCTTAGCAAAGTCATTTACTATACATGTTAGGTCTATAACAGGCAAGTGTTGTCACGCTCGTCGGGAACAGAGGAGGACCAAGGCGCAGCGTTGAATGCGAACATATTTATTTAATTAATGATCACACGATCAAAAACAACAAAACGATGACGTGACAGTCAATGGTCAAACACAAACCAACACGAACAAGAAACCACAATGAATGAATGCCTAACGGCTACCTAAGTATGACTCCCAATCAGAGACAACGAGCTACAGCCGTCTCTGATTGGGAGCCACCCTGGCCAACATAGATATACACCAACTAGAATCAACACACATGAAAACTCACACCCTGGCTCAACATACTAGAGTCCCCAGAGCCAGGGCGTGACAGTACCCCCCCCCTAAAGGCGCGGACTCCGACCGCGCCAACCAAATACCACAGGGGAGGGACCGGGTGGGCACTCCGCCTTGGCGGCGGATCCGGCTCCGGGCATGATCCCCACTCGCTCTCTAACCCCCCAAAGTACCCCTGGTCCGGTCTGGCCCTGCTGACCGGAGCTGGACTGCACACTGGTGGAGCGGATTGCTCTAGCTCCGGCGTGAAGCAGCTGACCCGTGCTGAACCAGGCACCAGTGGAACAGGCACGGGCTGTGCCGGACTGACGCACGCACACCACTGGCTTGGTGTGGGGAGCAGGAACGGCCCGAGCCGGGCTGCTAAACGCACCCTGACTTGGTGCGGGGAGCAGGAGCGGGCCGAACCGGGCTGACGAAACGCACCACTGACTTGGTGCGGGGAGCAGGAACGGGCCGAGCCGGGCTGATCGAAGCGCACCACTGACTTGGTGCGGGAGCAGGAACGGGCCGAGCCGGGCTGACGAGTGCACCACTGACTTGGTGCGGGAGCAGGAACGGGCCGAGCCGGGCTGACGGGCGCACCACTGACTTGGTGCGGGAGCAGGAACGGGCCGAGCCGGGCTGACGGGCGCACCACTGACTTGGTGCGGGGAGCAGGAACGGGCCGAGCCGGGCTGACGAGCGCACCACTGACTTGGTGCGGGGAGCAGGAACGGGCCGAGCCGGGCTGGACGAGCGCACCATTGGCCTGGTGCGGGGAGCAGGAACAGGCCGGACCGTACTGGGGACACACACCACTGGTCCTACGCAGGGATCTGGAATGGGCCGGACCGGACTGGTAACACACCCCAGTACCTCTCGCCGTGCCTCTACACCTTCCATCCCCTCTTCGACCAGTGGCCCCCGTAACCTGGCGGCCTCCTGGACACGCTGCTTGGTCCAGTCTTGGTGGTTTCTTGTTCGTGTTGGTTTGTGTTTGACCATTGACTGTCACGTCATCGTTTTGTTGTTTTTGATCGTGTGATCATTAATTAAATAAATATGTTCGCATTCAACGCTGCGCCTTGGTCCTCCTCTGTTCCCGACGAGCGTGACAGAAGAAACCACCAAGACTGGACCAAGCAGCGTGTCCAGGAGCCATCGCCAGGGAGATCTCTAGCAGATCTCCTTCGCCTCCTCGACTGGGTCAAGCCGGGTGGGGAAGAGAAGGGCTTGACATGGAAGCAGAAGGGCGAAAGGCTGGCGAGGGACATGGAGACCTGGTCCACGGGTAGGAGAGACGCCCAGAAATTTTTTTAGGGGGCTAACGCCGTGGGACGACGGGCCAGCAGGAGACCGCGGCAGAGCGGCCCAGCGGGTTGGCAGAGGAGGCCGCCAGGTTACGGGGGCCACTGGTCGAAGAGGGGATGGAAGGTGTAGAGGCACGGCGAGAGGTACTGGGGTGTGTTACCAGTCCGGTCCGGCCCATTCCAGATCCTGCGTAGGACCAGTGGTGTGTGTCCCCAGTATGGTCCGGCCTGTTCCTGCTCCCGCACCAGGCCAATGGTGCGGCGTCGTCAGCCCGGCTCGGCCCGTTCCTGCTCCCCGCACCAAGTCAGTGGTGCGCTTCGTCAGCCCGGGCGCGCCCGTTCCTGCTCCCCGCACCAAGTCGGTGGTGCGCTCGTCAGCCCGGCTCGGCCCGTTCCTGCTCCCCGCACCAAGTCAGTGGTGTGTTTCGTCAGCCCGGTTCGGCCCGCTCCTGCTCCCCGCACCAAGTCAGGGGTGCGTTTCGTCAGCTCCGGCTCGGGCCGTTCCTGCTCCCCCACACCAAGCCAGTGGTGTGCGTCGTCAGTCCGGCACAGCCCGTGCCTGTTCCACTAGTGCCTGGTTCAGCACGGGTCAGCTGCTTCACGCGCGGAGCTAGAGCAATCCGCTCCACCAGTGTGCAGTCCAGCTCCGGTCAGCAGGGCCAGACCGGACCAGGGGTACTTTGGGGGGTTAGAGAGCGAGTGGGGATCATGCCCGAGCCGGATCCGCCGCCAAGGCGGAGTGCCCACCCGGTCCCTCCCCTGTGGTATGGTTGGCGCGGTCGGAGTCCGCGCCTTTAGGGGGTACTGTCACGCCCTGGCTCTGGGGACTCTAGTATGTTGAGCCAGGGGTGTGAGTTTTCATGTGTTGGTTCTAGTTGTTGTATATCTATGTTGGCCAGGTTGGTTCCCAATCAGAGACGGCTGTAGCTCGTTGTCTCTGATTGGGAGTCATACTTAGGTAGCCGTTAGGCATTCATTCATTGTGGTTTCTTGTTCGTGTTGGTTTGTGTTTGACCATTGACTGTCACGTCATCGTTTTGTTGTTTTTGATCGTGTGATCATTAATTAAATAAATATGTTCTGCTTCTATGCTCAGTAGCCTAACCAATAGCCATATCACTTCTCAGTTACCGTAAATCAAGTATTCATTAACACATTCAGAAAAAAAAGTTATTTGTGTTACCATACCAAGCACAGGAATGGTAACTTTTAAAATTTAAAGTTTAAGTGATGGAGGTGAAGTCAATGTTCTAATGTGAATAAAATGACAGATGTTTCATTTTATATTGGAACACTTTTTATTCATCAAGATACAATAATGTACAAATCCTGGATGTTTAATATAGCATATTTATGGACTAGAGTAAATCGTCTCACCAAATGCTCTGTAGTTGTAACGTAGTCATACCCACTCCAGCCATAGGCTATGCAAGCACATCGCTACATATTTTATTTATTTAATTGCATTCATCCATTAAGAAGCGGTATGAAGGATGATCTTAGTTGTTGGCACATTATTTCATTTGTTTAAATCCCATATTAGCCTAATAATTAGGTGCAAGTGCATATGCTGAATAGCCTATTCGGATGGCATCATCAGTTGGCTTCATAACAGGAAACGTCAATGCACTTTTTACAGACAATAGCAAATGTTGTCTCCCAATATAAAAACGAATTTGAAACCAACATGAAAACAACTTCACGTTTTATGCAGGGCCTATCACAAGGTTTGGACAAACAGTTAGCCTAGCCCTAGCCGAAACGCGCGAATGGATAACGGTTTCTCGATGTTGGTTTTGCAAGCCATAGCCCGATTATTCATTATCATAACCCCGCTATGGCATAGTTTTCGTTCACCGCTCACTCAAGCCATGTTTTTCAAACTGAACTGTGTTTGTATAAGTGTCTGTTTATGAATTTGCATGGTATTATTTTGAAGCTTGTCTCGGCTACTGAGAAGGCAAGGAATACAATCCGCTTTTCTCAACTCCTCCTTCTTCTCCATCTATTCTTCGGGACACTGAATCAACAGGTTTCCGACGTTATAAGAGAAGCCAAAAAAGTTGGATAATGTTGTGACAGCGATCGAAACCACCCAAAGTCCTTGAAACATTCCCACAAAACTATAAAAGTATAATATTATAGGCTGTGAAAAATAATACAGATACCGTCGCAACATTTACCGCGCCAGCGGCTGAGAATGTAGCCTTTACAATAGCAACATGTTGCTCACAAATCCGAACTCGGGATTCAGCGTTATCTTTGTATCCAAAACGCTTAGCCTAGCCTATTAACTTTTAGCTAGTTAAATGCATTGAAATTAGTGTTTTAGGAACGAAGGAAACTTACATAGGCGTTGACCCTTGTCTGACTGCTGACACAGGACGTATCTTGCCTGTCCTGTTGTCCTTCGGCTAACTGCGCATAGACTGAGTTTAAAGATGGGGCGTACTTGTAACTCGATCTTCTATATACATTTGCAGCAATAGCGGCACGGAGAGTTGAGCTCGAGGGAGAGACCGCCGAGGTTTATCTGGAGATCACAAGCGCCGCTTGGTGGATACCATGACAACTAGGACTAAAGTGCAGTCTGCTGTGCTACAAGTCATCTCAAGTATTGCACTCAGACTAGTTTATTTTACGCCTGCTACGTTAGGTTACACTCAGACATACGTGATTGGGGATTTTGGGGGTATTGCAAAAAGCATGTCTGCAATTGCATGCACTAAAATCCCATGCATAAATATTATAATGGGAATATTGGGGGATTTCCAATGCAATGTAACAACACATGCTTTCACAATGTTGCAGGTAACATCAATGCTTGAAGAAATGGTCACTTGCAAGAATGTTAAATCAGGGTCCCCACTCTTATCTATTTGTCAAAACATAGATAACAGCTCTTTATCTTTCCATCTGTTCTTCACATTATGAAGTATTGATCGCCTCTGCTATTCTGATTACTGGCAAAGTAGGGGTCCTGAAACCTATTCAACTTGGTGCAGAATAGTTTCCCAATACACTTCCGTACAAATGCCTATCAATAAAGACAAGAGCCTTAAATTATAGACACTAATGATTGTATAGTACTTAAACATAATGTTTACCATACGTATTTACCATTATCTCAAATCATTCAACTTATAGCTGCATCTAGAGCCATTGCTGTATTTGCTAGTGCACTTCCAGCACTATTGTCAATTCTCTCTCTCGCTCTCTCTCTCTCTAACACACACACACACAGACACACACACACACACACATTCCAATTCCAGGCACTTGCGACCAAAATACAAACGGCCTGCATTGGCCAAGCGCAGATGAGCATGCAAATGTGGGGGCATTATGTGAGTTAAATAAAGGTTAAATAAAAGAAAATAATAAAAGAAAAAATGTGATCGCGATGTGAAATTTTTTTAGTATTTATGCTCAGCAGACACCTTGGAAAGGACACATCGTGCTGTTTAGAGCTTCTGTCTGTGTCCTGTTTATAGAATTATGTGCTCCATTTCAGACCCAGATGTGCCAAGCTTATAAAAATGTTATATGAGAGAGAGATGTTACTCAAAGTTAAATGTATCAAATGCCTGTGGGGACACACTCCTTTTTTGCCTGTAAAATGTTGGTTTCCTTGTGGGAAGATGAAGATTGTTAATTAATTAATTCATCTATCGATTTGTTAATTCATTCATTTGTTAATTCATCCATCTATGTGGGTATTAATCAAACTTGAATTTGAACTAGAATCATGCATTCCCACTCAATGAAATGTAGGCTACTAATATAATTAAACACTTGTATGTATGTTTTATGATTAGGGGAGGCATTTGTGTACTGTTGTTCCACTGATCAGGGCAGCAGCTCAACTATGTAGATAGTGTGGTTGGATTTGAGGTGGTTACTTGCCTGAGACCTGAAAACATGTGTTAACCCCCTGAGGTAATGCCTAGGCTTTAGATCAGCGGGCTAACGCTATCTTGTCGTAGTGCAGAAGGTGCACACCTTGACATTGGTTTCTACATGATTGGCATTGTCTAATGCAGCTTGGTTAAATCGTGCCTATATCATCATGGCACATAATAGCCATTATTATTTCAGAAATCCTATCTAATTGCTGAGGAAATAACTGCCATCATGTCACCTATTGGGCTAGAATGGGAACTGTCTCTTGTCAAATCTGCCAGCTCATCCAATGATTCCCCCACTTTCGTCTTGGCCTCCTATTGGTTGATACATTAAACTGTCAAGGACTCTGAAATGCATGACTGAACAAGAATGTTCTGTTTTCAGAGCAACATTGATTGGAAATGGGTTTTGTCTTCAGAGCTATTTAGCAAAAAAGTGTCTGACATTATCTCAATTCACACTTGAATATGGAGAAACTGTATCATAAGGGTGACAAAACAGTTTGGCAAACCACCATATGTTAGGACCTTTTGTATCACCCTTTATGTGAGGCTTGGCTTATAAATTATTTATAAAAATGCTCTACAAAGTCTACCAGTTGTTCATGTAAAATGGGACTGTATTGTATGTGCAACTCTTGTAGCCATGTTGCTCATCAATGACCCTTGCTGAACACTCATCCCAGTGCAGTATTTATGTTATTTTCTTGATTATTTGTTGTTTAAGGAGTTTGTTATACGTGTATATGTGGATGACTGGACTTCATTTCAACCTTCACAGTTCAAAATACACTAAAACTATATCAATAACTATGTTGTTTTGACAGCAAATGTGAGTGAATTTGTTTAATTTATTTAAAAGACTGTATACAAATATCCCTGTCAATATTTATGGCCTGTTTGATAATCAACAATGTTATATCTCTGTCACGGTTTCGGCCGAGGCGGCTCCTTCTCCTCGTTCGGGCAGGCTTCGGCGGTCGTCGTCTCCGTCTTCGTTTTGTGTGAGAGAGTCCTGCACGTTGTGCGTATGTACTTTGGACTGTTCCAGTGTACGCTTGTTTCGCCTGGGGCCTGTTGCCGTGTTGGCTTGTACTGTCGGACTTCACTAAAGACATTTGTTTTTTTGAATCTCTGTGTCCTGCGTGTGATTCCACGTTCCCTCTACACTCAACCCTGACAATCTCCCTCCGACGTTCATTGAGTTGATAGCTTTAAACAAGGGCATGCCATTTCAAGTGATACACCACATTTCAAATTGATTATGAAATTCTGACTCACTGAGAACAAAGGCATGAATTGGTCTGTCCACATGGTGTTATGTTTGTCTTTTGGTGTTAGGAAGGCCGTCACAATGGATGTTGCAGTGAGGAGGTAGACGTGATGTTCCCATTGCAATATAAGGGCTTTTATTAGTGGAGAAGCTAAAGGCGGCAAACTTCTGTAACACATATTTACAACAAAAATAACAAGCATGCCGTAGACTTTTGACAGGAAACATCTAAACTATATACACTACCATTCAAAAGTTTGGGGACACTTAGAAATGTCCTTGTTTTCGAAAAGAAAAGCAATTTTTTTGTCCATTAAAATAACATCAAATTGATCAGAAATACAGTGTAGACATTGTTAATGTTGTAAATGGCTATTGTAGCTGGAAATGGCTGCTTTTTAATGGAATATCTACAGTGGGGAGAACAAGTATTTGATACACTGCCGATTTTGCAGGTTTTCCTACTTAGAAAGCATGTAGAGGTCTGTAATTTTTATCATAGGTACACATCAACTGTGAGAGACGGAAAATCCAGAAACTCACATTGTATGATTTTTAAGTAATTAATTTGCATTCTATTGCATGACATAAGTATTTGATACATCAGAAAAGCAGAACTTAATATTTGGTACAGAAACATTGGTTTGCAATTACAGAGATCATACGTTTCCTGTAGGTCTTGACCAGGTTAGCACACACTGCAGCAGGGATTTTGGCCCACTCCTCCATACAAACCTTCTCCAGATCCTTCAGGTTTCGGGGCTGTCGCTGGGCAATACGGACTTTCAGCTCCCTCCAAATATTTTCTATTGGGTTCAGGTCTGGAGACTGGCTAGGCCACTCCAGGACCTTGAGATGCTTCTTACGTAGCCACTCCTTAGTTGCCCTGGCTGTGTGTTTCGGGTCGTTGTCATGCTGGAAGACCCAGTCACGACCCATCTTCAATGCTCTTACTGAGGGAAGGAGGTTGTTGGCCAAGATCTCGCGATACATGGCCCCATCCATCCTCCCCTCAATACGGTGCAGTCTTCCTGTCCCCTTTGCAGAAAAGCATCCCCAAAGAATGATGTTTCCACCTCCATGCTTCACGGTTGGGATGGTGTTCTTGGGGTTCTACTCATCCTTCTTCTTCCTCCAAACACGGCGAGTGGAGTTTAGACCAAAAAGCTCTATTTTTGTCTCATCAGACCACATGACCTTCTCCCATTCTTCCTCTGGATCATCCAGATGGTCATTGGCAAACTTCAGATGGGCCTGGACATGCGCTGGCTTGAGCAGGGGGACCTTGCGTGCGCTGCAGGATTTTAATCCATGACGGCGTAGTGTGTTACTAATGGTTTTCTTTGAGACTGTGGTCCCAGCTCTCTTCAGGTCATTGACCAGGTCCTGCCGTGTAGTTCTGGGCTGATCCCTCACCTTCCTCATGATCATTGATGCCCCACGAGGTGAGACTTGCATGGAGCCCCAGACCGAGGGTGATTGACCGTCATCTTGAACTTCTTCCATTTTCTAATAATTGCACCAACAGTTGTTGCCTTCTCACCAAGCTGCTTGCCTATTGTCCTGTAGCCCATCCCAGCCTTGTGCCGGTCTACAATTGTATCCCTGATGTCCTTACACAGCTCTCTGGTCTTGGCCATTGTGGAGAGGTTGGAGTCTGTTTGATTGAGTGTGTGGACAGGTGTCTTTTATACAGGTAACGAGTTCAAACAGGTGCAGTTAATACAGGTAATGAGTGGAGAACAGGAGGGCTTCTTAAAGAAAAACTAACAGGTTATTAATTACTTAAAAATCATACAATGTGATTTTCTGGATTTTTGTTTTAGATTCCGTCTCTCACAGTTGAAGTGTACCTATGATAAAAAATTACAGACCTCTACATGCTTTGTAAGTAGGAAAACCTGCAAAATCGGCAGTGTATCAAATACAGTGTACAGAGGCCCATTATCAGCAACCATCAGTCCTTTGTTCCAATGACACGTTGTGTTTGCTAATCCAAGTTTATCATTTTAAAAGGCTAATTGATCATTAGAAAACCCTTTTACAATTATGTTAGCACAGCTGAAAACTGTAGTGCTGATTAAAGAAGCAATAAAACTGGCCTTCTTGAGACTAGTTGAGTATCTGGCAGTGGCGGCTGGCCGATAGAGGGCGCTAGGGCGCCGCCCCCTTAAATAAAATTATTTTAAAAAATAAAATAAAAAATAAATAAAAATAATAATAATAATAATAAAAACATCAGTATGTCAATATTTGTGTGTTTGAAATATGGAATGCACACAGTAATATGTGTAAGATATGATAGAAAATCATATTCGCAACCTTTCCTCTGCCTGTCAAACGCCTCGTCAGCTCTGGGCGATACAGAAAGTGCCCCGAGGAGGCGGGTCTACGTAGCAGTTAAGCCAATTGCTAATTTAAGATATGAATGTATGACATAAAATGTAGCCAATCAGCGATCTTAAATCGAATCCAAGGAGGGCGATTATTTTATCGCCCCAAGCTCGCCCCTGATAAAATAAGGACCGGGCTCCAGTGGCGCCATTTTTACTAGACGACAATGGCGAGCGCAAACGTTACTCCTCCAAGACCCAACCCTAACTCGGTGAAATCTCTCCTCCAAGATCCGTTTGAGAGGAGAACTTTGTCAGAGAAAGTTCGGGTGAAAGAGCTGGGCCCAGATCAACCTGACCTCTCAATCAGACAGCAGGCTAGCGAGAAAGGGAAGCAGTATATGCGCGGCTTCTCCCGTAGCTGGTACACCAGGAAGGCTTGGCTAGCTGGGTGCACTGATGATAATGCTTTATTTTGCTTTCCGTGCTTGCTTTTTAAAACGACGGGGTCAGATTCAGCATGGACAGGTACCGGAGTGAGGGATATGAAGCACCTGTCAGAGAAGGTAAAGAAACATGAGAACACCAGGGCACACATGGACAACTCTGTAAAGCTAGCTGTATTAGGAAGGGGTGAACATTGCTACGCAGCTGGATGACGGCCACAGGATTGCGGTGAGGAAACACAATGAGGAGGTGGATAAAAACAGGCACATTCTATCCAAAATTATCGATTGTGTGAAGTTCTGTGGGGCTTTTGAGTTGGCCTTGCGTGGGCACGAGGAGACTGACTCCTCGGACAACCCCGGCATTTTCCGGGGCTTAGTGGATTTTGTTGCCTCCCTCGACAGTGTGCTGGAGGAGCACCTGAAGACAGCTACCGTTTTTAAGGGCACGTCAAAGACGATACAGAACGAGCTGTTGGACTGTATGCTGTCAGTGCTTAAGGATTACATCCTGGAGGAAGTAAAGAGTGCTGATTTTATCGCCATTCAAGCTGACGAGACGACTGACGTTTCCACCCACTGCCAGTTGGTGCTTGTGATACGCTACATCGATGCTAAAAGTAACGTCCCAAGAGCGTTTTTCGAGTTCATTTTGATCGAGAACGCAACCGCCCGACACCATCGCTACAGCGCTGCTGGAGAGGCTCAGCACCATACTCTCACATGGACAAAAGGCCAAACTTATTGCCCAGGCTTACGACGGAGCAAGTGTGATGAGGGGAGCCACCGGCGGAGTGCAGCGTAAAATAGTGGATGTGTACGAAAATGCGCACTACGTCCACTGCTATGCACATCAGCTGAACCTCATCATGCAGCAGGCTACTTCACGCATCCCCAGGATCGGCACTTTCTTTTCCGACCTTGCAGGATTTTCTGCTTTCTTCTCCAGGTCTCCCAAGCGAACCACCGTGCTTGACGAAGTGGTTGCGCATAGACTCCCAGAGCCTCTACAACACGGTGGAACTTCCACAGTCGCGCTGTAAACACTGTGTACGAGTACAGGGATGACCTCCTAACGTGTTTCCAGACCATCAGAGACTCTGGGAACTTTGATGCCCCGACTGTCAGAGAGGCGGGGGCTTTGTGAGGATGCTCGAAGACGAGGCTTTCTGTTTTTCCTGGCACTGTTCCACAAGATCATGCCAAATGTGGACATGCTTTTCAGCCAGCTGCAGAAGAGGAACATCGACCCTGTCTTCATTAAAGCACTTGTCCAGAGGTTCACAGACAGCATGCTAACAATCAGGTAAATAACTATATTTACTATTGGCTGATAAAGATGTTGTTAGAAAGATGAATAGTTCACTTACAACAGTTTAAAAGCCTAAATGTGTCTGGTCATCAAAGTGAGTGATTATCATAGAGCCGTCACAATTATATTTGTTTTAGTATTTTAAAAGGAAAGAGAAGACACAATCAGACGTTGATAATAATGCAGGAAAGTACTACACAGTTTGTAATAATTATTCAGGTGTCCACCAGGTCAATTTCTAGAAGAGGCCTAGTTGTTATTGAAGATTAACTTTATTGCTAAGTGCACAGCAGAACAAAATGATGTTGCATCCCTCTCACAAATGTAATAGAAAAAGGCTTTAAAACGTAATAACATCAGTTAATTATGTACATCACAGGTTAAAAGCAGTTACTAGACATAGTTTGTGTGTATATACACACTATCTGTCTGTCTGTCTGTCTGTCTGTCTATATATATATATATATATATATATATATATATATATATATATATATATATATATAAAAGTCACTGGTTGTGTGTTGAGGGGGAATTACAGTGAGTTAAGAAGTCTGATTGCAAGTTATCAAATTAAACTTTATTTTTTTGGACCCAGGGCCTCAATTCCCTCTTTGTGTGGGGACAGCGCATCTGACGAGCAGCAACAGCCCATCAAGCGACGGAGGATGCTGGGACCAGGAGAACAACAGAGGTTGGCTATAGAGGTAAGTTGTGATGTAATTGTCAGTGTTTCCCCCTAGAACTTTTTTCAGGCCTGGTAGTATGTAGCCAAAACCCTGAACAATCAGCACCTTGGTAATCATATACTTGAGTTGGACATAGGCATGTGTCAGTCAGGATCACTTGCATCAAAATAGCTTAATTGCACATTAAAGCTGATGATGTATCTTTTACAGGTATGTGATACCATCCTGAGTCATGCCAAATAGAGGTTCTCCTTCACCCAGCACCTCATCAGCGCAACACTATTGCACGGAGAGTTGTTCCCACAACACAGTGTGAAGTTCCCCGATACAGCGCTTGAAACAACCGTGGAGGCGTACCCCATGTTGAACAAGGCCAAGCTCAAAACCGAACTGTCCCTCATCTATGAGAACAGTGAGTTCAAGGCTTGTAGTGGTGCAGTGCCCCTGTACCAGTTCTTCATGGAGAACAACCTTCAGAGCACTTTCACAGAGACTGCCAGCCTCCTCAAGATCCACATCACCACACCCATGACAACTGCTGAGTCAGAAAGGTGCTTCTCTACACTGAAAAGGATCAAGACCTTCCTGAGAAACAGCATGACACAGGATCGCCTGAACGCTCTGGCCATGCTCTCCATGGAGAAGAAACTTGTCAGGGACATTCCTGACTTTAATCAAAGGGTCATTGAGAGGTTTGCCACTCAGAAGGACAGACGGGCAAAATTCCTGTACAAATAAGATGACAGACACACACACACAGAGCAGCTCTGGCCGCATGTTTCTTTGTATATAGTTGACCTTAGCATAAAAAATCCAGTTATATATGGTACTCTAGAAAGTCTTAATAGTGTCTTTGCTAATATTACTGTATATATGTTGTTTTGTATCAATTAATTGTTGCAGTTCTGGAGCACATTAACAATTAGTCACATTTAGTATGATCATAAAATACTGTATGCTATTCTTCCAGTCAAAGGTTTGAGTTCATCCACTTGATATCCATTTCTATATTATACATCCTTTTATACAGTGTAAGATTTCCTATAAACTTTATAATAATTTCATGTTATTGTCCACTTTCCACTCTGTTCTGACAGCATGCCTGTTGCGTTGCCTGTTTACTACCAATGGTGAAAAGTTCACTTTAAATGCAAATGAAAGGCTTGGGTTTGTGTAATATGTTTTTGTGTAAGAATGCCTCAACTTTTTAATATTGGCATTAAATAATTACTGAATGTTTCACTGAGCACTGCTGTCCTGCAGTTTGTGTTAAAATATATCGCGATGGTTACAGGAAAAAAAAAGTATGGCACAGCCCCACCGAGAATATTTTTCACCAGCCGCCACTGGTATCTGGAGCATCAGCAATTGTGGGTTCGATTGCAGGCTCAAAATGGCCAGAAACAAATAACTTTCTTCTGAAACTCATCAGTCTATTCCTGTTGAGAGAACCAGTCAAGCTTGAGACAATTGTACCGTTAATATTCCGCCAACAAACGGGTTCCTGTCCAGACCAGTGAGCACGGTTACATGAACACAATAATGTCATTTTTGTGGATAGTCAGATTAATATAATAGTTTGTTTAAAATGTTTACATGCATTGCAAGAAGAACGATTTCCCAAATAATCCTGTTTACATGGACACATCTGAAATCAGGCTACTGATAGAATGTTTGATCAATGCAGAAAATAGCCAATAAAAATAACGTTCTACCACAGTGAACTTGTTATTTTTGCAAAGACTATTTGATTCTGAGTTCGGACATATAAAGTATGTATGTGAAAACTATTTATAAGATGCATACTTAAAATGTTCTCACTTCACTTCGCATAAGAGGGAGGGATGCGCTACCTGGTGCTGGCACATGCGCAGATTAAATACACCACTGGAATGCCGATTAAGCTATTTACATGTCCTAATAATTCTAAAGATTGCTCAGAAAACCAGGTGTTTTAATCGCCGTATGCGTACTTCCATAATGACCTTACGCCGATTAAGATAAGCAGAGTAAGGTGTTTACATGACTAATGTCATACTCGGCATTCTGCCATAATCAGTTTAATATCGAATTATTAGTGCGCATGTAAACGTGCTCAGTAGTGTCACAGCTCTCCCTCTCTGTGTACCACGTGAGTTGCGTCAGCCAGGCTACTGACTGTCAGCATCAGACTACAAACTGCATTGTTTTTCACAAATTCTTTCATTTACATTTACATTTTAGTCATTTAGCAGACGCTCTTATCCAGAGCGACTTACAGTTAGTGAATGCATACATTTTTCATACTTGCCTCCCGTGGGAAACGAACCCACATCCCTGCCGGCCAAACCCTCCCCTACCTTGGACGACGCTGGACCAATTGTGCGCCGCCCATGGGTCTCCCGGTCGCGGCCGGCTGCGACAGAGCCTGGAACAACAAAAACAACTGCACATTCACACATTTTAACACAATAAGCAGACAACTAAGCTTCCAGTTGTTTCAGCACTTTAAGCATTCAGCACTATTAAAGTCAACACTCAAGATGAAATTTCTTGCAAGCATAAATAATGGGATTGTCTCCTGCTTTATTGGGTTTCCTTCATGTCCCCATAAGGCTTAATTTTCCTAAATAGCTTTATATTTGGCATAGTTTCGCAGCGGCATGTTAAGTTTGTGCATTGAGCTTTTATGGTTCCATGCATCACTTTATTATGTTCAATTATGATAGTGTCTCAGGTGCTTAACTGTCTGTGTTGGGTAAACCCCACTGTTGGCAGCTGTATTTGGCAGGAACACACACACAATTATACATTGTCCAGTAACTCAATGGTTGTTTTTACAAGTAATAAGACATGTAAATGTGCCCTTGTCTATTCACAAATGACTAAATAATGGTATCCTCCCCTCAATGTAGCTCACTATTGTAAATCTAGTCACTACAGCTCCATATAATCACCATACCACATAACTCACTGGGCATACACTGGTTGAATCAACGTTGTTTCCACGTCATTTCAACTAAATTACGTTGAACCAAACGTGGAATAGATGTTGAATTGACGTCTGTGCCTAGTGGTAAGGCTGCAAGTGTGGCGGAGGGGGCCTGAGTTAGTAACATGATGCAGCAGCAGGACACACGCCTCTGTCTCTCTCAATCTCTCCTTCTCTTGCAATTGGCACCCTATTACCTATTTACTGCACCACATTTGACCAGGGCCTATAGGGCTCTGTTCAAAAGTAGTGAACTATAGAGAATATGGTGCCATTTGGGATGTAGCCTTATTTGCTATGGTGTTACATGGAGACCTATACTATTCAACTGTCTTGGTCTAATTTGTGTCTCTGAAATGTGTGATGGTACAAGATCTCAGATGTGGTGACATTTCCATAAGTGGTATGACATTCACGTTATTGTTTGTGGAATATGTTATTGTGCAGACCCTTTACTCAGTACTTTGTTGAAGCACCTTTGGTAGAGATTACAGCCTAGAGTCTTCTTGGGTATGACGCTACAAGCTTGGCACACCTGTATTTGGGGAGTTTCTCCCATTCTTCTCTGCAGATCCTCTCAAGCTCTGTCAGGTTGGACGGGGAGCGTCGCTGCACAGCTATTTTCAGTTCTCTCCAGAGATGTTGGATCGGGTTCAAGTCCAGGCTATGGCTGGGCCACTCAAGGACATTCAGAGACTTTTCCCGAAGCCACTCCTGCGTTGTCTTGGCTGTGTGCTTAGGGTCGTTGTCCTTCTGGAAGGTTCTCCCATCTCCACAGAGGAACTCTAGAGCTCTGTCAGAGTGACCATCGGTGGACTCCAATCAAGTTGTAGAAACATCTCAAGGATGATCAATTGAAACAGGATGCACCTGAACTCGATTTTGAGTCTCATAGCAAAGGGTCTGAATACTTATGTAAATAAGGTATTTCTGTTTTTTATTTTTAATACAAACTGTTTACGCTTTGTCATTATGGGGTATTGTGTGTAGATTGCTGAGGATTTAAAAAAAATCAATTTTAGAATAAGGCTGTAACATAACAAAATGTGGAAATGTCAAGGGGTCTGAATACTTTCCGAAGGTACTGTATGTATCTAATCCCCCCATTTGAAGGTGTCATAAGTTTGATGTAGTCATTGCGTGCTAGGAATACGGGACCAAATACTACACTTTTGACTGCTTTAATACACTATAAGTGAATTTGTCCAAATAATTATCAAAATACCGTCAAATACAATGTGACATTCTGTACTGTCACCTCATATGAAACATTTGATCTAACATAAAAAATGCTGGAGTAGAGAGACAAATTAAAAGTTTTAGCTCCACTGTCCAAATAAATACTTTTTCAAACACTGGTACAGATGTAGGCTCTTAATTTGAGCCAGTCTCCTACAGCAGGTAAATAATCCTGCAGCAACAGGAAATGTGAATTATTATGTGGATTATAATTAGGCTAGGGTACATTTTTTGTAAGGGTTGATACATTTTTTCTTTGGGCAAATCAACTGACATTTTAAAGTGGAAATTTAAAAAACATTCAACCTTGAATAAACTACAAGTTTGCATTTTCTGCTGTGCAGGAACATTTTCAGCAACAAAAGAGTGATCAAATTAAGAACCTACAAATGTACAGTAATGACATCCACCTTTGGTCAGCGCACTAACTGCAGAAACCATTTGCATCTTGGGTGCATGGCAAGCAGTGCCGGCTAAAGATAACACTTCATCTTTTCAAATGCAAGCCCTGTTGAAAAATGTACCACTGCCTGCACTAGTTCAAGGTGTACCATTTTTTATATTTTAGTCATTTAGCAGATGCTCTTATCCAGAGCGACTTACAGTTAGTGAGTGCATACATTTTCATACTGGTCCCCCGTGGAAATCGAAACCACAACCCTGGCGTTGCAAGCGCCATGCTCTACCAACTGAGCTACAAGGGACAGTGTACCAGTATACTTAATATGAATGTGCGTCACTATCAAAGTCTACACATCATTGATATTGTATGTTTAAAAAAAAGAGGTCTATTGGTGATTGATTTTGAAACAATTATAATTAATTTAATTTAACATTTAAGAGGTGCAGACCTGCCATTTAACACACATTTTGTTTATTAATTTAATAATACATGTATCAATTCATAATCTGTATCTTTACATTTTCCAGATTGAAAACGTTCACAATCACACAATTTCAAACAATCTTAAAACGGTGTATTAGCCTACAGCTTTATAAGGTGAAAACTAAGAATTGTATAGGCTTATACCAACCAGTAGAGGCCTACGGTGTTGCTAGCAGTTGACAGTTGTCTCGTTTCCTCTTTTCCACAGCCTTACCAAGCAGTTTTAGGACGGACTTAGTCTGGTAAGGCTGTCTGTTACGCATAAATATTTTGAGTTACAAGCATATTTTCCTCACAAAATGTAATATGACTTTGACATGAGTCATTTAAGCATGATACAGGTAGAAGCTGCGTAGGTAGTTGGTTGCATTTTTATCCCATCTTTACTGCTAGGTGGAGCCCGAGTATATGGTGTGAGCTTCAATCCAGATCCGAGTTTTGCCTCTCGCCCTTCTCGCATTCTACCTTGAATCGAGTGAAGACCGCATTTCTCTCAGGCGGTGCTCCGAATTTGGTTTGTCATGCGCCGAGAGCTCAGCTTTGAAACAATTTCTCGAGTTCTTTGCCGTGGAGCTTTTCAAACAAGAGGCTAAATAAAATCTTTCGGATACAGTTTTTTTTTTTGTATAACATGTTACGCCTTTGAGGTTTTTCTTTAGGACATGATGTAGCCTAGCTACTGCACAAAAGAGGACGTGTTGTGTGCCACTGTTCAGGGACTGACATCTAGATAGAACGGGCTCCTTGTGTAGGCTTTCTCCCGCAATATCATCAGTAGCCTATAGGCTACACGGATCATACTACAGACATTTCCAGCTCTTCTACTAACTTACCGGACTCATGAAAGAATAGGCTATATCCTAAGCGGAGTTAATTATTAGGAATCGCGTTATTTTCCCTCGATCCTCTGAGTAGATTGAAATCTGCATGGTTCTCAGTACGCAAGTATCATAGCCTATACATTGGGGAAAGACTATTGTGTGAGCAATTTTATCACTTACACTTTCAATGGGATGACTACTTGAAGGGTATAATCGTTTCACCAGTATCATCTTCTAAAACACGGTAAGAATATTCTACTAAAATGTAGGCTAAATGATTTTGACTGCATCTGTATCTATATTTTGATGCGCATATGCACTTCAATTAGGCTGCCTGCGGTTTCTCCGATGTCCAATATTTGCGACATCGCTGAGTGTTCAATGCAATGTTTAGGCTAATGATATTATATGCTAGGCTATACCCCCCCCACATTTTTTTTGTTTATGCTACACTTGCATTTTTTAATAAACTTGTCGGCAGAATTTATTGGCTATGCAGTTTGCAATGAATTGCTTAGTCAAGATATCGATACTTTCTGGTGTCAGTTGCGGTGATTAACGAGCGTCGCTTAATTAAAGACAATAGGCTTTTTTCAACGAGCGCGTCCGTGCTGCTCTAGCCAAACGCGAGAACCGATGCTTACATTTCAAATAGTTTGGTGCACCATGGTTTATTATGAAGGGATGGTTGGAAATATGCACGTGCAAGGTGCGTTTTTCTGTTTCTCCATTCACAACCTTTCTGTCAGAGCATGTTGAAATGATGTGCAACGACTTTAACGTTGCTTTTGCGCAATGTGAAGTTGGATGATGAATGTAGGACTGTTGTCTATAGAGCATGCGCCAAAACCAGATTGGGCTAGAATGCTATTTATCGCAACAGTTTTTGACAAAACCATCCGTAGAGCTGTAAATGCAATGGAAACGCATGTATTGCAATGAATGAAGTTTGTGTTGTCTACCCTGCAAAACCGTTCAGTGAGTCCTGTACATGCCATGTCTGCTTGAAACAGTGGTTGTATACAATAAGATGTTCAAGGGAAAACGGATGAACGGAAATATCTGGAATAGGATGAAAATTGATGTGGTTTATAGGCAAATTTCCCGCATTTGGAATTCTGACAATTTTTTGTGCCACCATGCAAGTTAAAGGGGAAAAACTGACGCATTAACAGAGCAGAAGGAGACATCTGCATCTCACGAGAAAGGAAATGTAGGCTTATGAGCAACCAGAATTGGTTGCATTTATGTTGATAATCTCATTCCTTTTCACACTAGCAAAGGAATGCATGTTGGGCTAATTATATATTTATTTATCAAACATCACTTGCACAAGGAGCATAGGTTATATGTTTTCTTGTGTTGCATAATGTTATAGAAATGTATTTCAACTCATGCAATCTGCAATGATGGATTTTACATTGTGATTCCTGAGGTAGGCCAATCAACAACCGCTCTGAACACCTCTGCCTAACTACCATGAAGCTTACAGGCTTCTATAGGCTCTTGTCTGGAAATTGTGGGGGTTGAACACACAGTAGATACGCTTTGATTCATGCATATTAAATCTAAACTAGGAGAGGTAGCTTAGGCTAACATTTTGATCGGAACTTTTCTTAACCCTGCACAGCAGTGATCTTAGTTATCTTTTCTTCTGTCTCATTTCAATATCTTTTGTTATTTTGTCCTCAATGCCATTTTGAATTTGAAAAGGAATGGACTAACAGGAGTGACTGGCCATTGTGCGTGTGCAACATAAAACATTCCAATTAGGATCAGAGTCAGTAACATTAATTTATTTTGAATCCTTCCAATCAGTTAACAGTACCTTAGATCAATTGTGCGTTATTTCCCAGACATTCTACCAAGGGCTAGGCCTACTAGCGTACGCTTTTTTGTCGCTGACTCTGTCTCATCATCTGTGAAGTGCCCTCAAGGCGGTGAAACGTGATTACAGCAATGTCGTCAATGCAGTGGGTGTACGGTAAACATGCCCACAACAAAACTAACAGAGCCATCTACCTCAGACGGTGAAGACCTTGACATTCTCCCCCAAGAGGAATAACGAGAGGACAGTTGAAGCTTTCTGTCTAATTGGATGTCAACCTGTAGTTTACTTTCAATGTATCTTGTCTTTGCTTATCCAATGCCACGTCGTTCTTCATAATATTTGCTCCACAGCTGTGGACAAAGTGTCCCAACGGTAGTACGTCTGACGAATTTTACTTTGGACTATATTGAGAGATGCTGACCTTGCTTTACCTCTTGTTGTGGCGCCGCCCCATTGCAGTGCATTCTGGATGGCTGGCCTAATTAATTTACTTATGCAGTGAAGTCAACATGTCTGGAAAATTGATAATCCTGGCAGTAGCAAGAGTTGCTCTGTCTGTAAACTACCTTTTATTGCCAGAAAAAGGAGAGGGGGGCACATGGCACCCCAGAGCTGGTACAGAGGCTTACCTTTGTGAAGACAATCAGTAGGACCCTATGGTCATTACTGCTTTAGGTGTTCTAAGGCGTAGAAGGTGGTTTTTCACTAAAACCAAAGTTTATCTATTCATTTTGGGCTGGAATTCAATCAAACTGGTATATATAAATGAAAGGAAGGATTTTCGGGCAGTTTGATCAAATCAAACTGCATGTTTTTGAGATATCTAGGCCTAAATGGTCAAATTTGGAAGTCATTATTTAGTTGGGTTTAATAAGCAGTTATTTGAATCAAGGGTGCGGTGGATGGTTATCAATGTTTAATTCTATCCAGGTGGTCCCACCCATGTTTACAAGCCAGGCAGATAGCTATCTACTGAGAGCCTAATGTTTTAGTGAGCAGCTGTTGTATACAGGATATACACCTGACAAGGTCCGGCAATGATGTTGCTCGAACAACAAAGGTTTAACAAAGCCTTCATAAAACCTTCAGAAGGCCTATATAGATGCTTCACAAATAATTTATAAGCAAAGTCATACTATTAAGGTGTAATGATATTACCAGTACTTAAATCTATCTGGTGCATTGCCAAATGTTAAATACCCTTTTACTGTTTAGTATGACATTTGCTTATGAATGGTTTGTGAAGCATTATAAAGGTCCTTATAAAAGGTTATAGTACCTTATGAATGGTTTGCCCCTCAGGAAGGATGTTTTCCCTTGTCTGTCTTGTCTTTCGTTTTGTGGTCTTGACAAAGATGTTTTTCCTGAGACGTTTCTCTAACAAAGATGCAACAACTGGTTATCTCTCTTAACCCGGATGTATATAGGTTGGAAAGGCTCTTGCCAGCTCCACTTGAGGCTGTGGATGATGGAGGTCTTTATTCCGCATTGTCTCTCTGGACAGAGCTTCTGTCTTTGTTTTTATATTACTCTCATGATGTAAGCCCTCCCCTCTATTCGCTGCCTCACATTACCGCTAATGGCATCAATTTATAATGATACGGGTTAATTTGGTGCCCACAGTGAAAACTTTGGTTTTACCAAAACCAATCCTGTCTACTTCCATATGGGCTGACATTGCATTTCTTCCTCAGAAGCAATGTCATTTTGTGTGCTGTTGGACATTAATACGCAGCAGGTGGAATCACATTTGCCATTACAGTATGAATCGAGACATGAGCTCTTCAATTCTCTTCATCGGCTTAACTGTATAGGATATTACTTAATAGTTCCTCTGTTGTAAATTAAGGCTTTTAATGGAGTTTAAAAAGTACTGGCCTTGTATCGATTTGAATAGCCTAGTAAGGCTAGAGGCTACTAGGTTATGGAGGGTATTTAGATGCCTGTAAATTGCAGTGCACACACTCTCTCTCATGGTCTCACTCTAATCTTCCTCTTGCTACAGACTAGGCCTTCATTCTTTTCAGAGCTCAAATTAGTTGATAGCTTTAGGATGAGAGTTTGTGATTTATCTGAATATGAGTCGTCTTTGAACAAAGCCAATGGACACTTCCTGTACATCACATTCAGCCCTAAGACAACATTGCTGCTTGAGGTACAGTAAGGGAAGCTATTAAGTTGGGGGAGTGTTGAATGTTGAAGTGGGTTGATCACTAACTAGTGGAATATCTACTCAATCTATTTCCCTTGCCTGTTTGGGTGCGCGACATGGCTCATGTAACAGTATATACAGCTTATTGCACAGGTACATGTACAAACTGGTTTCGGGGGGTGAAATTCATATTGATCTCAGCGCCTGCATGTACGATCATCTGTTCTGCAATCAAAAGCCATTTGTTCATTGTGGCTTCTGCACCGACTGCCTTCTGTCTCCATGTACATTGTGTTTAATGAGGGAAATTAGTTTCTTTATAGAAGCCAGAAAAACAATTACAGGAAGAGAGGCGAAGCCAGCAGCACCTGGTAATTGTGTTTTTTGCCCCCCTCCCTTTCAACGCTTTCCCGACAAACCAAAATAACACTTAGGTCACACCAAATGTGGCTTGGAATTTTCAGCCAATTTGGTAATTGCCAAAGTTGGTGTTGGAATTGATTTTTGGGTTGCTGGATGGCATGAGGGGGGTAAATGCATGATTGACGACTTGGGCTTGTCAAAATTGGCCTTGGATCCCTACAGATTGCCGTATTCGGCTGCCGGTTGCATTGTTAGACATATGTGATTTTACCTAGAATAAAGGCTTTAGAAATGCTAGTGTAGCATCAATCATATTGCCTGACAACTCAATGAATACATACTTCACTCTGAGACTGCCATCGTTGAAGTTGTTTGTGGGGATGTCAAAATGAGGGGTGTTGTACAAAACAAAGTCATCAGCGATTGGATAATCTCTAACCAATCAGAGTATCAAAACCAGTGACACATTTTTTGAAACGCCTCTTTACCTACGTGTGTTCTGGCTCTGGCCCAACCCATTGGTTTCTGGGCCCAATCAGAAGGGTTAGAATGTTTGCGTTCTAGAAATCGTCGGAGAGGTACTCAGATCCAGACTCATTGCGGAGTAGAAACTAACGTCAGTGGGCTTTGCGTTTGGCCGAAGCAAGGAGTTTGGGTAGCCAGGCAATCAATCATGTCCTTTATGGATACAAATAGCCAGGTTTGGCTAAATCCTTGCATACAACCAGGTAGAATGACAGATGTCAAGAAAACAACAGTTAGGCTACCTGCCCAGACTCTCTCATACACACACACACACACACACACATTCATGTAGGCCAAAAAGGCCCCTGCTGCCAGTGTGTGGGCCTTGTATCTCTGGGGTCTCCAGGACAGGAGTGATCATGCTGTTAAGGTGAAACAGGCCGGGCTGCCGGGGCCCATCTGTGTCAGGAATGTGTCAAAGGAAGAAAAGAGAGGCAGAAATTGAAAAGAAAAGAACCATGGCCGTGGAAAGTAAAGGTCCTTGAGGCACGTCTCACTCAACACTTTCAGTGTCCGGGGCTACAAAGAGCTCGGACAGAAAGGTTGGGGTGAAAAGCTTTCACAAACTGTCAACAGAAGAATAGTCCAGTAGAAAACGAGGCTGTATTGAAGTGTCCAGAGCATTGTGGTGGATCCTTCCTCGATTGACATGTTTGAAAGATAGGGTTGCACAATTGGATGCTTGACGCTGCAGCTCGGAAAAAGTGATGACCTCAAAGTGTTTGAGTGTTTTAGAAGAAAATACCTAGAGGAAACACCATGGACGCGATACAAAACATAAGAGCCATTAAGGCCAAGGTTTGCTTTCAGGAAGTGACAAAAGGCATATTTGAGTCCCGTAGCTGTGGCTCTATATCGGAGGCAGGCGATTGCAAGGTCACAGTAGTGAGATGACAGGGGTTATTGTGGAACAAGTTAAGTGCTTCTGCATCAGCGTTTTGGCTCCGCTCTTAAGGGTTTTTGAGCAGTTTAAAACACAAGCACACATAGACACAGACAGATACACATTTGGTACCCTGTGAGTCATGTAGTGTTTTTATTTGTTTATTCTCTTGTCAGACAGGGAGGATAATGATGTGGTGTGTGGCAATGTGAGTGTGGTAGAAGACATACATTCATCCTGCCATCCCTCTCATTCGCTAACACCGCCATTGTTTCCATGGATAACCCCATTCTTCACCCGTATGACGGGGATTATCAAATTAATTCCAGCTCCTTTCTCTTTACCGAGTTTGCCCCCAAATGCGGTTGGGAAGAGGGTACGAGGGTAGGGGCTAGGGCTGGCACAATTACTGTATAACCGTGTAACCGATGAAGACGTCATGAAAATAAAATAATCTTTTTTTTTTGTGGAACGAACAGCTGACTGAAGACAGGATGGCCGGGCGTTCGTGCGATTGAGTCAGTTTCTGTGGTAACATGTACTCTTAACAACGTGATTAAACTTTGTTGCTCCTTGCTGAAACAAGCAAGGTGTTGTTGCAAATTAGTCTTCGGTTGCCTAAGCAACCCCCCCGCAGCAGCAGCACACGTAGAAATAGAATGATTAGAAATGTGCTTGGAACCTCTAACCCTGGCAATTTCACTGGTAAACTCATGGGTACACTCACAGTGGCTGACTGGTATAGTGATGCAATCATTTCCATGGTAATGTAGAATGTTAATTAAAATGATAACTGATGTAGCTCATGCAATGGAATGTATTTTTTGTAATTTCAGTTGACTTGAATCAACAAATCACAGCACATATTGGTATACACTTCCTGCTTTTACTTCCTGCTTTTCTCGCAATAGCCGCCAGTCCACTATTATGCCATCATTTATTTGAATCTGGACACCCATTCTATTCATTCTATTTCTATGGCAGCACATGCAGTCAGAACCAGAGGAGAGGAGAAAATGGGCATCTTAAAATTTGAACGATTATTACGGTGACCGCAGTCATTTGGCTGGCCAATAACCGTCATCCAATATTCCATGACCGTCACAGCCCTAGTAGGGGCCGATGATCGACCGTTTTCGGCAGAATGGAATTGTGGGGGATTTCGTGCCCATGAGTCTGCAGTGTTTTAAAAGAGCAGCTTGTGAATAGTCATAGCTGCTTCCAATAGGCTTGTCAACCAGACAGTGCGCTGGAAACTTATGGGTCGAGTCAGAGAGGGAGAGAGAAAAGTAGGGAATGTGACCACCATGGACAATAAAATCACTCTAAATCAACTTGGCCCCCATTGATTAGATGACTCCTACAATGAAACCCGCTATGCTGTTGCGGTCCATCCGGTAAAGACGGGAAACGATACACATAAAAAGAGCCCGTCGGCCATCTTTCCCGAGTTCCGGTGCCACGTCACATTGATTCAAGTAATTTATGCATTCAATTTGAATAAAAGCCTACGAGGGTGGCACGTTGGCGAGGGCAGAGCTCGGCACCAGCATGACCAAATATGTATTTTTTTCCTCACCCAGTCAAATTTCTTTGCTCGTTGACTTTCCCTGAGCCTGCAGTTTTTCAATAATCTGCTACCTCCCTTCCACCTTCAATTTGCCACTTAGTTAACTAGTCCCTGGGGGGTCAAAACAGTTAGGCTGAGCAGTGTTAACAATGTACAACTTTCAAACCTCACACCAGATATCTCAAAGACTCTCTGAATGTGATGTATTTGCTTTGTAGTTTTGAGTGCTGCCGAGTTCACAAATGGACATGCGTCCTTAATCACTTCGGATGTAGAAGAAATACAATTCAGAACTGTCGTCCTCTATTTAATTGTTGTTCATAGGTCTACTGTAACGTGACAATAGCAGATATGTATTTATAGAATAGTGATAGAAGCTTGATGTGATAAGTGCTGTTGTAGATTGATTGAGTGCTAGCTTTTACCTAGTGTCTTAGAATAGCCCTCCTGTTGATGAAATAGCGTGACCTTTTAGGGTTTCTATTGATGTAACTATATATACAAAAGTATGTGGACACTCCTTCAAATTAGTGGATTCTGCTATTTCAGCCACACCCGTTGCTGATAGGTGTATAAAATCAAGCACACAGCCATGCAATCTCCTTTGACAAACATTGGCAGTAGAATTGCCTTACTAAAGAGCTCAGTGACTTCCAACGTGGCACCGTCATAGAATGGCACCTTTCCAACAAGTCAATTTGTAAAATTTCTGCCCTGCTAGAGCTGCCCCGGTCAACTGTAAGTGCTGTTATTGTGAAATGGAAACGTCTAGGAGCAACAATGGCTCAGCCGCGAAGTGGTAAGCCACACAAGCTCACAGAACGAGACTGCCGAGTGCTGAAGCGCGTAATGCGTAAAAATCGCCTGTCCTCGCTTGCGACACTCACTATCGAGTTCCGAACTGCCTCTGGAAGAAACGTCAGCACAATAACTGTTCGTTGGGAGCTTCATGAAATGGGTTTCCATGAACGAGCAGCCACATACAAGCCTAAGATCACCATGTGCAATGCCAAGCGTCGGCTGGAGTGGTGTAAAGCTCGCCGCCATTGGATTCTGGAGCAGTGGGAACGCGTTCTTTGGAGTGATGAATCACGCTGCACCATCTGGCAGTCCGACGGACGAATCTGGGTTTGGTGGATGCCAGCAGAACACTATCTCCTCCAATGCATAGTGCCAACTGTACAGTTTGGTGGAGAAGGAATAATGGTCTGGGGCTGTTTTAGTTCCAGTGAAGGGAAATCTTAACGCTACAGCATACAATGACATTCTAGAGGATTCTGTGCTTCCAACTTTGTGGCAACAGTTTGTGGAAGGCCTTTTCCTGTTTCAGCATGACATTGCCCCTGTGCACAAAGCGAGGTCCATATAGAAATGGTTTGTCGAGTTCGGTGTGTAAGAACTTGACTGGTCTGCAGAGCCCTGACCTCAACCCCATTGAACACCTTTTGGATGAATTGGAACGCCGACTGCGAGCCAGGCCTAATCGCCTAACATCAACCTCACTAATGCTCTTGTGGCTGAATGGAAGCAAGTCCCCGCAGCAATGTTCCAACATCTAGTGGAAAGCCTTCCCAGAAGAGTGGAGGCTGTTATAGAAGCAAAAGGGGGACCAACTCCATATTAATGCCCATGATTTTGGATTGAGACATTTTGGTCATGTAGTGTATCCTGGAATAAGTCAATTCATCTGAAGTGATGGTGTCATTCAGAGTAATCAAATGTTAGTTACCAAAGAGTAAAAACACTACAAGAACAAGGACACGTACATGGGTAACCTTTTTTCTCACCAGTTACACGTTTATTGTATGGTATTATTGAATAATGTGTAGAACTGTTATATACGTAAGACAAGGGAGTTATGTGATATATACAATTATATTCAGTTACTGTATGAAAGTAACTTGCCAGTTGCATTGGTGTATTAAAATCAGTCCACTTTGATTCACCTAGTCCTACCACAAATCAGAAGTTTTAAGTTGGGTAGTTTTATCTCTGTATGTGAGATCTGACCTGAGGTGTGAGTGTGAAAAGGCTTGATGTGAAATAATTTATATGCTGGCTATAATTCCTGAAATGTCGATTTAGCATTTGAAGGAATCCTAGCTTCTCTTATGATCCTCCTGGTGTTAAAAGGCACCCAGAAGCTATTAAACTGACATAGTCCGACGAATCCCCAGTACATCATCCTCTTTACTACTCTGTAAAGTGTGATCCATTTGTCTACATGTATTTTACAATGTGACATGTTTTCTGAGGAGAAGATTGATATTGAAGCTTTGCTAAGTTTGTAAGTTTGGAGTTTTTTTCCCTAGCTAGATGTGGTGGTGACTCAAAGCTGTTTGGAAGGCAGGTTTGGGCCTGAATCCTTATACAAATGAATGACGATGACGGTTCGTATTTATGCCTCCCAAACCATGGAGACATCCTGATCTGACCACTAATTGCCGATCAAAAACAAGATGACTTTAGTTGCATGCACCATATCATAAATATCAATGTATAGTTCCTATACCATACTGTACAATGGTGGACAACACCAAACGTGTCACATGCCTAAGGAATACAGATGCCATCCATCAAGTTATCGCAAAGGTGTTCAAATGATAAATGTCATAATTGCGTCCCAAATGGCACCCTACACCTTGGGCTTCCAACCACACCTACACATTTGTTTTTATTATTGTTTTATTTTTTATCTGTAAAAAATGGCACCCTGCATAGTGCACTGCTTTTGACCAGGGCCCAAAGGGTTCTGCCCAAAGGGTTCTGTTCTCATCTGGGTACATTGACTTCAATACAAAACCTAGCAGGCTCATGGTTTTCACCCCCTTCCATAGACTTACACAGTAATTAGGACAACTTCCGGACGACGTCCTCCAACCTATCAGAGCTCTTGCAGCATGAACTGACATGTTGTCCACCCAATCAAAGGATCAGAGAATTAATCTAGTACTGAAAGCATAAGCTACAGCTAGCTAGCACTGCAGTGCATAAAATGTGGTGAGTAGTTGACTCAAAGGGAGAGAAAGACAATAGTTTTGAACAAATTAATTTCAGAGAGTGAGAGAGAGAGGGAGAGAGACGTCAACCACCCGAGGCTTAGCTAAGGTCGACCGCTGTTCAACAGAGCTTAGAATATCAGAATAATGTAGCTATGACAGAGAGAGTGAGCTCTATATTTGGTTGTATAAAGAAACTAAAAAAACGTTCACTTAGCTAAACTATCTAGCTGCATTCTCTAGCTAACTCAAACACCCGGCTCAAACAGAGGGATGCTATATTAGCTAGCTGGCTATGGCTATCCAACACTGGAACTCTTCCAGTCAAGGTAAGCTTTTGGTTTTATTAATTTATTGCCACCGGGGCCTGCCGGTGTAACTGCTAAACTGCTTTCTGACTGTACACTGTATTGCATGATTTTAGCGGATTTACTAACGCGTTAGTTCTATTAGTCCTAGTTGACTATGACATGACAACGATCTAGGCTGTGTTTAGCGGTCACGATATGAAGGTTTGGGTTGGAAAGGTTTTTCGCCTGGTCACAGACAGCTGATGTGTTGTGCACCGAAGTCCACGGGAAAAGGTGAGAGGAGGAGAGTGCGTAGATAATGTAGTTGCGAGAAGCAACGTGATCATGCTGTTTTTATGTGGCTGCTATGAAAGTGAACTGTGTTTGCGTGTGATCAGGGGTGTATTCATTCTGCTGATTCTGTTGAAAAACTTTTCTTAAACGGAAGCAAACGGAACGAAACGGTGATAAACATACCTGAATGTGTCCAATAGAAACTCTCATTTGCAACTGTTGAACTACTGATTACACCCTAGATCAGCTAGATGCAGGCAAGAGTGTTTAAGGCGGTATTGAATGTGTCAATGTCTGTCACCTTAATTACTAAATTCTCTTGACCTTTGCACCTACGTTGTAAACTTTCATTTCATAGGCTAGGTTGTAGCAACCTCGTGATGGGTACATGGAAAATTAGAGTATCATGTAGTAGACTAAACCTATCGATGTTACATTGATCTGGAATATGAATGACAGTCATCCAATATGCTGTAATAGAAATAAGGTCATGCAAAATTATCATCTTAAACTGCACCGACTGTTACTGATTCACATCCCTTGACCTTTTCCACACTTTGTTGTTACAGCCTGAATTTAAAATGGATTAAATTGAGATTTTTTGTCACTGGCCTACACACGATACCCCATATTTGTTTTACTAATCTTTACAAATTAATTACAAATTAAAAGCTGAAATGTCTTGAGTCAATAAGTATTCAACCTCTTTGTTATGGCAAGGCTAAATAAGTTCAGGAGTAAAAACAACAAGTCGCAAAATAAGTTGCATGGATTCACTCTGTGCAATAATAGTGTTTACAATGATTTATTTTTATGACTACCTCATCTCTGTACCCCACACATACAATTATCTGTAAGGTCCCTCAGTCGAGCATTGAATTTCAACCACAAAGACCAGGGAGGTTTTCCAATGCCTCGGAAAGAAGGGCATCTATTGGTAGATGGGGTAAAAAATAAAAAATAAAAACAGACATTGAATATCCCTTTGAGCATGGTGAAGTTATTAATTACACTTTGGATAGTGTATCAATACACCCAGTCACTATAAAGATACAGGCGTCCTTAACTCAGTTGCCGGAGAAGAAGGAAACTGCTCAGGGATTTCACCATGAGGCCAATGGTGACTTTAAAACAGTTACAGAGTTTAATGGCTGTGATGGGAGATAACTGAGGATGGATCAACAACATTGTAGTTACACCACAATACCAACTTAATTGACAGAGTGAAAAGAAGAAAGAATACAGAATAAATTTCTTCCAAAACATGCATCCTGTTTTCATCAAGGTACTAAAGTAAAACTGCAGAAAATGTGGCAAAGAAATAAACGTTATGTACTGAATACAAAGCGTTATGTTTGGGACAAATCCAACACAACACTGAGTACCACTCTTCATATTTTCAAATATGTGAAGTGAATAGGTGAATGATATTCTGCATGCTTGCACACTGAACAAAAATATAAACGCGACATGTAAAGTGTAGGTCCCATGTTTCATGAGCTGAAATAAAAGATCCCAGAAATGTCCTATGCACACAAAAAGCGTATTGTTCTCAAATGTTGTGCACAAATTTGTTTACATCCCTGTTAGTGAACATTTATCATTTTCCAAGATAATCCATCCACCTGACAGTTGTGGCGTATCAAGAAGCTGATTAAACAACATGATCACTACACAGGGGCAACTTGTGCTGGGGACAATAAAAGGCCACTCACAATGCCACAGATGTCTCAGGTTTTGAGGGAGTGTGCAATTGGCATGCTCAATGCAGGAATGTCCACCAGAGCTGTTGCCAGAGAATGTAATGTTCATTTCTCAACCGTATGCCGCCTCCAACGTTGTTTTAGAGAATTTGGCAGTACATCCAACTTGCCTCACAATCGCAGACCACGTATATGGCGTCATGTGGGTGAGCGGTTTGCTGATGCCAACGTTGTGAATAGAGTGCTCCATGGTGGCAGTGGGGTTACGGTATAGGCAGGCATAAGCTACGGACAATTGCATTTTATCAATGGCAATTTCAATGCACAGCGATACCGTCACAAGATCCCAAGGCCCATTGTCGTGCCATTCATCCACCGCCATCACCTCTTGTTTCAACAGCCTGATCAACTCTATGCAAAGGAGATGTCATGCTGCATGAGGCAAATGGTGGTCACACCAGATATTGACTGGTTTTCTGATCCACCCCCCTACTTTTTTTTAAAGGTATCTGTGACCAACAGATGCAAATCTGTATTCCCAGTCATTTGAAATCCATAGATTAGGGCCTAATTTAATTTATTTCAATTGACTGATTTCCTTATATGAACGGTAACTCAGTAACATCTTTGAAATTGTTGCATGTTGCGTTTATTTTTGTTCAGTATAATAGGAAAAGAGGAAGAGACGTGTCGTCAAGCTGATGAGGTAACATTGACACTACCCTATAAATACTGTACCTGCCATGCTGATAAGTGAGCTACGAAGCTATGTAAATTATGAGTTTACTAGATGACTGAAAAGTGACGATCCATTCAGACCATCCTTACTGATTGAACTATTGTAACTACATTAAACTCCAGGTGTGCAAAGCTCTTAGACTTACCCAGAAAGACTCACAGCTGTAATCTCTGCCAAAGGTGATTCTAATATGTATTGACTTCGGGGGTTTAATACTTGAATTCAGGTGAAAGCTAAATTCACTTCAATCAGTGTAGATGAAGGGGAGGAGATAGGTTAAAGAATGATTTTTAAGCCTTGAGACAGTTGAGAAATGGATTGTGTGTGTGTGCCATTCAGAGGGTGAATGGGCAAGACAAAAGATTTAAGTGCCTTTGAACAGGGTATGGTAGTAGGTGCCAGGTGCACCGGTTTGTGTCAAGAACTGCAACGCTGCTGTTTTTTTTACGCTCAACGGTTTCCAGTGTGTATAAAGAATGGTCCACCACCCAAAGGACATCCAGCCAAATTGATATAACTGTGGGAAGCATTGGAGTCAACATGGGTGGCAATTGGAGGCAACTCAATATTAGGAAGGTCTTCCGAATGTTTGGTATACTCAGCATATTTGTGTTTTCTTTTTCATATATTTTTTTACAATGTTAGACTTTTTCTTCCACTTTGACAGAGTATTTTGTGTAGATCATTGACACACAAATTACAATTAAATCAATTTTAATCCCATGTTTTACTACAACAAAATGTGGAAAAGTAAAGGGGTGTGAATACTTTCTGAATGCACTGGATATCAGAGGCATTACGTGCTATTTGCATGTGGAAATGTTACAAAATGCATCTTTAAGTGAGTCAGGAGAATTGCCAGTGTCAGGCCATTTTAGAGGCGATAATTCACAATATAGTGTCAAAACCAGAAGTAAACACTTGAATGATGGGGGATATTTTTTTGCAAGACGACTACGTTATCCTCAAAAGCGACATGCCATTATCATCAGACCATTCGGCATAATGCATTGAGGCGAGCCATTTAGGTTTTGTTAGGCTAATGTTCAGAGTAAAAACCAAATAAGCTTCTGCTGTATTATTGTACCCGAAAATACAATATAAAGCGGTAAATTGGAGTGAAAGCACATCTGCCATACGATCTGAGGGCTTCTAATACTACATTCAGCATAAAATGGCATATGATGATGATGTTGATAAACAAAGTCCTTGAAACTTCTCTATTTCTCTTCCGATGCCTGAAATGTAATGATGAATAGAAGCATTTCTATCAAGCCCAATAGGCCCTAGTACCATTCCTGTTTTGAATTATGCATATACAGTATAATATTGAGTGGATGGCTCCTTTTTAATTAGTAGAATGCACATTTTCAATACATTCAAGGGGGCTCAATCTATTTGCTTGATCAGAATCTGATCTCGATTGCATCTTTTAAAATGTATTTCAGCATCTCCCGCTGCCCTTGTGTCTGAGCTCAAATTGATTTAGCTAATCAATAGCGATAGGATTGGATATAAACTGAGCGGGACAGACTGCCTTATCCAGGAGGCTCCTTGCAGCAGTCACTCACTCACATTGATGCATGCAATTGCCCCATGGGCGTTGTGATGTTGGCTATTCAAGGCCCAATCACTGTGTACCTGCAATCATCCCTTGTACCAGGATCATAGTCATTAGGTCACACTGTAAGAACAAAACATTTGCATTTCTTATTGGACAGGTTCAGGGAGTCCCTTCCTGTTTGTCAATTTTCTTCCATTTGGTTTCTAATGAAAATGACCCAGGTCGGTATATAAGGACAGATTCCCCCCTCAGTTTGTGGTACTGCAGAGCCAACTGACTCACTTTCGAGGCAGAGATGCCGGGAGTGATGCAGCGGCCTGCCGGAGCAAAATGGCTAAATAAAATGACACTTTATGTCTCACCTTGAACTTAATTGACTGCCTAAAAGCTGACGTCGTCTGAAAAGCGCTGACGGAGGGTACTTCTTCTTCCTCTGTCATTTGAAGAGGGTAGCCGTTGACATCGACAATCGTGCTCTTTTCATACGCATTTTGACACTCGCGCCCACGTGTGTGTCAAACTCATAATGGAGTGCAGGCAGGGTTGCCCGGTCTAGCGAAAAGTTCCATCCCAATGACCACTCAAAACCTGCCTAAAAGGGCTGAAAACGAGCCCCAATTTTTTTTTCACAGCAAGAGGAGTTGCCACATTAATACAATAAACCCTTTTTCCCTAATGTTATCGAGCAAATTTAAGAAGGAATGTCGACGTAATTTGTAACGACGTTAGAAGCCAAATTTGGCTTTCATCAAAATAATAATAATTGCGAACTATGACATAGTAAATGAATTGGAATATGTTGCAAGAGAAAATATAATTTGCCCTTTATTAAACTCGCCAGATCATTTTCCATCAATGGATGTCGATTTAACTCGTTTGACTGCTATGATTAAGTAATAACGCATGACGCAACGCGGAGTGCCTGGATACAGCCGTTAGCCATGGTATATTGTCCATATACTAAAACCAGATGTTAAGACTACAAACAGTTATAAATGGCCCATTTTGTGAGATTGACTTGTAATTTCAATAGGCATCTTATTTCAGATAGTCTACAGGAGCCTAGGCAAGATGTAAACTGAATGATTTAGCAACTTGCTTAGTTCAAATCAACAGACTAATTTATTCAACATGAATAGCTTGGCGATTTCGAGGTAAGCGCTTGTGTTTCCCAATAGCCTGCTGGAATAGGCTACTGAGGATGGGGTAGTACTTTCAATCACTGAATTAAATATTAATCATATTTATATGAACAGAATATGTTTGTCAACAACAGCCAGTGTTTATTCTTTTATTTTTTTTTAAACATGTAGCCTAATCTGACTACTGTTACCGTCAATTTAATGCGTTCTAAGAACTGATCGGCAATTGCGATAGAGCTTTAATAACTTCCAATTTAATTAACTAAACATATAGTATAATAACAAAAGGCTACAACAACAGTACACTGAAGTTATATGCAAAAAAAAAATATTTGTTTGCCAGCTCCAGGTAGGCTACACAAGTGGCACAAATTGATTTGCAATGACTAGTGATTTATAGTAATTTCAACGTATTTATTGTATCAAATGGTAGCCTACAATGGCATACAAATTAATAAGCTACTTGATGGCCAACAGATGCAAATGTATTATTTTCCACATTTAATGTCAGTTTCATTGAGGACACGCGAGGGAGTTCCGTAACTTCCACTTCAAATTTCCTCCTGTGCCTAATGACAAGTTAAATAGCCTACCTACAACTGGTAAAAAGTTGTCACGACGTGCGCACGTGCTGCTCTGTCTCCTCTCACTCACGTGACTCAGCCAATAGTGGACTAGGCTGCATGCTGCAGTACTCTCAACACACACACCCCTCTGGCCTTCCCCACCACTCCCTCACTCAGCAACAGCCTGCCTCATTGCCTGATAATCAGCAGCAGGAGGTCACAGTGAAATAGATTTAAATAAATAAACAATGCCATGGCGGCCGCAGAGCAACTTAGAAGTAGCCCAAAAACCTGCGACCAATATATATTGTCACCCACGACATCGTTTTCAAAGTAGCCCAATTTGCGGGAAAACCGCGGACATGGCAACCCTGAGTGCAGGAACTTGAAAGGCGGGTAGAGCGGGATCATGCAAATCATGTACAGTGGGGGAAAAAAAGTATTTAGTCAGCCACCAATTGTGCAAGTTCTCCCACTTAAAAAGATGAGAGAGGCCTGTAATTTTCATCAACTATGACAGACAAATTGAGGAAAGAAAATCCAGAAAATCACATTGTAGGATTTTTAACGAATTTATTTGCAAATTATGGTGGAAAATAAGTATTTGGTCACCTACAAACAAGCAAGATTTCTGGCTCTCACAGACCTGTAACTTCTTCTTTAAGAGGCTCCTCTGTCCTCCACTTGTTACCTGTATTAATGGCACCTGTTTGAACTTGTTATCAGTATAAAAGACACCTGTCCACAACCTCAAACAGTCACACTCCAAACTCCACTATGGCCAAGACCAAAGAGCTGTCAAATGACACCAGAAACAAAATTGTAGACCTGCACTAGGCTGGGAAGACTGAATCTGCAATAGGTAAGCAACTTGGTTTGAAGAAATCAACTGTGGGGGCAATTATTAGGAAATGGAAGACATACAAGACCACTGATAATCTCCCTCGATCTGGGGCTCCACGCAAGATCTCACCCCGTGGGGTCAAAATGATCACAAGAACGGTGAGCAAAAATCCCAGAACCACACGGGGGGACCTAGTGAATGACCTGGGACCAAAGTAACAAAGCCTACCATCAGTAACACACTACGCCGCCAGGGACTCAAATCCTGCAGTGCCAGACGTGTCCCCCTGCTTAAGCCAGTACATGTCCAGGCCCGTCTGAAGTTTGCTAGAGTGCATTTGGATGATCCAGAAGAGGATTGGGAGAATGTCATATGGTCAGATGAAACCAAAATAGAACTTTCTGGTAAAAACTCAACTCGTCATGTTTGGAGGACAAAGAATGCTGAGTTGCATCCAAAGAACACCATACATACTGTGAAGCATGGGGGTGATCATGCTTTGGGGCTGTTTTTCTGCAAAGGGACCAGGACGACTGATCCGTGTAAAGGAAAGAATGAATGGGGCCATGTATCGTGAGATTTTGAGTGAAAACCTCCTTCCATCAGCAAGGGCATTGAAGATGAAACGTGGCTGGGTCTTTCAGCATGACAATGATCCCAAACACACCGCCCGGGCAACGAAGGAGTGGCTTCGTAAGAAGCATTTCAAGGTCCTGGAGTGGCCTAGCCAGTCTCCAGATCTCAACCCCATAGAAAATCTTTGGAGGGATTTGTAAGTTCGTGTTGCCCAGCGACAGCCCCAAAACATCACTGCTCTAGAGATCTGCATGGAGGAATGGGCCAAAATACCAGCAACAGTGTGTGAAAACCTTGTGAAGACTTACAGAAAACGTTTGACCTGTGTCATTGCCAACAAAGGGTATATAACAAAGTATTGAGAAACTTTTATTATTGACCAAATACTTATTTTCCACCATAATTTGCAAATAAATTCATAAAAAATCCTACAATGTGATTTTCTGGAGAATTTTTTTTCTCATTTTGTCTGTCATAGTTGACGTGTACCTATGATGATGAAAATTACAGGCCTCTCTCATCTTTTTAAGTGGGAGAACTTGCACAATTGGTGGCTGACTAAATACTTTTTTTCCCCACTGTATACCACCTGTCTCGTGTCATAATAAAAAAAAGTGTTGTCACATACACCGGATAGGTCAACTTGGACTTGGGGGTAGATGTAACATGTATGATATGGTACGTTAAGGTTAGGGTTAGCTAGCATGCTGTAGTTGCAAAGTAGCTAAAATGCTAAAGTTGTCTGTGATGAGATTTAAACACTCAACCTTTGGGTTGCTAGACGTTCGCGTGATATGCCCGACCAACCACCCTCCTTTCGTTTTTGCCTCGAGTAACCTGTCTTATGTAACCATAACAAACATAACATATCATATTCATTTGAGCGTCCAGGATTTAACGAATACTATGTTACATCTAGTCTTTTAGACCAGGCTGGATAGGTGCAGTGAAATGTGGTGTTTTACATTCTCAGCCATAGTAGTACGGCGCCCCTGGAGCATATTAGGGTTAAGTGCCTTGCTCAAGGGCAAATCGAGAGATTTTAGATTTAGATAGTGTATGGCAACTCTTCAGGAGGTAACAGCTAAAGTCTTCACATTAAACATACAGGCACGAGGAAGCAAACGTCATCCATAGTGTACCATACTTCTCCCCTTCAACACAACCCACGTCATTAGAGGTAGTGAGTTCATGATGAGGCAATCGGTGATGGGCATGGAGTGACCCAGGTGTCCAGCCACGTCTCTGTCAGCCGTGACAGGTAGAGAGGTGGCTCAGTTAGGCTGTCACCGCTCCCCTGGCCTCTCCCACGGTGCCGAGCTGCCGCCCGCCTGTTGGTGGCAGCGTTGGGATTTCGTGGGAGCCGCAGACTGTAATCAGTCATTATGTCAGCAGCGGCCCCAAGAGCCCCGCTCCGGCTCATTCAGCCAAATAATAAGCAGTCGATAACTGTGCTGGCGCGCAGGCAGGGGCCCCGCAGGGTGAGGAGCTGGAAAATGGGGCCTTTTCCATCGCCCTTGTACAGAGATATCACCTTCAGTCAAGGGCTGGAGCAGACTTTCATAGACCCCCAGCAGCCTCACTATCCTCTCCCAACCTCACGGTCAGAGGGCCACACACTCTTCTGGCTGGGGCTAACATGGAACGTGTGTTCACTGGTGTGTGTATATGTGTGTGTGTGTGGCTCTCTCTGTCTGTGTGTTCACGTCTCCAGGTTTTCTGATTTAATTAAATATTTATTTACAGATCTGTAGGCATGATATTGATGTGTTATGGATCAGGAGGATTAAAACACAATAAACAACCCCTACCTAAGTTTTACACAGTGGTGTAGAAGCCTACATTTCCTAGTATCCCATACATTGGATAAACCTGATGGTGGTTTCTCCTCAAAATATGATCTGCCTTTCAAAGTTGTAACAGACCCTGTTTGTTCACCAAGTATTTCAGCGTTTGCCAAAAAATGCAATATTAAATATGTGTATCAAGTGGCAGCTTTCCGCTATCATTCTTAAACCAGACGATGGCTTTGTCCTGAATGGCACCATATTCCCTATATAGTGCACTACTTTTGTCTAGGCCCCCCATGCGCGCAAGGTCCAAGAAAGGCAGAGAGAAAAATGTGCAGTTTTGTAGCTAATATCATGCTATTTTACACATTTTGCCATGAGGCTGAGAGAAGTGTGCAGCTTTAAAGCTCATTCCCTGTTATAATGTCTTATGACGTGTTCATATGCTATCTGGGAAGCCCAACCTCCGGGGGGATCCCAACCCCCCTAAAAATCCTGTGGCCCCCCCCGCCTTGTGGGGGTGTGTGCTACGCCACTAGCTGACTGTTGAGATGTGTTTTGAATATGTGTTTTGAAGATATCCCCCCCCCCCCTAGATTTCTGTCATTCCATAACAAGGTCCACAGTCTCCCTTTGTCCCTCTAGCATTCCTCTGCTCAGTAGTATTGACTGGTTCTGCTGGGTGACTGGTGCCATATTGCATCCATTTATCATCAGTACGACAGAGCGCTCCGAACGTCCGATCCTCTTCACCAGACATTTGACAGCCACTTCTGTACGACAAGGCCTTGTCCATAACTAGTGGCTATGCACATCCTACACATGGACACATCCATAATACAGAGCAAGATCTCAGTGTTCAAGCCCTTTTGGAGGATTCTTTTCTAACTGGAACAATGGATGGAGGGTAATTTGAACTACAAAAATTATTGTTAGATTTGTATTTAGCTTTTATCACTTGATTTAGGTGCTATGTGTTGAAGGTGGTTCAGTGAGCCATGCTTATGTGATGAGTAACCTTGGCTGAGACCTGAAGACTTGCGCTGATGCCTAGGCTTTACCTCAACCGGCTAACACCCATCTGCTCGCACTATGTGGTAATTGGTTAACTTGCAACTGATGTCACAAGCATGCAGTTAGATCCGGGCTTCCCAGTTACTCACAGGTCATGGTCTCATAAATTACATTTACATTACATTTACGTCATTTAGCAGACGTTCTTATCCAGAGCGACTTACATTATATATATTTTTTTCATACCCCCTGTGGGAATCGAACCCACAACCCTGGCGTTGCAAACACCATGCTCTATCAACTGAGCTACATCCCTGCCGGCCATTCCCTCCCCTACCCTGGACGACGCTGGGCCAATTGCGCGCCACCCCATGGGTCTCCCGGTCACGGCCGGCTACGACAGAGCCTGGATTCGAACCAGGATCTCTAGTGGCACAGCTAGCACTGCGATGCAGTGCCTTAGACCACTGCGCCACTCAGGAGACTATTACCACAATGAAAAAAAATACAAATTCATTCAAGATGAACTGTTAACTTCCAGTGCTGTACATGCCAAATGGATGGCTACATATCAGCTCATATCTAGACAGATGAAATAATTTATGAGCATGCTTATCATACTGAAGCATTGTGAGACAACAGTAGGTAGCTAGACTATGAGCTCATTTTTTATCCCTCACAGTTAAACTCCCACCCTTAATGATTTAATAGACACTCGCAGTCATGATATTGTTGCAGCAGTCTTCGTCCCAAATGGCACCCTATTCGCTATGTAGTGTACTACTTTTGACCAGAGGACACCGAGGGAATACTGAGCCATTTGGATAGAATGCAGTTTAAGTCACTCTTAATCTGCCAGGGTCCTTTAACATCTTTATTCCTGCAACTGTGGCTTTAACTTTAATGTGATATCAGCCGGGATATTTCTGTGCCATTCCTGTGGCTACAACTCCCCCCAATGAACAATTAGCATCCCTAATTGATTGAGATGAGAATCATAGATTGCTTTGTGCCGGGCAAAACTTATCTGATTCGGGGAGGCACATTGCGATTATATATTTTTTTCTTTCAACCCCTTTGCAGTAAGAAATGTAAGCACCTCACTGCGGTGAATCTTTTTTTTTTGTATAGTTTGCGGTGGCGGTGCGGCCAGCGAGACCAAAGGTCCACTTACTGGCTCCGCTGTCAGAGATGAGTCGATGTGAAAGGTTACGGTCTCTAATCTTGTTTATGTTTTTGGTGGTGGTAAGCCCTCTGCAAGCCAGCTTTGTGTCAAACACAGCTGGGTAGCCTCGTATAATTGCAGCTGGGCAGAAATAATTTGAGCAGCAGCTTGAATGCAGCCACTACACCCAGGTCACTAACTGATTTCTATCTACACAGGTTTTAGAACAAATGTGTCGCATGATAAATCGTCATATTCTGGCCACTTTAATAATAAAATGGGAATATGGCTGTGCACACGTGCCAGTTGATGCGCTGGGATCAAAATAAACTGATGTGACGTTGGCTTACAGTACATTAACTAATAATATACAGTGAGGGAAAAAAGTATTTGATCCCCTGCTGATGTTGTAGGTTTGCCCACTGACAAAGAAATTATCAGTCTATAATTTAATGGTAGGTTTATTTGAACAGTGAGAGACAGAATAACAACAAAAAAATCCAGAAAAAACACATAAAATCCTGTATAAAAGACACCTGTCCACAGAAGCAATCAATCAATCAGATTCCAAACTCTCCACCATGGCCAAGACCAAAGAGCTCTCCAAGGATGTCAGGGACAAGATTGTAGACCTACACAAGGCTGGAATGGGCTACAAGACCATCGCCAAGCAGCTTGGTGAGAAGGTGACAACAGTTGGTGCGATTTATTCGCAAATGGAAGAAACACAAAATAACTGTCAATCTCCCTCAGCCTGGGGCTCCATGCAAGATCTCACCTCGTGGATTTGCAATGATCATGAGAACGGTGAGGAATCAGCACAGAACTACACGGGAGGATCTTGTCAATGATCTCAAGGCAGCTGGGGCCATAGTCACCAAGAAAACAATTGGTAACACACTACGCTGTGAAGGACTGAAATCCTGCAGCGCCCACAAGGTCCCCATGCTCAAGAAAGGACATATACAGGCCCGTCTGAAGTTTGCCAATGAACATCTGAATGATTCAGAGGAGAACTGGGTGAAAGTGTTGTGGTCAGATGAGACCAAAATCGAGCTCTTTGGCATCAACTCAACTCGCCATGTTTGGAGGAGGAAGAATGCTGCCTATGACCCCAAGAACACCATCCCCACCGTCAAACATGGAGGTGGAAACATTATGCTTTGGGAGTGTTTTTCTGCTAAGGGGACAGGACAACTTCACTGCATCAAAGGGACGATGGATGGGGCCATGTACCGTCAAATCTTGGGTGAGAACCTCCTTCCCTCAGCCAGGGCATTGAAAATGGGTCGTGGATGGGTATTCCAGCATGACAATGTCCCAAAACACACGGCCAAGGCAACAAAGGAGTGGCTCAAGAAGAAGCACATTAAGGTCCTGGAGTGGCCTAGCCAGTCTCCAGACCTTAATCCCATAGAAAATCTGTGGAGGGAGCAGAAGGTTCGAGTTGCCAAACGTCAGCCTCGAAACCTTAATGACTTGGAGAAGATCTGCAAAGAGGAGAGGGACAAAATCCCTCTTGAGATGTGTGCAAACCTGGTGGCCAACTACAAGAAACTTCTGACCTCTGTGCTTGCCAACAAGGGTTTTGCCACCAAGTACTAAGTCATGTTTTGCAGAGGGGTCAAATACTTATTTCCCTCATTAAAATGCAAATCAATTTCTAATATTTTTGGCATGCATTTTTCTGGATTTGTTTGTTGTTATTCTGTCTCTCACTGTTCAAATAAACCTACCATTAAGATTATAGACTGATCATGTCTTTGTCAGTGGGCAAACGTACAAAATCAGCAGGGGATCAAATACTTTTTTCCCTCACTGTAAGTCTGTGGAGCTCGAACTGAAATGTGGCATTTGAAATGCTGAAGCGGTGTAAATAGTGAGATGGCGAGCAATTCTGTTGTATTAGTTACAAATGCACTCTGCCAATTTATCAACCTGATATTTCATTTATAATAGTAACACAGAGATGGCTGCATTTAACTAATTACAAAAGCATCCAGTCTTTCCATGACTGTCTAGCACAATCTGAAACTAGGCTTGAATCGACACGCTTATTTAAAATAACTATTTGTCCTCTCACCTGATGCTCTGTCAACCCCACTCAATAGAGACTCCCTTGACACGTAGGCCTAGTATTCTGTACAATACATGCCTCAATACAATAGGCAGCCACTTTTTCCTTCCCTAATCGGCCAAAACCTCCATCAAAAGAGGTAGGCACTTTTGGCCACCCACTGCTTGGCTTTAGATTGGCTGCTTGTGACCCTATTGAATTCATCATTGGCTACAAACGGAGTACAGCCCTCTGTCCAATGAATCCTCCATCATGAAGTGGTCAATAACCTGGCCTTCCATATAATCATTGGGAGTGTGGGATACGTGATGCTACTGCTCCTACCCCGGAGAAGGCTTTTCACCCCGCGTTTGACTGATGACTTTGACTGTCTTGGTTGGGGGGGAAATTTGGATTGGAAAGACTGTCGAGAGCAGTTTTAATTGTACTGACAATAAAGGATGAAATTGAACAGGAATGAAATGCTTTTGGTGCATCGATCTTGCTCTGGACTCCGCCGAGACAAAGGGAGAGCGAGAGAGAAAGGAGAGAGACAATTGTAACCTTCTCTCTATCGCCTGGCTGAATGCAAATTGAGCACCTGCGTCACTCTTTCTTTTTTAATAAAAGGGAAAAGCACACCGAATATGAGAGCACCTCTCAGGCTCTCAACCATCATGTCCAATTAGAGCATGTCTCTGAAAGGAGCATGGACAGAGCCTGGACTGTGGCCATACAACCACTTTATACACATCTTATTTTATGATGTTTGGATCTGTTTTGGCAGATGACAAAGGTTGCCAACCCCAGATCCTGTACTGTTGTCTCTCGTACGACAAGGGTGGCCAACCCCAGGTCCTGTACTGTTGTCTCTCGTATGACAAGGGTGGCCAACCCCAGGTCCTGTACTGTTGTCTCTCGTATGACAAGGGTGGCCAACCCCAGGTCCTGTACTGTTGTCTCTCGTATGACAAGGGTGGCCAACCCCAGGTCCTGTACTGTTGTCTCTCGTATGACAAGGGTGGCCAACCCCAGGTCCTGTACTGTTGTCTTTCGTATAACAAGGGTGGCCAACCCTGGTCTTGAGGGGGCTGCAGTGCCCTGCTGGTTTTTCTTTCAAGGCTCTCTGCCCATCCGATTAACTGAAGCCATTATTTTCGCAGTGTCACCCCACCTGGGTGTCAGAGATTGACTGGGTCCTTAATTGCTTTCAAGGCCCCCTAAGTAGGATTGTGGCTCCAACTCTATTATACAGGAGTTGGCTCTCCCCAAATAAAATTGCTGGATTTCTTTGAACACAGATAACAGTGCTCAGCTTTTGTATGCTTCTGAATGAACAATACATACCCACTAGAACTTCATCCCAGCCAGGAGATCTGAAGTCACACACCAGCAGATGCAGAGAGTCCTCATGCATAAGAAACCCCTCTCCGACAGCCATCTGTCTCCCTCTGTCAGTTACCGTGCGCCCGCAGTTTGTTTTGTTAGCGCCGAATGCAATTTTAATGGCATGAAAAACACGGCATTCAATCTCATGGTCCTCACACCTCATTCTGACAAACTCATTCCTCAACCTATATTTGACCTGAGTAACAGAAACCAGAACAATCTCTACTGAGGGTTCTGTAACTCTGAGTAGGTCTGCCATTGCTTAACTGTGCTATACTGTTACCCCACAAGACTGCTGGGTTGAATTATGATGCCGGGCTAAATTAAAAAGTTGAACCTCCTTTGACCTTAAGCAAGAAACCCTAACAGCAGTAGCATGCCAGACTATGACGGATCAGTCATAACTCTCCATGGTCTGACAATAAAATGAGGGCTATTCTGTTGGCTGTGCAAAGTGGAAGTGCGGAGGATTTGAAAAGCAAAGTGCACATTGACGTGAGAAAATTACAGACAGACAGACAGACAATGTATAGACTTAGCCAATTGTTGTCTCGGTTGTTTTACTTGCAACACACCCAATTAGAAAAGTGGCCAACAGCGAGAGAGTGAGAGCTCGCAATTTGCTTCAAAGAGTCCCAGTGACATTAGTATGCAGCCCCATGTTCTTCAGTCAAGCATAGAGAACCGCTACCCACAACATACTGCCTGCCATTATGATTGCTTCTGCCCTTTTTTCAGCCTGAAATGACTGAATTCTTTATAATTGTGACGGAATATCCCAGTTCATGGTAAGTATACTGCCCAAGTTTATCCGGCCAGCTATTGATGACTGGAATCATGACTCTGCTTGAGCAATTCATCACAATGTCACCCTCGGCAACGCTCAGAGAACGCGATTTATCTGAGGACTTTTCATTTCGAAGATGCCAAACACTCTTTGGTTTTGTTGAGTTTTCATTTGAAACACAAATGTTTACCACCAACACCGCTATTTACTCTCTCCTGCAAGCTTTAACAGTATTCCTCCCAGGCTAAACATTAGCAACGGGCAGCTAGCTACCTGATGAGGACATGGCCCTTATCTCTCCCTGCCCCTAACAAAAATTGAACATGTTTGCCGAGGCACAATGTCACTTTACAGCAGTCGACTGTCAGTTCTTATCACGTCAGCCACCAGCAGAGAATAATGCAACAGGTCTTCACCAAAACAGAGATGCCTATCATTCCATCCCTTGGTTATTTCGAGCCAACGTGTTTAATGTAAACTAGGCAACACAAATGTGATTTACTGGGTTGATAACCTGCGGATTTAGGGATTACACGTTCAGTGACCCTCCGGGACATTGTGGTGAATTACTGTACCCTTTTATAGGACTTAAGAGGTCTCATACGGAATTATTGGCTGTTGTAGCAAAGTGTTACAGAACCCTTTTTCTGCACATACTGTCATCATGCCTTTGGCTACTAGTGGTATAGGCCTTGTCAGTAAGTCATATGCTTAACTCCTTTCACAATCTCGGTTGTTTCTGGCATCACACCCTATGACTATTTCCAGGCACCATTCAGAATGTCTCTTTTGGTCAGTCAGTTTTATTCATTGATTGCTATGGGAGATCGTCCACTTGTATAGTTAGAAAAGGCTCTATAATATCTAACACCTTATAACTATCATTATTAAGCAATTAATATTCTAGCATTTATATACAAAACAAGTGCACACTTTCTTTCCCCATAGTTTGTGAAAAGAACCAACATGACAGTTAGTCAATCATGAATGAATACATTGTTCACCCCCTGCTGAGCATGGAATTCACATGGCCATGTTTTTGTAACTGTAATCCAGCCCTATTGAATCCCAGATTTTTTGGGGGGGTTTAATCAGAAGTTCATTCTATTGTGCTTCTCCACATGTAAAGCCAGCCATAGATTTATGCCTGGCCTGAGGGATGGCTGTCCAATTTTACACATGGATGGCTGCTCTGCCTGCGTTGTCTGTGTTTTAAAAGCCTCTGTCAGATGTACGTTTAGGATGTATAGCAGCGCGGCCCGTGTGTAATTCTTCCAGACATTGACCATTTCTGTCAAAGCCCACAGCCAGCTTGTGCTGTGCAGTGCTATGATTTGCGACGTAACGTCCGTGTGTGTGTGTGTGTGTGTGTGTGTGTGTGTGTGCATGCAGGCACAGGCTCATGCTCTCTACTGAAATTCCTTTCCTGTTTTCCCCCGTCATTATTCTTTTTGCAGCTACTCAAATTTTAACTACCTCAAAGGTCAAAGGGCATGTCTTGTGTTTTTGCTAATGGGAAATGAATACCAAACTGGGAAATAGGGGAGTTGTCGGGTCAATTACGTCTGATACCTTTCAGTGTTTTTTTTTTTTGGAGGAAAAACTTTACACCCTAGCTGCCTTCCCAGAACTGATACATAGTGAGCTGATAAGAGAACATGTGAAACTTTGATATGAAAAGAAGTCTGTGATAAATCAAAAAGGTTGTCCATTGAAGTTAGGTGACTTGTTGTATTACACTGTGTCGTATTAGGAAATAGTTAATATGCCACTAACAAATGAAAGACAAAATAGCACTCTGATCATAGGAGGAGAGCCTTCCAATCAACTCCATTATGTAGTCCAGTGTCAAATCAAAAGTTAGTCGCGTGTCATTTCAACTCCCAAGCCCTCTCTTCTTAATGTCATTCTTCACCTGGACAGGCCAATCAACATTATCGCAATGGGACTTATACACATGTCCACAATGTGATATGAAAGAGGGACATGTTCCCTTTTGTGTTATGATGGTAGATCAATACAAGGTCAAGCTACCCATTAAGATGTTGATACAGGTTCAGTCATGTCTGTCTTTGGGTGTGTCCCAAATGGCACCCTATTCCCATAAATAGTGCACTACTTTTGACCAGGGCCCACAGGCTCTGGTCAAAAGTACTGCACTATATAGGGAATAGGGTGCCATTTGGGACACAACCTGCATGTAATAGTAGTACGAAGGCGTTGACGTTGTTCGTCACCTCATGGAGAAATGGCCACCCTTTCTAACCTCTCTGTTACAGGGGTCCTGGGATATCTCGGCTGTCTTCCACAAAGCCTGAATGGGAGCATTGTGTGTGCCCTACCCCGCTCCTGGTCTGGGTGCCTGCTTGGGTCCCACACACCTGTCAAGCCATGTCCATGGCGCCTCCGGCTCTGACAGTCTCCAGAAACCCCCTATACACACACACTTAAACGTGTCCACACACATAAGTGCACACACACACACGTACACACACACATGCACACAATACATACAAGGTCTTGGGCTTTATTGGAAACACACCTCGGCCCCCTCACCTATGTCAATGTTGCATTCAATGCCGGGGTCGCCCTCTTCTGAGGGGGTCAAGTTCCATATTGGGAGGAGGTGGAGGATGTGGGGGGTTGAAGGTGAGGGGCAGTGTTGGTTGGTCAGAGCACACACACTTACACATGGAAACAAGACACTAGACGTGCCTTGCCAGTAACTCGATCCTCAGTTTCAATCAGTTGCAGATTTGTTTTGTAACCCATTCCCAATGCCCAAACACTGTTTTTGTGTCTGTGTGTTGCAGTGCTTTTGTGGACATGTTGAGTTTCATATCTGCATATTATTCCTCCACGCCCCCACACAAGCAAAAAATTAAGATTAAAAACAACTCAATCGAAATGTTCAGAAATATGCACTTACATATGTCTTCAAGTAAGGTCTTCAGATCATTTTCTTTTGCAGTGGAATGGGCATTTGCATTCAACAGTATTATACTCTAATAGTCAGCATTGATATTGATCACGTCTCCTTGCCCGACAATATCACCCTGCAATGCTAAGTGCCGTTATCATGAGAGAAAGAAAATAGCTAAACGGCTGATTGTACATGCACACGACACTGTAGCCCTCTGAAGGACCTCCAGTGTCAAGTCCCACACATCACCCATACAATTTTCTCCTCTATTGACTTTTATGTTCCGCCGCAAGGTTGGTCATCCCAGTGAGAGTATGTATGTATTCCAAAGAAAGAATAGCATCATTACCATAATTATATTCCATCTAAAAGATAAACACCATTCTCTTCCCCACACCTTGCCTCTGAAGCTTTGGTAAAGGGGGCAAAATTGTGGTGTTGACGCTAGTTCGCCTTGGCCGCCTTCGTGGGAGTCATCTTTGAAAGGTGTCTTCGACAAGGTGTTTTGCATGTTTACTGTAAATTGTGGGGTTGACGCTAATTCGCCTTGACACACACAAAGGTGGCCACTTTGAAAAGTATCTACAGTGAGGGAAACAAGTATTTGATCCCCTGCTGATTTTAAACGTTTGCCCACTGACAAAGAAATGATCAGTCTATAATTTTAATGGTAGGTTTATTTGAACAGTGAAAGACAGAATAAAAACAAAACAAAAACAGAAAAATGCATGTCAAAAATGTTATAAATTGATTTGCATTTTAATGAGGGAAATAAGTATTTGACCCCTCTGCAAAACATGACTTAGTACTTGGTGGCAAAACCCTTGTTGGCAATCACAGAGGTCAGACGTTTCTTGTAGTTGGCCACCAGGTTTGCACACATCTCAGGAGGGATTTTGTCCCACTCCTCTTTGCAGATCTTCTCCAAGTCATTAAGGTTTCGAGGCTGACGTTTGGCAACTCGAACCTTCTGCTCCCTCCACAGATTTTCTATGGGATTAAGGTCTGGAGACTGGCTAGGCCACTCCAGGACCTTAATGTTCTTCTTCTTGAGCCACTCCTTTGTTGCCTTGGCCGTGTATTTTGGGTCATTGTCATGCTGGAATACCCATCCACGACCCATTTTCAATGCCCTGGCTGAGCGAAGGAGGTTCTCACCCAAGATTTGACGGTACATGGCCCCGTCCATCGTCCCTTTGATGCGGTGAAGTTGTCCTGTCCCCTTAGCAGAAAAACACCCCCAAAGCATAATGTTTCCACCTCCATGTTTGACCGTGGGGATGGTGTTCTTGGGGTCATAGGCAGCATTCCTCCTCCTCCAAACACGGCGAGTTGAGTTGATGCCAAAGAGCTCGATTTTGGTCTCATCTGACCACAACACTTTCACCCAGTTCTCCTCTGAATCATTCAGATGTTCATTGGCAAACTTCAGACGGGCCTGTATATGTGCTTTCTTGAGCAGGGGGACCTTGCGGGCGCTGCAGAATTTCAGTCCTTCACGGCTTAGTGTGTTACCAATTGTTTTCTTGGTGACTATGGCCCCAGCTGCCTTGAGATCATTGACAAGATCCTCCTGTGTAGTTCTGGGCTGATTCCTCACCGTTCTCATGATAATTGTAACTCCACAAGGTAAGATCTTGCATGGAGCCCCAGGCCGAGGGAGATTGACAGTTCTTTTGTGTTTCTTCCTTTTGCGAATAATCGCACCAAGTGTTGTTACCTTCTCACCAAGCTGCTTGGCGATGGTCTTGTAGCCCATTCCAGCCTTGTGTAGGTCTACAAATCTTGTCCCTGACATCCTTGGAGAGCTCTTTGGTCTTGGCCATGGTGGAGAGTTTGGAATCTGATTGATTGCTTCTGTGGACAAGTGTCTTTTATACAGGTAACAAGCTGAGATTAGGAGCACTCCCTTTAAGAGTGTGCTCCTAATCTCAGCTCGTTACCTGTATAAAAGATACCTGGGAGCCAGAAATCTTTCTAAATGAGAGGGGGTAAAGTACTTGTTTCCCTCATTAAAATGCAAATCAATTCATAACATTTTTGACATGCGTTTTTCTGGATTTCTTTGTTGTTATTCTGTCTTTCACTGTTCAAATAAACCTACCATTAAAATTATAGACTGATCATTTCTTTGTCAGTGGGCAAACATACAAAATCAGCAGGGGATCAAATACTTTTTTCCCTCACTGTACAACTCTGGGTTTTACACATTGTGGGGTTGACTAGTTTGCTTGACACACAAAGGCGGCCATTTTTTCTACATTTTTTCTTACTCACATAAGTTGTGGGGTTGATGCTTGTGTACCTTGACACATACATTTTTGAAAATATATCTTTAGCGAGAAGGTGTTTTACACACTCCAGATTTCCCACCCACCTACCTTCTCTCATTCTGTGAACATAGCAGGGATATGAGGAAGCCTCCTCTGCGCCTCTGCTTTATCCATCAGCCTTTTCATAGGACACACAGGGACCACAGTCTGCTTGTCTGCACACTCGATACACACATACACACAGACAACACACACACACACGTCAGTAACACACATCTCGCATAGCTCAAGGTTCAGCCGTTCACTAATAAGGCCATTAAGGGCACAAGCATGTGGGAGCCTCCAGCAGAGTAGCTAAAAGGTTGGAGGTGTTATTGGACGTGCACCCTTCTCCACCTCCACTCAATGTCATGCAGATGGAGAGACAGGGAGACAGAAGGAGAGAGGGTTAGGGAGAGGGATAGGACTGAGACTATGAGCAGAAATGCAGAGGGAGATTTGAGAGGTTGACACTAGAGAGAAAGAAGAACGATAGGAAAATGCAGAGGGAGGATGGAGAGAAGGACGGAAGGGATGGGGTGAGAGGGAGAACGATAAGATTATGCAGAAGAACGGAGCGAGATGGAGTGAAAAGAAGGAAGAAAGGAAATACATTATCTGTCCGCACTTCCTCTGGCCTGGGTTGCCAACAACCACAGTCAATTGTTATCAGCTTGCCTGCATTTAATTTGACCCTTGGGTCTAGATGCTGCCTATGCATAGTTTGTGTGTGTCCTGCTTCCCCATTCACGCCTAATGATAGCCTCTGCTAACACCCCTAGACTGACTCGGCACATAATGTTTGACCTGCTGAGAATTACTGGAATAATATTTGCCATGTGTTTAGCGTTGTTTTTACCCACAGGTAGATCTCATTACTTGAATAAGGTTATCAAATCAAATTGTATTGGTCACATACATTTTTTTTTATGGAGGTCTAGATGGAGGTCTATTTATGGAGGTCTAGACCCACCACTGTTGTTATATAGGCTACTGTGAGTATTGCAACTCAGTTTGCAGACTCATTTTTTGGAAACCATGATGTTTTGTATGAATAAATAGCAAGTATTCATAGATTTGATGGACAAAACTACCATGGCGTCTCTACTCCATAGTATGTATAGACAATGTCAATTGAGCACTTTGTGTGGTATCCACTCTCTCCAAGCTGGTCCTATTCATAACTAAGACACTTCAATCACAATGCATTTTCTCTACATTAACCTTGTCCATATAGCCTCTGGCTGTGTTCTGGCCTGTAACAACCCATGAGTTGAGAGACTAGGTTCAGCCATTACCACGTTTTGTCACTGTGTTGCTAGTAACGCACACTAGTAACGTGTGTGTTTTGGTCGGCGACGGGCAACAATGGCTTAGTGACTCCTGTCCTGTGACTTCACGTCTGACCTCTCTCAGCACATTCTCCACTCAGCTGATAAAGTAAGCCGCTCTTTGATGAGCTCCGAGGACCGCAACAGCTACGCCTTTTGTGTAGGCTTTTGTGTGGCCACGAAACAGGCCGTCGCCCTGCATTAGTCATTAGTCAGTCATTAGTCATCAGTCAGTCATTAGTTATTAGTTGCCCATTAGTCAGTCATTAGTCAGCCATCAGTCATTGGTCAGCAATTAACCATTTAGCCATTCTTTAGTCATAGTTAGCCATTAGTCAGTCATTAGTCAGCCATTAGTAATTAACCATTATACATTAGAGCAGTCATTAGCTATTAGTCATTAGTCAGCCATTAGCCAGTCATTAGCCATTAGCCATTAATCAGCCATCAGCCATTAGTTAGTAATTAGCCATTAATCAGCCATTAGCCTTAATCAATCATTAGCCATTAATCAGCCATTAGCCACTAGTCAGTCATTAGCCATTAGCCATTAATCAGCCATCAGCCATTAGTCAGTCATTAGCCATTAATCAGCCATTAGCCATTAATCAGTCATTAGCCATTCACCATTAATCAGTCATTATCCATTAGTCAGTCATTATCCATTAGTCAGTCATTATCCATTAGGCAGTCATTATCCATTAATCAGTCATTAGCCATGAATCAGTCATTAGCCATTAGTCAGTCATTATCCATTAGTCAGTCATTATCCATTAGTCTGTCATTAGCCATTAGTCTGTCATTAGCCATTAGTCAGTCATTATCCATTAATCAGTCATTAGCCATTAGTCAGTCATTAGCCATTAGTCAGTCATTAGCCATTAGTCTGTCATTAGCCATTAGTCAGTCATTATCCATTAGTCTGTCATTAGCCATTAGTCTGTCATTAGTCATTAATCAGTCATTAGCCATTAATCAGTCATTAGCCATTAGTCAGTAAATGTGTGCTCTTTCTCGTTTTCCTTTTCACTTTTCTTTTTAGCAGACCTGGGGGCCTGTTAGGAATGGGCCTGTTAGGAATGTTGATGTGATAACCCTTCGATTAGCCTATGTGTCGATAGAGTGCTGTAAAACCTAGATTGAAGCAGCTACAGTAGGCTGTATGAATGGACTGTAAACTCTGTATAGTGCGCTAAAAGCAGTTACAGCAGAATATATGAATTGTTTCGGTATAGTGCACTAAATGCCTGTGAATAGACTTGGGTTTCGCAGCGCACAGTATAGATTAGCCTTTTATGTCTGTCGCATTGTGAAGACTTTGAAGGTCCACTATCTTGGGTTGTACAATGGCCGTTTCCTTGGATGCAATCATGGTATGATTCAAACCTGAGGCCACACTCGATGCCTGTACATTTGCTGATACAATTGTTGTACCCTCAATGCACTGAAGCTGATACAATGACAACAAATGGTAGCCTTTTTAAAGAAAGTGACGTTTCAGCTAATGAGGTTTCTTTGGTTGATGTTGATTTGAACCTTGAGGAACCTAGATGAAAAGCGTCTCGGGCAGCGATCTTCTAAGTTTCTCCTTAGTTTCGTATTCTCAGCAAAAATGTTGCTTTCAAGAAGGATAGGATACTCTTTAGTCAACACGGCAATGATATAAATGTGTATTCTTCTGTGAAGTCTCCCCACAGTAATACAACAACATTGTCTCAGAGACCTGTAAGTGAGTGATGAAAGGCACATTTGTCTCTGTTTCACAACCCTTTGAAGAGGTTTTGGAAGCGCCTATCCCCAGTCGCCACCACCACTTCTGTTCCAATGAAAGTAGTGGAAGAAATCCAACATCTGGCTGAGAACACCTCAGAATGCGTAGCTCAGACATAGAAGGATAAGAAAAAGAGAGAGTAAAGTGAAGGAAGTGTTCTTACCATGAACAAAACAGAAACATTGGTATAAAGATCAATTTAATCTGCATGTGGAGCATCAAGATCACTCGTGCGCTGGAGTTTGCCTTTCGAGCTCCTGAGTGGCGCAGTGGTCTAAGGCACTGCATCGCAGTGCTAACTGTGCCACTAGAGATCCTGGTTCGAATCCAGGCTCTGTCGCAGCCGGCCGCGACCGGGAGACTCATGGGCGGCGCACAATTGGCCCAGCGTCGTCCAGGGTAGGGGAGGGAATGGCCGGCAGGGATGTAGCTCAGTTGATAGAGCATGGCGTTTGCAACGCCAGGGTTGTGGGTTCGATTCCCATGGGGGGCCAATATAAATAAATAAAAAATATATATGTATTCACTAACTGTAAGTCGCTCTGGATAAGAGCGTCTGCTAAATGACTAAAATGTAAATGTAATGTAAAGTTTCTTTTCATGATCGTACACAGTTGTTCTCCATGTACCTGATATAATGCTAGGCGTGTAAGTTATATCATTTTCAATTTAGTTGGGGGGGACCTTCAAAAAGCTGACAGATGCTATGCCTCTCTGACCACCAGCCTGGTTTTACAGAATCTAACAACAACCTCCGCTTTGATTGGACGTAATGACTAATGTACGTGATGAAACACGCGCTACTGGTTAGGAAACAACATTGGCTCAGACGATGTGTAGACCGTCTAGACCAGCGGACCAGCGGTAGAGTGCCCTTAGATCTTGGGAACAGGCCGCACTTGACCGTTGCACTTGAATCGGAATCAAAGGGAATACCCTGCCATCTCCCTCAGAGCATTAAAACTCATGGTACCCTTCGCCAGCTCATATCTGTGTGAAGATGGATTCAGCAGTGTTCTCGTCTGCATTAGTGCCGCGTTCAAAACAACTGGGAAATCGGAACTGGGTACTCCAAAATATCCAACTTCCGACATCAGTGTGTTCACGACAACTGGTAACTCTGGAAAAAAAACTTGCTCCAACTGGGAAAAATCGTTTTGAATGGTCATCCAACTCTGCATTCCAACTCGGAAACTCTGGCCTCTTTCTAGTGCCCCGACTTTCCGACCTGAAGATCACTGACGTCATGATTTGACCTTGTATTTTTCAGAGTTCCCAGTTGTCTTGAAAGCACCGTAAAACCAAATATCGATCCAGGTTGGATGTGACATCCATTCGTTTTTCAGAGTTCCCAGTTGTCTTGAAAGCACCGTAAAACCAAATATCGATCCAGGTTGGATGTGACAGCAGAAATGAGGTGCGCACTGTTGACCACGCCCCCTGACTTTGAGAAGCGCGGATGCGACATGCATCAAGCACACCCATCTCATTAGTGGTGGTGAGATAAGAGACATTATGTCAGACTAATTTGCAATTGACTGTCATAGCCATACATTAAAAGTATGTGATTGTGAGTTAAGACAATCAGAATACTGTTAGAATGTTTTGCAATTGACTAACATAGCCCCAAATAAAGTTAACATTGGCTGTTAATTACATACTTTTTTTCACATGGTTGGTTTTGCCAAATTTTCAGATATCAAAATGGGGTCGTCAACGAAAAAAGTTTTGGAACCCCTGGTCTAGACGCCAATTTGTAGTGCAGGGTGTCGGTGTCACCCGTACAACATTTTGATATTAAAATGAAGCACTTGCAAATCAAACGGAAATGTGATTTAGTGAGTGTTGTTTCGATTATTCTTTCAGATCGGTTCATTTTTAAACCACATACTGTATTAACTGCTGTGACAGCTGTTGACAAATTACATGTTACATTGATTGGTCTGAGCAGGTATTTTCTATACATTCTCAAAGCTATAGCATGAGTAATATCATAGCCGGTCAAAGATGCCAGTTGGTAATGCAATATAAAACAACAAGGCATGAGAGAACTGCATTACTGCGATATAATTCTTCCATAAGGATAATGGTATTGCTTTATTGATGTAGGCTAGGATACAATCTTGTATATATTTGGTCTGATAAGACCACAAAATCACAGTCTACTCTTCTGTTAAAGCAAATTGGAATGAAATTGCATTTATCATTTGACCAGTGCTTATCCAACCCCTCGTTTGATTCCGGATTTAACCCTTTGTATGATTTATTATTCCGATTCAGATGTGTGGACTTCTGTTGCGTCTGCATACATTTAGTGTTAGCATTTTAAGGGAATCCATTTCACAGCTCCTGTTGATGCCACAAACAATCCCATCATTCCAGGGAGAGGATGACAACACATGTTTTGGTCCGTGCTTTGGTTGCACACGCGCACACAAAGAAATCATGGGAGTCTGTATTTCTTTTTTTCAGTTACGCACATTTCTGAAGAATTAATTATAGGGGAGTTGTCGTAAATCATATTAATTCAGCTGTAATTAAACTCAGCCTCTTCACCTCTTCAAAATGTGAAAGGAAAGAAACAGTGCAGCGAGAGAATGATCGAAAGAGCGAGAATAAGGGAGAGGGAAAGAGTAAGAGAGACAGCTATAGAGAATAAGATAAATGGAAAGAGCAATACAAAGGGATGAAGAGAGGGAAAGCAAATGCGAGGGACAGATTGATACAAAGACTGAGAGAGATATTCAGCAAAAAGGTAAATGGTGGAAAGAAAAAGTGGTCATCAAAATGCTGATGTCGTATGGGGATATTTACTGCAGAGTGTTAATGCAGTTTAAATCAGGCTCTTTGTCCGGCGGCCATCAGAAAGGCCCTGTTGGGTCCAAATAAATCAGCCATTAAACGCTGATGTGACCTGAATAGCGCTTCATACATATATAATCAACACATCGCCAATAGAGCGCACCCAGATCACTTGAAACATTTATGAGGATGCTGCTAAATAACTTCTAATGGGCAACTGAAGATACACCTACAGCTAATATGCAGCTAAAATATACATGCAAATGATCGTGTATAATCATGTTGTTAAAATACAATTTTCTAAATGATTCTAACCATCCATATCCTTATCGTCATGGATTAAATCGATTCATTATGTTGTGAATATCTTTTATTTATTTATTTTGCTCATTCAAAAGTCATTTTGGATGCTAACTGATTTATTTCTCTCTGTTCTAGGGTGGGATATATGGTTCTAGTCTCTGAGATGTGATTTACTGGATTTGTAAGGCGCTTTGACAAGAGAAGAACCACTGACAGGTATGTGACAAGTCAATCCACTTCCTCATCAGATCAAACAGAGTTGCGATTATCATAAAACAATTCAAACACAGATAGTCATGAACACTTTATTTAAAAAAAAAAAAATCAGCTTGCTACCCTCTTCGAGTGATTCAACCGACCTTGACAGAAATTCCTAAAAGTTTCCTTTGAAAACATGAATATGCAACCCGGCAAGATTAAAGACACATGCAGTCTCCTACACAGTATTCTAATGACGAGCATTCATTGGGTCCAATTTCACTTGTTTCCTTGTGTGCGATTTGATGTGTTGATGGTTATGGAAATGGTAATGACCTATGATAAGTGGTCATTAACATATGCAAAACTACGGGACATCCCCGGTAAGCAATCCCCCTCTGCATCGGGCGAGTTTTCTGGTCGATAACCACGCACATGCAACAAGCATGTTAGGATTGCGCTCCCTGAAGCAAATTATGTTTTCGGCGTAATCATGCAAAAGTGCAGCTGGCTTCCATTTTGCTGTGCCTCGAGTCTCTACCCGCCCCACGCCACCCCCCTCCACCCGCACCTTATGTCTGTCTGTCTGTCTGTCTGTCTGTCTGTCTCTCTCTCGCTCTCGCTCTCTCTCGTCCCCCTTCCCCACACTCGAACATACACACAACCCATTACTGCAGGCTGTGCGTTTTTCAGTAAACGCCACCCCCTTCTTGTTTACGTTTTCTTATCGCTCCGGATGTTTCTTCGCTTTGCCACTCTAAGAGATTGAGGCGAAGATATCGCCGGCTCATCTGAAAAAAACATTAGCCATCGGTTGTTGATGGAGTGACTTAATCGTAAACCGTGGGATACGGCGGGCGGAATACGTCATTATCAACAGCGGTTTATAAATTCAGCGAAAGGTGGCATGTCACCTTTTCGAATAACTCCACAGGGAATCACACCTGGAGCAGTGATGCCAATTTAGCAATTGTATTGCTAGATTGAGCAACCTTTCAGACTACCCTGGCAACTTTTTTTTCAAACAGCACCTAGCAAAAAATGTAGCTACTTTTTAAAATGTATTTGGAATTTTTAGCAACTTTTGAAAAGTGACTCAAACGCTAAAATGCACGCATTTGTCTAAGCGCAGTGGTCTAAGGCACTGCATCGCAGTGCTAACTGTGCCACTAGAGATCCTGGTTCGAATCCAGGCTCTGTCGCAGCCGGCCGCGACCGGGAGACTCATGGGCGGCGCACAATTGGCCCAGCGTCGTCCGGGGTAGGGGAGGGAATGGCCGGCAGGGATGTAGCTCAGTTGATAGAACATGGCGTTTGTAACGCCAGGGTTGTGGGTTTGATTCCCACGGGGGGCCAGTATATACAAAAAAATACAAAAAAAAAGAAAACAAATATTCACTAACTGTAAGTCGCTCTGGATAAGAGCGTCTGCTAAATGACTAAAATGTAAATGTAAATGTAATTTTCCCTCTAAATGACACAAAAACGATTTTTGACGCAGTTATATTATTACGTAATGACGTCATCACGCAATGACATCACTATGTAATTTAGCAACAAATCGACCTGCCTTTAGCAACTTCCCCTGAAAATTAGTTGGCAACACTGACCAGGAGGTTTTGCAAGTTACAGTACATGGCACCCTGGCAGTCAAGGGGATTTGAATGGCATATCCTCCTCAGCCAGGTTTTTCAGAAAACAGTGCAGGCGTTCATGCTAAGAGTATTCTATGAGTAATCCCCTGTTTAATGTACAATAAATATGCATTAATGGACCAGCCAGTCCTTCCCTCTGCACAGTATGGAATGAAGCAAGGGCAGGAGTCAAATCTAATTGGCATATTAGTCGCAAGGTGTCAATGAAGCTGTGGCACATTTGAATTACATGGGAGAACAGTGGGGTGTAATATTGAGTTGCTCCCCCTTTTTCCCTCAGAACAGCCTCAGTTCGTCAGGGAATGGACTCAACAAGGTGTCGAAAACATTCCACAGGGATGCTGGCCAATGTTGACTGCAATGCTTCCCACAGTTGTGTCAAGTTGGCTGGATGTCCTTTGGGTGGTGGACCTTTCTTGATACACACAGGAAACTGTTGAGCGTGAAAAACCCAGCAGTGTTGCAGTTCTTGTCACACTCAAACCTGTGCGCCTGGAACCTACTACCATACCCCGTTCAAAGGCACTTAAATCTTTTCTCTTGCCCATGTCTCAATTCTCTCAAGGCTTAAACATTATTCTTTAACCTGTCTCTTCCCCTTCATCTACACTGATTTGAAGTGGATTTAACAAGTGACCTTAATAAGTGATCATAACTTTCACCTGGATTCACCTGGTCAGTCTGTCATGGAAAGAGCAGGTGTTCCTAATGTTTTGTACACTCACTGTATGTTGTATGGAAGGGCTTGTGTTTGGATTGTATCGTAAAGCTACCACATTTGTAATGGATGTTATCCATGTACAGGTGGACTCTCAATTGTAGTTCCTTGATTCCTCCCCTCAGATATTTTCCTCCAATGCCTTTTGAGAAGGAGGCTAGGAGTGAGGGCATGAGGAAACAAGGAAATACAACTGAGATGCACCCACATTTTTATAGACGTCTCTGGGACTTCAACTCCCCTGCTCTCTGCTCAGATCTCATATAATAGTAGGAGCCTGCTGCTACCAAAAAGGAGTGTAGGAGTGTATCTCACAAATCAACTACTATATTCGTGTTGAAAGGTGTCAAAGGAACTTATATCCGTAGACTACTTTCATTCCAAAACATCTTAACTCCCGATGTGGAATTAAGACCTTCATTTGATGCACCTTATATTGTGTAATGTGCAGTCACTTTGATTTAAGTCCAATCTGGCGGAAGGAGACACGATCGCCTAGGAGAGTGGGGGAGATACCATGCCGCTGGAACATGGGGGGAGCCTCTGACTTGTCACCCCATACACCTTTCCCAGCATGCTTTGCATACCCATCTAGGTTACCATAGTGACAACAGTGTAAGGTCTATTTGACCACAATGGGTTCTGATAACATGCGCTCCTAGGTTTTGGTTTTGTTATCTTAAAGCAGTGCCCTTTGTTTTGTTAGTTTGACTCGACAGCCATGCTGTCTAGGTCTCTCTGAATGATGCAAAGTAGTTTGAATGGAGTGAAGTCAGCAACGTCCTCAAATTTGAATTAAACCTGAGGACGGTTTACTTTACAGGTCTTCTGGTGCTTTGGCTAACAAAATGACCTAACGCCACAAAGAAGGAACACGTTGGTGTACGACCTAAATGACTGAAAAGCCACAAGTCATTTGATGCACTTTTGATATCTGTAGTGGTGAATTTGTTGACACTGTTATGTGGCACCACTACACTGTGAAATATATTTGCCCAGGCATGTTTACAGTCACCTCTGCCCCAGCAGGTGGAGAGGCCCTTGCAGGGTGTGATACGCCCCCCCATTGCTCGTTTCTGTGCAAAATGTCACGACCCCCTCCTTTCATTTCCATGATGCAAATTAGTTGTCTGAAATTATATGCATGGGTATATTTTTTTTAGAATTCCGCTTTTGTGAAAAATAATCAAAATACTATTAATTTAATAGAAGAATACCTCAACATGCTCAACTAATAGAAGGTGCATTCTTTGATTTAAGTTTGTTAAGAGAGACCTTGGCCAACATGATAAAATGCAATACCCCTTTTTGTATTTTGGTATGTATCACATTGCTTGCGTCCCAAATTGCACCCTATTCACTACATAGTGCACTACTTTTGACCAGAGCCCTATGGGGTAAATAAGGAATAGGGCACTATACACTGAGTACACCAAATATTAGGAACACCTTCCTAATATTGAGTTGCAAATGACATCAATAAGGGATCATAGCTTTCACCTGGATTCACCTGGTCAGTCTGTCATGGACAGTTCTTAATGTTTAAAAATAAAGTAAAAAACTGTTTGATGTCTTCTGTGCCCATATGAATGACCCCTATGATGTAACTGCAATGATGAGATAGATGTTCTTCTTCTTTGTTTTTTGTTTTATTATCTCGTTGTCATACTGTGTTCAACCGTGTTCCATCTTCCCTAGCCATCTTGTGTCAAGAGGACCACAATGGAAATAAGTCCCAGACTTTATTGTGTGTTATCCTCAATGATTTTACTCATGTGCATGTACGGCTTTTTCAAGTTTTATGTGTGCTTGTTTTTTTAAATGGTTGAATTATTACACTAAACTAAACTATACTCAGTGTATATGGAATAGGGTTCCATTTGGGAACCACCCAATGTCTTAATGTAGAGAATGTGTACATGCCTTGTCCTTGCTTGAATTCATTTAGTTGTCCTTTCTTATGCTCTAGTTGTACCACACTGCGTTCTCTCTCTCTCCTTCACCCCATCTATCTCTCGCTCTCTTTTACAGTATTCCATTTTTGTTCTGCCCCCCCTCTCTCTCTTTCTCTCTCTCTCTCTTCCTTTATTCTTCCTCTCGCTTTCTGAAACATCTCCCCCCGTCCCTCTCCAACCCTCTCTCCATCCACCCCCTCTCACCCCCCGGTCATGCTTGCTGCTTGCGCAGCTCTTAGCCTGGCTGTGTGTCTACCTATGTCCCCCCGGCCTGAATATACATACCGTGCTGTTTGCCTCGCTGCTGCTGAGACAAGGGAATCACAGCTCCTTCCCTTCACTAGCTTACATAACCAACTCATACAGTACGGATGGTTTCAGTGGCCCATCGGTGGCACGTTGTCAGGGAGGATTAGCATTATAACGATGGAGCATAATGTGGTGGGACCTCTGCTAATTGCACGGTATGGACCAAATTGATTGAAACAAGGCCAAAACCTGCTTGTGGAAACCTGCTCGTCGATCTTCTCATTCCAAAATCATGGGCATTAATATGGAGTTGGTCCTCCCTTTGCTGCTATAACAGCCTCCACTCTTCTGGGAAGGCTTTCCACTAGATGTTGGAACAATTCTGCGGGGACTTGCTTCCATTCAGCCACAAGAGCATTAGTGAGTTTGGGCACTGATGTTGGACAATTAGGCCTGGCTAGCAGTTGGCATTCCAATTCATCCCAAAGATGTTCGATGGGGTTGAGGTCAGGGCTCTGTGCAGGCCAGTTAAGTTCTTCCACACCGATCTCGACAAACCATTTCTATATGGACATCGCTTTGTGCACAGGGACATTGTCATGCTGAAACAGGAAAGGGCCTTCCCCAAAATATTTCCACAAAGTTGGAAGCACAGAATCGTCTAGAATGTCATTGTATGCTGTAGCGTTAAGATTTCCCTTCACTGGAACTAAGGGGCCTAGCCCCAACTATGAAAAACAGACCCAGACCATTATTCGTCCTCCACCAAACTTTACAGTTGGCACTATGCATTGGGGCAGGTAGCGTTCTCCTTGCATCCGCCAAACCCAGATACGTCCGTCAGACTGCCAGATGGTGAAGCGTGATTTATCAATCGAGAGAACGTGTTTCCACTGCTCCAGAGTCCAGTAGCGTTGAGCTTTACACCACTCCAGCCGACGCTTGGTGTTGCGCATGGTGATCTTAGGCTTGTGTGCGGCTGCTCGGCCATGGAAACCCATTTCATGAAGCTCCCGACGAACATTTATTGTGCTGACGTTGCTTCCAGAGGCAGTTTGGAACTCGGTTGTGAGTGTTGCAACCGATGACAGACGGTTTTTACACACTACGCGCTTCAGCACTCGGCGGTCCCGTTCTGTGAGCTTGTGTGGCCTACCACTTCGCGGCTGAGCCGTTGTTGCTCCTAGACGTTTCCACTTCACAGTAACAGCACTTACAGTTGACCGGGGCAGCTCTAGCAGGGCAGAAATTTGACGGACTGACTTGTTGGAAAGGTGCCACGTTGAAAGTCAGTAAGGCTATTCTACTGCCAATGTTTGTCTATGGAGATTGCATGATTTTATACACCTGTCAGCAATGGGTGTGGCTGAAATAGCCGAATCCACTAATTTGAAGGGGTGTCCACATACTTTTGTATATATAGCGTATATAACATGTTTGAAAGAAAATGCATGGGACTTTCATGGTTGAATCATACAATGATTTTCTCTGAGATTAACTGTAATGGAGTCATCAGCCTGGAAATGTCTGGGGGGTGTTCAAGAAGGGTTGACTACCCCCCTCTGTCACACACTGCGTCCTCAATCTCAGAGGACTGTGCAGTGCGCAGAAGGTTCCACTTGGCTTGATTGGGCGGCCCGGAAGCTGCACCCCCCGCCATGTCGCCTCCGACGCATGACGAGAAGGAAGGGAGGGAACAAATTGGCAAAGTCAAGTCAGATTAAGGCCAGGGGGGCTTGCGATAGACTAGCTTGCTGTCCAAGGGGTGTACATGTACATCATGCTACAGAAACAGGAGATCCTGCCCTTTCTGGCTACTTACTATTATGGCGAAAGGGGATCTTGTATTGTGACTTACAGTAGGCCTAGTTCTCAGGGCCTTTCCCTCATGCAGAGCCTAGATCATGTACTCTAATGTAAACTAACAGCTAGAATGTATTGATGCAGATTAAAGGGATCTGCCAGTCATACCACAGGGCCTGTTGGATATCATATGATATGATTGAGGAGTCTCAACCAGCACCACCCTGTGGTTTATTCTGTTGTCAAATGAGTTTACCGACTGGCATTGAGGAGCTACAAAAATGTAAGCAGATATTAAAGAATGGTAGGCAGTATGTGAGCCGTTCTGGCTCGGACAGGGCTTACTTCTTAATTACTGGTATTTGAAACTCATGCATCATAGAGTATGTTTCAAAGATATACGGTTAGCTGGAAAGAGTCCCCTAAAGTACCTCATTTTCCAGTGTAATCGATGGTTTTCACCTAAAGAGATTTAGACGACACTTAGGAGATACTGCGTTTCTCGTTTTTCGTCGTAACAAACGCCTTTCACTGCTCCTTCTAAAGCTTCGACTAGGTGTGAGAGCAGTCACTGAGCAGTTTCTGTTTGAAGTGTTTGAAGCCGGCTTACTGGGAGTGATGATCATTGAGGGCATTACGGGGAGGAGTGGAGCAGATTACAGTTGGGCTTTTTATAGAGGGATCACTTAATCTTGTCCTTTTTAGCTCACTCATTAGTTCCTTCTCCCGAGGCGATGCTCACAAAATGCTCGCAAAACCCTCCTTCCTGTTGGATGGCAGACCGTTAGACTGTCAGTTAACCAAATGTGACTTCCTCTGCAGCCTCCTCACCGATCGCCACTTTGGCTCAAGGGGCTTTAGTGTGGTCGTAGCCGGTCTCGCTCTGGAAAGGTATGCAAAGGGCTGTACAGGAGTGAAATAGCCAAGGCACATGCCCTCCTATTTTGTCATGCAGGTTGTCGTTGAGATCATCATATTTTTTTATTTTCGTCCCTTACCTTCCCTTTAGGCTCACACCTGTGAAATTAGGTATCCCTTTGTGCCCGTCTGAAAAATAAACGACACTCAGCGACCGAGTACTTGGGGTAGTCACTACATGACCAGCGCACACGCAGAGGTAATCAGAAGTTGTCAAATGGGAAGGTCTTGGGCTGCGTTTTGAGGGGCAGGTCTCTCCAATCTCCTCGCTGGTCCAATTTGGGCATGGGGTACAGTGGAGATAAGCCATGTATCAACATAGGGACATAGAAACTATTCTTAACTGTGACACGTGGAAGCAGCAAAACACATGAAAGTGAAGAAAAATAGACCCCAACTAGAAAGCAAAGCGGCACCATCTTGTCGGTCATAGCCTAACCAAACCCTGCTCTCAGAAGGATTCAGGATCACTTTGAAAAGCCCAAGTATCGTCCCTTTTCTGTGCTCCCAAGACAATGACGACTTGAGACGAGGCTTAATCCATTTCTTCCCGCTATATGTTTAAGCTCAGTCTTACTCCTACGAGGCAGAGGGAAAGTGGAAAAGCATGCCACTTTAAAGATTAGGCCCCTAGAAATGATGCATATGTCCTCGTTTTCTGTAGATGAACGAAAGCGCCGAAAGTGTCCCCTCATTCCCCCCAGCCTGGCGTATCGGGGGCCCTCTGGGGGCCGATTGAACGAGTCTGTCCTTTAACAGGTGGCTCTAAACCGCAGACGGACACGGAACACCGCCGCAATCTGTTTCAGCCATCCCATCGATTTATTTACAGCCGCAGCCCTCGCAATAAAACCCAGAATTTATGGTATACTTTTTAATTAGAAATAATGTCTTGTAGAGTTGTTGTGATGTACGGCTTAATCAATATATAGACTGTGGCAGGACCGGATGACGGACAACACTATTGACAGCTCGCGGAGTATCCTAAATTAACACTTTGTCTTTCAGAGAAATATGTTGTTTGCAGAGGAAAGAAACTATACTTTTCTTTTTCTTTTCTTTTCTTTTCTTTTCTTTTCTTTTCTTTTCTTCTTTCTTTTTTTTTCTATGGAATGGGAGTTACTGTTGCCATGCAGATTTACCATTTACTTTTTTAATGTACGGCTTGTCTTTTTATATTTCTCTACAAATATTTGTCCCTGTCCCCTGCCCCTAATCATTTTGAAGCAATCCTATCCCAAATCAATATACTGTACATCACAGAAATTGTTATAAAAACGAGAACACCACAAATCTATTTCATATCGTTTTTGGCGTGTGTTGTGCAAAACTAGGAATGGTGTCTTTGGGAAAGTATTAAAATGTAAGGACGAGGTGACAGCCAGTGAATCACATGCGTACAATGGCGAGTTGCTAACAACACGACTGCACTTATCAGATAGATTGAGGGAGTCTCAGAGTAGCTAAAAGGCCATTGTGTCTCATTGTCTCTGCTATACTGATTTAATGAGTAAATGAATAACAAAATAATCTTTATCAGAAAATGTATGGAGAATGTCAGTGCATGCATACACACACCAAGTCACCAAGAGTATTGCACATCACCTAACACGCATGACTCACTAATGGATATGAAAATGTGATGTGCACTCTCTCTCTCTCTCTCTCTCTCTCTCTCTCTCTCTCTCTCTCTCTCTCTCTCTCTCTCTCTCTCTCTCTCTCTAATAATATAATAATAATATGGCATTTAGCAGACGCTTTTATCCAAAGCGACTTACAGTCATGTGTGCATAAATTTTTACGTATGGGTGGTCCCGGGGATCGAACCCACAACCCTGGCGTTACAAGCTCCATGCTCTACCAATTGAGCTACAGAGGACCATCTCTCTGTCTCTCTCTCGCATAAGACCCTCCATTCTCATTGATTAGTGTTGCGTTCACTGGGCTGGTAGATAACTCCAATAATGATTTCATGCTTTGTGTTCACAGACCCGTGAGTTAGATGGCCAAGAATGCTATGCTACCAGACCATAGTCAATGGTTAGCTATTATCAGGCGGTTCAAAGCATCTGGAATCTGTCACAACTGACCCTGGCTGACATCTTGACCCACTTCCGCTTCCTTGCTTCCTAGGCCCATTTTCTCTCTCTGAGCTTGTCTGCGCTTATCTGAGTCCTTTGTGTAACCCAAGCGTATAGATAACAAGTATTGGGGCGTCCTCCCATTCATCATGATCCTTTAATTACCCAAAATACCCAGAATCGTATTTCCTAGGCCACAGGTGGCCCCGTGTTGCAATGTTGCGGCCACACAGTGGCTCTCCCCAAAGTATACAGAGACATTTAGTCACCCGCCGTCACTTTTGTGTACTCTGAGGGTGTCGACCGAGCGGCGGTAATACCCGATATGGCTAGCGTACACACGGCTAATCCGTCAACTGTTGTAAAACACACCACTGTCAGGTACACAGCTTTGGATGAGATTAACTGTGAAGTCCAAGTATTACTCACATGTCGTTATTTTCCTTCACTGTTTCTGACAGATAGACATGTGAAGCGTGTATGGGAAATACCCCAAATTTCCAAAGCAAAGTCTCCAGTTTAGTACAAAGGACAGGTGTTGCCAACCGCACCAAATGTGGCTAAAAGCAAAGCTTACAGTATGTGTGTTGGCAGTGCTGACGCTAACGGCTGCCCAGTTTCAAAGTATTTTTGTGAAGGGATTTGTTGAGTAGAAAGAAGCTTGGGCAGAAAAAACGTTGCATGCCAGAGTAGGCTACCAGTACTGCCCTGAGACCATAACTGGACCTGTTCACAAGAATAGGGTCGCAACCGGCGGTGAACTTTGTGCCTCACGGTTAATTAGAAATTAGAACACCATGCGACCCTGAGGATGTGCTCCATGGGTGGAATAATGAACACACGCAGAGAGAGAGTAGAGAGAGAGTAGAGAGAGAGAGTAGAGAGAGAGAGTAGAGAGTAGAGAGAGAGTAGAGAGAGAGTAGAGAGAGAGGCTAATAACGCTAAAATATGCATTGGACATCTTTTATGCATTGTGGTCAACCCTTTAAACTCATGGTAAATGTAAATACAGCATTTATATACCGGTATGCTAGCTTGGATTATGAGGCCCTTTGCTCCACCAGGAGCTGAAAAGGAATAAGTCAACTTTGGGTTGGGTTTTGCTCATTGAAGTTTTCCCTCAGGGTGTAGTGTGAGATGTCTTCTCATAAACATACCGTACAGTTTGTACTTCATAGCTGCTCTTGCAGGTCACAGTGCAGCAGACGGTCAGGTAAGGGTGTTCTCTGCTCTAGTACACACACGTCCCTTGATACAGTGTGGCAGGCCCCGGTGAATCATTCCCCGCCGTCACAGGTGGGGGAAATACAACTGTGCTATTGGCAGTCTGAACGTGGCTCATAGCCTAGTGCTCAGCAAGGTGTTTGGATCTGGTGGAAATTCAATTTTTATGTGACGGGTGGGAGAAAGACATGGATCAATCGATCGAGAAAGAAGAGGAAAACATTGACTCATAGGGGAAGCTAAGAAAAGACAAGATACTGTATGTATGGACAATACATGAGACGGGAGAATACAGGAAGCAAATGTATTTTCAGAGATTTTTCAGTGTTTTGTCTGTTTACTTTTGCGTACGTCTACGTCATGTTTATTTTGTCACACTTGTGTACGTCTGCGGGGTGCGACGTCTGGGCGCTCTCTGTGTTTGTGTTCGTCGAAGTCTGTGTTTGTGTGGGAAGATTCCGTGAGGCCCCTTTGATGAAAGGCTGATTACCAGGGCAAAGGGAGGCCTCTGTGTTCGCAGCAGATGTTTCCTGTCCCTGTCAGCGACTCCGGTTAACGGTATCCTTATTTAACCATTCTCTGCTAATGGCCCTCGCCCGGTGTCAGATACGCCGGATTGCTTTCCTCCTCCTTTAGTTGCAGGCCGTGGGATGGAAGCCGAACAGGAGGGGATATCGTGTTCCTCTATGACTTTCCCTTCATTGTGTGGCTCTGCATAATTCTGGCGGAAATCTACCTTTTACGGTAATTGGGGTGTGAAAGTGACACTCGCTTGCCTATTGTCTCTGTATCTGATTCTGAAATGCATTCAGACCACACTCAAGCCATACTAGTAAAGAAATAGAGAGAAGGAAGATGGGAGGAAAAAGTGACAGAGGGAGTATGTGGTGAAAAGAGGGGAATTCAGAAAAGAGATTTCTGAGAGATGTCAGATAATGATTCTGTGGCTGGACAAAGGAGGGAAATTGACATAGAGTAATTACACATAGACATACATACTCTTATAGAGAATGGTTGGTTGAGTTGGAGAGGTTCCAGAGAAAGCAACAGTATACAGTTGTAGCAGACAGTTGGATTCTGAAAAACTGAGAGAGAGAGATGTGCAAGTGAGTGTCTTTGACAGCTGTAACCAGACTAGGTCCAGCTCTTTATACAACGTATAGGAGATGATTGAGAGATTCAGAGGGCCTAATTGTGCCACACCATCTGCACACACTAGGAAACACACCAAGCATGTGACACCTTCCAACAGGCGCGGAGACGAGCAGATGTGTCTGTCTGTCTGTCCTTTTGTCCTGTATGGTTGTATAATTATGTGTATGTCTCTATATTTGAAGTATGTTTGCGTACATGCATGAGTAACGTAACGCTCGATGGTGAGCTTTGAAATCCCCAGTGGGCAGACATTCCAAACGGACACTGAAAGATCAGTCTGTCATCCAGCCTAATCTAGGCAGGGTGGACACTTTTTAATGGGACATTTCTGAGAAAAAGCAATGAGGACCCAAGCTTCCCTTGTCTTCCACCCTCCTTGCTAGAACTGTTCTGAACTAGAAAGGGCTACGTGTTAGAGATAATAGCATTGGTTACATTCATCACATTACCTCAATCTCTTTACTTACAGATCTAAAGATGATAGGATCAACCTGAAATCTAACTCCATTGTCTTACTGAAGGGATGGCACCCGATTAGGTAATAAGGAAATTGCATTTGCATAGCAAATGACCGACAGCTATCCTGACTGTGGCTATGCCAGAGTTTCCATTTAGTTTCACCACCCTCTGTTTTAATTGTTGTTATTGTCAAGAGTATTAAAGGGTGTTTTCTCAATGTCATTTCATCCGTAATAGCATTAGGCACCTCCATAATGATGCAATTATATAATTAAGCAATAAAGCACAAGTGTGGTATATGGCCAATATACCATGGCTAAGGGCTGTTCTTAGGCGCAACGCGGAGTTCCTGGATACAGTCCTTAGCCGTGGTACATTGGCCATATACCACAAACCCCCGAGGTGCCTTATTGCTATTATAAACTGGTTACCAACCTAATTAGACCAGTTGTTTTGTCATACCTGTGGTATACGGCATGATATACCACTTCTTTAAGCCAATCAGCATTCAGGGCTCGAACCACTCGGCTTATAATATTGATTATAAACTGGGTGGTTCGAGCCCTGAATGCTGAATGGCTGACAGCCATGGTATATCAGACCAGTTTATAATAGCAATAATGCACCTCTGGGGTTTGTGATATATGGCCAATATACCACGGCTAAGGACTGTATCCAGGGACTCCGCGTTGCGTCGTACATAAGAACAGTCCTTAGCCGTGGTATATTAGCCATATACCACACTTCCTCGGGCCTTATTGCTTAAGTATAACATTTAAATCACAGTTGTTTCCCAAACCGCTCTTGTGGCGCCTCCACCTGCAAAATGGCCCTGTTATGATGTGTTTAGCTAATGTGTATGTGTTTAGTAAATGCTCAATGACTTAATGTATTTACATTTACATTTTACATTTTAGTCATTTAGCAGACGCTCTTATCCAGAGCGACTTACAGGAGCAATTAGGGTTAAGTGCCTTGCTCAAGGGCACATTTACGTCATTTAGCAGACGCTCTTATCCAGAGCGACTCACAAATTGGTGCATTCACCCTATAGCCAGTGGGATAACCACTTTACAAATTTTTTTTTTGGGGGGTAGTAGGATTACTTTATCCTATCCCAGGTATTCCTTAAAGAGGTGGGGTTTCAAATGTCTCCGGAAGGTGGTGAGTGACTCCGCTGTCCTGGCGTCGTGAGGGAGCTTGTTCCACCATTGGGGTGCCAGTGTTATTCATAAAGCTCTTTTTTGTTGCTTTTGTATATATTCTCTATACAAGTTAATTGAGTTGTCCTCAGTGGGAACACATTTAATAACTTTTTTCATAGTTTTCAGCTACCTTATCTTCTGCTAATGCATTTACATAAAATACCTGTAAATATCTGACGGTTTTCCAAGCCACTAAATATGACAATAGAGTAATGGATTGTTAATTTACTTGCGCGACTAGCAATGTTGGTTGGTGCCAATCCTATCTGTACATTTTAAATATGAAATAAAGGAACATTTGTAGCTTATCTGGTTTAAACATTTGGATAATATTTATCGACTCTCAGTATATAAATCGAGACGGACTATGAGCTGATTAACACTTATACAGTATTATATAAATTCTTTACTGTCCTCTTTGCACAAAACAAATAATGACAAGATATGACAAGACAGGATCCAAAATTCTACCACAATTTGTTGATGTTTAATGACAGATTAAAACACATCCCACCCACCCCTCTCTCTCACTATCGCTCCTGCTCTCTCGCTCTGTGTCTCACTCTCTCTCGTGTTTGGCCACAGTAAGAAAGAGACGTTGGCATTCGCCTCATCCTGCATACTCATATTATTCAGTGGATGCATTGGTTGGCACAAGGACAAAACTTTGCATAATTTATGCAAGATCATTATTATTATTTTTAAACGGCCCCAGCCCCATTCTTGTGCTTTTAACTAAATAGACAAGCTATGTCCGGACATAAAACGTAGGCAGAGGAATGAAAGATAACACTATTTTTTATCTGTCTCTAAAGTTTGAACCAGTGTTCACTTTATATATTAGTAGGTTCCATAAGGGGCCAAAATCAAATCAAATGTATTTCATGTGCATACTTCTGCATTGCCTGCCATGGACATAATAATGCAATGCTACGGAGAGACGCAGGGATGACGGTTTTACAGCGTTAAGCATATTTTTTCCCCCTTTGAAGGGGTTAAATACATTCCCAGGTATGCCGTTGATGCAGATGAGGTAGGTGTGTTAAGGTAGAGCGGTCTTCCCTGGAGAACCACCTCGGGGCCTTTGCTCGGGGACTTGGAAGGTATTTTCAGTGCGGTGCTCAAAGTAAGAAGGGAGGGGCTGATGTTATTATCCTGTATCCCAGGATGTTGCCGGCCTATTTATACCAACCTTAATGAAGAAAAATATGTAAATAGCTTCTCTTTAGTACCTAGCCACATCCAATGAGAGCTGTGTGGTCTTTTTCACTTTGCATTCCACTCCCGTGATATTCCAAGTCATAAACCTGTTTTTCCACTGCATTGTCCATCGGTATGGATATCGCACACCAACTGTGTGCAACTGCCAGACCATTGCAATACATTTATGGGTGCCAGAACCAGGAAAGTGCTAGTCAGATGGACTTTGTCCGACCACACCGCAGAGTTTACTGAAACACTGGAATATTGGCAGTGTGCTCTTCCATTTCAAAACAGAGAGGATTTAATGGACAGGGGGAACCTTTCCCAAATACCCTTCCACTCCAGAAGTAAACGATACTAGTAAACGACAAGTCCCACTAATGAGCTTTTTGGCTCCTATCTCTGTCCCTCTGTCTCCGGTGTTGTGAGGAGCGTAAAACAAACGAGATGCCTTTTCTTCCATTATTAAATGAGACGTGAATTTCCATTCCGCTGCCAACACCCATTTTGAATCTCCAGAAATAAGGTTTCTTTGATTCCCCCATCTTAATATAATGTATTCTTTGAAACATTCTTTGAAGAATACGTTGTAAGAGATGTTATACATTGAACAATGATAAACATTTCCGTTCGGAATGCAATTTGCTGACTTTCTGGCTTTCAGTCAGCTGAGCAACATTAAACTACTGCATATACCTTTATTTGCTTTGGTTTTGTACATTTTCCCGCTAACACTTTAAGTGATAAAAAGTGTTACACTTTCAAGTTGTTCAAATATTTCCACTTTAAAAGTGTTAAAACACTTTACAACTAGCTAAGTAGTAACTAGTTGCAGTAAAACGCTGATACTAGCAACATCAACATACTCATAACTGCTTGCTTGATTTGTTTATGCATGTGTCCTAATTCCAAACTAGTTTCCTGTTTTGCTCTCCCATCTGCAATCATTCCCATTCATACAGAGCTCATCCGATGAGATCTGTTCTCTCTCCATGCTGCTCAAGCATTTCCATTTAGGCCCGCTGTTCACCACAGCGGAACAGATCAATACACTACCCAGAGACTTATTTGTTGTTTGGTCTGAAAAATATGACGGCCTATGGAGCATCAGAAAAAGGCGCCCATTTTACCCCAGGACATTGCTTGATTACTGTTCTGTTGACCCTAACTTGAGGTTGAAATTAATTTGAGGAAGAGCTCTGATTGAATGGCGGCAGGTAGCTTAGTGGTTAAGAGCGTTGTGCCAGTAACCGAAAGGTTGCTGGTTCTAATCCCCGAGCCGACTAGGTGAAATATCTGTTGATGTGCCCTTGAGCAAGGCACTTAACCCTAATTGCTCATGTAAGTCGCTCTGGATAAGATGGTCTGCTAAAATGTAAAAAATTTAAAAGTGGTGCAGCATTGTAGGGGCATGGCCTATGGCTGTTTTTGTTCTGCAGACAGAACATTGAGAAGGCAATGTTGTAGAAACACTGCAGAAACTATGCACTTCTTCACTTTCGATGCACTTCTTCACATGATAACTAGCATTATCCATAGACTTCCAGGTGACTTGAATTCAAAATAAAGCGAAATTATGTAGCCCCTGCAGTCACACACCCGTACACTTGACAATTTCATGAATTTTGTGTGACAGTTCATGTGTTCAGACCTCATAAGTAGATATTAAACCACATGAATGGGAAATAATCTCCTCCATCTTTAATATTAATTTGCTATTGAGGCATATAGCCTTGCAAAAGTATTCATCCCCCTTGGCGTTTTTCCTATATTGTTGCATTACAACCATAGGAACTGGGACACTGTGTGATTCTGCCAACTATGCAGTGCATACATTCAAAAGTATTACAAACAGTCGGGCATACCATCGAAAAGCACTCAAAATCTATGTTGCTGTGCCCAGGCAGTTTTTAGGCCACTCGGGCAATGCTTTTTGGGGAAAATATCAGCAGAGTAATATGTTAGCCTATATGTCTAGAATGGCGGATCTCATTTTTGAAACTATGCGCGGAATTTGATGCAGCCTCTCTAACTTAGTTTCAAGTTGTATTAGTTATATGTACGGGATACACACGTTATACACCAGCCAAGGAAATGCTTACGTGCAGATTCCTTCTCGACAATGCAACAACAATAAGAAATCATAAAGATAAGAATACGAACATAAAGTACAGTGGGGAAAAAAAGTATTTAGTCAGCCACCAATTGTGCAAGTTCTCCCACTTAAAAAGATGAGAGAGGCCTGTAATTTTCATCATAGGTACACGTCAACTATGACAGACAAAATGAGAAAAAAAAATCCAGAAAATCACATTGTAGTATTTTTTATGAATTTATTTGCAAATTATGGTGGAAAATAAGTATTTGGTCAATAACAAAAGTTTCTCAATACTTTGTTATATACAGTGGGGAAAAAAAGTATTTAGTCAGCCACCAATTGTGAAAGTTCTCCACTTGGGAAAAAGATGAGAGAGAGGCCTGTAATTTTCATCATAGGTACACGTCAACTATGACAGACAAATGAGGAAAAAAATCCAGAAAATCACATTGTAGGATTTTTTATGAATTTATTTGCAAATTATGGTGGAAAATAGGTATTTGGTCAATAACAAAAGTTTCTCAATACTTTGTTATATACCCTTTGTTGGCAATGACACAGGTCAAACGTTTTCTGTAAGTCTTCACAAGGTTTTCACACACGGTATTTTGGCCCTTTCTCCATGCAGATCTCCTCTAGAGCGTGATGTTTTGGGGGCTGTCGCTGGGCAACAAGGACTTTCAACTCCCCTCCAAAGATTTTCTATGGGGGTTGAGATCTGGAGACTGGCTAGGCCATTCCAGGACCTTGAAATGCTTCTTACGAAGCCACTCCTTCGTTGCCCGGGCGGTGTGTTTGGGATCATTGTCATACTGAAAGACCCAGCCACGTTTCATCTTCAATGCCCTTGCTGATGGAAGGAGGTTTTCACTCAAAATCTCATGATACATGGCCCCATTCATTCTTTCCTTTACACGGATCAGTCGTCCTGGTCCCTTTGCAGAAAAACAGCCCCAAAGCATGATGTTTCCACCCCCATGCTTCACAGTAGGTATGGTGTTCTTCGGATGCAACTCAGCATTCTTTGTCCTCGAAACACGACGAGTTGAGTTTTGACCAAAAAGTTCTATTTTGGTTTCATCTGACCATATGACATTCTCCCCAATCCTCTTCTGGATCATCCAAATGCACTCTAGCACGGGCCTGGACATGTACTGGCTTAAGCAGGGCACTGCAGGATTTATGTCCCTGGCGGCGTAGTGTGTTACTGATGGTAGGCTTTGTTACTTTGGTCCCAGCTCTCTGCAGGTCATTCACTTAGGGTCCCCCCGTGTGGTTCTGGGATTTTTGCTCACCGGTCTTGTGATCATTTTGACCCCACGGGGTGAGATCTTGCGTGGAGCCCCAGATCGAGGGAGATTATCAGTGGTCTTGTATGCCTTCCATTTCCAATAATTGCTCCCACAGTTGATTTCTTCAAACCAAGCTGCTTACCTATTGCGAGATTCAGTCTTCCCAGCCTGGTGCAGGCTCTACAATTTTGTTTCTGGTGTCCTTTGACAGCTCTTTGGTCTTGGCCATAGTGGAGTTTGGAGTGTGACTGTTTGAGGTTGTGGACAGGTGTCTTTTATACTGATAACAAGTTCAAACAGGTGCCATTAATACAGTTAACGAAGTGGAGGACATAGGAGCCTCTTAAAGAAGAAGTTACAGGTCTGTGAGAGCCAGAAATCTTGCTTGTTTGTAGGTGACCAAATACTTATTTTCCACCATAATTTGCAAATAAATTCCTTAAAAATCCTACAATGTGATTTTCTGGAATTTTTTTCCACAATTTGTCTCTCATATTTGACGTGTACCTATGATGAAAATTACAGGCCTCTCTCATCTTTTTAAGTGGGAGAACTTGCACAATTGGTGGCTGACTAAATACTTTTTTTCCCCACTGTACCCTTTGTTGGCAATGACACAGGTCAAACGTTTTCTGTAAGTCTTCACAAGGTTTTCACACACTGTTGCTGGTATTTTGGCCCATTCCTCCATGCAGATCTCCTCTAGAGCAGTGAGGTTTTGGGGCTGTCGCTGGGCAACACAGACTTTCAACTCCCTCCAAAGATTTTCTATGGGGTTGAGATCAGGAGACTGGCTAGGCCACTCCAGGACCTTGAAATGCTTCTACGAAGCCACTCCTTCATTGCCCGGGCGGTGTGTTTGGGATCATTGTCATGCTGAAAGACCCAGCCACGTTTCATCTTCAATGCCCTTGCTGATGGAAGGAGGTTTTCACTCAAAATCTCACGATACATGGCCCCATTCATTCGTTCCTTTACACGGATCAGTCGTCCTGGTCCCTTTGCAGAAAAACAGCCCCAAAGCATGATGTTTCCACCCCCATACTTCACAGTAGGTATGGTGTTCTTTGGATGCAACTCAGCATTCTTTGTCCTCCAAACACGAGAGTTGAGTTTTTACCAAAAAGTTCTATTTTGGTTTCATCTGACCATATGACATTCTCCCAATCCTCTTCTGGATCATCCAAATGCACTCTAGCAAACTTCAGACAGGCCTGGACATGTACTGGCTTAAGCAGGCGGACACGTCTTGCACTGCAGGATTTGAGTCCCTGGCGGCGTAGTGTGTTACTGATGGTAGGCTTTGTTACTTTGGTCCCAGCTCTCTGCAGGTCATTCACTAGGTCCCCCCGTGTGGTTCTGGGATTTTTGCTCACCGTTCTTGTGATCATTTTGACCCTACGGGGTGAGATCTTGCGTGGAGCCCCAGATCGAGGGAGATTATCAGTGGTCTTGTATGTCTTCCATTTCCTAATAATTGCTCCCACAGTTGATTTCTTCAAACCAAGCTGCTTACCTATTGCAGATTCAGTCTTCCCAGCCTGGTGCAGGTCTACAATTTTGTTTCTGGTGTCCTTTGTCAGCTCTTTGGTCTTGGCCATAGTGGAGTTTGGAGTGTGACTGTTTGAGTTTGTGGACAGGTGTCTTTTATACTGATAACACGTTCAAACAGATGCCATTAATACAGGTAACGAGTGGAGGACAGAGGAGCCTCTTAAAGAAGAAGTTACAGGTCTGTGAGAGCCAGAAATCTTGCTTGTTTGTAGGTGACCAAATACTTATTTTCCACCATAATTTGCTAATAAATTCATAAAAAATCCTACAATGTGATTTTCTGGATTTTTTTTTCTCAATTTGTCTTTCATAGTTGACGTGTACCTATGATGAAAATTACAGGCCTCTCTCATCTTTTTAAGTGGGAGAACTTGCACAAATAGTGGCTGACTAAATACTTTTTTTCCCCACTGTAAATGGCTGGGTGGCAGGTAGCTTAGTGGTTAAGAGCGTAGTGCCAGTAACCGAAAGGTCGCTGGTTCTAATCCCCGAGCCGACTAGGTGAAAAATCTGTCGATGTGCCCTTGAGCAAGGCACTTAACCCTAATTGCTCCTGTAAGTCGCTCTGGATAAGAGCGTCTGCTAAATGACTAAAATGTAAATGTAAATGTAGAATAGAATAAACATTTTAGCATCAGTACAGTGCCTTGCAAAAGTATTCATCCCCCTTGGCATTTTTCCTATTTTGTTGCATTACAACCTGTAATTTAAATGGATTTTTATTTGAATTTCATGTAATGGACATACATAAAATAGTCCAAATTGGTGAAGTGAAATGAAAAAAATAACTTGAAATACTTGAAATACCGTAAAAGTGGTGCGTGCATATGTATTCACCCCCTTTGCTACGAAGCCCCTAAATAAAGATCTGGTGCAACCAATAACCTTCAGAAGTCACATAATTAGTTAAATAAAGTCCACCTGTGTGTAATCTAAGTGTCACATGATCTGTCACATGATCTCAGTATATAAACACCTGTTCTGAAAGGCCCCAGAGTCTGCAACACCACTAAGCAAGGGGCACCACCAAGCAAGCGGCACCATGAAGACCAAGGAGCTCTCCAAACAGGTCAGGGACAAAGTTGTGGAGAAGTACAGATCAGGGTTGGGTTATAAAAAAATATCCCATACTTTGAACATCCAACACAGCACCATTAAATCAATTATAAAAATTTTTTAAGAATATGGCACCACAACAAACCTGCCAAGAGCGGGCCGCCCACCAAAACTCACAGACCAGGCAAGGAGGGCATTAATCAGAGAGGCAACAAAGAGACCAAAGATAACCCTGAAGGAGCTGCAAAGCTCCACAGTGGAGATTGGAGTATCTGTCCATAGGACCACTTTAAGCCGTTCACTCCATAGAGCTGGGCTTTACGGAAGAGTGGCCAGAAAAAAGCCATTGCTTAAAGAACAAAATAAGCAAACATGTTTGGTGTTCGCCAAAAGGCATGTGGGAGACTCCCCAAACAAATAGAAGAAGATACTCTGGTCAGATGAGACTAAAATTGAGCTTTTTGGCCATCAAGGAAAACGCTATGTCTGGCGCAAACCCAATACCTCTCATCACTCCGAGTACACCTTCCCCACATTGAAGCATGGTGGTGGCAGTATCATGCTGTGGGGATGTTTTTCATTGGCAGGGACTGGGAAACTGGTCAGAATTGAAGGAATGATGGATGGTGCTAAATGCAGGGAAATTCTTGAGGGAAACCTGTTTCAGTCTTCCAGAGATTTGAGACTGGGTCGGAGGTTCACCTTCCAGCAGGACAATAACCCTAAGCATACTGCTAAAGCAACAATCGAGTGGTTTAAGGGGAAACATTTAAATGTCTTGGAATGGTTTAGTCAAAGCCCAGACCTCAATCCAATTGAGAATCTTTGGTATGACTTAAAGATTGCTGTACACCAGCTGAACCCATCCAACTTGAAGGAGCTGGAGCAGTTTTGCCTTGAAGAATGGTCAAAAATTCCAGTGGCTAGATGTGCTAAACTTATAGAGACATACCCCAAGAGACTTGCAGCTGTAATTGCTGCAAAAGGTGGCTCTACAAAGTATTGACTTTGGGGGGGGTGAATAGTTATGCACGCTCAAGTTTTTTGTTTTTTTGTCGTATTTCTTGTTTGTTTCACAATAAAGAAATGTTTCCATCTTCAAAGTGGTAGGCATGTTGTGTGAATCAAATGATACAACCCCCCCCAAAATCAAATGTAATTCCAGGTTGTAAGGCAACAAAATAGGAAAAATGCCAAGGGGGGTGAATACTTTCGCAAGCCACTGTATATCTACACAGCAGATAACATGGGACATGGACTCATCTTAAAACGTGAATATTTTGAGTTCTGAAAACATCTGACAAACCTTGATTTGGGAGTGAACTATCACTTTAAGACAGTAGCTGGGGATAAGGCATAGTCCTTTGTTCAAAAGATAAATAAATAGTTAATAACTTAACAACAAGGACGGGAGGTGGAAACAAATATCACATTTCCTTGTCTCACAGTGCCACATGGCACAAAGCGACTTACTTGCCCATTTGTTAATTAGCCTAAAACTAGCAGCTTGCAACTGCCGTAAACTGATTCCTTTGTCTAACTTTTTAAAAGTAATGGTAGAGCGTGATAATGTAGAGTGTGAGAGCATTGCTGGAAATGCATATAAAAACCATATGTGGTTCCATATAGCTCCAACCTTATTTCCAGTGTATTAGTGCAGCAAACTGCTTAGTGTTAAGTGCTTCATTTTTCATACTTGTATGGGATCCATGTTATGTATAATTCATGTGTGGATGGGCCTGCCTCTGGAGGTACCTTAGATAAATATTTAAACACCAAAGTACCCACTACAATGTGACAGGCGGGCCCCACATTCTACAAGACACATCCCTGGCACTCCGGCACTCCCTACTATTCACTACACAGTGCAAAACTTCATACACAATCATAGAGCAGAGCAGGCCTTTCTTTGTGAGTTCAATTCAACCAGTTTAGTCAATGTGGGAGAGAGGATTTTTTTTTCTCACAACTTCAGTGTATTTGTGTGGTGATGCTCTTCGTTATGCAACCCTATTATTTCCTTGCGATAAGCAAGTTATTGACAAGTCATTTAAATCCACAATAAATGGAAACAACGATGATTTAGTCTGTGTCCTCTATCCAGCCCACCTCCATCCAAATATCCAATTTGTCCAAACATCCCGATGTCACGAAATTGCATTAACCTCTCTGACACATTTTTCTAAGGGAGACTGTTGTTGAGTAATCGGTTGTGTTGTAGTTTTATTTGTTTTACAGACATCTCACTAAGATAATTATAGACAAAGGTTAGAAATGCATGAAGAAAATAATTACTTTGCCATTTGTCTTCTGCATGGCACAACAAGAGGTTAAAACAATTGATCCACCATCCATCCATACAGGGAGTGAATAGGCTAGATAGAATGATTTTGGCACTGAGGACTGGAGAAGAGCAACGTTGGTTTTCGGGCCCCCTCTCTTCGAACTGATATCCCCACTAAAACATCCCAATGGAAGATAGAGGAGATTAATAGAAAGAGTGAATGTTACCATCATCAATCACCCATAGCAACATGGTAACTCTGGAGCGTCAAAGCATGACATCCTTGATTCCCGAATCCCAATGAGATGATGGCACCATTACGGATTCAGCTAATATTTATTTGGAAATTATAATTTCCTGATTGTCTCATTCAGATCTCGGTCTTGCTTGGCATTGTGGTTCCTTTTATTCCACCGCTGGTATTTATTATTTTAATGATGCCCAGTCTGAATGTTTGCACTGAATTACACAAATTTGCCTTGGACTAATGACAATGCCCCAGAGGAACTGGGACACTGTGTGATTCTGCCAACTATGCAGTGCATACATTCAGAAGTATTACAAACAGTCGGGCATACCATCGAAAGGCACTCAAAATCTATGTTGCTGTGCCCAGGCAGTTATTGGGCCACTTGGGCAATGTTTTTTGGGGAAAATATCAGCAGAGTAATGTTGAATAGTTATGCACGCTCAAGTTTTCTGTTTTTTTGTCTTATTTCTTGTTTGTTTCACAATAAAAAATATTTTGCATCTTCAAAGTGGTAGGCATGTTGTGTAAATCAAATGATACAAACCCCCCCAAAAATCAATTTAAATTCCAGGTTGTAAGGCAACAAAATAGGAAAAATGCCAAGGGGGGTGAATACTTTCGCAAGCCACTGTATAATACAGGAAGAAACAATTTATAGTCCAATATTTCTACATGTTTTGGGGAACGGGGGACATAACATGGCGGATTAAAAGGAAATGGTGCAGCATTTTTCAGGTGCAATGGCTAATCTACTTTAGATGACCAATTCACCATTTAGTTTGAGTCATCTGTTGATCATTACCGGTAATAATTTAATGCTAACACAGTGTTAAATGTTAAAACACTAAGTCTTATGATTACTTGTGTATCACAGGGGACATCTAGTTTTGTACTCATTTATCAACCTTAACATTTTATGTGATATTAAACTGGCTTAATAACTGTCAAATCCCTACTGAGGCTGCCGAGTGTTGCCAAAATGGATCCTGACTTCTGTCCGAATTGTTGACATGACTATCGGGGGTTGGGGGGCATGGACTAATATTTTCTCATAACGGGGACATATTGGGGAAATAAATGTTAAATCCTCCGGTAATGTCTCGCACAGATGATGTTATTACTTGCAAGCCTGAGGTATCTGTGTGCTTTGGGCGGCTGTCAGAAACCCCCGTCCTCCACTCCAAACTCCCCCCTGCGCTGAAACCAACTGGTCCAGGAGAAGGCATGCCAGACTCCCAGAGAGTCAGTCCCAGAGCCTCTCAAAGTTGGCTGCCAAGAAGTCAACAGAGGAACTCTGGCACCACAATAGACTACTGCCCTCCTAAATCCATCGTGCCATACCCACATCCCTCTCCTAAAATGAATTTTCCTTCTTGGCCCCTCTTCAATGTGGAAGGAGAGGGGTGGGGGTTTTGAGAGGAGGAGGGAGGGGAGTTTCCGAGTTTGCTTTAAAGATTACCCCACTTCTGATGGCCTGTCCTGAAGGCAAAGTAATATAGCTTGTCAGATTTGAGCCGAGAAAGAAATGAGGAGAAAAGAGAAAAGGGGAGGGGGAGGGGAGGGGGGTCAGAAGAAAAGCACTGCTCATCTGAGCTTTGAGGTCTCCGGCATTAACAGGAACACAGCAAGCCAATGGGACTCCCCAAAAAGAGAGACATATTGTTGCTCCAGGGATGGGGGAGCTCAGAGGGGGTGGGGGGCCTCAGGATGGGTTGGGGGGGGGATCATAGATTGAGACCTCTCTCTGGGATTAGTGACAGTATATGTTTTGACACAATGCTTTTTCAATGTGCTGAGAGATTCCATCCAAGACGTCCATCCAATATTCCATCCCCTTACTAGCTCTGACTTTGCAGATAGCTACGTTATTGAGGAAAAATGTTCTTACTATGATTGACTGTGATATGTGGTTGTCCCACCTGGCTATCGTAAGATGAATGCACTAACTGTATGTCGCTCTGGATAAGAGCATCTGCTAAATGACTAAAATGTAAATGTAAGACGTAGTGGGACTGAAAAGACCCTGTACGGGAAGGTGACTGAGCATTATGGCATTTGCTGCTACTGTTGTATTCAGGACGGCAGGTAGCCTAGCGGTTAAGAGCATTGGGACAGTAACCGAAAGGTCGCTGGTTGGAATCCCTGAGCTGGCAAGGTGGAAAAGTCTGCAAGGCAGTTAACCCCCAAACAACACCTGCTCCCCGGGCGCCATGAACGTCGATTAAGGCAACATTCTACAAGCCACAAGGAGATGTGTTGCGCTGCATGAGGCAAATGGTGGTCACACCAGATACTGACTGGTTTTCTGATCCACGCCCCTACCTTTGTTTTAAGGTGTCTGTGACCAACAGAGGCATATCTGTATTCCCAGCCATGTGAAATCCATAGATTAGGGGCTAATTAATTAATTTAAATTGATTAATTTCCTTGTATGAACTGTAACTCACTAAAATCTTTGAAATTGTTGCATGTTGTGTTTTATATTTTAGTTCAGTGTAGAATGCCCTAGTAAACACTAAGTGTACAAAACATTAATAACACCTTCCTAATATTGAGTTGATCAGGGATGCTGGCCCATATTGACTCCAATGCTTCCCACGGTTGTCAAGTTGTCCTTTGGGTGGTTGAGCATTCTTGATCCACACCGGAAACTGTTGAGTGCGAAAAACCCAGCAGCGTTGCAGTTCTTGTGTTGCCCATTCACCCTCTGAATGGCACACATTCACAATTCATGTCTCAATTGTCTTGAGGCTTAAAAATCCTTCTTTAACCTGTCTCCTCACCTTCATCTACACTGATTGAAGTGTATTTAACAGGTGACTTCAATAAGGGATCATAGCTTTCACCTGGATTCACCTGGTCAGTCTATGTAATGGAAAGAGCAGGTGTTCCTAATGTTTTGTACACTCAGTGTATATAAACCTTGGATTGCTGATGCTACGTATTGGCCAGTGAGAGGCTTTGAAGCCACCCAGTGTATTGCAAACCACTGCATATATAAATAGAAAGAAGTTGACACAGACTCCTTTCCTTTGTGTTAGCGTTAGCATTGTAGCTATCGCAGTTCTCTTGAAGCGTGACTTGTTTGGAGTATTGATATCATATTGTGTTACAACGGGAAAGGAAGTGTTCTGGCCTGGCTGCTGGCCTCTAACATACTCCAGGCCCTGGTCTCTTTTACGAAATTAAATACAGGTTGCTCTCTGAAACTCCCTGCCAATGGGTCTGTGTGCTAGCACATTATTGATCCGGACAGCCAATGCTATCAACCAATGCTGTTATCCTGTCCGCGTCAAGCGTCTGGGCAAAACTTCCTTACATGTGGAAGTCCGGTGTGGTCTAAAAAGCCAAAAGCAATCATTGACTCTCATTAGTCCGGTTTGATGAAATACCGAAGGGGGAAACGGTGTTCGTTTGCTGCGGCGATAAGCGGAGTTACATTGCTACACAGTGGGTAAATTAGAGATTGCTGGCTCAGGTTCACAAGGCCAGAAAACTTGGAGGAATGTGATGTGTGTGTGTATGATCGAGCATATGTTTGTGTGTATGTACACACAAGTGTGTGAGTGTGTTTGTGTCAGCTCTCAACAAACACACACCTCCCCCCTGATCCTAGTACATCTATGGCTCTTGTCTAGTTTCATCATGTTCTACTGTCTGAGCCCCCCTCCCACTTGCTTGGTTAGTTTCACTGCCTGTGCAGCAATGGTTAATAGTCCTCACTGGCAATCTATCCTCTCCTGTATTTGAATCTGCATTGTGCCTTTTAAATCCTTTGGCTAAAGGCCTATTAGATCAGTGTGGGATGCCTGGTGTAGTAAGCTGCTAATCACCAGGCAGTTAAACCCAGTGGTTTACAGTCTCTTTGCCCAGTTGGACATCCTCCACTGCCTCGGACCGTCTGTGGTTGTGGTAGGCTTGCCCCAAGGGCTACTGCTGCTCACGGAGTTTAATAGGTTGAAATCTCCAAAACCTAACACGTTCCTATTTTTGGCCAAGAGCTGTGGCCCTATCACACCCTAAGTCTACTGACAGTTTGTGTGTGTGTGTGTGTGTGTTCATCTGTGTCTATAGCTGTTCATGTGCACACCGTCTCCATGCTGATGGCTTAATGGTTGGAGTATGGAGGCTGATGTAATTCTCAATGGCAGGGGTCTCCAATGCAATTCCTCCAAACCTCTTCCATTTGCAGATTAGTGCTTTTAGACTGTTCTGTTAATGACTTAGACCCTAGTCGACATTGGATTAAATTAAACGAGCACCATAAATTGTTATTTTGTGCAGTGTCTTTAGTAATCGAGTGACTGCACTTGATAAGCGGAGGAGGTACACTAACGGAATGTATAGCTGGGTTTGAGCTCAATTCAGGAAGTAAATTGCAATTCAGGTAATTCATTTAAACACCCTCGTGAAAAACAAGTGGATAATTTGGACTGAATTATAACTGAATTGACATCCAAGGTGGGCGGATTTTCAAATGAGGGTTACACATTATGATACTCACCCCCTGGTATAACATGTTCAGCATCTGCTTTCATTTCCCAGAGTGCCTTGCCCAAGCCCGAGTAGGCCTCTTGTGATTTGTCAGGTCTGAGTGCATTTTCTCTGACAAGACCCTGACTGAGTATTGCTCTCCCGATGTCCAGAAACAAAAACACCCCCTGCGAACATGTTCGGTCAGCCCAATCGAGCTTCCATCAAACTACATTTTAATGCCTGAAGACGTGGGGAGCTTGATAGCCCGGCTCTCGCCTCACTCAAACTATTCCGCAGACACCACTCTTCTACGCCTCTGGCAGCGAAGAACAACATTTTCCAATTATAGATGATTATCTCTGTGAATTTTTCTGATGAGTTGGATTCAGGGATCTAAGAGAGGGAGGGATCGGGGAGCGTTTGGGGTGTGATTTGAACAGTAATGTGTCTGGAATTGTATTTTAGATCAAGGACTGCTGACCACAGTCTCTGAGAAAGTGTTACGTATTGGTATATGCAAGCAGTGTATGAGTGCCAGATGGCCGGGTATGCACATTTGGGACTATTCTATTTGTTCAGTTGCTCCTGACAATCTTGAACAAGCACATCCGTAGTAAACTAAAGACCATTTGAACCCACCTGTATGCAACTTTTGCCAATCAGTTTTCCACTGAATCCCCTGATGCCTCCATCTCAACATTGAAACTCCAACGCTTTAAAAGGTTGCGAGGAAGCTACCTTTGTGGCTTTCAAATCAGAAACATACCTGTTTCTCTCTACGACATGGTCACCCGTTGTTCAGTTGCAAAAACAAGAACAATCCTCAAAGTTTGTGTGTGTTTTGTCTGTGTCATTCAGTGTGTGAGACCCTCAGACGTCAATCAACACTACCAGGGCTGTTAGACAACACAAAGGCAGAGCACTAGGCCATATTCACCACTTTGACCTTTGACCTGTGTGTCAGCCATGTTTGTCAGTAGGGCACTTATCTCCAGACCTCCAGACGCTCGCTAGGTGACTGAGGTCGACTGGCCCAACCCAACCCAATGGAGTAGCCAATCAGAGGCATTCAATTGGGTTTGGCTGATCGCAGCATTCTTTTTGTTTCACCATTTCCTGCTCTGATGGTTAGATTTATAGTGACCAGGAATGAATGACACAGAAGGGAGTAAGTCAGTTGGAACTTGAGGTCATTGGGTCCTGAGGTGGATCTATGAAAGCCAGTACTCCAGCCATACACTCATTCATGCATGATTCATACACACACACACACGCGCATACTGTATAAGAATTTGTGCATCGTCACACATACACAAGCACATACATTCACTAACCCACCCTCAATTTGTCTCTCCCTCTCTCTCGCCCTCTCTCTCTCATATATTTAGCTGCAGGGTGGAAACCATTTGAATTCCATGTGGTTGTGACCTCAGTCGTTGCTTATAACACAGAGGGTAGACGCACCTCCAATTGCCAGACCATTTACAACATATTCCCCTCTGATGGTCATGCTTAGGCATCATTCATTTTGTTGCCTAAGTGTAACTTGGTCATTAAGATGGAGAAATGTGTAGTTTTGTTCAATGCAAACTGAGATAGGTGGTAGTGTACATAATTCAATTGCATTGCACTCACACAGACTCTTTGGCGTATTTGTTTCAATGGACTCAATAACATTTGTACAATATTCCCTCATATTTCCTGCACACACACTAGGCTAGCATCAGATAATGACATTGCAATACATGCAACATTGGGATCAATGTTATTCATGTCTAAAATCTCTGTTTTCCATTCACCCGCCATCTAAAATCTCTGTTTTCCATTTACCCGCCATCTAAAATCTCTGTTTGTATTTCTGTTTTACTCCCCGCGTTCCAGCCTCTGAGTGAAGTGTCTGTGCTGACAGGCAGCCCTTTTGAATGGATTTGAATGGGTCTGTGACTTAAGGAGTCAATTTGACTTGGTTGCAGGCACCGCAGTCTGGTTTGAATGGAGAATTATGCAAACCAAGGCGGAGGGAATATTTCCGAGACAAAATGGTGATTGAGACCTCAGCCAGTCAAACCGAGAAAGGAACGGAGAGCTCACTCTGACGACGTTTAACTTTGAGCGACGGCTTGTCAATAGGCAACGTGCCAAACACCATATCTCATTACATAAGTGATTAGTAATGTGGTTTGTCTTTGTTACGGGTTCAATAGAGTGGGACCCTCATGGTGTGTGTCTTGGTGAGCAATTTAGTAGTTGCCGTGTTTCCTGTTGTTTCTCCACCATATTCTTTGACCTATTGTCTCCGGTTCAGCCAGAGACCGAATGGATCCCAATACAGGAACGGTCAGCTAGGTCATAGCCAATCACACTCCCCTGTCTCCCAGTCCATCCAATCAGCTGGGGTTATGTCAGAAAACATTGCAGGTTGACCCCTACCCTATATAATCCATATGTGGCTGCATCGGCTCAGGGACAGGTCATGTTTTTTTGGAGTTTTACATTCCATGTATTGTTCTGCCAGTTTCCATCCCCCTGTCTTTTATACAATTGGCTCCCGCCATTTTAGATGTTTTGGTTTAAAAAAGAAAACCCAACAACAAATAGGCTAGGTAGATTATAATGTGTTCATTCCAGTTCCAATATTTCAGTATGACATTTTGGCAAAGTACATCACCTCAGGTTTTGGCTCGCCCGTGGAGGGTAGTTAATCGCAAACAGGTGAGGTGGTTGTCATGGCAACACCCGCTCACCTGACGCGCCATGGTGATATCAGCCGTTGTTGCCACGGTTTACCTTGAGCCAGGCCTCCCGAGGGTGTCTTATGACAATTCATGAGCTGGAACGCCACACTTATACACCCACCACCTTCATCCCTTGCTCCATCCATCCCTCACTCCTCCATCCATCCCTCCCCCTCTCTCTCTCTCTCCCTCCCTGCATCCATTTGTGCCGCATTAGGAAGGATGTGCCGCGAGAGAGAGAGGAAAAAAAGAATGGAAAAATTGATGGTGCCTGAGCTTAGCATTATAATAGAGGAGTGTCTCAAGGCAGATTTCCCTTGCCTTTATACTCAGAATATCTGCATTTATTCAGCTCCTACACATATTTATTATCTCATTGGGTGGGACAATGTAACTCAGGCCATTCAGAATGTCTTTAATAATACTAATAATAATGCTAGCCTACTGACAATATAGTGCTTTTCAAGACAATCAAAGGTCTTTCCCACCTTGAGATTGTGTGTGAGCGTGCGCTTGCATTCATGTGTGCGTGGTTATGCTAACATTTCTGGCGATTAAAACCTTGGCTGTCACTCACATGGACAGGTCTCTTGTAAATGCCCCCACATAGTAACTGAATGGGCTAAAGCTAGTGCTATTATCTTATACTATCTGTCGATCGTTGGCTAGCTATGGCATAGGACTCACTGACAGCAGGCAGTTCGATACACTAGCTAACCAATCCACGGTCCATTCCCAGTAGCATGTCTGAATCTATACTCTTGTCTCTTGGGTATACAGTGGGGAAAAAAAGTATTTAGTCAGCCACCAATTGTGCAAGTTCTCCCACTTAAAAAGATGAGAGAGGCCTGTAATTTTCATCATAGGTACACGTCAACTATGACAGACAAATTGAGGAAAAAAATTCAGAAAATCACATTGTAGGATTTTTAATGAATTTATTTGCAAATTATGGTGGAAAATAAGTATTTGGTCAATAACAAAAGTTTCTCAATACTTTGTTATATACCCTTTGTTGGCAATGACACAGGTCAAACGTTTTCTGTAAGTCTTCACAAGGTTTTCACACACTGTTGCTGGTATTTTGGCCCATTCCTCCATGCAGATCTCCTCTAGAGCAGTGATGTTTTGGGGCTGTCGCTGGGCAACACGGACTTTCAACTCCCCTCCAAAGATTTTCTATGGGGTTGAGATCTGGAGACTGGCTAGGCCACTCCAGGACCTTGAAATGCTTCTTACGAAGCCACTCCTTCGTTGCCCGGGCGGTGTGTTTGGGATCATTGTCATGCTGAAAGACCCAGCCACGTTTCATCTTCAATGCCCTTGCTGATGGAAGGAGGTTTTCACTCAAAATCTCACGATACATGGCCCCATTCATTCTTTCCTTTACACGGATCAGTCGTCCTGGTCCCTTTGCAGAAAAACAGCCCCAAAGCATGATGTTTCCACCCCCCATGCTTCACAGTAGGTATGGTGTTCTTTGGATGCAACTCAGCATTCTTTGTCCTCCAAACACGACGAGTTGAGTTTTTACCAAAAAGTTCTATTTTGGTTTCATCTGACCATATGACATTCTCCCAATCCTCTTCTGGATCATCCAAATGCACTCTAGCAAACTTCAGATGGGCCTGGACATGTACTGGCTTAAGCAGGGGGACACGTCTGGCACTGCAGGATTTGAGTCCCTGGCGGCGTAGTGTGTTACTGATGGTAGGCTTTGTTACTTTGGTCCCAGCTCTCTGCAGGTCATTCACTAGGTTCCCCCGTGTGGTTCTGGGATTATGTGAACTAATTGTAGGTGGTGACGTACATTTAGGCCAACTCTGATCGTTATCATACCAATATAGGCCTAGCCACCCAGATTTTGAAACGGGTGTTGTAGATCGGTGATACCCCAAATCATGTTGACTAGTAAACCTTAGAAGCTTGGAGAAGAAGCAATTTTAGAAAGTGTTGGCGTTCAAAGCAAGGCATTACTTGTTTGGTTGTGCGTGTAGTGCATTTTTGTCCGAATAAATCATGTGTGTTCCACATGGAGATTGTGGCAATCACGTTTTACGAGCCAATAATATGCAAACGAGCAGTTGTGTATCCAAATATGTAAAATGGTTTGGCATACCTGATTACTGATGGGTTCTGGAACGCATTCAAAGTGAGGAGCAGTGCAGCGAGAGATTGGATGTTGATATCAGTTTCATAGTGCCAACTGATTGCAGTGAGAGATATGATTGCAGTGTCATCAGACAACAAAAGCAGGCCCAAAGGCTAGAATGATGAGGCATAACAGCTTGGCTTACTAAAGTTGTATGACTTGGCAACTGCTCTAGCCAGTTCATGGAAATACATTATATGACACTGACAATGTGTCATGTCAGGAATCCTGTAGGACAGGCTTTTGTTCCAGCCCTCACTAACGCACCTGTTTAAAATAATAAATCTGGTATTTCGTCTGGGGCGTGTGATGGTGTGGGCTAGAACAAAAGCCTGCACACCAGGTAGCTCTGCAAGGTGGTTAGAGACCCCTGCTGTTGGGCCAATGAAGCTGGATATACGCAAGACATCTTCAGGCACACTTTGATAACCGCACACACACACACAAACACCCACCAGGTGCATTGTGGGGGAAAACGTTGTTTTGTGTTAGACTGCCATTTATTTAGATTTACCATGATCCCCTTGAGAAACAGCTAGTGTTTTCATGCTGTTCTGAGACAGGAAAGAGCAGGTGTTTGGAAGCCTAATTGTCTAACACAGTCAACTCCACTGTTCTTAATATCTCAATATTTACCCATGAAGAGGTTATCATTGTCAGGTAAGCTGGAGGTGTTTGACAGTAAAGTTGAATGTTGAGGGACTAAAATTCAAATGCAACTGATAAGCTAGTCAACTACACTGAACAAAAATATAAACGCAACATATAGCGTTGGTCCCATGTTTCATAAGCTAAAATAAAAGATCCCAGAAATGTTCCAGACACACCAAAATATTATTTCTCAGAAATGTTGTGAACAAATTTGTTTACATCCCTGTTAGTGAGCATTTCTCCTTTGCCAAGATAATCCATCCACCTGACAGGTGTGGCATATCAAGAAGCTGATTAAATAGCATGATCATTACACAGGTGCACCTTGTGCTGGGGACAATAAAATGCCACTCTAAAATGTGTAGTTTTGTCACACAACACAATGCCACAGATGTCTCAAGTTTTGAGGGAGTGTGCAATTGGCATGCTGACTGCAGTATGTCCATCATAGCTGTTGCCAGATAATTGAATGTTAATTTCTCTACCATAAGCCGCGTCCAACATCGTTTTAGAGAATTTGGCAGTACGTCCAACCGACCTCACAACTGCAGACCACATGTATGGCATTGTCTGGGTTTGCTGATGTCAACGTTGTGAACAGAGTGCCCATGGTGGCGGTGGGGTTATGGTATGGGCAGGCATAAGCTACGGACAACAAACGTAAATTGCATTTTATCGATGGAAATTTGAATGCACAGAGATACCATGGCGAGATCCTGAAGCCCATTGTCGTGCCATTCATCCGCTGCCATCATGATAATGCATGACCCCATGTCACAACAATCTGTACACAATTCCTGGATTTCCTTAAATGAACTGTAACTCAGTAAAATCTTAGAAATTGTTTCATGTTGCTTTTATATTTTTGTTCAGTATAGCTTGTCGGCTAGTTTTTAGGAAGTAAACGGTTAAGAGCGTTGGGCCATTAACCAAAATGTTAATAATATAATATAATATGCCATTTAGCAGACGCTTTTATCCAAAGCGACTTACAGTCATGCGTGCATTCATTTTTTTTGTGTATGGGTGGTCCCGGGGATCGAACCCACTACCTTGGCGTTACAAGCGCCGTGCTCTACCAGCTGAGCTACAGAGGACCACATCCACCATGTTGCTGGACAGTGGCGGCTCCTGAAAAAATTCTCAGGGGGGGCAATTTTTCTGATGATTTAGGTGACCTACACACATTTTTAAAAAGATATGTCCAGCAACAACATGAAGACAGGGGCAGCATATAAGTCAATACCAGAAGCATTTATTGACTGATCTCAAAAGTGTTGGCTTACAAAATCAAAATAAGTTATCACAGTAAAAATAATCAAGGGTGTTCTTTCACATTCCTCAACACTGCATAAACAATATGCATTTCCATAAACAAATGAAATAAGAATGAAAACAGAATTTGAAAGTAATTTCTAGAAAAGGTAAACACAGCTATCTGTATGGCTTTGTAAAAATGAACAACCATATTCTGGCCAATTGTATAGATTTGTAAATATGAACAACCATATTCTGGCCAATTGTATAGATTTGTAAAAATGAACAGATTTTTTTTATTTTATTACTTTTTTTTAAATGAAAAAAAACTATTTTAAACAACATCAACGGTGAACTGATTTGGGCGTGTGTGTTAAAGAGACAGACAGGGAGGGACAAAGAGAGAGAGAGGCTACATTACTTGTACTGAAACTGTTCTCTTCTCTGTTTCAATACAGCAAAGCGTTCAATGACTTTCTCATTGAAATCAGGCATGCTGAGGACTAGTTCCCTCTCCATGGAAAGCATGGCCAGTGCATTCAGACGTTCCTGGCCCATTGAATTTCGCAGGAATGTCTTAACTCGTGTCAAAGTTGAGAAACATCTCTCAGCTTCAGCTGTTGTCATGGGAGTAGTTATGAGGATGTTCAACAGAGTCACAGTCTCAGAGAACGTCTCCTGGAGGTTGTAGCTCATGAGAACCTGGTACAGTGCCAGTGCACCACAGCTTCCCTTGAATTCAGGATTCTCATAGATCAGAGATAGTTCTGTCTTGAGCTTTGCCTTGCTCAGCATGGGGTATGCATTCACAGTGGCATTCAGAGCCTCATCAGGAAATGAATGGCAGTACCTTTCAAACATGTCTGCTTGCAGTAAGGTAGCACTCACAAGGTGGCCAGAGAAAGAGAACCTTTCTTTGGTGTGATCCAGGATGGTGTTGCAGACCTCTTCAGACAGCCTCTGCTTCTCCTCTTCTCTCAAAGCTGTTCTGGGTCTTTTGGCTCCTGTTGCTTCTTGCAGCTGCTGTTGAGAGGAGTCCCTGAAGGCAAACAGACCAATGTGTTTGTTGGCTTTGTACAGTATTGTTGTCTATGTGATGCACAGGTATATGCAATGTATCCATGTATAGTACAAATACTTAAGTTCCACTTAAAATGGGCAGGGATGCATAAAGTCTTTAGTGTTTAAGTTAGCCTTTGTGTCTCACATAGCCTGGATGTTCAGCACAGTATAGTGGTGCTCAAATATGATCCCATGCTAAAGTTGACTAAAAAGAGGAATAAAAAAGAAAATAAAATTGGTGTCCTTAAAGGTTGGATTTTCCAACTTTTTTAATTAAGTCATTAAGATCAATTTCCAAAAGATGATTTTTTTATTCCTCTTTTTAGTCAACTTTAGCATGGGATCATAAGCTTATGAGCACCACTGCACAGTACACATAGTATATAAAATAAGATAGATTACACCACTGGCCATATATAATGAGAATAATGTGATTTCAAACACAAATGCAGTCTCCTTTCATGCATACATTTTCAAATAAAGCTCATTTTTGAGAAAGATCGAATGATATTGTTTAATCTTACCTTATGGCCTTGACACTGCTTGTGAAGCTGTCGAGGGCACGTTTGATAAAGACAGCATCGATGTCCTTCTTCTGTAGCTTCTGGTACAGAATGTCGACGTGGGGCATGATTTTGTGAAAAAGCCGCAGGAAAAAAATAAAATCTTCATCATGTAGCATCCTCACGTAACCAGATGCCTCTCTCACAGTAAGCTGGTCAAATGAACCCAATGAACCCGTCCGGATGGCTTCAAAACATACTATGAGGTCGTCTCGATTATCGTAGACAGTGTTCACGACTCTGCTGTTGAAGTTCCACCGTGTGGATGAAGGTCTGGGCAGTCTTCGTGCAACAGTCTGGTCAAGAATGCTGGAGTGCGTTTGGGTGACCGTGAAAAAAAGTTGTTATCCCGCTCAGATCGGAAAAGAAAATGTTCACTTTTTTGATGCGAAGTAGCTTGATGCATGATCAAATTCAGCTGATGCGCATAGCAATGCACGTAATGGGCATTCTTGAAATGCTCACGCACCTTCTGCTGCACACCTGCCTTCTCTCCCTCATCACACTGGCTCCATCGTAGCTTGCGCAATGAGTTTGACTTTCGTCATCGGCAAAAAGACCGTTCAGTCTCTCCAAAAGTACACTGGCGATTGAGACTGAGGATGATTCCGAGATGGGAAGGAACTCAAAAAAGCGCTCCTGCACTTTGTGCTTGCTATCTATGTACCTCAGCACAAGCACCAGCTGTGTATGTGTAGAAACATCCGTGGTCTCATCAGCTTGGATAGCTACGAAGTTCGCAGACTTCACCTCCTCCACAATATGTTCCCTCGTGACCGCTAGCATACACTCCAGTAGCTCGTTTTGAATGGTCTTTGATGTGCCCTTGAAAACTTTAGCATTTTTAAGATGGTCATCAAACACCTCATCTAATTGTGCCACAAAGTTGACAAGTCCAAGAAAAATACCAGGGTTGGTGGAGCCCTCAGTTTCATCTTTGCCTAGCAAAGCTAACTCAAACACTCCGCAAAATTTAACACACTGGATTAGCCGGCTGAGGATATGGCGGTTCTTGCTAACCTCATCGTTGTGGCGGCGGACAGCTAGCCTGTATCCCTCATCCAGTTGAGTGGCAATATTCACTCTTCCTAAAGCAGACAGTCTCAAACAGCTATCCATGTGGGTCTTTGACAGCTCATGTTTCTTGATCTTTTCTGAAAAATGGTGCATGTCGGTTACACCAGTCGCTGTCCACGCGGTGCCGTCTGCCGTGCCGCCTTCAGGGTGAAACAGTAAGCAGGGGTAGCAGAAAACTGCATTAGCTACATCGCAGCCTGCTAGCCAGGTTTTCCGTTCATACCAATTTTTGGAAAATCCTCGGGTGTAGGACTTCCCCCCTTTAGTAGAAACCTGTTGAATTATTAAATTTGGTCTGGGAGGTCCTAATTGTTTCGTTGCCAATTTATCTTCATTTGTTCGCCGACAAAAAGGAACTTCTTTCAAAGACACAATCGAGTTGGACTGAAGCCTAGCCATTTTGATAGTAGTAGTGAATTGATTGACTGCTACCCGCTTTTTTCTTAGTTACGTTCATGGTTACGTTACGTATGACGAAAGCGCGTAAGTGCAAGCCCTCAGAAACCCATAGAGATTGTATTGAAAGCTGTGAAATTTGAAAAAAATAGATTTTACATGGGAGTCTATGACAGACTTCTGGGCGATTTTCAACCTGACTGAAATCGCCCCAAAAGGGGGCGGCCATTTGAAGCACGACTTTAGCCTGATTGGATATTTAGTGGCAGATCAGACCACACGTCTAGATTACAACACAACTACTGTTGCCGTGATATAATTGATTAGAAAAAAAATCCCTTCCTTTTCCCGTTTGGCAGTGCGTCGCCCATATCGCCCTATTGAACACACCGCCCCTGTTGCTGGATCGAATCCCCGAGCCTACAAATACAAATCTGTCGTTCTGCCCTTGAGCAAGGCAATTAACCCTAATTTCTCCAGGGTCGCCGTCAATAATGGCTGACCCTGGCTGTGTCCCCACTCTCCGAGGGTGTCTCAGGGGAAGTGGGATATGAAAAAAGATATACACTCGTACAGGCTACCCACTTGTACATACAGTGAAACAGGACTATATAAGCACCCCCTAATTATTCTATTATTCTTATGCTAGCTTAGCTGCCTCCATTTCACCTTTGTCTCCATTTTACATTTGCTAAAATCAAAGAAAAAAGGTATTAGATGATGAAACTGGAGGAGGGTTTGTGAAGAGAGAACACTAGATATTGCTTTTGCTTGGATCAATACTATCCATTACAACTGAAGGGTAAGCTATCACCGTAGCTCCAGGTTCCCTAGATCTGAACTGAATCAGGGACCTTTTTTTACTTTCACTCAAGCGAGGCCAGCCAAGTGATTTGCCTGTTTCTTTTGTTACTTCCATATATCTTTGTCTCCCATTTTTTACCTCATCTTTTTAATAAGAGTACTTCGTCAATCATCAGCGGATACACGCACACGCACACTTCCTCCTCCTCTGCTATCTTCATCCACTGTCCCCTTTGTTTTCACCAGATAGACCATGAAAAACACAATTAAAACCTTCAGGATCCATCTAGGTCATTTGGCACCGGCGGAATGCTAAAATAACAGCAAACAACAACACTGATTAAAAAGTTTGCTGTCTGAGACTCCGTAATGAAGTGGTTTAATTGAAGTGGTTTTAACCGACTCCACTGGTAGCGTGCAGTGAGTTTGGAAGCATTATCTAAAGGGAGTTATCTTAACTGAACAAGTACCCTTCAAACGCCAGCCACTAAATGTATCATAAGGCTCCTCGGAATATGAGGAGTTGGCAACCTAGTCTGGGTTTTCAACCGAGTCTCAGTCTTTTACTTTTTGAATTGAAACTGGTCCAAGCCCTCAATAATAAGTATGCATTTTCAGATACGTGTTCCTCAGTGGCTGGTTACTTTTCCTATTTACGCTCACGCTTCTTTTGTAGGGAGATCGTGTTAATGATTGTGATAACAAGATTACTGAAAGGTAGCAAGTTCTGCATGTAATGTGCATAATGTTTTGCAATAATTTCAAGTTACACTCCTGTTATTAGCTGCTTTCATATTGTTTCCGTAGTGAAAGGCTGTACATGTGAAAATGGAGAAATACTTTGTTTGGAACAGACACGCACCACACACACCACTGATGTAGATTGAAAGCGACACTTTTATGTCCGTGGTGCTTTGCCGTCTAGATCTCAATGTCCCCTGTCAGGAGCAGCAGCCCTGTCATTCTGGTGACCAGCCTCCTGTATTTTTGTGACAGTTTGGGTACAGAGCTCCTAAAAAAGGCCACATCGCCGAGGAATCAGTGATAGTGTCCCCACGAATCCTTCAGGCTTTCTTTTTTGGTCCCATTTTTTAAAATGTCTCCAACTCACAGGGCAACTAGTTGGGTCGTGTTCAGTGAGATACACCATAGCAAAAAGTTTTGAAATATAAAATGAAAAGGTCTGTTTCTTATTGCACAAGTCCAGGTTGTCCCTCTCTGTTTTAGTCTGTTTTCTTCAGTTTGGTACATAATTAACATGCCCCTTGCCTGGTAGCACGTTGACATGACATTTTCTTCACCGTGCACCAATCAGATCAGGGACCTATATTTCACACTTCAAATTTCCTGTATTGCGATGATCAAACTTATCCTGTTTGAGATCTTATTTTTCTTACCTCCCCCACTAGACAGATTATTCAAAATTATTCAAAATTATTAGCTCATATGCAAGGGTATCTGTATCATCAAATAATGGGATGCCATTACACATTACCTCATGCACAGGCCTTAAACACTATGCTTACAGAACAAAATTAGACTACAGCCCTCGCTAGACCATGGTTTGGGGGGAAATTTCAGCACTGCATTGTCCTCAAAACAACCCATGTACAGTGGGGGAAAAAAAGTATTTAGTCAGCCACCAATTGTGCAAGTTCTCCCACTTAAAAAGATGAGAGAGGCTTGTAATTTTCATCATAGGTACACGTCAACTATGACAGACAAAATGAGAAATGTATTTCCAGAAAATCACATTGTAGGATTTTTAATGAATTTATTAGCAAATTATGGTGGAAAATAAGTATTTGGTCAATAACAAAAGTTTCTCAATACTTTGTTATATACCCTTTGTTGGCAATGACACAGGTCAAACATTTTCTGTAAGTCTTCACAAGGTTTTCACACACTGTTGCTGGTATTTTGGCCCATTCCTCCATGCAGATCTCCTCTAGAGCAGTGATGTTTTGGGGCTGTCGCTGAGCAACACAGACTTTCAACTCCCTCCAAAGATTTTCTATGGGGTTGAGATCTGGAGACTGGCTAGGCCACTCCAGGACCTTGAAATGCTTCTTACGAAGCCACTCCTTCGTTGCCCGGGCGGTGTGTTTGGGATCATTGTCATGCTGAAAGACCCAGCCACGTTTCATCTTCAATGCCCTTGCTGATGGAAGGAGGTTTTCACTCAAAATCTCACGATACATGGCCACATTCATTCTTTCCTTTACACGGATCAGTCGTCCTGGTCCCTTTGCAGAAAAACATCCCCAAAGCATGATGTTTCCATCCCCATGCTTCACAGTAGGTATGGTGTTCTTTGGATGCAACTCAGCATTCTTTGTCCTCCAAACACGACGAGTTGAGTTTTCACCAAAAAGTTCTATTTTGGTTTCATCTGACCATATGACATTCTCCCCAATCCTCTTCTGGATCATCCAAATGCACTCTAGCAAACTTCAGACGGGCCTGGACATGTACTGGCTTAAGCAGGGCGGGACACGTCTGGCACTGCAGGATTTGAGTCCCTAGCGGCGTAGTGTGTTACTGATGGTAGGCTTTGTTACTTTGGTCCCAGCTCTCTGCAGGTCATTCACTAGGTCCCCCCGTGTGGTTCTGGGATTTTTGCTCACCGTTTTTGTGATCATTTTGACCCCACGGGGTGAGATCTTGTGTGGAGCCCCAGATCGAGGGAGATTATCAGTGGTCTTGTATGTCTTCCATTTCCTAATAATTGCTCCCACAGTTGATTTCTTCAAACCAAGCTGCTTACCTATTGCAGATTCAGTTTTCCCAGCCTGGTGCAGGTCTACAATTTTGTTTCTGGTGTCCTTTGACAGCTCTTTGGTCTTGGCCATAGTGGAGTTTGGAGTGTGACTGTTTGAGGTTGTGGACAGGTGTCTTTTATACTGATAACAAGTTCAAACAGGTGCCATTAATACAGGTAACGAGTGGAGGACAGAGGAGCCTCTTAAAGAAGAAGTTACAGGTCTGTGAGAGCCAGAAATCTTGCTTGTTTGTAGGTGACCAAATACTTATTTTCCACCATAATTTGCAAATAAATTCATTACAAATCCTACAATGTGATTTTCTGGAGAAAAAAAATCTCAATTTGTCTGTCATAGTTGACGTGTACCTATGATGAAAATTATAGGCCTCTCTCATCTTTTTAAGTGGGAGAACTTGCACAATTGGTGGCTGACTAAATACTTTTTTTCCCCACTGTACATACATATACAGATTGTTGCCTACAGCTACAAAGAAGCTACATAGACAACACAACAATGTAAGCTAACTTTTTATTGCACAGATTCAAGATGGTAGCATTATTTTAGGTGGAGTTCAATGTGTTCAGTGTTCAAGGAGTTTAGTGTGCTGATGGTGAATGGCATTAAGCTATGCAGGTTAGGATTTTTTGTCAATAATTTTGTTCTGGGAGTGCTCTGTAGAGTGGTCCCTAGCTGGCACAGCCACAGTCATAAAATCTGATTTTAAACCTAACCCTTACCTTAACCCTAACCTTAACCACACTGCTATGCCTAACCCTAACATTAAATTAAGAATTGTTGTTTTTGCAGCTGGCCGATCTAAAGGGAAATCGATCAATTCTACCTCCAGGACAAGACTGATGACAATAACCGTCAACCTGCTAAAGCTAGTCAAGGCTTAACTGATGAGTACAGTACAATGACCTACAACCCTATACTAATTCCCTCTATAAATTCCCTTTGTATGGAATGGGCCGCTCTTGATAGGCTGCACCTCTCTCCATTTTAAACTCTAATATCTGTCCCCAAAATCTGATTATTCTTAATCTAGTTTGGATTTTTGGAGGGATTATGAGTTAGATAATTCCTGCTACATGCGATCTGAAAATGTCATGCAACGGAGGAAGGCAGATTATCAAGAAAGAGAAAGCGTAACCACATGAGGTCACCAACATGCATGGGAATTGAGATTGAGTACAGGAGGGGAGGTACAGTCATTTTGGTTTGCCTGGTCAAACTGTGATTGCTCTTTGACCTTTTTAAAGTCAGTCGAGACAATTTTGTCCTCTGAAACCAACCTTTTTCAAATTAATTTCTATTGAGATTACGTGCAGCATGCATCTCAATACCATTGTAGAGGGTATAAACATTGTCTGTGCTCTTTGAATTAAATAGCTCTAGATTATAATTCGGTATTATAATATGTTGTAGATGCTCTATAATAGATAGTTTAATGGGGGCTATTCACTAAATCTGTCTTAACCTCTATTTTGATGATGCAGTTGCGTTTGTTCCTGATAATATTATGAAACATGTCAAACGACACAACATCAAATGGTGAATATTAGACGAAATGCGGATCACATTCCCAAATGTTTCAAAATTGACATGCTACCTTTGTTTGACAAAATTCCTTATCAACATAATTTAATGTGTATGATGCCCCCGTTTTATGCTAACTAGCAATAACCTCACCATTTTACCCCCATTATTCCAAATTCACCAGTGACAGCCCTCCCATGCGTTTACCATAGGTCACTGCGGCTCCATGCGGCTCAATACAATTGTCAGACCATTTTGTTTTCTGATAATGGTGGAAAAAGGCTATACCACAATGGCCACTTGTGATGCATTGTACTACATGTTCTCCGCTTCCGACAAATCTCAAACTGTGAAGATTCTGCTCACACCCACAGGAATGGGGGGAAAAAAGGCACTCTCTTTTCCGGTAGCAATTATCATCAGCTGTCCGAAAATACACTCTCAAAGAGACCGACTGGAATAGTGTGTGGTGGTAGTGGAGCGGTGTGTTACTCTCCATGGGGCTGGTTGACACAACATGGACAAACAACAGTCAATCACAAAACATACTCCATGACTGTTATACGTTGTACGGTTGAACGCTCCCAAACACTGTCATACTGACCCAATGTTCAGAAACTAGCTGTATCTCATTGACTGAGAGTTGATGAAAGAATACATGAATGACTTGTAGCCTGAGAGAGGCTGCTAAAGTTACAATACATCGAGCTAGTTTTCTTTACTGTAAATTAAAAGTAATTTTATTTCACAAAACATTGCCTTGTTGGAATATTCCTTGACTATTTGTCTTTGTACACCACATAAGGTTCACAACTTGAATTAAACTATTAATTTTGTACTTCTTCTACCTAAAACACATTTCTCTCTCTTCAGGGTAGGCTTTGAGGACCGTAAAACAGGACCGTAACAGGACTGCGGTGCAGCGGAGGGAACCGTTGCGTACGGAGCGCTCGCTTCAGGCCCACCAGGGAAGGCCTGACCCCTCCATTGGGCGGATCGGCAGCCAGGCGGAGGGGCCATGTGGACTGCACGCCTGCTCCTCTTCGCCAGCCTGTTCGCGCCAGCAGCTCTGGGTAAGCCCGGGATACCGTTGCCCCATTTTCATGTGTCAGTTTATGTTTCAGTGTCTGTCACTATTTTGATTTTCTTCTCTCTTAGCCCAGCCATGGTGACTGATTACTTTTTTCCCCAAATTCCCTTGCTTTCACGTTTTCCCCAAATCTCTCTCTCTCTCGCTCGCTCTCTCTCTCCCCCTCCCTCCCTCCTCCCTCCCTCCCCCCTGACCCCTATGTATCAGTCTGTCTATGTACAGTATATTTCTGTCTGACTTTCTCTGTTTTTCTCACTCTCCAGACAATAGAAATGGAAACTGTTTTCAAGGAATCATTAACAGAGCTTTGGCATAACGCACGTAGGAAAGATAGTAAAATGTGTGGGAAATAAAAAAATGACCAGTACACTGGTCTCTGCATTAGGATATTGAGATCACATCGCAGGCATTTATTTTCTTAACCTTCTGAACATATTGCAACCACCTCAGATTTGACCGGATTCCCCTTGGCCCCTGCCATTTGTTTCAGTGTAATTTAAATTCATCTTAAACTAGGGTTTGGGACTGGGGGGAGGCATCACACAATGGCCTTTAAAGATGCTAATTTGATACGGCAAAAACATTAACGGGAGATTCAAAGCAAATTGACTTGTTTTGGTGCCGTATCTTTTGGCTGGGCAGCGTAGCACTTTAGCGGTACATAATGTTTTTGCCATAATGTTCATTGGGAGTGGTGTTACGTGACTCCGAGGTGTCACACACCTGCCTTTGTATTGCTCTATTGATCCGAAGCGAACCGAGACATTATGAAGCTGCAAATTTACTGCCGACCCGCCAAAAGAGCCCGGGAGATAAACACTGTTGGACAATAGGTTGCATATTAAAAACGCAGCGACTGCTGTGGCGCCGTAATTCTTTCTCCACAAAGAAGAAGACAGATACAGATGCACAGAAAACATAACACCCAGTATCTTAGTTATTATTTTGTTAGCCTCAAAGTGGCTTAGTGTTTATTCTTTGAAGTGGGGCAAAGATCATGCATTACTAGACGCTGTCAGCAGATTAGTCCCAGATGTTTTGGAATGCTTCTGGTTGTAATGCTCGCGCAGGGGGATCTTTTCTCTCCACAGTCTCTCTCCCCTCCGGGGGACACTGCCCTACTTTGGGATAGAAATCCAGTTGGAGTCCCTTGTCACCCCCCTCCACTCCCAATATGTTCAGACCAAGCACAAAAATATGCTCCAATCGCACCCACATACTGTCTGCTTCCCAAATGGCACCCTATTCCCAATATAGTGCACTACTTTTAACCAGGGCCCACAAGGGCTCTGGTCAAAAGTGGTGCACCACATAGGGAATAGGGTGCCATTTGAGATGCAGCCATGGTCTCCTCTGCTCACAGCTGCCTCCGCCTGCCTCCTATGTTAGTACATCAACATTTACACAACTGTCCGACCCCTTCCCACTTAAACCCGTCTGAAGAAAGGAGAGGGAATGAGGGAATGCCTTTGGGGGAACGTCGGTGCGGAGTGGCTAGGATCCCTAAACATTTCTGGGATTAACTCAATGATGGATTCCAAGTTGAGGAGCAACGGGAAGGCTGAGGGAGGAGGGAGACAAACAAATCAATTCAAATCAAATTGTATGTGTCACATGTGCCGAATACAACAGGCGTAGACCTTACAGTCCTTGACAGCGGCAGCTCTACCCTTTAGCTCAGTGTGAATGTTGCCTGTAATCCATGGCTTCTGGTTGGGGTATGTAAGTACGGTCACTGTGGGGACGACGTCATCGATGCACTTATTGATGAAGCCAGTGACTGATGTGGTGTACTCCTCAATGCCATCGGAAGAACCCCGGAACATATTCCAGTCTGTGCTAGCAAAACAGTCCTGTAGCTTAGCATCTGCGACATCTGACCACTTCTTTATTGACCGAGTCACTGGTGCTTCCTGCTTTAGTTTTTGCTTGTAAGCAGGAATCAGGAAGATATAGTTATGGTCAGATTTGCCAAATGGAGGGTGAGGGAGAGCTTTGTACACGTCTCTGTGTGTGGAGTAAAGGTGGTCTAGAGTTTTTTTTCCTCTGGTTGCACATTTAACATGCAGATTTAAGTTTCCCTGCATTAAAGTCCCGGCCCACTAGGAGTGCCAGAAAAAGAAAAAATCTTCATCCAGTACAAGGTGAGTAATCGCTGTCCTGATATCCAGAAGCTCTTTTCGGTCATAAGAGACGGTGGCAGAAACATTATGTACAAAATAAGTTACAAATAACGCGAAAAAACACACACAATAGCACAATTGGTTAGGAGCTCGTAAAACGGCAGCCATCTCCTCCGGCGCCAATATAGCTTTAGCAAGCTGACAGAGATGGGGGAGAAGGGTAAGCTGTGCTGCAAAACACATGAGAAGCCTAACACAGTTCTCCTGTCATTGGGTAATGAAGAGGAAGCTAAACGTCTTTGCGACGCCACATTCATCAAACAGGTAACTGCCAAAATAATGGAAACACTATACGAAGTATATTGAAAGCAGGTGATTCCACACAGGTGTGGTTCCTGAGTTAATTAAGCAATAACATCCCATCATGCTTAGGGTCATGTATAAAAATGCTGGGCAGGCCATTATTCAGGCCATTATTTTGGCTACTGTGGCTATGCCCCCATCCACAGGGCATGAGTGGTCACTGAATGGTTTGATGATTATGAAAACGATGTAAACCATATTATGAATGCCCTCCAATAGAGTTCCAGACACTTGTAGAATCTATGCCAAGGTGCATTGAAGCTGTTCTGGCTGCTCATGGTGGCACAACACCCTGTTAAGACACTTTATGTTGGTGTTTCCTTTATTTTGGCAGTTACCTGTGTGTGTGTGATTGTGCAACACCCAAGGAAGGATTCCATATTTACTACATTCTAGGGAAATCAAAGGGAGAACGCCCCATGGACTAGTCCTAGAGACAAGAGAATCGTGAAACTGACACCCATTTCTCATAAAAAGAGCCCAGCGCATACATCTAAATGGAAGTGGATTTGTCCACACTGGAGAGGGAAGAAGGCATTTGCCTCAACCGAGAGTGTGTTTATGTTTGTGTGTGTGTGTGCGCCTGTGCACATCGTTCAGCTCAGAGCTATGGCAGGTAATTGACCATCCAGGCAGTTGGAGGCCTTCTACAGACACACCCACACATAAAGGGAGACCTACAGACTGGAATACACAGATATACCACACACACACATGCACAGGCACACACACTCACAATCCCATCTGGAAGGCATTTACACAGCTCATCATCTGCACATTGTATGTTAATTCAGATCACTTTCCACAGCCGAAGTGAAATGTCACCTGAGGATATCCCAGCATCCCCGGCTACGGGTATCCATCAGAAATATGCTAATATGCTCATTCTAATCCAATCCCATTGGCTCCATCAAACCCCAACAAAAATAGTTTGGTGTCTTTCTCAACGTTTCCAAACCTGACATCCCTTAATGAATCTCCTTTTGCATCCACTACTGTACACCAGGGTATCCCTGCATTTGCCTAATTAAACACATTACTTTCCACGCATCCTATTTGAAATGGGGAAACTTCAAGAGAGCCTACTGGGGCGTGTTCAGTTTTGTTGTGATTATGGAGCGTTTGTGAAGCGTGGAACATAACGGGCCTGCATCGGGTTCGTCTGAGCAAGTGGGCGTACTGTTGGTGTAAAAGGTCAAGCGCTATCTGAATTGTATGAGTAGTTGTTTTCCCTTGTATCCTGGAGAACGTGACTCGCATGTCAACAAAAAGAAGAAAGACAGTGCTAGCATCTTATGCCAAAGAGAGTTGAAGGTCATTCGAGATTTAAAGTTGGAAGTGAGCTTTACTTTGACTATAATTGGTATGCACTAAAAGTGCTTAGAGCAAGAGTGAAACACTGCATGTTTTAGGGAAACATTCCTTGGGTTTTGGTAAGACATTTACCTGATAGTGTTTTTTTACTCAAAGAATACAATATGAGCAATACAGTTCCAGCACATTGGCATTCATGGGCTCAAATTACTTCATGTGTGTTGCTCTAAACACCTTACTATAACTCTGTTAGGCCTATTTAATTATATCGAAATTGCACAGATGGTCAGGAAAAAATTATTCAGGTTGACTAAACAGTTGTCAATTGGATGCCAGCTTATTCCATATCTCTGTTTACTGAATGCAATAATGTTCCTTTGCTGTGTCAGTCTTTCCGGTTCGTTCCACCCATTGTCAACTCACCCGTGTACCATTTCCATATAATTATTAGTTTTAGGATAACCTAAATGTGCATAATCCAGCTCTCTTTGTATTCTATTCTAATTCAATTTTCTAAATGGTGTAATTCCCCAATATATCTTGCCAGGCATTTTGGCTTCCATACCTAGCAACAAAATCAATACCCAGTTTCTACTCATACTTGAGAGGAAAGTGGCTTTCGCGTTCTCGTGGCGTCCATCGTCTGCCTCCGCCGTTGCCAAAGTGCTGTCAGAGTTCGGAACCCGAGTGAAACAAATGACAGCAACATTAAGCCGCGCTGGGGCTTTTGGGCTCACAGGGTTAAATACCCCCACAAGTTTTATAGTTTGTTCGCAATGCCCCCCAAAGTATATCTTCCAAATGAATGAATTAGGACTCCACCCATGCGGCTCCCATTGCATAATTCGGTAAGCATCGGGTGATGCCATTTAAAGTGGCTTGTGGCGGGCTGAATGGCGTTTAATGAGGACTGATATTGACAGCTGGGTCAAGTGGCGGAGGATGTTGGTTTACATTATGTGGAGTAATGTGTGCATGTGGCGCCCGGCAGACTGGGCAGATAAATATTACAGAGTGACCCTTCAAACGAGCACAAGGCACAAAAGGCTCTGCTCCAGGGTTCCCTGCCCAAAAGACCAGGGGTTTGGGCGAAAATGGACAAGTGGGCGAAAAGTGAGTGGGTATTTAGCTCGGCAGACAGATCTGTGTATTAACCACACACGTACACCAGATGGTTAAGCTAATACTAGAAAACAGCATTACGTTAAAACAAACTGACATTCCTTCACATATCTAGCTTATTTGCATTCCGTGGAAAGTCTAGGATAGGATACCGTAGGTGTTCCAATCAAAGCCTGCTATACATACTACCCATAGTTATGCAAATCTCCCAATGCTTTATAGGATTGGCCCTGTAAGATCTTCCACCGCCACATACTGTATACACACACAGGCACGACGTGGGACGGGGGGGCAAGGCTGTCCTTCATCCTGGTTATGTGTCACCACGGCGGCAGCGATTTAAGTCCACCCCTCACGGTCATACAGTATGCTTTGCCTAATGACAGGGATTATGGCTCTATCTGCAGTTAAGCACTAGTCATGTAAATTGGATATGTGTACTTTGCATGGGCTTTTTCATTTGAATCTTTTGATGAATCTGGTTTCATACGAGCGTGCTGTTCTGTGCTGTGCTGTTCAAACAGAGAATAGGCTACAGTGGGTTGGGATTGCTTCGTTTTTTTTTTACAGGTACGTTTTTACTTCCTGGGTCCAAGGTAGACGTTAGCTAATTGTCATTGATTGGTTTGTTTTGGTGAAGCAGTTTAAGCGCCAATAGACTACAACTGCTACGGTGGCCTGCTGAACAGCCTCCCCTATGTCCACTGAGAACGAAGGCACATCAACTCAAGGAAACAATCATTTGTCCTTGGTCTATTCCTTTTAAGTGTGTGGCATTTTCTGTCAATCAAAGGATCTACCTAACAACATAATATAACCATATCAAACAAAATTGCCAGAAAAGGCACACAGTACATTACGATTCCACATTTAGCATCTTATTAATACAAATAAAATCCTTGCCATTGTTTCTATATGTGAGCATTGGCTTTAGCCTGGTATTTAGCTGATTATTCTATCCCACCTGGGGCAATTGGTCCACCGTAGAGAACCATGATAATGTCTTCCTAATGGAGCTCAGAGGACAATGCAGACCAGTAGAGCCTTTATTTTACACCACAATGGAATGAGGAAGGGATTAATCATTTATCACTTATCAGTCAATCCAAACTGCCCCCCAATTGTAATTTACCACTTCACCACCAAGGGAGAGTTTAAGAATACAAAGGATATAATTACATTTACCTAAAACCAAAGTTTAGTGCTGAAAAAAACAGCTTGATACGCTCTCTCCCTCTCTCTCTACTTTACTCTAAGCTTAGTAGGAAGTGATGGACAACACTAATGCCCTGTCGAATCAATATATGAAGTATTGTAAAGTCGGCATTGGGACCGAAGGCTAGGATCAAATGTTACAGTGAGACAGATTAGCCCTGTAGACCTTGAGGATAAGAGAGAGAGAAAGGGATGGCTACTGGAGATGGCCTTCAATGTGACACAGTAGCCATGGAGGGAATTCAATACAGCCCATTGACAAAAATAAGGGCTTTATTGTAGGGAGAAGCTGCGGCCTCCTTTGGGAATCTGGCCGGCCCATTCCATTTCCTTATTAATTGTCCTTGAAGAAAAAAAGAGAAGGGAGAGAGGGAGGAAAGGGTAGAAGAGAAACAGGAGGCCCTTCTCCCTCCTCCTCCACGTTTTGTTTGAAACAATGTCAGGGTCATGCTGATTCAGGTTATCTGTGTACTTCTTGATTGGAAGAGTGGTATCTTGAAAGGGATGTAAGAGAGAGTCCCCCCCCACACACACACCCTCCACTGCCTCCACACACACTCCCCTATAGCCCCCCTCCCCACTATAAATTGTTCAGGCAGTCTTTGAGGTCATAGCTTGCCTTCGATCCCATACGGGAGCTGTCGTGCCGCTGGAGAGATTGACAATTTAGCCATTGATGGATCACCCTGTGAAGTCACCTCCCACTGTCCTCCCCTAAGTCCACCCAGGGCCCAGCTTAAGGCTGTTAGCTGCATGCCCGTGGGAGTGAGGAGACATGATAGGAATGAAACCTCCTCCTCTCCCGTCAGCCCTTATCTCCCACCCTGCAGACACTACAGGTTTCAGTACAGGTTACAGGACAGTACACATCAAGGAGGACAAGAAAGACAATGAATGAAGTGCTTGGACGTCCAGTGTTTTTCCTAAGGCATCATTTTTATGTATTTACTTCGGAGCTGTTCCTGAAGAAGGTATTAATTTTCAGTTGTAGTCATTTTGGACTTTTTGTGTGTGCCATTAGACATATTACAAACGCCCTCTCATTGCATCCATGGGAAAACATGGGCCTGTCTTTATCCCTGTCCATAATAATCTGAATCATTATGATCTGAAAGGCAAAACTGATCCTAGATCAGTACTCCTACTCTGAAAAGCTTGATACATATAGCCCCTGTAGTATGTTGTCGCCACCCTAAAATGTCAGGACCGTCCAAACTGAGAGGAGTCCGTAGTTAATGTAGTCTTTTAGGGGCTCTGTAATTATTTTCTCCCTGGAAAACCACTGAGATTTCTATGGATAGGAAATGGAGGGACCCCACAAAAGACTGACTGTGTCAAGTGAGAAACATTGCAGGTGCACATTCCCCTGTGGTACCCAAAACCCCCCCCACACACACACACACACTCATACACTCCCTGATCACTGGCCCTTGTTCAGTGGCGTGGGGGACTTGAAGGGGATCCTTTTTCACTGTGATAATGCAGTCCTTTCTGCCTGGTGAGATGGGCAGGAGAGAGCAGTGGAATGGGAGACCCAGGGAAAGAAGCATGTCACTCTGCAGTGCAGCATCAAGCAGGCCCTCTAAAAGGGACAGTATGGGTACTCACTCTGCTGTTTGAATAAAGGCTCATATTAAGTGTGGAGACATTTTAAGTGTGTTAGTACTGCTTTTCTTATTAACGCTAATTAACTAGATCTTTGGCAATGTACTATACATATTAAGGTTCAAGCCTTTACCAAGGGAACTGCATTGTACCCGGAGCCTTGTGTACAACACTGTGTGTGAGTGAACTTTTTCACCTCATGTTCACTCCTCATTCTCAACTGAACTTCGTGCCTACATTTGACTGTTGCCCAAATCAAAACTCTCGATACGTTCCAATTCACGTCCTGGTTCGTTTAACGCACATGGAGAGTAACATCCCTTGCCATGCATATTCAAAGTTCCCGCCTTTTGTCTTTGCTTAATAGCCTTGCGTGTGATTACTTCCATTTCAAACGTGGGGAGCCAAAGGGAATCAAAGAAAGTTCACTGTGTGCTGTTATTGCAGATGTAGCGTAGCCACCCAAGCTAATCAAAGCGACGCCACACCCATTGTTGTGCACTGAGGAGTGCAAGCTCAATGAGATTACCTGCTCTCTGTGGGTGCCTGAAGAGCGAGGCATCGAGGAGTTGTCGCCTGCGCCACTTTATCCTCCTCCAACTTTCTCTCCTCTCTCTCTCATCTCCTCCCCTCATCTTTTTCTACTCTCTCCTCTCTCTCACTCTCTTCAAACCTCCTCTTTCCCTTTTTATCTCGTCCTCCCCTCTTTTTTTTTCTCTCCTTTATCGTGTCACTGTATGACTGGCAGGTCCTTGTTAATGATCATCTTGGAGGGCTCTGCCCCGCGACGCAATTAGCTGCTCACGCTACTGTAAGCACTTGGAGTGCCGGCAGAACATGAGCTTTTTGTCACCCAGTACGTGTATGGGTGCTACGCTACACATGTGCTGTAGCTACGCTATGCTACGCTAGCTAGTACCATTCCCCTGGGGGTGTAGACTAGAGTAAACAAGGTAGACTATAGCTTAACATTGTCTTCATCGTCCTAAGTATAGAGGGACATCTGTACATCTGGGCTAAATGGTGCCACCATGCATGTATGTTTTGGGGACTGTCCTAGAAAACACTATTTTGGGGGGGGAGAGTGATGGGGGGAGATTGAGTGACCTCAACCCTCCATGGGCATTCATTGACCCAGAGGGAGGGATAGATGGAAGGGAGGGAGGGGAAGAGAGGTTTGAACGGTGCCACCCTGCACATAGCCTACTGTAGGAGTGCGATGCTAGCTAGCATCTTCCTGTGTAAAATATGGGTATCCGCCCTACCCCCATTACTACAACACCCAATGCTATCTATACTAATTCACAGAGCCAGAGGGAGGGAAGGAGGGAGAGACTGTACTGTATATTTAGTCTAATCCTTGAATGGTGTGTGTGTGTGTGTGTGTGTGTGTGTGTGTGTGTGTGTGTGTGTGTGTGTGTGTGTGTGTGTGTGTGTGTGTGTGTGTGTGTGTGTGTGTGTGTGTGTGTGTGTGTGTGTGTGTGTGTGTGTGTGTGTGCGTGCGTGCGAGACGGTTTTAAACTCCTTGTGTACTTGTCGATTTATCAGATCAATCTCTTAACAGTTTTCTAAACCACTTGCATCTGATAGTTGCCTGTTTAGATGTGATAGATGCTGCTATACATATAAATATAAAATGTGCCTTAGTTAACTTGATTAAATGAGGATATGCATTAAATCCATTTTAATTTACACGTTTGAATAATTTGTGTTTTTCATTATGCAAGTGAACATAACTGCTAGAAGCCATCATTTGTATTAATTCATGCGTTTTACCCCTCGGATATTAAACTGCAGCAAAAATGATTTTAGACAGGAAGAATATGGCTAATGGCTAAAACTACTGTACTCCAATAAAGGATGTTTATATCTCATGTGAAGAAGAGGAATCTTAAGTCAAACAAGTTTCTATGAGGATACAGCAGTTGTGAATGTAGCTTTGTTGCCTAGGCTACCTTTCACGCTAAGCAGGAGAGCGAGACAAAATTTAAGAATCCTCTTGTCCTTACTTAGCTTGCACTCGAAAACAAGGATAGTGCCACATTTCTCATACATATACAGAGTTCATAACGAATGCAACGCAGGTTCTCAGTATGAGCTTTATGTCAAATAAATGATTCATTATTATTATGCTTTACTGCTGAAAACTACTCTTCTTCCCAGTCCTGCTGTTGAATATACAATATGCAATCTGTGTGGTGGAGAGAGAAAGAGGTCCCAAATGGCACCATATTCCCTATATAGTGCACTACATATGAAGAAGGCACCATTTGGGATGTAGACGGACTATGAGTGAGCGTAGGGTAGTTTATTCTCTGTGTCGACTGATTGAGGTCAGAACAGATTAAGTGCTTTTCATTGTCAGTTTATGAGGTCTGGGTTTCCATTGACAAACATTACGGGATGGGATCCTTACCCACTGGTGTTCTCTCCAATACACTGCATTGGCAATCCACATCATATTGTGGCTAAAGATACTATTATCCTTGATGTTGTGATTGTCATCAGGAGGGTGACATCACTGGCGTGAGTAATGCTGTGTTTACTCTGCTGTCTACGCTCACAATAGCACAGTTGATGCAATTCACTTGAGGCTTGGATGCCTTTCAGGCTGGAACATTGCAGGTTTTCCCTATTCATTACAACATACAGTGGATTTAGATTTGTTTTTTTTTTGTAAACCCTGTCTATGGCCTTTGTCATAGCAAAACCAAAGGATAATACACTCCCAAAATGTTAACTTTTCAGGGTTAGGAAAAAAGGTTTGGGCTGGTTTACTATCACCTCTGGAAAGGCCTAAGGTCCAATCCAGCCATTATATTAGTTGTATAATTTTTTTTTTTTTTTTTTTTTGGGGGGGGGGGTGAATAAAAAATACTTTAAAATGACTCCCACGAGATAAGACGTTGACACTGTGCGGTGAGTCTTACTGTCTCATTTTACAGGGATACATTTAGTTCCTTCCTGTGTGCAGTCAGGTGTTGCTGTTTGATGCCATCTGCTCTGTGTCAGTGGTCCATGGGAGAAAAGGCCCTTCCTTTTCTCCCCTCACACAGGGAAAACATATTTTGGTTAATTTTTTAAAACCTCAATTCAACTTTGTGTCCAGGCCGAGGCAAGAAGAGTCATGCCAACTCTGGAGGTTTGTGTCAGAGTGTGTGTGTGTGTGAGAGAGAGTGGGTGTCTCTGTCAATGAGTGCGTGTCTGGGTGGCTTGAGGAGGCCGAAGGGGGGTGTTAGTTTTGGCTGATAACTTCCCCAGAGCAACACTGAGGCACAAGGGGGTTGCAGCCAGGGGAAAGAGGGGGGTTGCAGCCAGGGGGAAGAGGGGGGTTGCAGCCAGGGGAAAGAGGGGGGAGATGACAGGAGAGGAAATAGACAAACAATGTGAATGTGACGGCTAGCTGAACAAAGCCCAGATTTCTCTCTATCACTCTCTTTTTCTCTCTCTCTCTTGTGAGTCACCACTAACAGCAGCAGCCTCCGACTCCCTAGGCTGTCTTCCGGCTCTGGAAGAGCACTCGGACCATCTGACAAAGTCAGCAGTTCGCAGATGTGAAGCCGGACAGACAATTCAACTGAGTTTACATGTAGAGCATAAAATGGAAAAACAGCAATTTTTCCCCGTTCAGTCCTCGATATTATTGGATTTTAAGAGGCTGTGGCATTTGTTTCACTGTATTACTGATAGTCGATTCCATATCGACAACAAATTTGTAAAATGGACTTTAACTCGTGAACCACACTGTTAATTATCCCCGACATTCCTTGAGCTGAAGAGAAATGTACCTCCACATAGTTAACTTTAATTTGCTTATTGGAGGGGAGTTTCACACTCTGAAGACTAGCCACGTTCTCTTTATTTCATCCTGTTTTTAGGTCTGCTACGGTTCAGCACTTAATGCATTGAGTATTGTTTAATTAAATTAAGCCTTCGTTGGATGGAAAGTCACTTCACCTCCATGTTCCAAGTGTGTGAATCAACAGTTAATGGGAGTGTCGCTGAGACTCACTTGAATATGTTGCTCCACTGTGTTGTTGCACTGTGAATATGTAAAGTGAGCCACCGCCACAATTTGTCTTGCTAACAGTCCCATCCCCAAGCATGCATGGGCTATATCCAATGCATTCATTCAAAGGCACAATTCACAGGTTTTGCAGTTTCAGGGCAAGAGCTAGCGAGGTTTAGTTGTTACTCAGGCACTCCTGGCCATTGACATTGCTGATTTTGTTGCCTTGTAATTTACATTGGGGCTAATTCACCAATTCTCTGATGCGAAAAGAGCTTATTTCCTCCCTCGGCACAGCTGACTGCTAGATTGACAGGTGAGGTACATTATGTGAGTGTGTCGCTAGCTCTGTCAAGCCTTACTCACTTCCCCTTTACTGGCGAGCTTGGTGTGTTGCCAGACGTGGAAAGGTAAGCGTCGATGGAGAGGAGTGAGAGCAAAACAAATGGTCTGTTTCCACTGGCGAGCGGAATGGGTGACCAGACGCTGCTTTTTCCCCTATTAGACTGACACATGCTAATTGATAGTTTGAGGTGTCAATAGCCAATAAATAATCAGTGTAATTTGAAGGGCCAGTCAAATCTAGGATCCACTGAAGAACTCCTGGAACTGAAGAGCTAACCATGTTTCATTTGGTGTACGGTCTTCCATGACAAGCATTTCATGTGAGGATTTTTAGACCCGTCAAGGGTTCTATGGAATTTGAACACATAATTGGGAATGAACTATGACATTTTTCTGCATTACAAAGCGTGTTTGATTAAATGTCTACATGATGTATTTTTGTTTCACATTGTTTTATTGACTGCAATTATTCAAAAGCACATCTTGCTCAGTGTTGTTTTATCTTATAATGGTCTCTGATTGAGTATGTCCTTTAGATCTGGATTGCCTGAGGATATATCTAAACTTAATTTACTCATAATGCAAGTTCTCACTTAACAATTAACAATTATTTATACTGTATGGAACATTTTAACCTTCTAGGATGTTTGGAGATCAGTTCACTTTTGAAATAGCCCTACCCTCCATTCCATAAACCGTCTTGGGATGCCACAGGTGACGCAATCTCATTCGCTGTAAAGCGCAAGTGGGCGTGACCGCCTCCCTCTGTTCTAATCAAATAACAGCAACATGATTCATGCACTAATTAATCACCCGCTTTCTGGGCCGAGCAGATCCAGCGACGTGGGGAAGAGAGACAGACGTTCGATGTGTTGAATCAGCCCTTCTCTCCATCCATTCCTCCCTCCATCTCTCCTTCCATCTCTCATTAATTCAATTAAATCAGAGCTCATTTAAATTGGCCGCCCTCTGATTTGGTTTGTGTAGTTTGCAGTCGGAAACAAAATACTGTATTTCATCATGATATTACCTCAACATATCTTTCATACTGAGGTTTTTATTTGGCCTATTTCCCAATCCAGGCTTAATTTGAGATAATATATTTATTGCAAATCATCGACTGTGTGCATGCTGGTGCTTTCAGAAACTGGTTGACAGTAGAAAAGTTGAATAATTGCACAAGCCAGTATAGGGACCCTTTAGTCTCGGAAAGCCAGACCCTAGGCAACAGTGACTAGGATCTGGGATTGGTTACTTCGAAAAAGATGGAGAAAAAAATAATCCGGGGAGGGTCCTCTTCAGATAGACAACACTCCCAACAAATCACGAGGCAGACATGCCAGAACGTCGCAATTTGAAACTAAAGTTTGCAGGCAAAACCTTTGTAGTGGTTTTAGTGAAGGTAGTTGACGCAAACTAGCCACTTGCGAAACACACTCATTAAAACAGTCTCCTGAGTCTCCTGAGTGGCGCAGTGGTCTAAGGCGCTGCATCGCAGTGCTAACTGTGCCACTAGAGATCCTGGTTCGAATCCAGGCTCTGTCGCAGCCGGCCCGCGACCGAGACTCATGGCGGCGCACTAATTGGCCCAGCGTCCAGGGTAGGGAGAGAGAATGGCCCGGCAGGGATGTAGTTCAGTTGATAGAGCATGGCGTTTGCAACGCCAGGGTTGTGGGTTCGTTTCCCACGGGGGGCCAGTATAAAAAAATATGTATTCACTAACTGTAAGTCGCTCTGGATAAGAGCGTCTGCTAAATGACTTAAATGTAAAAATGTAAATGTAAAAATATCCTCCGTGATCTCCCTCTTGCTAGCTACTATTTTGTGTCCGGGGATGTGAGCAACAAGTGGAAAGGCAGTGACACGTAGTGACGTATCCGTACAGATGTGTAAGCCAGAATATTGGTACATTGTGGGAGGCAACCCTTCTGTTTAGAGAGAATAGGGACAATTCCAATTGTACCAAGTGTGTTTATCTCAATTATGACAGCCATTTACACAAACAAACTCTCTAATCTTAATATTTGCAGTCGTTGACCCCTTCCATCTGACATTTTTTCTGTTTTTGGGCGATCAACTGAAATGCGTGCCCCAAAGGCCCTGTTTTGATATTAATGATGACTTTTAAATGTCATTACTAGTCTGCTCTGTCTGAGCTGAAGTGCCCTGTGGCTCAGAGGGAGTAAAGGAAGGAGGGTGGGTGGGACGGAGGGAGGGAAGGGGGTCTGGGCTGGTTTTCAATTACCCTAGGGCCTCAGTGACGCTCTACATGCAAGCCATATTGAGAACATGCAATTTCCCCCCATTATTTAAGGAAATCTGCATTCAAGGCCTGCAATCAAACTCCTCTTTTGGTTTTCAATTTGCAGACTCTCAGAGTGATTTGAAAGCTCGGGAAAGAGCGACATTATTTCAAGTGACCTTTCGAATGCCCTTTTTGGTGAGTAATTGCGTTGTTTTAAATATTTATTTGTGAATTATGGCATGTGTCTGTAGAAATGACTCGCTCCTCTCGGTAGATTCACTGTGAATTAACACTTTTAGATGAGTTGAAGTAAAGACATCTTTCTTGACCTTAAAGTTTTATCAAGCGAGTTCTCCCACAATTCTACTTTTATTTTGCGTATTCAGCAGAGTGCTCGTCAAGAGACTTATCTTGGGGGAAGATCTCAGGAGGATGAGTAAAAGTACAGCAGAATATTTCTCTCAAGTATTAGAGAAATAGAGAGTGGAACAGGATAGAACTGAGAGCTTAGATATCAGGAAGGACTTGAAACTCCATCTTGCTTTTAGCTTGGTGGATGTGTAGACTAAGTTAGCGATACGGGCACACGGGCAGGATGCTGGGGTTGGTAGCCGGGGAATCTGAGGCCAACCCATCGTCACCTCCAGGTGCAATTGTAATTATAATAGAATTTTGACTGCTCCGGTTTAAGCCTATTTCGGGCGTTTGGTTATTACTTACATTAGCGGATGAGGGAATCTGGCTCCCAAATGTTTTTGTAATGCTTCGTTTCCTTGTTTGTTTTAATATGTGGGAGGACTATATCGCTTGGCTGACATGCTGTGTTGTTGCCTTGTCTTTAGGTTACAGAGTGAGAGTCCCTTTTTAAGATCCACAAGGGATGTTGAGGTCATGCTAACTGCCCAGTCAGTTGTCAATGGACAATCAGGGGAGTACAAAATGGGACCTATTCAAAAGTGTGTCCAAAAATATTCAGACCTATTAAAACAGTATAATTCAAGAAATACAATCAGAGAACACTTTCAAGTGTATGCTGGTGTCTTTGTATACTTTCATGTTGAGTTAGTATAGCAAGTACAGCTTAGGATAGGCTGTAGTAAGCTATGCTAGTTTCGACTCCCATCTTCAAGTATGACATGGAAACACTATTAGCGTTCCCTTTCTCAATGTTGGTTTATCATACCTTTGATGTAATATGTCTGTTGGTAATTGGTTCTGGCCAACTTTTGAAGCTGCATATATCATGACGTTTGATGTTTGATTACAGTTGTGTGTATACACTGTATATAGAAGTATTACCAGTGATGGACAAGTTATTAACCATGCCTGCCATACCATAACTTGTGAAATTTGATTTGAACAACCTAGGATAATATGGCATATTGTGTTGCTTAAAATTGTACATGGATCAATTTGTTCTTCTTTCTTTTTTAGAGTATCTACTGCACTTACTTGACCCAGTGAATTGAAATAGATCAATGGTACTCGGTAGAGCAAACTCATGTTTAGGCAAGCTATTCAGCAAAGCAGAGGATGAAACTTCAATAGAACTCCAATCTGCTTATAAATTGAATGTGGCATCGCGTTTTGAGCATGAATGTGGAATAAATACGATAGAAAATAAATTAATTATTGATTTCAGGGATTGCGGGGACAAAATGGCATTTATAAATTCAGTTTGGTACTTTGGTACTATCATAAGGGGGTGGTATGTACAGATTTTTGGTCCACATTTGCTTATTTATTGTTTTACTATATGGATGGTGTCATCCTTTCCATATAAATGGGGCTTTTTGCTTTAAGTGGCAATTGCTGTACTACTTTGAAAAGAATGCCTCAGGTATTCTAGATTGAATTAGGTGCATGATATTGAAATTGAACAAGCTTACTTGTCAGTGGTTTATCAAAGATTTTTGTTACAGTAGATATCATGCAACAACTTTCATGTATCACGTTAAACATCTTACTAAACTACCTCTTCAAGGCCCTATTTTGAATACATTTAACAAAGGAGGCCAGTTGAGAGAGAGAGAGAGAGAGAGAGAGAGAGAGAGAGAGAGAGAGAGAGAGAGAGAGAGAGAGAGAGAGAGAGAGAGAGAGAGAGAGAGAGAGAGAGAGAGAGAGAGAGAGAGAGAGAGAGAGAGAGAGAGAGAGAGAGAGAGAGAGAGAGAGAGAGAGAGAGAGAGAGAGAGAGAGAGAGAGAGAGAGAGGAGAGAGAGAGAGAGAGAGAGAGAGAGAGAGAGAGAGAGAGAGAGAGAGAGAGAGAGAGAGAGAGAGAGAGAGAGAGAGAGAGAGAGAGAGAGAGAGAGAGAGAGAGAGAGAGAGAGAGAGAGAGAGAGAGAGAGAGAGGAGAGAGAGAGAGAGAGAGAGAGAGAGAGAGAGAGAGAGAGAGAGAGAGAGAGAGAGAGAGAGAGAGATCCATTAAGTACACACATACTGGCTGTCTATCCCCCTTCCAGCCGATGATAAATGTCTTCAGTACACATTGTCCAGTGTTGGCACTACAACACAGACACTTCTGTTAAGGGGTGTTTATGAAAATCCATAACTGTCACGGTCCCCCATGGTCACTCAGCCCAACGTTTACGTTTCCTACTCATTTTTCATTCCCACTGTAAACACCAAGACCCTAGACTCTCTCCACTGTTCGTCTGGAGAGAGGCAAAGCAGAAACGTCCAGACAGACAACAGGCTCTGGTCTCTTACCATTACCATTTGGCTGCCTGTGGTAAACAATGATAATACTGCAGAGGGCTAGCAGCTAGTCACTCGTTCACCCCTCGCCACCTTCCCTGTTAAGCGGGCGTGGCCCTCAGCTCTAATTGAATAACAACATCATGATTCATGCGTTAATTGACCACCCGCCGATAGAGATGTGTGGTAGATATGGATGTTTTATTGGTTGAGTCAGGCCTCTTCTCTCTTATGCTCTCTTACAGGTTGGATGGTCATCATGAACACAACTAACATGCTCCCCACCTACTCTTTGACTGATCTTGATCGCCATATCTCTCCCTCTCTCACACAACCTATAGCCATGTTATTGTGCCTCCCACCCCAACAAGGGCCCTGTCAGCCCAGCTCCCTACCTCACAATATCTGACCTTTGCTCTAACCTCACCTTCTCTCCATCTTTCTCGCTGTTTATCTTGGTCTAATGGTTAAGATATTAGGTTGGCTATTGGGAGACCCAGGTTCGATTCCCACCGGGCACATGTGTCCCACATAGTAAATATACCTACTGTTACGCAGTGTTTGCTGACGTAATTTTCTCTATGTACCCACAGCTTCAGTCGAGCGCCCATCCCGATGGCTGTGGTTAGGGAGGAGCTGTCGTGTCGAGAGCTACCCCATCGAGCTGCGCTGTCCGGGCACCGACGTCATCATGATCGAGAGCGCTAACTACTGGCCGCACCGACGACAAGATCTGCGGCGCCCGACCCGGCACAGATGGAGAATATGCGCTGCTACCTGCCAGATGCTTACAAGATCATGTCCCAGAGGTGAGAATCTAGAACTGTACATCTATATTTCTGCTGGTGAGAATCTAGAACTGCATATCTAAGTTATTGCTGCTACTGTACCTTCCTAACCCCTACAAGACCATGTCTCAGAGGTGAAGATCTAGAACTGCATATCTATGGATGGTCTCTCTATATTACTATGAATAGATTGTCTATGCATGGTAATGATCATTGACACCTGCCCCAAATACTGCCGTTGCAATTTTGGCTACCTTTTATTGAGTCTTTGTCTGGGGTACATAGACCAGAGTGGGGGGATTTATGTTATGGGGAACAAGTCCTCATTGAAAATAATAATTGGTGTTCCATTTCAATTTCTGAATTACGTTTACTTGGATATAGATTTGATTGAGACTCTCTGAGGCGATTGCCACTTATATTACAGGCGCCTCTCGCTGTTATCGATTTCCATTTTTCTCAAATGAGATGAAAGGTGCTACATACATAGTCCTGGAAGTGTATATTTGGGACATATACACTTTTGAATCCAGTGTATACGATACACTTGACATGTTTTATTACAAGGGGATTTCATGAGTAGGACATGTTTGGGTATAACGTTTTATTTAGAGATCGGAATTACGAGGATATCTTCTGCAAATGTTCCACGTTTGAAGAAATCCATCCTTGTGTTCTCAGTAGAATAGGTTAAGAATTCCAATGAGTCTAGAACATTCTCAGATCGAACACAATAAATCTCTGTCTTGGGTGTAAATTCATACCACCTATACATTTAGCCTGTGATGGAAATCAATGTTCATTTGAAATAATTTGAATACATTAAATCTTATTTGTCTAAATAAATAATATCTCGGTGAGCTCCCCTGCCAGACCTAAGCGCTTTGTGCAGAGTTATGGCTACATTGTGGAGAAACCAGGAAATGGAGGCCGATTTGTCAGTGCAGACAGAGAGTATACAGCACTTTGACAGTGATTGAAGAGAATGTACACATAATTTGATGATTTACATGAAGCAAATGTATACATGTCATACAGGCTTTGAGCATACATGCAACTAATGTGCTCTATTTAAGAAAAGTAAGCACATTCATTGTTATTTTTTGGAATTTGGTATGACTATCATTATACACAGTATTGGGTAACTTAGTACTAGGAATGGTTGTCTGTAAAACCATTTTCCATAGATACACAGCATGATTTGGTTCAAGCCCTCTTTAAAAGCTGCAGACATGCACCTGGATTTGTAGCTGTTGTCGCGCTCATGTTGTCGTCAATAGGTTACGAGCACTCCAACGAGATAAGGTTTATCTAAATTGCTTTTCAGTGTTGACGCGTCCCCGTTTTCCAAACCCAGTGTTCCATGTGCTACCCTTTTGAGAATACTAATGACGTTCTGCACATTATCTAACTGCCTCTCCCTCCACTTTGTGTAAATGACTAAAATGTAAAGTGTGTATGGCATGACAAAAGTGAGATATGCACTAGTGTGAGAAGTATGGATAAAAAGTCAGATAATTGATCCGGCCCATAGCATCTCCCTCGTTCTCCTTCCTGCACCACCCACTCAGAAGAGTAATCCCTGCTGGAAAGAATCGAACTGGAGATGAGGAAGAAACAGAACTACAACGAAAAAGACAACCAGAAAAAAAGAACAACGCCAGGGAACTGCACTTTTCTCTTTAGCATCACAGAGCTAGCGGGGGCGACTCACAAAAGATAAACGGCAAGTGAAACCCGATTCAGAGCGAGCTCTTGTTGTGTTTGGGGCAAGGTTGACAAGGGGAGGAAGGTTGTGGGTGGTAAGGGTGGCTCGGGGAGCAGGGGGGAGAGTCCTGAGATATTTGTAACATTGGTAACACGGCTAAGACATTAGCATGTGAATAGGGATGCACAAGGGGTTAGTTAGCACGATGCCCCCGGCTGCAACCGAGCTGGCACAGCTATTGCTAGGAACCCGGTAACTAAGCTCATTAGAAGAAAAAAACAGGAATAGAATCAAAACAGAAAGTACAACTCTGAAAATTGTCCCTTCAAGACTACGGATAATGCAGAGGTTGACACAAGATGAAGAATGGGCCCCAAAACGGCTCGCTCAGCGTTTGTTTGCTGAGCTTTTTCCTGATTACAATTGACTGCCTTTGATCATATTATCTAAGTATTACATAACAGTAAGTACATTAGCGTAGTGTTTAGACTTAGCTTAGATGTTATAACAAATAGAAAATAGCAGTGATTGTTTTCGTGTCTATCTTTAGGTGTTTGAATGAAAAGTATATTGGTTACTTTCATGTTGTTGGCTATTGGCTTTGTACAGAATGTCCTCCAAACGGAATTGGCATTGGCACTGGCATACAGTCCAGGGACTGAGGCACACTTCCCTGATATTTGATATCCTACCCTGTTGTGCCTTCCCTCCCCTTTAGTGGAATGCTCCTCCTTTGGGATTTCTTAACTTTTTCTCCAGCCCATGAGCCACCTGTCTTTCCTATTGGCGTGGTCTGGGAGGGTATCACTAACGTTTTCTTTAGTAGGGCAAATCGGGCTGCAAGCTCAGACTCTAAGCTAACATCCATCATGAGGAAAATACCCATCCATGTCACCAAGCCCGCTATCAGTCAGTACACATTTAGTCAGCGCAACTTCCTTTCCCTTCCCCTCCCTCTGACTATTAAAATAGGGCCCCATTGATATTCAGAAGAATGGAATGGAATGACCCCCCCCAATAGCAAAAAGGGTTGCTTATCAGCATACAGAGGCTCCTCCAGCAAGGTGTTTGGTTCCATTAGTCTTTTAAGCAAGTTCTAATATCTCCTGCCTGAGTGATAGCACACCGCTGCGCCGGTGAGTGCCGTAATGCATCTCAAAATGAAGGCTGTCTTCCCAACATGCCCCCGACAGGATGAATGGCTCTGAGTCATTACTGATGCTCTCGCATGCAGCGGCCATTACGTGTCTGGAAAATCACAGCCACTCAAAGACGTGTCACCTGTGTGTGGCGCCGGGTTACGACTGGAAGGTGGCTAATGATATTGTAATTCAAACATATGACACCGGGACTAATTTGGGCGTAATTGGCGGCAATTACCATACTTTAGTCCGCCTACTCTTCCCAATGAATTTTCTCTGGCAACTAGCTCTGTATATTGAGTGTTTGGGAGTTATCTACATGCAGTTTATTGTTTTGGTGCGCCTCTTGAAATCTCTCCTCAATAAACTCTGCAGTGAAGCTAGATTATTCCTCAGAAGTGCTGCTGCCCGTCCTCTACAACACAGCGCTATCATATCAATCGGGCTTGATCTCGCCAACACGCAGGTGACGCGCCGTACTTCAAAAACGAGCGGCAACGATATCGAATAAAATCCTCCATAGTTTCCTCATCATCAGCGGCCCAGCGCCTCTTTCCCAGAGGTGTCGTGGCCTTCACAGCTAGTAATTACCGGCGATATCAAAGTCGTATATCACCCGGCATCTCTGCAGACCTCTCCGGGTACCTTAAGGGAATGCCTGATAGGACGAGAAGAGGGTCCCCCCATTTCTATCCCTTTTTCTCTGAACTTTCTATCTCCCCCAGCTCTTCCTCTCTCTCAAAGACTGTGAGGCATTGGGTCTGCTGATTCTGTCTCTACACAGGCAAGAGTCTCGCCTTTCATCAGCCAAGTGCAGTGTTGTGTCTGCTCCCCGGTTGAGACAAACACTGAACATTTGAAATAGTTACAGTCTAAAAACATGACATTTGAAGGAAAATATGTTTTTGTAGCAAAAGTGACTCATTTCATTGCTTTGATTTTACACTAGTTCCCAGTCATTTCGATGGATATTTACCAGCAGGTTGAATGTCAAGGGTATTGCATCATTTACCACTTGGGATTGAAGCTACAGCTCTTTAGTCAATAGTTCATTTTCTTTTACAAGTACACCATAATAGTTTTTTTTGGCTTCCTTCACTTTGTCATATGCAGGCTAGAATGTATGAAACAAACAAAGTATACTTAATACTTAAAACTCCTTGAAAATGTAAAAGCAAACTGATAAGAGAGTGAGGAGGGGAGGGGTCAAAATCCTACTCCTAATCCTTAACATCCGGTCGAGTTTCCGTCATTCTTGGCATTTGACCTACTTCAGGGTTTAAAGATTTGATAAGATATTTATTTAAAAGAGAAAAGATTAGCTGAAGATGTATGAACAATGTATGCACTCACTTAACTGTAAGTTGCTCTGGATAAGAGCGTCTGCTAAATGACTAAAATGTAAGATCCTTTTCAGTTCCAATGCCCTTCCTCAACCAAATCCCTTGACTTAACTATCATAAGCGTACATTTCACTGGCTAGATAGGCAGACACTCAGTGTATATTACAACACTGCAGATATCCAACCAAGTGGCAAGTAAATGTAAAATAAAATCCAGCATTCATTTGTTTTGGCATTCCTGTTTCTCAAGTCACATGTTGATGCACATTGTGCATTGTTTCCTTGATCTATGGTTTTTGCGTCGTTTTATCAGACACTTATAATGGAGCACATGGCATGTGACAGTACAATTTACTCTTAATACATGTTTTAGGGGTATTCACGGTCTATTTGGTTACCATCAGTGGTGGAATCCATGCAATGCTAGTAATATTTTGAGGAGAGAAAGAACACACCACTAAAGCACAAACCAAGCGGAATGTCCTTCCACAGAGGGGTTAGAGTCCCTAGTTGCCCCCAACCACGAGCTAGAGAGTTCAGCCAGGCACAAATGATTCTACATCCAACTGCCTTGTACCCCATTACGTATTCATCCACCTGCATATTACCACTTCTGATATCTCTCATCTCTTTTTCGTATAAAAGTTTGGCCGTTTGAGTTTTGGTGATATGACATGGAATAGATGAGCAAGCATGGTGTAACAGGAGTTCGCTGAGCTGAAGCGGGATACTGTCTCATCTAAGATCAATTGGCTGTCTCTGAGGGAAAGTCACCTTATTAAAAAAAGGCTTTTGCCATTTTGCAGCACCCTAACTCATGTTTTTAAAGGGAGGTGTCCCAGTTCATGCATTGCAATGCATTATTTGGTTGGTAGTAGATAATTGGTATGTTTGCATTTTAAATATATGATGACCCATGGATACAACAGTATATGTGATTTTGGTTGATACACAGTATGTAGTTTGGCTTGGTGTTGAACTTCCCATATAAATCAAAACTTGAGAGAAAATTATTCGGTTAAGATGTGTTAATGCATGAATTGAATCTCTGAATTAAAAACTATCTTACAAGTGGTTCTCACACACACCCAAGGGATTGGATGCAAGGTTATTTTCAGAAAGAAATCACCAGCCTCTAGTATGGAGAGTTTGTATTTTGTCCATATTTTCTATTGAGGACATTGTGTGCTGTATGAGGTCTATATAAGACCAACAGCAATATTTGTATTAAGTTTATAAGGCAGAGCAGTTTGGCATATCTGTCCTTACTCATACATGTCTTGCAGGGCATGCAGTGCCGACAAACTATTAATCAAGCTATTTCCCTCGAACCATGGTTGTGTTGATCACCTGTCAATTATAGATTCCATCAACCACCGCATGAGATGATGGTGTGTTGTGAACACCGAAACAAATGTGCCATAATGAAATTGAGCCAAGGGAGGTTTTCTGTCAATACATCCAGTAATAAGTAAAAGGGTAATGATAGAGAAGACAGCTCTGACAGAAAAAGTAATATCCCCTTCGGAATAGAAAGAACATGCAAGCAATAAAATTCATTCCAAAGTCTGATGATTACTTTAGGAATATAAGCCCAATTTCCATCTGTGCATGTTTGCATTCCCCGTTCATCTCCCTCTTTTCAATACAGTGCCTTCTCGCAGAAAAAAAGAAAACAATATGGATAAAGTCACCTGACATCCATTACCCCCTCTCGTTTTTCATCCCTGCCTGCCTCCATTCTCTCCATCCGGCTTGATAAGAACCTGCTGCATTTCCATTTGGCCAATTGGGTACAGTAAATTCATCCTGGCAGTCTAACCTTCCAGCCTACGGGCAAGCCCAGGTCATAGACCAGATGAGACTTAATGGTGATTAAGAAAATAAGGGCCTAAGCTGGCAGTGGAAAATGTTTTTTTTGGAGGTTTTCCTATGCAGAGCAGATTGATAACTCTCAAGGGCTAGAGGGAAAAAAATAAAGGATTGAATCCAGCAGCCGGGGCGGTTTGAGAATCCCTATGTCGGCTGCCATTTGGAGTTGTTCCGAATGTCCTCTGGGTTTTCTTATGTCCTCACACGTTGAAGTAAAAAAGTGGATGGATTTGAGAGGTTTTAACTTTTCAACTGTTACCTGTTCTCCTCAGGAAACCCCAGCATAGCTCAGGCCTGACGTGATAGAATGTCAGATTAATGGCCTTGCACGGTGCGGTCACTGGCTAAACATGTGTCGTAATGGAATTAAAGTAAATGGTCAGGAGGAGGAGGGCTCAGTCCATTTGTCAGCTGTGGGATTTGGTTTCACTTGGATGCCCCAGAACAGTAAAGAAAGAGCTAATTCAGACTGGGGGTAGGTGGTCAAATGGCACACTGGAAGCACACAGACTCCGCTACCGTCTGATGTTTTCCTCCTTCGCTCAGAAATCCCTCTGTTGTTTTTCCTTTCCGTCTTCCCTCTAGTTCTGTTCTTCTCTTAATTGGCAGGCAGGAGTAGACACATATTTTTGATGTCTACTACAGCTCGCTGCTTCCTCCAGTACGCCGACTCAAAGCGAAAGTGCAGAGGGGGGCAATTTCTCGATTTGTCGTCTTATGTAGGAGTGGGCGGCCGACTTCGCTTGACCTTTGGGTAACATTACGTCGATCCATCCTCGCCTCGGAGATAAAACATCATCATGCTTTTCTGATTAATGTCTTGTCTCTACATCATTACCAGTCCTTTCCCATTCTCTGTTACTCCCTTTCCTGCACCCTGCCCCCCAAAATAACTTTCCCCTGATGTAAATTCCTGCACTAATCACTTGCACTGAGGGCTATTTAATTGAAATTGATGAGCGAGTGGTAGAATGGTAGAATTCACCTGAAAGACTGCGCCCCTATGAATCATGCTCCAGGTGTCAGACCAGGCTCCACGTTTCATTACACCACAATCGGGTGATTTAAACCAGTCTAAATTAGCTGGGTAATGAAAGCCTCTCCTCGTTTGTACCATATTTTACCACTCCTTATACATCATCTACAGAGAACTAGGTAGACATGGGGAGGTAGGGGAGGTAGGCCAGAGGGAGGTAGGGGAGGTAGGTCAGAGGGAGGTAGGTCAGAGTGAGATAGGGGAGGTAGGTCATAAGGAGGTAGGTCAGAGTGAGGTAGGGGAGGTAGGTCAGAGGGAGGTAGGGGAGGTAGGTCAGAGGGAGGTAGGTCAGAGTGAGGTAGGGGAGGTAGGTCAGAGGGAGGTAGGTCTGAGGGAGGTAGGGGAGGTAGGTCAGAGGGAGGTAGGGGAGGTAGGTCAGAGGGAGGTAGGGGAAGTAGGTCAGAGGGAGGTAGGGGAGGTAGGCGGGGTAGGTCGAGAGGTAGGGGAGGTAGGTCAGAGGAGGTAGGGAGGTAGGTCAGAGGGAGGTAGGGTGGAGGTAGGCCAGAGGAGGTAGGTCGAGGGAGGTAGGGGAGGTAGGTCAGAGGGAGGTAGGGGAGGTAGGTCAGAGGGAGGTAGGGGAGGTAGGCCAGAGGGAGGTAGGTCAGAGGGAGGTAGGGGAGGTAGGTCAGAGGGAGGTAGGTCAGAGTGAGGTAGGGGAGGTAGGTCAGAGTGAGGTAGGGGAGGTAGGTCAGAGGGAGGTAGGGGAGGTAGGTCAGAGGGAGGTAGGGGAGGTAGGTCAGAGGGAGGTAGGGGAGGTAGGTCAGAGGGAGGTAGGGGAGGTAGGTCAGAGGGAGGTAGGGGAGGTAGGTCAGAGGGAGGTAGGGGAGGTAGGTCAGAGGGAGGTAGGGGAGGTAGGTCAGAGGGATGTAGGTGAGGTAGGCATGAGGGGCCGAACTCGTTAATTTCCTTGGGAATTACCTCACCCGTAGCGGAGCGCACTTAGCCATACTTTTGTGTACTTTAGTCCTGAAAAGAAAACTGCCGTAGCCTGAGACATCTGGTAGGAAGTCAATATTTATGCTCAAATGAGCTTTGAAAATGGTGTAGTTTCTGATTGTTTAGCTTGTCTACCCCTCTCTCTCACTGCCGGCCCAAGTGGGGCAGTCATATTGAATCATTCATGAGAACGGGAGCTCATTTTGGAGTTTGTTTGTCAGGGTTGAAGTCAGATTTCTCTCTGTTGTGCCACTGCCAGCCCTTCTAGTTGTCGAGTCGAAGGGGATCTTTCTGGTTTTCTCCCAGTGTCTTTACAGCTGTGGATTTACTGCATTTGTCACGGAGCGCAGTAAGTGTGTGGGTTGTTTGTATGTGTCAGCTGGCTTGGCCGGGCGGCACTGTGTACTCAGACGATGGGGAGAGAGTGTGGGTTAATCTTGTAGGAGCCGAACCCCAAAGAGGTGCCCTGGTCCTCAGTGAAACGGTGACTCAAGCTGTTCGTCTGGGACGGCGTCCAGTTTTAGCTCAATTCTGACGTTATGAGGGACTTTGTCCCAATTCCCAATGTATTCTCCCAATCCATATTATGGATATTCTCTCTCTCGCTGTCTCTCAATCTCACACACACTCCTCCTCTCTCAGTGGGCCGAAGCTGGACATGAATGGGTGGCTGCGGGCCAACTCCTATGGGTACGGCACTCAGGGGAAGGAAAATTGTTACCGCCGGCGGTGCCACCTGCTTCCACAGTCGAGGCCCGGAGGCCCCTTCTCTCCCCGTTTTCCTTTCTCAGGCAAAAAGCGAGTCCCTGGGGACCCGTTTCTACCAGGCATCCCTCGTTCACCTCGAGTCACCTCACCTGCTCCGTCCATTCCTTTTTGGCAGCCCGTCCAGTCGTCCATGCATAATTGTGTCTCGGATTTCAAGAACAGGTTTTTCCCCAAGTAACGCTTTCCAGACAAGTTTGTATAGGGGCCCCTCTGATGGCTTTTACAGTCTGGGATTTATGCCTTCATTTAAAAGTCTCTTTGAGGCTGTCTAACTAGTTTCAAATGGTTTTATTTATTATTACATGGGGTGACGTTTCAGTTGTTTTGGCAACTGCCACAACTTCTGCGCTGATGGTTTCCGCTCCACAATCTATAGGTTTAATATGGAATTATATGAAAGGGGATGTATGGGATGTCAACTATCAATCTTTAATCTGGAAAACTGATGACACAATCCTTATGATCAATGTTTCATACCACAGTTGCATAATTCACTTTGATTGATTGCAGACGTGGTGTAGAATATTCTATCAGTTTGTACCCCACAACCCTAAACATATAGAAAGCTGTTCTAAAATATATTCAGAATGACGATAATACTGTAGTCAAGGATCATGTGTGGTTCATGTGCTGGGAGCTTTTGGCAACTATCTTTACATTTACATTGAAATGGTGACTAATGCACAGCATTCCTTGTGTGTATGGGTGTGTGTGCGTGTATGTGTTGGTGTGTGCGTGTGACGTGTACCTTTCATGTGTCGGATCAGTTTATCTGGATAATTATGATGACACCGTAGCACACTCAACATTGTGTGTATTTATAATATACAAAATATAAAGGTCTTAAACCTTTTCACTTCCTGTCTATGATATAATGAATGCATCATGGATACTTGCAGGATGTTACTTCATTACATCATATCTGCATGTTTTGCAATACATTCACCCAGGCCCGGCAGCAGGATTACCTCTGCAAGGGGGCATCAGGAATGGCTAAGGGGGCACAACTATTTTCGCTTGCTGATAACACAGGATGGATAATAATCGATAGTACAACTACACACAATGTATTTGCAGCCACGCACGGCTGTCTTGCCCCAAGAATACAGGCTACTGCACCGATTTACAAACATGGACAATTCATAAACGACTCGAGAAATAGCAAGTTATGACAACGCTACACAGCTACATGCACAATACCCATCAATGCAATGCAAAACAGTTGCTAATTAACATAATAACACGTCCCCATGCCAATACAATGCATTTCCAATCGCGGAAAGCAAACAATAATGTAGAATGCACTACCACGACTTAACGGTACAATGCAGCTTGGACGCAGCTACCAAGCTGTCTTCCCACAAGAGTGCCGTACTACGCTGCGTATGATAGGATAAATTAGTATTCCATAGCAACGAGTTGTTTATGGCAACACTATAGCTACATCGTTACTCAACCATTGGTCAAGGTCTACCTACCCTCATCAATGTAATGCAAAGCACCTCTTCTACCATGTAAAACAACATTAAAAACAATCCGATTATATTATAAACCAAACATTCCCGATCACATCACAGAAATCAAGCAGTAGACTTGGCAGCAACGCTAATAAATAAAATCACATCTACGCCTATTTCTGACATTTGCCACGCATTTCCAAAAGCTAGCAAATAACTAAATAATACAAGCCCAGCCAGGCTGCCTGTTCTTACCCAGATTCAAAAGAGTTGCAGCCACCTTGATGCTGTGTTGAACCTCCTCAGCAGTTTCTCGTTCCACTCCCCACGGAATTTGCTTGTACGATCCTTCTCAAATGCCAGTTGGATCAGCTATTCTTTCCTCCTGTGCAACATGCTCCATCTGTGCTCACCGAATATGTTTTTCAATGTTGAAAAAGAGTTCTCCCAAGTTGCTCCAAATGTTAATCCCAGCTTCAATGCCATCTATCCAAAATGATCTGTGTAGTCCATTTTTCCTCTCCAGATTGGGCGATTTCAGTCTGTAGAAACTGGTGTGCGACAGTTTTTTAATTTGTTTAATTTAACCTTTATTTACTAGGCAAGACAGTTAAGAACACATTTTTATTTACAATGACGGCCTACACCGGCCAAACCCGGACGACGCTGGGCCAATTGTGCGCCGCCCTATGGGACTCCCAAACACGGCCGGTTGTGATACAGCCTGGAATCGAACCAGGGGGTCTGTAGTGATGCCTCAAGCACTGAGATGCAGTGCCTTAGATCGCTGCGCCACTCGGGAGTCCAAACTCAGCTTCCACAAAGTCTCCAGAGATTAAGTCCAGCAGTGGTTTCACCTTTTCCACATCCATAAAGGTTTCATTCTCTGGGTGCAAGGCACACAGGGCCTCAACAAGTTGGCTGTTTCGTTCTTTAAATCTTGCAGACATTTCTCCCAGTACAGCATCCAGAGTGCTGAAAAACAGTATTTTGCACTCCCTCTCATTATCCTCTTCTAGCTGGCCCATTGTTGTTTCCACCACATATTCTTTCAGATTACTACTCACTACTCTTTGCCATTTGCTTGGAGCGGGGGTGTCCGTGTGCTTGTATTTCTCCCATAACTCCTCAAACTCACTGTCACGTCGCAGTTTTTCCACACAACTGTGGGCACTGCGGACGACTCGGATACCAGTGTACAGATCAGTTGCTTCAGCCTGAAGTAACTTGTTAGGGGGGTCAAGCAGGCTGAGGACTTTGTGGACCATGAAGGCAATGAATCTGAAGCTCGGCTTGGAAACAGCTTTCAATAGGCCCACAGCCTCAAGTCGCACCTCTGTACCGTAGGTGTGGGTACTCTCGATTTCTCTGAGCAGGTGGATGATGCTGTCCAGAGATTTTATAGTGACACTCACCGTGGCCAGATGACCAGTCCATCGCTGCTCAAGCAGCCGTTTCAGTTTCTCTCCTGTATATTGTGCAGCCACAGTTGGTTTCCTGAGAAACTTGTAAAGGGAATTACACACATTAAAAAAGTCATCCAATGCACCCTCAGAGGACATAGCGTTGCACTATGACTAAATGCAGCTCGTGGTTAAAGCAATGCACATGCGTTACTTCCCGATTCAGCTTGTCCTGCACTACCTTTTGCATGCCCCCATGTTTACCAGACATCACACTGGCCCCATCATAACATTAACTAATAATCTTATTGGTGCTAAGGCCAACATTTGTTAGCTCTGACAGGACCAAGTTAGTCAGCGATAAAGCATCACATTCTTTACTCATTGCCATTGACAGTAGCCACTCACAAACACGATTGTTTTCGCCCACGTAACGGAGTACAATTGAAATTCCTATTTTCTTACATTACAACCTGTAATTTAAATTGATTTTTATTTGGATTTAATGTAATTGACATACAAAAAATATTCAAAATTGGTGAAGTGAAATGAAAAGAATAACTTCACAAAAATAAATAACGGAAAAGTGGTGCGTGCGTATGTATTCACCCCCTTTGCTATGAAGCCCCTAAATAAGATCTGGTGTAACCAAATACCTTCAGAAGTCACATAATTAGTTAAATAAAGTTCACCTGTGTGCAATCTAAGTGTCACATGATCTGTCACATGATCTCAGTATATATACACCTGTTCTGAAAGGCCCCAGAGTCTGCAACACCACTAAGCAAGGGGCACCACCAAGCAAGCGGCACCATGAAGACCAAGGAGCTCTCCAAACAGGTCAGGGACAAAGTTGTGGAGAAGTACAGATCAGGGTTGGGTTATAAAAAAATATCAGAAACTTTGAACATCCCACGGAGCACCATTAAATCCATTATTTAAAAAAATGGAAAGAATATGGCACCACAACAAATCTGCCAAGAGAGGGCCGCCCTCCAAAATCATGGGCCAGGCAAGGAGGGCATTAATCAGAGAGGCAACAAAGAGACCAAAGATAACCCTGAAGGAGCTGCAAAGCTCCACAGCGGAGATTGGAGTATTTGTCCATAGGACCACTTTAAGCTGTACACTCCACAGAGCTGGGCTTCACGGAAGAGTAGCCAGAAAAAAAGCCATTGCTTAAAGAAAAAAATAAGCAAACATGTTTGTTGTTCGCCAAAAGGCATATGGGAGACTCCCCAAACATATGTAAGAAGGTACTCTGGTCAGATGAGACTACAATTTAGCTTTTTGGCCATCAAGGAAAACGCTATGTCTGGCGCAAACCCAACACCTCTCATCACCCCGAGAACACCATCCCCACAGTGAAGCATGGTGGTGGCAGCATCATGCTGTGGGGATGTTTTTCATCGGCAGGGACTGGGAAACTGGTCAGAATTGAAGGAAGGATGGATGGTGCTAAATACAGGGAAATTCTTGAGGGAAACCTGTTTCAGTCTTCTAGAGATTTGAGACTGGGACAGAGGTTCACCTTCCAGCAGGACTATAACCCTAAGCATACTGCTAAAGCAACACTCGAGTGGTTTAAGGGGAAACATTTAAATGTCTTGGAATGGTTTAGTCAAAGCCCAGACCTCAATCCAATTGAGAATATTTGGTATGACTTAAAGATTGCTGTACACCAGCGGAACCCATCCAACTTGAAGGAGCTGGAGCAGTTTTGCCTTGAAGAATGGTCAAAAATCCCAGTGCCTAGATGTGCCAAGCTTATAGAGACATACCCCAAGAGGCTTGCAGCTGTAAATGTTGGCATGTTGTGTAAATGAAATTATACAACCCCCCCAAAAAATCAATTTTAATTCCAGGTTGTAAGGCAACAAAGTAGGAAAAATGCCAAGGGGGGTGAATACGTTCGAAAGCCACTGTATGTGGCATTGCGGGGAATTGTGCATAAGGCACTAGCAAGTTACTTGTCTTTCCTGAGTGTATAATCTAACATCGGCAGGAATAGTCGACCTCCCCTCTTGCATCCAAAGTTCCCCTGAGAGGAAGCTCGTTGACAGCAAGAAATTCCACAATGTCCACAATCGATGACAAATACATACGATGTTTTGCAAGCTGTGCAGAATTCACAAGTGTTGAAATCTCAGCTCCCTGTGCATTCCTTGCTTGACTTTCTGTCCAAAGTACCATGCATTTCAAATGTTCTTTGCTTGATGCATACCTCCCCTGTCCCTTGTTGCTATCAATGGCATGTCGGCAGTTATTATATCCAGTTTAGGTGAATGCCTTATTGGCGTTAGCATTGGAGCCGATGTAACATTTTCGACAAGGATAGCAGAAAGCTGCATCTGCCTTATATTCCAGCCACTCTCTGCCTTTGAACCATGCGCTACAAAATGGCAGTTTTCTCCCACAGTACAGGTGGGTTGGGTATTTACACAGAAAAACCTGTGCTGGCTCCTCATCACTGAGGTCGTCAGGCACTAACGGGGGCCTCATTGCTTGTAATATCCTGATGGTGCTGCTGCTAGGTTCGGTCTTGGCGGCTGCAGGCCCCTCCTTGTGTTGGTTACCTAAAACTGAGGGGGCACAATATTCTACACACAATATAACATTTACACACAATACCCCATAATACCCCCATAAAACAGGTTTTTAGACATATTTGCAAATGTATTAAAAAAACAAAACTGAAATATCACATTTACGTAAGTTTTCAGACCCTTTACTCAGTACTTTGTTGAAGTACCTTTGTCAGCGATTGTAGCCTCAAGTTCTTGGGTATGACGCTACAAGCTTGGCACACCTGTATTTGGGGAGTTTCTCCCATTCTTCTCTGCAGATCCTCTTAAGTTCTGTCAGGTTGGATCTGGAGCATTGCTGCACAGCTAGTTTCAGGTCTCTCTAGAGATGTTGGATCGGATTCAATTCCGGGCTCTGGCTGGGCCACTCAAGGACATTTGGAGACTTGTCCCGAAGCCACACCTCCGTTTTCTTGGCTGTTGCCTTAGGGTCGTTGTCCTGTTGGAAGGTGACCCTTCACCCCAGTCTGAGGTCCTGAGCGTTCTGGAGCAGGTATTTATCAAGGATCTCTCTGTTCTTTGCTCCGTTCCTCTTTCCCTCAATCCTCACTAGTCTCCCTGCCACTGAAAAATATCCACACAGCATGATGCTGCCACCACCGTGCTTCACCGTAGGGATGGTGCCAGGTTTCCTCCAGATGTGACACTTGGCATTTAGGCCAAAGCGTTCAATCTTGGTTTCATCAGACCACAGAATCTGGTTTCTCATGGGCTGAGAGTCCTTTAGGTACCTTTTGGCAAACTCCAAGTGGGCTGTCATGTGCCTTTTACTGAAGAGTGGCTTCCGTCTGGCCACTCTACCATAAAGGCCTGATTACTGGAGTGCTGCAGAGATGGTTGTCCTTCTGGAAGGTTCTCCCATCTCCACAGAGGAACTCTGGAGCTCTGTCAGAGTGACCATTGGGTTCTTGGTCACCTCCCTGACCAAGGTCCTTCTCTCCCAATTGCTCAGTGTTACGGATACAGGTATCCTGTTTCTTTTTGTGTTTTTCCTCTCCTTCTGCCCTAATCACAGGTGTCCTGATTGGTGGTCGTTGGGGTGTCTGCTGATTGCTAAGGTGGACCAATCAGTGAACATTCCTCTGCATTGCACCACCTGTTTCTCGTTTTGTAATCACACATCCCATTGTTTAAAAGCCGGTCAGTTGTGTTTGTTGTTAGAGAGACTATTTCGTATGTGAGTATGGATACTGTGGTGTCCTGTGTTTTGTTTACTCACTAAGTTGCTGGTTACTCTGTTTGGTAACTTTGTTAGAGACTTTTCGTATGTGAGTATGGATACTGTGGTGTCCTGTGTTTTGTGTACTCACTCATTTGTTTGGTAACTTTGTGTGTTTCTGGGAAAAGGGGAGTTTAAGCAAGTTGCCCTTGGGCGTACATTACCCGTAGGAAGAAATCTGTCTAAAAACACTAGTTAGACCTGAGCGGACCACCCCCTGTACTTTTGTATGATTAGCAGTAGCTTAGCGGTTCTTGAGGCAGGCAAGATCAGTTTAGGTTTTTTTTACACTATTGTTTCATTTCTTGGGTCCTGCTCAGCCCTTTTTCCCAAACCTTTACCGTGTGTTCAGCAATAAACCTTTTATGTTTGACGGTAGTTTATGGTTGTCGTGTAGTTTTTGTTCTCACTGTTCCATGTCATCATCCTAATTTGCATGAATTATGTTACGGGTCTCATGTCCATCCACCCTAGACGTTTAAAGCCACGGGATTCGTAACACTCAGTTTGGCTGGGCGGCCAGCTCTAGGAAGAGTCTTGGTGGTTCCAAACTTCTTCCATTTAAGAATGATGGAGGCCACTGTGTTCTTGGGGACCTTCAATGCTGCAGAAATGTTTTGGTGTCCTTCTCCAGATCTGTGCCTCGACACAATCCTGTCTCTGAGCTCTACGGACAATTCCTTCGACCTTAATGGCTTGGTTTTTGCTCTGACATGCACTTTCAACTGTGTGACCTTATATAGACAGGTGTGTGCCTTTCCGAATCATGTCCAATCAATTGAATTCACCACAGGTGGACTCCAATCAAGTTGTAGAAACATCTCAAGGATTATCAATGGTAACAGCACACACCTGAGCTCAATTTCAAGTCTCATAGCAAAGTGTCTGAATACCTATGTAAATAAGGTATTTCTGTTTTTGATTTTCACTTTGTCATAATGGGGTATTGTGTGTAGATTGATGAGGATAAAAAAAAATGTAATCCATTTTAGAATAAGGCTGTAACATAACAAAATGTGAATAAAGTCAAAGGGTCTGAATACTTTCCGAATACACTAATGTGTGAAATTAGTTTCGGTATAGTTTCGGTTCAGTTTTGAGGCAATTATCAGGGTGATTATCAGCACGGCACATTAAACTGTAGAGAGAAGGAGCGGAGAGGCCCTCCTGTCGGGAAAAGAAGGGGCAACGGGAAAACCATTCAAAAAATGACATGCCTTCCTAAAACTGGTTATAACTCCAGTTCTGTTTGTGATATTAAGATTCTAACACCGACTGTGTTTTATATAGACTTATTTAGTAAAAGTCAAGGAGAGTATAATAATCATGAGTAGTCAAAATTACTGCTTTAGCGGTTCTAGTGTTAATAGTTATAATATATCTAGCTGGCAAACATTTAGTTTTGGATTCCATAATGGCACTAGATCACCTGGCGCGTGCTGCACAACAGGGAGTGACTCACAAGGCTCCGGTCTCTTGTCGTTGTGTGCTTGTAAACAAACACTGCGTGACTGGGGACTACCGGTAAGCTTATGTGACAGGTGAAATGAAGAATGTGATCTTCATCTCCTAACGTATTGCACAAGTTGAAAAAAAAAACTACAAATATTCAAATGTATAAAAAATGTCAAATAAATAATTTAAATGGTATTGAAAAACATCCCGTGGCTATTTCCAAATACCCCGGTATACGGTATACCCAAGCCTATGCCAGTGTTAATAGTTTTCAAGAGATCAACCCTGACGTGTGTTATTCAAAGTGCTTCATCTCTCTTTTCTTCATCCTCCTTTTCTCACCCAAACACAAATTCAGCGGCGTGTTCCCTCAAGGTTTATATTGGTCTGGAGACCGGCCTCTCATGCTGCCCATACTTGCTTGTGAAAGCTAATTATACCAGGTTATTTTCTGACTGGGAGCATGTCAATATGGCACAGTGGGGAAGCTCTCAGTAGCTCTCAGTCCTCAGTGTTGCATTGTTATTCGTGAGATTTAATTCTGCCAATGTCCCCCTCAGCAGACAGTGGCGCCGGCCAATGAGAGCCTTGTTGGGGATGTGCTTATTGCCGCCTCTCAGAATGGTAAAAATGTCTCACGTTTGTCTCGCTGTTGTGTGTTGTTTGGATGCTGCCTTTTAATGTCTGTAGCAACCAGCTAAAATAAGGGGGGGGGGGGCAAATAAAGAGAGAGGGAGGTATATAGAGGTAACGAGTTGAAGAGAGGGAGGGAGCAAGGCAGAGAGAGGTAAAGAGCGAGTGGAAGCAACATATAGAGGAGAAAGGGAGAGAAAAAGTGAGAGAAAAAGATTAAGCACAAAAGGAGGGGAAACGTTTTTGCCAAGAAGGAGAGAAAGCGAGAGGAGGTAGTGTGACCTGCCGGTAGTGTGACCTGCCGGTGTGTAGTGTGACCTGCCGGTAGTGTGACCTGCCGGTGTGTATCCTATTCCTCTTTTTCCTGGAGATGGTGTCACCACTCAATCCGTTTTTGTCCGTGTCACCTTGAGAAGTCGGCGGAATTGACACTGTCCACTGTTTCCTAATATTGTTGTTTACTACACTGTTGACTCTCGGCAGGGACAACATCTGGTGGGTTTTAATTAGTTACGAGGCCCGAATATTAAATCAAATGTGAAGGAGCCTCAGTGACATCATGTAGCAGTTTTGTGTGCACACCATCAGTGGCAGCACAGGCTATTTTAGTAGCTGTTTTGAAGGGGTTTTGACACCCATTTTGTTACCCATTTGATACTGGCTCTTCTTGGTGATAATGGGCACTTAAAATGTATTATATATCTTCATACCACCCTATGACCACCCCAAGTATAGGCCCACCCACTTGGGCGCCAGGCCCACCCATGGCTGCGCCCCTGCCCAGTCATGTGAAATCCATAGGTTAGGGCCTAATGAATTTATTCCAATTGACTCATTTCCTTATATGAACTGTAACTCAGTAAAATCGTTGAAATTGCTGCATGTTGCGTTTATATTTTTGTTCAGTGTAGTTTAACTACTTGTAGTTCACTACTCCTCAACACTGGGTAGCAAGTAGCTTTTCTTTTTGGTCCATTTCCTCATTTTAAATGATAGCTGTCAGGGAAATTCAACAGACCTAACACTGCTATTGAAACACAGGCAACACACACTAGAGCTATAGTCGAAGCTTATGGTTTCTGGAGCGACTGCTCTGGGGTGAAGTTTCCCCTAGGTACAAATCTAAACACATTTGTGCACAATATATGAGAGAAATAAGCTTTTTGTGCATATATTCATTCAGTATAGTAATTAAACTACATTTTGCGGTAGCTTGGTGGTAGTTTAACTAAATTGAAATATTGGTAGTGCTTTCAGTAGTTAATTACTTTTTTTCCACATAGTGGTGTAGCTAACTACACACTACTTTCTTTGCTAAAATAAAATATGGTTAAAGTAGGAAATGTCCTTTCTTTCATCAGAACTGTCTAATTCTCACTTGAAAATGAGTGTTTAATAGGATAAATGACACATTCTGTTAAATAAAATAGAAAAATCAGACAACCCCGAAGTGATCTGTTCTTGCAATTTGTAGTGTATGACGTTTCAGATTTACATATGATATTTTTTTACAAAGTAGCTTGAATGTAGTGAACTATTTTTTCAAAGTAACTTTAGTTAAGTAAACTATATTTTTCTTAAGGGTAGCATTAGTGTAGCTTAACTTCTTCCAGTGTGAAGTAATTGTTAGCTCTATTTTCAGAGTAGCTTCCCCAAGACTTCTGCTACATTATTATTTTGACGTTATTATGACTCGAGCAGCAAATGTACGCTGTTATTGTGCTGCTCTCGTGGTTTACCCTGTAGTTAGGCACATCTGACAACCATCGCATGCACATCCAAACTAGCGCTGAGACAAACAGACTAACACACACACCCCATAGTTGTTCTTTGGAGGATTTTGTTTTCCCCCCTCCTGCCGTTGTGCTGTATCTCAGGAGACCTGTTGGGATGGGGAAAGTTAAGACAGTCAAACGTCTCAGCTGCGTTCGACAAATTCGACAGGACACTGTCGCGAACATGGGTTCTGATACAAGGAACACTCTGTCACCTCTCCCTACAGACAGATAGACAGATGCGCGCACACACACTCACACCCACAAACCTCTCTGCCTCCCCCACTCACCTCAACTCAAACCCAGTTTGTCAAGGAAATTTAATCTAAAAAACCTGGGCCACATCATATTGGTCCAGTTTTTCCTCTAATGTTTGATATTTTGAAAGTAAGAGGAGACTTTGAGTAATAGAGGCCGGTGATGTCACTTAATGTCACAGAGAGAGAAATTGTACATTGTCTAAAGCAGTGGTTCTCGAACCTCTCCTTGGGGACCCCCAGCCGTTCCATATATTTAATCTATTCCAGAGCTAGCACACCTGATTCAACTTGTCAACTAATCATCAAACCCTTGACTAGGTCAATCAGGTAAGCTAGTTCAGTGCAACAACAAAATGGTGAAACGTCTTGGGGTCCCCGAGGAGAGGTTTGAGAACCACTAGTCTATATCAGTGATATCTATGTCCTCTACATCTGACTGTTCAGGCTTTTGCTTCAGCCCATCAAAAGCACACTTGATTAAAATAATCAAGATCTAGACTGAAGACCATAGTTGATTATTGGGAACAGGTGTGTTGTTGCTTGGGTTGAACAAAAGCCTGCACACCCAGTATCTCTCCAGGACATGATGTTGGAGACCCCCTACTCTTTCCATTACGTTTGATGGGTAAACACCATGCTTATGTAATATATCATTTCTCAAAAGGGGAAGGAGAGCGATATTTGGCAGTTTATATCAAAATGTCAGTTTCATTTTTTAAAAAATGAACTGTTTCTTTATCAAATATTTCAGTCGAGATGAGTGCTTCACGTCCACACTTTTATTTCCACCACTCGGCCTCCCCAATGTCAGAGGAATAAGTGTGTCATCCTGGTGAATTAAGACCTTCACTGTCAGTAAATTACTTTCCCTTCACACCAAAGTTGCGCAGTGCTGAGCCAAGGGCCCTTGGGTGTATTGACTTGAATGGAGGAGACAGGAGAGCTCAGTCCAGCACAGAGCTTTTAATCCCACCCATGAATCCAGCTAGACAGTTCCTTAAGACCTGCGCAAATTTCTAGCATGCTAATGCGCGAAGTAGTCGAAGGGGGCCCTTGTCTTGCCGTATCGATGGCTGACCCCACTATTGAATTAGATGGTTACTTATATCCCCCTCTCCGTCTTTCATTATTGAGACGTGAATAGGGAAGGTCAAGCGGGGGGCCGTCCATAGACTTGTCAATGCAGAATATTTAATTGTTTCGCAGGCCGGTCTTCAACACAACAGCCATCAAGGTGTCAGCCATCGATAAGGCAAGACAAGGGCCCCCTTCTGCATTGACGGCCCCCGCGTGATCGTTGGACGGCCCCCGCGTGATCTTCCCTATTCACGTTTTGAAATATCAAGTGTTGCACTTGAACATAGATTATTTATTTTTTGTCTTTTGGAGTGGCTAGATGTCTACATGTCTACATGCACAGTCACGGTTCACTTTCTCATTTGTCTTTTTCAAGGGTTGTGAGTGGTCACGGTGATATTGTTTGTTGAGAAACACTGCAGCGTCGCAATAGCTGAGCAGACAGGGAGGGTTGTTAGTCTGCACGGCCATCCCTATTTCTCCCTTTGTTGGAGTGGGTAATTAGTAATTAAAGACCACTAGAAGCCAGGCTTTGGGTGACTGTAGCTGAGGAATGCAGTGTGTTGTGGTCTGGGTGACTGTAGCTGAAGAATGCTGTGGTCTGTGTGACCTGTAGCTGAGGAATGCAGTGTGTTGTGGTCTGTGTGACTGTAGCTGAGGAATGCAGTGTGTTGTGGTCTGTGTGACTGTAGCTGAGGAATGCAGTGTGTTGCGTTCTGGGCGGCTTTAAAAATAAGAAAAGAAAGTGCTGGAAGCACACATTAGGGGTTACCTTGGCAACGGCAAATGGAAATACAAAATCCAGTGCTTGAAGGCCTGTGTGTGGTTGCGTGTGCATGCGTGTTTGTGCGCATGCGTGTCTGTGTTTGAAAGAGAGAGTGTGTATGTGTGCTTTGGTATGCGTTTCAGCCATGCAGACGAACCTCTGTCAGGATTCCTTCAAAGATTTCCAAGTCTTGATCGAATTGTTGTTGCCACTGAATGACAGCCGGGCTGGAGACGGGGATTATAATCTTTTTGTTGTTGCTATGCAGTGCATGTGGCCGTTATAAGCTTTTTAAGCACTCCTTCTGACTCCTCACGGGTGCAGTCATCACTCTTTGTGCGTAACAAACAGGACTTGATGCTTTCAAAAGCCGAGCCAGCCAAGCCAATGGCATTTTACTTCCCCCTCTTTCGTCTCCTTGTCCCTTCTCGTCTCCTTCTGAAGCTACAGTGGTACCGTTAGGTATCTGGGCAAGGGATGGCAGACTGGTGGGGAGCTCTTGAGGGAGGTTAAGGATCTTAGCAGGCCTGGTTCAAGAGGCTAACGTTGGTCAGCAGATCAGCGTCCCTAGAGACGGTCAATGGAGTGTATGAGAATGAGTTCCCACCATGATGGAATGAAAGCGCGGAAATTAAAAGCATGTATGTGTGTGGACATACAGTGCCTTCAGAAGATATTCATACCCCATGACTTATTCCACATTTGTTGTATTACAGCCTGAATTAAAAATGTGTGTGATATATATATATATATATATATATATATATATATATATATACACACAGTGGGGAGAACAAGTATTTGATACACTGCCGATTTTGCAGGTTTTCCTACTTACAAAGTATGTAGAGGTCTGTAATTTTTATCATAGGTACACTTCAACTGTGAGAGATGGAATCTAAAACTAAAATCCAGAAAATCACATTGTATGATTTTTAAGTAATTAATTTGCATTTTATTGCCTGACATAAGTATTTGATCATCTACCAACCAGTAAGAATTCCGGCTCTCACAGACATGTTAGTTTTTCTTTAAGAAGCCCTCCTGTTCTCCACTCATTACCTGTATTAACTGCACCTGTTTGAACTCGTTACCTGTATAAAAGACACCTGTCCACACACTCAATCAAACAGACTCCAACCTCTCCACAATGTCCAAGACCAGAGAGCTGTGTAAGGACATCAGGGATAAAATTGTAGACCTGCTCAAGGCTGGGATGGGCTACAGGACAATAGGCAAGCAGCTTGGTGAGAAGGTAACAACTGTTGGCGCAATTATTAGAAAATGGAAGAAGTTCAAGATGACGGTCAATCACCCTCGGTCTGGGGCTCCATGCAAGATCTCACCTCGTGGGGCATCAATGATCATGAGGAAGGTGAGGGATCAGCCCAGAACTACATGGCAGGACCTGGTCAATGACCTGAAGAGAGCTGGGACCACAGTCTCAAAGAAAACCATTAGTAACACACTACGCCGTCATGGATTAAAATCCTGCAGCGCACGCAAGGTCCCCCTGCTCAAGCCAGCGCATGTCCAGGCCCGTCTGAAGTTTGCCAATGACCATCTGGCTGATCCAGAGGAGGAATGGGAGAAGGTCATGTGGTCTGATGAGACAAAAATAGAGCTTTTTGGTCTAAACTCCACTCGCCGTGTTTGGAGGAAGAAGAAGGATGAGTACAACCCCAAGAACATCATCCCAACCGTGAAGCATGGAGGTGGAAACATCATTATTTGGGGATGCTTTTCTGCAAAGGGGACAGGACGACTGCACCGTATTGAGGGGAGGATGGATGGGGCCATGTATCGTGAGATCTTGGCCAACAACCTCCTTCCCTCAGTAAGAGCATTGGAGATGGGTCGTGGCTGGGTCTTCCAGCATGACAACGACCCGAAACACACAGCCAGGGCAACTAAGGAGTGGCTCTGTAAGAAGCATCTTAAGGTCCTGGAGTGGCCTAGCCAGTCTCCAGACCTGAACCCAATAGAAAATCTTTGGAGGGAGCTGAAAGTCCATATTGCCCAGCAACAGCCCCGAAACCTGAAGGATCTGGAGAAGGTCTGTATGGAGGAGTGGGCCAAAATCCCTGCTGCAGTGTGTGCAAACCTGGTCAAGACCTACAGGAAACGTATGATCTCTGTAATTGCAAACAAAGGTTTCTGTACCAAATATTAAGTTCTGCTTTTCTGATGTATCAAATACTCATGTCATGCAATAAAATGCAAATGTATTACTTAAAAATCATACAATGTGATTTTCTGGATTTTTGTTTTAGATTCCGTCTCTCACAGTTGAAGTGTACCTATGATAAAATTACAGACCTCTACATGCTTTGTAAGTAGGAAAACCTGCAAAATCGGCAGTGTATCAAATACTTGTCCTCCCCACTGTATTATATATATATATATATATATATATATATATATATAAAATGTCACCATCTACACACAATACCCCATAATGACTAAGTGAAAACAACTTTTTTTTTGGTGCAAATTTATTGAAAATGAAATACAGAAATGTTTCATTTACATAAGTATTCACGCCCCTGAGTAAATACATGCTAGAATCACCTTTGGCAGCGATTACAGCTTTGAGTCTGGATTGTACAATACTTGCCCATTTATAATGTTCAAAATTCTTCAAGCTCTGTGAAATTGGTTGTTGAGCATTGCTAGACAACCATTTAAGTCTCGCCATAGATTTTCAAGCAGATTTAAGTCATAACTGTAACTCGGCCAGTCAGGAACATTCACTGTCTTCTTGGTAAGCAACTCCAGTGTAGATTTGACCTTGTGTTTTAGGTTATTGTCATGGTGAAAGTTGAATTATTCTCCCAGTGTCTGGTGGAAAGCAGACTGAACCAGGGGTGGCATACCCATAACATAATGCAGCCATCACTATGCTTTAAAATATGGGGGAGTGGTACTCAGTAATGTGTTGTATTGTATTTGCCCCAAACATAACACTTTGTATTCAGGGCAAAAAGTTAATTGCTTTGCCATTTTTTGCAGTATTACTTTAGTGCCTTGTTGCAAATAGGATGCATGTTTTGGAATATTTGTATTATGTACAGGCTTCCTACTTTTCACTCTGTCATTTAGGTTAGTATTGGGGAGTAACTACAATGTTGTTGATCCATCCTCAGTTTTCATAGCCATTAAACTCTTTAACTGTTTTAAAGTCACCATTGGCATGGGGGTGAAATCCCTGAACGGTTTCCTTCCTCTCCGGAAACTGAGTTAGCAAGAGCACCTGTATCTTTGTAGTGACTGGGTGTATTGATACACCATCCAAAGTGTAATTAATAACTTCACCATGCTCAAAGGGATATTCAATGTCTGCTTTTATTTATTTATTACCATCTACCAATAGGTGCCGTTATTTGAGGCATTGGAAAACCTCCCTGGTCTTTGTGGTTGAATCTGTTTGAAATTCACTGCTCGACTGAGGGACCTTACAGATAATTGTATGTGTGGGGTACAGATATTTACTCCTGAACTTATTTAGGCTTGCCATTACAAAGGGGTTGAATACTTATTGACTCAAGACATTTCAGCTTTTCATTTTTAATTAATTTGTAAGAATTTCAAAAAACATAATTCCTCTTTAACATTATGGGGTATTGTTTGTAGGCCAGTGACAAACAATCTCTATTTAATCAATTTTAAATTCAGGCTGTAAGACAGCAAAATGTGGAAAAAGTCAACCATACACACTGCAATATCCACACTTTAGGACAGAGACTCACTTAAACACACACACACACACACACACACACACACACACACACACACACAGACACACAAACACACAAATGTACATGTTAACATGCCAAATGATCATTATTCACAACAAGCTGACATGCTAATATCCACGCGACCCCTATAAAAACACACAGCCCAATCCTGCACTTTCTACCGTATCTCTCAGATTGGGGCTTACTTTAACTCCGGCTGCTGGCTTTCAATGAATCCTACAGGCTTTTGCATGGAAGATAAATCAAGCGTCACCACCTAAGATAGGAGGGGAGCCACATCTTTTGTTGGCAAGAATCGAAAAATTCATCCTGGAAACCATAAATCATCTGTTGAAGCAGACCCCGGTGGATAACCTCCCCCACCAAACAAATCCATTCACAGAGGTTATTGCGTATTTCAATCCTCCCATCTCGAAAGCGCACCCTAGACCTTTTGTGGGCGAAAACAGTTACATACACACAAAGAGATTAAAATCTAATTAAATCGGATGGGATATGTACACCGCGGCTCATTATTCGAGAAATATGTTAAAAAGCTATTTTGGTATACATAAGTGATGAATTGGATTGTTTGGCTGTGGGGCACAGGTGTGTTTACACGCCTGTATGTGTATGTCCGCATCATGCCATGCAAAAAGCCCCCGCTGTGCCCCCTCATTGCTTCCATTCTAATTGACTTTGTATGATGCTTGTGTGGTTGTCTAATTCCTATTGTACATTGAGGGAAAAAAGTATTTGATCCCCTGCTGATTTTGTAAGTTTGCCCACTGACAAAAAAATTATCAGTCTATGATTTTAATGGTAGGTTTATTTGAACAGTGAGAGACAGAATAACAACAAAAAAATCCAGAAAAACGCATGTCAAAAATGTTATAAATTGATTTGCATTTTAATGAGGGAAATAAGTATTTGACCCCCTCTCAATCAGAAAGATGTATGGCTCCCAGGTGTCTTTTATACAGGTAACGAGCTGAGATTAGGAGCACACTCTTAAAGGGAGTGCTCCTAATCTCAGTTTGTTACCTGTATAAAAGACACCTGTCCACAGAAGCAATCAATCAATCAGATTCCAAACTCTCCACCATGGCCAAGACCAAAGAGCTCTCCAAGGATGAAAGGGACAAGATTGTAGACCTACACAAGGCTGGAATGGCCTACAAGACCATCGCCAAGCAGCTTGGTGAGAAGGTGACAACAGTTGGTGTGATTATTCGCAAATGGAAGAAACACAAAAGAACTGTCAATCTCCCTCGGCCTGGGGCTCCATGCAAGATCTCACCTCGTGGAGTTGCAATGATCATGAGAACGGTGAGGAATCAGCCCAGAACTACACGGGAGGATCTTGTCAATGATCTCAAGGCAGCTGGGACCATAATCACCAAGAAAACAATTGGTAACACACTACGCTGTGAAGGACTGAATTCCTGCAGCGCCCGCAAGGCCCGTCTGAAGTTTGCCAATGAACATCTGAATGATTCAGAGGAGAACTGGGTGAAAGTGTTGTGGTCAGATGAGACCAAAACTGAGCTCTTTGGCATCAACTCGCTGTGTTTGGAGGAGGAGGAATGCTGCCTATGACCCCAAGAACACCATCCCCACCGTCAAACATGGAGGTGGAAACATTATGCTTTGGGGGTGTTTTTCTGCTAAGGGGACAGGACAACTTCGCCGCATCAAAGGGACGATGGACGGGGCCATGTACCGTCAAATCTTGGGCGAGAACCTCCTTCCCTCAGCCAGGGCATTGAAAATGGGTCATGGATGGGTATTCCAGCATGACATTGACCCAAAACACATAGCCAAGGCAACAAAGGAGTGGCTCAAGAAGAAGCACTTTAAGGTCCTGGAGTGGCCTAGCCAGTCTCCAGACCTTAATACCATAGAAAATATGTGGAGGGAGCTGATGGTTCGAGTTGCCAAACGTCAGCCTCAAAACCTTAATGACTTGGTGAAGATCTGCAAAGAGGAGTGGAACAAAATCCCTCCTGAGATGTGTGCAAACCTGGTGGCCAACTACAAGAAACGTCTGACCTCTGTGATTGCCAACAAGGGTTTTGCCACCAAGTACTAAGTCATGTTTTGCAGAGGGGATCAAATACTTTTTTCCCTCACTGTACCATTACAATTATAGACTTATCATGTCTTTGTCAGTGGGCAAACGTACAAAATCAGCAGGGGATCAAATACTTTTTTCCCTCACTGTAGATTAGGACTGCCTCTCTTATTAGATTGACAGAGATATTAGAGAGGTATTCTTGGAAGCAGATGCTCTAGATCCCCTACTATATTTCCCACTGGAGGTGTAGAAAGTCTTGAAACATTCAGAAGAAAACAATCCACTCTACCCTACTCACCTTGATTACTTGTGTTGAAATAATATTTTGCAATTCACTTAATATTCAACATTTCCCTCCCAAGATTAGGGGATGAGAATGCAATGCAAAATGGATCAGTCATCACTTCCAAAGTTCACCAACATACTTTAATTGAATCTATTAGGAGTAATGACCCAGGTTCAAAAGTGTCTGTTTGCTCTCTAACCGACAGACTTAAAGAGATGGACAACCTCCCAACAGAAGATTGACACATTCATCACCTATCAGAATTTAGGGAAACGGGCCGCGTGAGGGAAATTGGACAATAAATCTTGGCGGTTGTCGCAGTACGTTGAGCGAAAGCGCTGGGGTGGGATGGGAGAATTCCCTCGGCGACTCTTGGGCGGGATATTTAGACGTTTGCCCCGAGGAGTTGTCCCCTGTTGCTTTGGTTTTGATTGACTGTTTCTCAATCGTATTTGGAGAGCGAAGGAAAGAGTAGAAGCAGGAAATGACTAGAGCGCTGTGGCACCAGTCATTTTAATGAGTTTTATAGTCTATTGCACGTACCGTGTACATTATATAATCCTAATAAGTTAGCCGATGTCTGACTGTATGACAGCATGATTTACATAGGACTCTATGTTCCTAGTTTATTTTAATTACATCCATGGATGGAGCAAAATCCAAGCGTCTGTGTAAATATGGAAATGATGGTATTAATTTGAATTTAAAAGGTACCGATGATTTGAGTCAACAATAGTGGTTCGGTTCAGTGCGAGGATGAAACTAGAATGGTAAGAACTGGGGAACTGGGAGTCATGCATTATGGATGGGATTTGGAGTTTGTCTACTGGGCTATGTTCAACTGATCTGGATGGGTCGGATTGAGAATTGCTGTGCAAAACACTCTTTAAACAAATATTAGCATTGCAATAATGCTAATTTTATTCGAGATTAAAAAAGCAATATATCCTGATTTTTTTTTCATATCCGGGACTCTATCTCTTCCTTTTCTACTTTTCAGAGAAAGAGTTGAGTAAAGAAGCATATTTATGAAGGCTTGGACGGTACCCAAGAAGTTTCCTCATTTAATATCTCCATAGCAGTTATTCAAAAGATAAGGGTCATGATCAAAGGAGGATGCTGCAACTTCAAATCTGAGCTGTAAAATAATCACATCTAGAGTATAGATACAGGGGCGTGATAAGCAAAATATGGCACATCAAAGACCTATTAATTTTTTTTAAAGATAGTTCATTTTTTGGAACATCTAAAAGAATAAGAACTCCGAACACAGTCGACAATAGTCATGAGATTGAGAGATTCATTCTATTTTTATGATGCTCTTTCTTAAAACACTACTTGAGTAGGCTTGTTAGTTATAATAGTTGTGGCGGATGTGGAATGAGACTAGTAGCTTTAACTGTCTATGTGTTAGAACCTACCCTCTTTTTAGTTGATACGAGTCATCCCACACATCTTTTTCTATTTATCAACATTCCCAGATCTCTTCAACTGCATTTCTCATCTTAGATTCCCATACTCTTAATATCCAATGAATCCTCTTAATGTCTTTACTATGGTGTGTTATACTCATATCTCATCTCTTACAAACACCCTTGCGTTGCTATATTCCCTCACACTACCATCATACCCCCCCATCCACCTTCCTCCACTTCTATGAGGCCTACTGTATGTAATGACCCCGTCGAGGCTGAGGTGACGGGATGATTTTCTATTCCTAACACTAGAGCAGAGTTTACTCCCTGGGGTCTGGCCATAACCTTTGGCTCATCTCTCCTCATCCTAGGTCTTGTGTTGCACCAACAGTGGCTTTTGGGTGTTTGGGCCACTCAAGGTTAGATGGTTTACTCATGTGGTGTACTGTGTAAGATCTCTCTCATCTGTAGCCTGAGTCATTTCAGCATGAGTCAATGGGCAAGAGTCAAGGGGGTTATTCTATAGCTTAGGCCCTTTTGTTGGGGTTCAGGTTAGTACTATGTGTGTCTAATGCGTTCATCAACCCTGGTTAGTGAAGGACAAAGAACTTCCTGAATGTTGATTGATGTTAAGCATTTGAGAGACCTCTTGTGAATGTTTATGACTATTTCATATCAAAAGAATAATCATACTTATGCCAAGCCACTTCTTTCTGACTACAGTCAGTAAGAAAATAAAAGTGAAACATTTAATAAATCGGCGAGGGGGAATGTTTGAAGTGCTTGGCTATATTTGTCTCATCAATCATCGTGACCTGTAAACTCTAAAATCACCCTTACATTCCGCAATGTGGTTTCAGTCATCCGCCATGAGAAAGCGCCCATTCTTCTAAACGCATACCAGTATACCAGGAAATGCATATGTTTATGACGGACTGAGCTTACAGTGTCTTGGACTTCTGCCACGGTGCTAGAGGGATAAAGCCCTCAAATCCATATGTTTCGTTCATCTATAGGCCCTTCGGTATGAAATGGTATTAAAATACAATAACCCACAAGCTCTGCAGCAGTCTGGGTTATTGTCCCTAAATAGGGAGGGAGGAGAGATACAGTCGAAGTGCATTTTGTGGTTTGGTGCCTAATTCTTTGTTGACTCGCTGTTCCTACAGAATGAACGGGGGCTTATCTTAGAAATGCAACATGTGAGAGAGGGAATTGTGAGCAGTCAAAACCCACTATATAAAAAGCCACTAATCTGTCGCAATGTCTTGAGTAGGATTATGTTCGTCAGGGAAAAAAAGTCCCATGCCGCTCATATTTGGAGAAGAGCTCTCCCCTCCATTCTAATCAAAATGAATGACCCAGATTCAATCAATCAAGACCCTTTCAACGTTTCCACAATTCCCCCACAACTCATATCCCTATGGGTAATACAACTCCATTCATTCAGGGCCCAGAGAATAGCTTATAAATACATTACAAGTTAGTCGTAGTGATTGAGCAGTCACTTTTGTGTGTCTGCTTAGTTCCATGTAGCTAATCCTGTGGAAGTATGGAAAGGGCATCAGGTTTGTCGCACGGAGTGCTTTTGTTAAAAGACTTCCACACAGCTTGTCTCCTCTTCACTAATGCTAACCGACCATCCACTTCTGTAAACGTTTGAGTTGATGTAAGCCACAATATGTGTCTTATTGCGTCTCCTTTACGTTCTGATTGTCTTGATGGCTTGTCGTGATGCTCCATGCAGGCACCATGCGGGTCACCCATTGGTTGAAGAGATTGGTAGACGGAGCCTTGAATACACCACAGGGCTTGAGCGGTTTAAAATAGGGGTCCCCTTCAGCGCTGTGCATTTAATCCCCCTCCCACACGCCTTCCCTTGTATGTACTGTTTACATTCCCTTCCCATCTATCGGCTTTGTGGTTTTAATCTCCGTTCAGCCTGGGTTGTGGCGTCGGAGGACGGAAAAAGACAAATGGATAAAAAAATAAGTGCTGTCCGCCAACTATGGTACGATGAAAACTCTGGATTTGTGTGATAAATGTAGGGTTTATTCGGTGTTTCCATAATATATCCTTTATCATGTTTTCTGTGTGTGTATTCTGAGTAAGCCAGTACATAAACACTAGCTCACTCTATGTAGGTTGGTGTATTGTGCCTGAGAAATCTCTTTAACATTGCAGATGCTTTCCATGTACACTACCGGTCAAAAGTTTTAGAACACCTACTCATTCAAGGGTTAATCTTTATTTTTTACTATTTTCTACATTGCAGAATAATAGTGAAGACATCAAAACTATGAAATAACATATATGGAATCATGTAGTAACCAAAAAAGTGTTAAACAAATCAAAATATATTTTATCTTTGAGATTCTTCAAATAGCTACCCTTTGCCTTGATGACAGCTTTGCACACTCTTGGCATTCTCTCAACCAGCTTCACCTGGAATGCTTTTCCAACAGTCTTGAAGGAGTTCCCACATATGCTGAGCACTTGTTGGCTGCTTTTCCTTCACTCTGCGGTCCGACTCATCCCAAACCATCTCAATTTGGTTGAGGTCGGGGGATTGTGGAGGCCAGGTCATTTGATGCAGCACTCCATCACTCTCCTTGGTAAAATAGCCCTTACACAGCCTGGAGGTCTGTTGGGTCATTGTCCTGTTGAAAAACAAATGATAGTCCCACTAAGCCCAAACCAGATGGGATGGCGTATCGCTGCAGAATGCTGTGGTAGCCATGCTGATTAAATGTGCCTTGAATTCTAAATAAATCACTGACAGTGTCACCAGCAAAGCACCCACACACCATAACACCTCCTCCTCAATGCTTTATGGTGGGAAATACACATGCGGCGATCATCCATTCATCCACACTGCGTCTCACAAAGACACAGCGGTTGGAACCAGAAATCTCCAATTTTGACTCCAGACCAAAGGGCACATTTCCACTGGTCTAATGTCCATTGCTCGTGTTTCTTGGCCCAAGCAAGTCTCTTCTTCTTATTGGTGTCCTTTAGTAGTGTTTTTTTGCAGCAATTCGACCATGAAGGCCTGATTCACACAGTCCCCTCTGAACAGTTGATGTTGAGATGTGTCTGTTACTTGAACTCTGTGAAGCATTTATTTGGGCTGCAATTTCTGAGGCTGGTAACTCTAATGAACTTATCCTCTGCAGCAGAGTTAACTCTGGGTCTTCCATTCCTGTGGCGGTCCTCATGAGAGCCAGTTTCATTATAGTGCTTGACGGTTTTTGCAACTCCAATTGAAGAAACTTTCAAAGTTCTTGAATTGTTACGTATTGACTGACCTTCATGTCTTAAAGTAATGATGGACTGTTGTTTCTCTTTGCTTATTTGAGCTGTTCTTGCCATAATATGGACTTGGTCTTTTACCAAATAGGGCTATCTTCTGTATACCCCCCTACCTTGTCACCACACAACTGATCGGCTCAAACACATTTAGAAGGAAATAAATTCCACAAATTAACTTTGAAGAAGGCACACCTGTTAATTGAAATGCATTCCAGGTGACTACCTCATGAAGCTGGTTGAGAGAATGCCAAATGTGTGCAAAGCTGTCATCAAGGCAAAGGGTGGCTATTTGAAAAATCTCAAATATAAAATATATTTTGATTTGTTTAACACTTTTTTTGGTTACTACATGATTCCATATGTATTATTTCATAGTTGATGTCTTCACTATTATTCTACAATGTAGAAAATAAAGAAATAACCTTGAATGAGTAGGTGTTCTAAAACTTTGGACCGGTGGTGTGCTTGTGGGCATCTTCATAATATGCACTTTGAACCAAGTCCCTGTCAAGACTAATGCAGTTTCAATGCTAAATTATAGAATGGACTTTAGTCCACGGAAAGATGCAAGGTACCATGCCTTTGTATGGCAGACACAGTATGACTTGCACTCCGAAGAGGACTGCGTGAAAGGGGTCAAAGGGCACACCCAATTAACACATACACACACTGGACGTATACCATGGCTCTCTACGACGTCCTTGACTCTTGTTTTAAAAACCTCCTGGCACTGCACAAGGACATTTCGCTGTAGTGTGGGGATAAAATAAAGAAAAGGCACGTTTGCCTCCTTTTAAAAATGGTATATATATTGTTTTGAAATGGTCATGCAGTTTTTAAGGCGGATTTGTGCCAGGCTGGGAGACGGGCTGAATGAAAAAGATTGATGCTTTGGCGTGCAGCTGGCATAGACAATGAATGAAGTCTACTGTGGACAGGAGCACCATCACTAAAGCGCAATGGCTCCCTACAGAGGGAAAAGGATATTGACCCGTCCGTCACTCTTGTTCGCTCTCTTTCCTTTTTTCTCGGTCTTCTATCTTTTTTTATTCCCTCTTTCTTTCTCTCACTCCCTCTCTCTCTCACTCTCTCCATTCCCCTTTCTCTCTCTACTCCCTCTCTCTCATGATCTCCAGTGCCTTCAGAAAGTATTCATACCCCTTGACTTATTCCACATATTGTTGTTAACGCCTGAATTCAAAATGGATTAAATAATTTTTTTCCCCTCACCCATCTACACACACAATGCCCCATAATGAAAACCACTGAGTCAATACATGTTAGAATCACCATTGTTAGTGATTATAGCTGTAAGTATTTCTGGGTAATCTATAAGAGCTTTGCACACCTGGATTGTACAATATAAAAATTCTTCAAGCTCTTTCAAGTTGGTTGCAGATCATTGCTAAACAGCTATTTTAAAGTCTTGCCATAGATTTGCAAGCCAATTTAAGTTAAAACTGTAACTAGCCCACTCAGGAACATTCAATGTAAGCAACTCCAGTGTATATTTGGCCTTTAGGTTATTGATCTGCTGAAAGGTGAATTTGTCTCCCAGTGTCTGTTCGAAAGCAGACTGAACCAGGTTTTCCTCTAGGATTTTGCCTGTACTTAGCTCTATTATTTTTCTTTTTATCCAAAAAAACTCCCTAGTCCTTGTCGAAGACAAGCATTCCCATAACATGATGCAGCACACAACATGCTTGAAAATATGAAGAGTGGTACTCAGTGATGTGTTGTGTTGGATTTGCCCCAAACACTTTGTATTCAGAACATAAAGTTAATTTCTTTGCCAAATTGTTTGCAGTATTAATTTAGTGCCTTGTTACAAACACGATGCATGTTTTGATCAATCCTCAGTTTTCTCCTATCACAGCCATTAAACTGTTTTAAAGCGTTTTCCTTCCTCTCCGGCAACCGAGTTAGTAGTGACTGGGTGTATTGATACACCATCCAAAGTGTAACTTCACAATGCTCAAAGGGATATTCAATATCTGCTTTTTTTTATTTTTACTCATCTACCAATAGGTGCTCTTCTTATTCTGTGAGGCATTGGAAAACCTCCCTGGTCTTTGTGGTTGAATCTGTGTTTGAAATTCACTGCTGGACTGAGGGACCGTACAGATAATTGTATGTGTGGGGTACAGAGATGAGGTATTCATTCAAAAATAATGTAAACACAATTATTGCACACAGAGTGAGTCCATGCAACTTATTATGTGACATTTTTACTCCTGAACTTATTTAGGCATGCCATAATAAAGGGGTTCAACACTTATTGACTCAAGACATTTCAGCTTTTGTGTTTTTAATTAATTTGTACAAATTTCTAAACACAATTCCACTTTGACATTATGGGGTATTGTGTGTAGGCCAGTGACACAAAATCTCAATTTAATAATTTTGAAATTCAGGCTGTAACACAACAAAATGTGGGAAAATTCAAGGGGTGTGAATACTCTCTGAAGGCGGTGTATGATGTACTCTTTCTTTCTTACTCCCTCTTTTTTCTCTTTCACCCTCCCACACCTCTCATTTCAGACCTGTCCAGACCAGGTTGGATAAGACTTGTAGCTCCTCTCTCCTCACTCTCCTCTAAAGAACATAGAACACGATTGTCCCTTATTGCCACTGGAGGCAGACTAATAACAGATACTTTGTCAGTGTTGCACTATGATGCTCTTCCCCCAGCTAGCACACTCAAACAGACATGCAAGGGGACACGCACGGGACTCGTAAATGGAAGTGTTTGTTTCTTTTTGACACGTTTATTCCTCAAACGCAACTCAGTCCCTGTTGGTGGACTTCTGTGGAGCCTTTGCACCACATTATGGCTGTTTTGGGAAATGTCTTAAAGATATTATTGTAAACATTGTCTGTTATGTAGCAATTCAATGCAGCTAATGCTACTGGTCACTATTATCTCAAACCCAAGACTATTGTTCTGTCATAAACAGTTTATTGGACTCGTCTGTGTCATTTCGCACAGATTTCAAACAGTATTTCAGTTTATTGATAACTGAAGGGGGAGATTGATACAGACTCTATCCTGTATTTTAGTTTTCTAACACTGACAAATCTATGTCATTGACAGTGGACGCCACAGCCCCAGTATTGGACAGACACCACAGTATTGTAGTAGGAGGTGGATGGGGTGATGAATGAACCCATTCATTGTCATTTGGTGGCAGCGGTGGGATCAAGCAGCGATTATAGCGATTACGGTTTGTGCTTACATGGGGCTCTGCGCTTTGTGCCACATCCACCGTTGTCAGCTGTGCTTTCTGAGCCCTAATCTGTCCGCTATAACAAACGGCAGACGAGGGAGCAGGTGGCAAAGGGTAGGGTGGGAAGGCTTGGCCGGGGGCTGCTGTAGCAGGGGTTGTAGCCAAATTGAAAAATGATGAAGCAGAGACTATCCCCCCCCCCCCCAAAAAAAAAGCCCTGAGATGGTGTTGAATACTCTGTTGACATTTTACTGAAGCAGGCTGTTAATGTCAACATTTGTTTTTTTTCTCCTCCTTTAATATGATCACCTTTTTTCTTTCTGTCCGTGTTCTGAGACGGAGTAAATATGCAAGTGGTACTTGGCTCAGTCCGTTGAAAAGTTAAATAGTCTGACAAGACGATGACAAGCGGACATACTGATATACTGCCGTGAAACGTTTATTTATTTATATCATGTTCTGCTGGACTGCTTACTGCAGATGCTGAATGTACAATGTTATCCTTTGTTTGGAGCCATTTTTTCCTGCTTTTTCTACAGTAATTTAGGATCTGCTGCAACAACCTGTCAAGTTTGGATCTGTCAAGTTTGCAGCATTCACCGTACATCATATAATCCATAGTAATTTGACTTCTCAAATCAAATAGAGAACATTTTGAAATTCCATTCCATTAGACAACACACCTTGCATGTTAAGCATTTGGAAGGTACATAGGTGTGTTCAAATCATACCCCTTAACGTGGTGAATTGGCAGCATAAACAGTGTGCGGGGCTTGCTGTTCTTCACAGGTGTTCTTTATTAACCCAGCACCTACAGTTTGAAAGATGTGCTTATGACCACAAACCTTTAAAATCATACCCCTACAATAAGGGTTTTGTCTTTCTTTGTCAAAATAAAAATGAATTCACTCAAATATGTATTTTTGTTTGACCCTTACACTTACTAAATACAACGCGAGTGATGTTATTCTTAACCTTTCCCTAGAAGCACTCCAACGCACATTGTTCCAGGGTGAAGTTTCCCCAAGGTACAGATCTCAGATCAGCTTCCCCTCCCCCAATCCTAACTTTAACCATAACTGGGGAAATTAAATAATGTCCCAATATCAGCGTCTAGGGGAAATATGTGATCCCATTATTTAATTACATATTTGAATCAATCAACACCATGAGAATCCGTTGGTTCACCCTGCTGGTTCAAAGGGGCTGCGTCTGAGCCAAGAGTCTGATGAAACCCTGATTTTCCTCCTAATTGGTCATTGTGAAGTCATAGCGCCAAGTGGGACTTAATGTGTTTCATTTTAATACATAATTTTTTCTTTCTTTCTGGGGGTTATTCATCTGGAGTACTATATGTGCTTTGAGGAAGCCAGTTGACATGAGACTGAGGGGTGCATCCCAAATGGCACCCTATTCCTTACATAGTGCACTACTTTTGATCAGAGCTCTATTGGCCCTGGTCTAAAGTAGTGCACTAAATAGGGCTATGGTTAAACGTAGTGTAGTAAATAGGGGATGGGGGTGTGCCGTTCCGGATGCAGCTTGATAGAGAGGTTAAGTCGTAGGCTGTGCATTGCATGATATGTGCCACAATGCCTTGTGGGAACTGGAATATTGGTCAAGACAGATGTAAAGGCAGGGATTAAATGTGCAACCCACATCATGGAGTATTGTATAGTTTAATCCACCCCAGAGTAATTGTATTACAAACCATGATGAAAGTTTTGAAAATGACATGGCCTTCAGTCAACATGTTTTAATAAAAAATAAACAGTTATATGGAGGATGGTATTGGCTATGTACAGTCGTGGTCAAAAGTTTTGAGAATGACACAAGTATTGGTCTTCACAAAGTTCGCTGCTTCAGTGTTAAGAGATATTTTTGTCAGATGTTACTATGGTATACTGAAGTATAATTACAAGCATTCCATAAGTGTCAAAGGCTTTTATTGACAATTACATTACGTTTATGCAAAGAGCCAATATTTGCAGTGTTGACCCTTCTTTTTCAAGACCTCTGCAATCCGCCCTGGCATGCTGTCAATTAACTTCTGGGCCACATCCTGACTGATGGCAGCCCATTCTTGCATAATCAATGCTTGAAGTTTGTCAGAATTTGTGGGTTTTTGTTTGTCCACCCGCCTCTTGAGGATCGACCACAAGTTCTCAATGGGATTAAGGTCAGGGGAGTTTCCTGGCCATGGACCCAAAATGTCGATGTTTTGTTCCCTGAGCCACTTAGTTATCACTTTTGCCTTATGGCAAGGTGCTCCATCATGCTGGAAAAGGCATTGGTCGTCACCAAACTGTTCTTGGATGGTTGGGAGAAGTTGCTCTCGGAGGATGTGTTGGTACCATTCTTTATTCATGGTTGTTTTCTTAGGCAAAATTGTGAGTGAGCCCACTCACTTGGCTGAGAAGCAACCCCACACATGAATGGTCTCAGGATGCTTTACTGTTGGCATGACACAGGACTGATGGTAGCGCTCACCTTGTCTTCTCCGGACAAGGTGTTTTCCGGATGCCCCAAAACAATCAGAAAGGGGATTCATCAGAGAAAATGACTTTACCCCAGTCCTCAGCAGTCTAATCCCTGTACCTTTTGCAGAATATTAGTCTGTCCCTGATGTTTTTCCTGGAGAGAAGTGGCTTCTTTGCTGCCCTTCTTGACACCAGGCCATCCTCCAAAAGTCTTCGTCTCACTGTGCGTGCAGATGCTCTCACACCTGCCTGCTGCCATTCCTGAGCAAGCTCTGCACTGGTGGTGCCCCGATCCCGCAGCTGAATCAACTTTAGGAGACGGTCCTGGCGCTTGCTGGACTTTCTTGGGCGCCCTGACGCCTTATTCACAACAATTGAACCTCTCTCCTTGAAGTTCTTGATGATCCGATAAATGGTTGATTTAGGTGCAATCTTACTAGCAGCAGTATCCTTGCCTGTGAAGCCCTTTTTGTGCAAAGCAATGATGACGGCATGTGTTTCCTTGCAGGTAACCATGGTTAACAGAGGAATAACAATGATTTCAAGCACCACCCTCCTTTTAAAGCTTCCAGAATGTTATTCTAACTCAATCAGCATGACAGAGTGATCTCCAGCCTTGTCCTCGTCAACACTCTCACCTGTGTTAACGAGAGAATCACTGACATGATGGCAGCTGGTCCTTTTGTGGCAGGGCTGAAATGCAGTGGAAATGTTCTTTGGGGATTAAGTTCATTTTCAAAATTAGTATTTGTGTCATTCTCAAAACTTCTGACCACGACTGTATAATAGCCCTTCTGCAAAGAGAGCACTCCTCTTTAAATATTCAGGGGGGTAAGTTTTCATCTATTAATTCTTATAAACAGGAGAAATAACATAATAGCTTTTTCTTGTAAAATGTATTTAAGATAATGTACTTTGTTTGTGTGTATACATGTATGTTCACAATTATTTGTTGTGTGTACGCCTTTGTTTGCCCATGTGTGTTTGAAGAGCTCACCCGTAATACCTGTCCCCATTGACCTTGTCTTTCTAACTCCAGCTGACATCCAATCGCAACATCTACTCACCCCATCACCTTTGACAATTATAAGACCCCCTCTATTCCTTGATAGTAAACCAAGAGAGAGAAACCTGCCCGGCGATAAGGAAGGCTTTTATAATTGTCTTCTTTCATTGGCATGACCCTTATTTATTTGAGTGGCGTTTATAGCCTTTGGAATTAACTCTTCCTATGAACAAACGGTCCTCCAGACATGTGTCTAACGGAGGCTCTCGCCCCCCTCATCCCGTAATCCGGGGTGAGTGAGTGACGCGTGGGGTCACGACCCCATAAAGCCCGTATAGGTGCTGAAGCTCCGGACCATATCTCATTAAGGGGCGAGGTTGTAAACGAGACTTGCCTTCACTCTCTCCCCTCACTGGAGCGATTGATTAGTCCAGGGACAATCAATGTTAATTAAGGTGTAAGGGAACCCTTTAATTGTGCTGTATGAATCATTGTGTCAGCTTGCGCCTTGACCTTCTTTGATTTACATTGTGTATGAACGGCTCCTCATTGAGAAGTAAATACATTCTAGATATTGCCAGATGAACCTAGTAGATATCAGAAGATTTCGATATGAGTTTTATATTTATGCATAGCTTGTCAAGGATGACCAAGAGGATTGGCTCATATGCATAGGGCATATAGTACATTGTGAATGGCTCTCGGTGACAAGTAATTTAATTTTAGATACTGCCAGATTAACCTAGTAGATGGAAGTGGAGTTGGAAATTTGAGATATAGCCAGGTAATGCTAGTAGATTTGGTAGTCAATATGTTTTAGCTATAGCCAGCAAATGCTAGTAGATTTGGTAGTCAATATGTTTTATATATAGCCAGGTACTGCTAGTAGATTTGCCAATTTGATTGTATGGTTTATAGATTTTTACCAAGGATGTTAAGCAGAGGTTCACGGGCATGTGACTTCTAACTCCTCTAGCTGTGACATTGACCTTTTGCCTCCTGTTGGTCTACTGATGTGCACAGATGATTCATTCATATCAATCAATACACTTGTTTAATCCAATGAATCCCTCCGTAACGCCGGCACGTTTTGGACTTCTAACCTTTATTAAACACTGTTTGAGCTACGGACTTCTGGGTTGTACCATTTGGATTCATTGGATTTTGTCCGTAGATACCATTAGTCTGTGTGATTAACAGGGGCTGAGCTAGAGCGGTGTTTGTGAGACAAGGGCAGATTCCAAAAGGGCCCGGTGCCGGGTCTTTTTACAAAAACGTCTATAGAGTGTGAATGGTTTGAGCACTATTAAAAGCTATATATGAAAAGCTGAGACTCTGCTCTATGATGCTCACAAGCTACACAAGAGTCGTTAGAAGGTTCCGTGTAGCTCAGTTGGTAGAGCATGGCGCTTGCAACGCCAGGGTTGTGGGTTCGATTCCCACAGGGGGCCAGTATGAATTTTTTTTATAATAATAATAAATAAAATGTACAGTGAGGGAATAAAGTATTTGATCCCCTGCTGATGTTGTACGTTTGCCCACTGACAAAGAAATTATCATAATGTCTATAATTTTAATGGTAGTTTTATTTGAACAGTGAGAGACAGAATAACAACACAAAAATTGAGCTATTTGGCATCAACAACTCGCCGTGTTTGGAGGAGGAGGAATGCTGCCTATGACCCCAAGAACACCATCCCCACCGTCAAACATGGAGGTGGAAACATTATGCTTTAGGGGTGTTTTTCTGCTAAGGGGGCAGGACAACTTCACCGCATCAAAGGGACGATGGACGGGGCCATGTACCGTCAAATCTTGGGTGAGAACCTCCTTCCCTCAGCCAGGGCATTGAAAATGGGTCGTGGTTGGGTATTCCAGCATGACATTGACCCAAAACACACGGCCAAGGCAACAAAGGAGTGGCTCAAGAAGAAGCACATTAAGGTCCTGGAGTGGCCTAGCCAGTCTCCAGACCTTAATCCCATAGAAAATATGTGGAGGGAGCTGAATGTTCGAGTTGCCAAACATCAGCCTCAAAACCTTAATGACTTGGAGAAGATCTGCAAAGAGGAGTGGGACAAAATCCCCCCTGAGATGTGTGCAAACCTGGTGGCCAACTACAAGAAACGTCTGACCTCTGTGATTGCCAACAAGGGTTTTGCCACCAAGTACTAAGTCATGTTTTGCAGAGGGGTTTTGTTGTTATTCTGTCTCTCACTGTTCAAATAAACCTACCATTAAAATTAGAGACTGATCATTTCTTTGTCAGTGGGCAAACGTACAAAATCAGCAGGGGATCAAATACTTTTTTCCCTCACTGTATGCACTCACTAACTGTAAGTCGCTCTGGATAAGAGCGTCTGCTAAAAATGACAAAAATAAATAAAAAGGTAAGGTGTTCTTCTCCATATAAGATAATAGGAAATTCCAGGACATAGTGTCTATAATACTGTAATAAGCTCACATAGTCGCTGTCCCAAACTCCAAACTCCACACAGTTGTCATTGACTAGTTGGATATTAATTTTCCGGTGAGAAAACAATTTCTGTACTTACAGTATTCATACACAATATATACAAAAGTATGTGGACACCCCTTCAAGTTAGTGGATTTGGCTATATCAGCCACACCCGTTGCTGACAGGTGTATAGAATCGAGCACACAGCCATGCAATCTCCATAGACAAACATTGGCAGTAGAATGGCCTTACTGACTTAGTGACTTTCAACGTGGCACCATCATAAGATGCCACCTTTCCAACAAGTCAGTTTGTCAAAATCCTGCCCTGGTAGAGCTGCCCCGGTCAACTGTAAGTACTGTTATTGTGAAGTGGAAACGTCTAGGAGCAACAACGGCTCAGCCGAGAAGTGGTAGGCCACCCAATCTCACAGAACGGGACCGCCAGGTGCCTCGGTTTCAACACTCACTACCGAGTTCCAAACTGCCTCTGCAAGCAACGTCAGCACAAGAACTGTTCGTCGGGAGCTTCATGAAATGGGTTTCAATGGCCGAGCAGCCGCACACAAGCCTAAGATCACCATGCGCAATACCAAGCGTGGGCTGGAGTGGTGTAAAGCTCACCGCCATTGGACTCTGGGGCAGTGGAAATGCGTTCTCTGGAGTGATGAATCACGCTTCACCGTCTGGCAGTCTGAAGGACAAATCTGGGTTTGGCGGATGCCAGGAGAACGCTACCTGCCCAAATGCATAGTGCCAACTGTCAAGTTTGGTGGAGGAGGAATAATGGTCTGGGGCTGTTTTTCATGGTTCGGGCTAGGCCCCTTAGTTCCAGTGAAGGGAAATGTTAATGCTGCAGCATACAATGACATTCTAAACATTTATGTGCTTCCAACTTTGTGGCAACAGTTTGGGGAAGGCCCTTTCCTGTTTCAGCATAACAATCCCCCCGTGCACAAAGTGAGGTCCATACAGAAATGGTTTGCAAGATCAGTGTGGAAGAACTTAACTGGCCTGCACAAAGTCCTGACCTCAACCCCATCGAACACCTTTGGGATGAATTGGAACGCCGACTGAGAGCCAGGCCTAATCGCCTAACATCAGTGCCCGACCTCACTAATGATCTTGTGGCTGAATGGAAGCAAGTCCCCGCAGCGATGTTCCAACATCTAGTGGAATGCCTTCCCAGAAGAGTGGAGACTGTTATAGCAGCAAAGGGGGGACCAACACCATATTAATGCCCATGATTTTGGAATGAGATGTTAGACCAGCAGGTGTCCACATACTTTTGGTCATATATAGTGTATAAATGCATTTCTATCAGGTTTTTGCTTTGATTGACCTTAATGGATCTGTTTATGTCAAATTGTTTTGTGTTTTACTTGTATCCCTGGTTGTCCTGAAAAGAAAATGGTAAAATACTTCAATGTGAGGCTAAATATAAGGTCTGGACATGCAGATAAATTAAGGTCAGATACTGTAAATGAAAAGCCGATCAGTCTGGGGACTGATAGGGTTAAGCATGTGATAGTAAATGTTGTGCAGTAAGTGTTGTCATTACGCCTGGCGAGATCACCGGGTGCACATGGTGGGATTGAGCTTTGATTGATGAATGCCAAAAGTAAAATGTCAGATGTAAGACACTGCCAGCCAAGTAATTGTGTTGTTAATGAAAGCCGAGGTGAAAGCTCTTTCGCGTCTGAGCCGATTTTGCACTCGGCCGACTGTTTCCTCTCCCCGTCCGTCATGCCCTGAGTATCAGTCCTCACACATTCCAAATTCATATCACGGCAGAGAAATTGACTGAGTCTCAAATGGCACCATATTTCCTAAATAGTGCACTACTTTTGACCAGGGACCATATGCCTCTGGTCCAAAGTATTGCACTATAAAGGGAATAGGGTGTCATTTGGAACGTAGACGTTGTTTTAGCCCGAGTCCAACCTTCTTCTTCTCGTCAAATGGATGATTTTACCGTTGACAGCATGGAAATCAATGAACCCGCAAATGCATCGACTTCTTAATCTGAGCAGCGAAATGAAATGGGAATTAATTCTAGTTCATTAACCACATGCTAAATATTTATCATATTTGCCAATGTACCAACATCAGCGTTTGATTGTGGTACCTCTGGATATTGACTGTATGATTCTATTGTCAGTATATCTGAATCCACAAACACACACTAAGGTTTTAACACATGCTGTAAAACCATCATTTTGATCATCCTGGATGGTCAGTCCTTGCATCCATAGGTCTGTCTATGAATTTGAGTGGTTACATTTCTCTAGCTCCGTCCCTCAGCTGTTTACCAAAAATGGTGGCAGGCTGGCCGCTTTGTTGTTTGAATCCCAGGTTGCCCCGTTAACCTGACCTTTAACCTGACCTTTCTCTTCCTTTTCAGATGTAATAATCGGACCCAGTGTGCTGTAGTGGCTGGACCAGATGTATTTCCTGACCCTTGCCCCGGAACCTATAAGTACCTAGAAGTCCAGTACGAATGTGTACCATACAGTACGTATCTCTTCATTGTCTTATGTTTCTCTAAGCAGTTCATTGGTATGTCCCAATTTGCACCCTATTCCCTATATAGTGCACTACTTATAGGACTTTGGTCAGTAGTGCACTATATAGGGAATAGGGTGGCATTTGGGACGAAGCCCGTGACATAGTACATGATGAAATCTGCATTGTAACTTTCTTCTTCATCATGCTTAATTCCCATGTAACAGCAATGGCTCTTCTCTCTGTCACATCCTAAAATGTATGATTGTGTATTTTAAGTGAATGTGGTCCCTTTTAAGGAAGCAACAATAAGAAGAGGTCTGAAGTGCAGTAGCATGGGTACTGGGAAATTTCAGTATCTGATTCCGGTAACCTCTATTGTGTAGCATTATCGATTGTGCCCTCAATGTAATGTGAAAAATGAAAGTTCAAAATCACTTTAGCGTGTCAAAATGATTACCTTTATTTTAAACGCTGGTCGATTTATCTCAGACAATATCTGTGTGAATGTCCAATATTTTTCTTCTTTATCCAACTCATCATTTTGCATCTTCATGTATGAATAACACATTGTCAATGATATTCCAGCACATGCCATATTGGGCTTATAAGAAATACATGTTATTAGATTTGTGATCTGCACTGTATTGATTGCTATGGGGATCTGGTATACAAGTGAGGCATTGGATTCAAGGTAGATTAAGATTGAATGTAGTATTATACTTCAAAGGGCTATCAACCATGCATAAATCAACATTGACATTTCGATGTGGGTGTCATTCTTGTTCCACCTGTTCTTCTTTTAACAGTGTGTTCAGACTGACTGACTTCTCTGTCAGTAGAGGTCACTTCTAATGATAAAACCGCATAAATAGCCCTATTTGATGTTGAAACATAACCAGATGTTCTGCAATTGGTCAAAAGATTTGCTCACACATCTAAAATAAAATATAATACCTGTCATCAGCTGATACTTTTCTGTGTATTCACCCTTGGTTCTAAGAGTTCAGAAGGGAGCTAACGGATCTGTTGGTGCTATTACCAACTGTGTCTGTCAAGTTAGCGCTTTAGCATCAAAGGAAGTTTAGCTTTATTCGAAATGCAGTCAAGTTTTTAGCTGCCGTGTTCAATTCAATTCCAACAGAACTCAATTGTATTAGCTTAGCTTCTAGCTAGGCCATTTTTCACAAATACACTTCCTATATGGGATGAGAGACCTAGGCCTGAACCTTTGAAACCTTCAAAACAGTATGACTTCCAGCCACAGTGGCATCATAGCATGAACGAAGCTCCCCAAAGGTATCCATGACTGAACTGGAAATGGAAAACGTTCGGGGTGTGAATGGAATACCCAGCATGTAGACAGGGTTAAACAGACAAACAGGAAGAATGGATGTGGTCACTGGAAGTACATGGCCATTATCATACGACCTCCCACATTGTTTCGCTGACCTCGAAAAGAGAACGTAGTTTACTGTGAAAGCATGTGCTAACCACATGGGATTTATAAACTATTGTAATTCGGAACTGGATGTGTCAGGTAAAGTCAATTATATTTTCTGCCATCCGACTTTTTGCCTTTGGAGAATGGATAGTATCAAATGAAACAAATGTTGTTATTTCATTTTGAGTTGCTTTTATCTACGTTTTCTATATTAAAAAAATTCAGAGGTGATTGTGCAATAAAAAGGCAGACTGTCAGAAACTATATATTGGATAAAAAAAAAAAAAGAAGCTTTAATTGCCATGGGGTGGTGGTTCTTATCGTAAGATTATCCACCATACAGTACTTAGATATATTTTAGCCAAAACCCATTTGTTCAACAGTCCACATAAAAGAATGGATCTTCTTCCATGGTGGTGAATTCAGACACCTCCCACATGAAGAGCCCCTCTTTTTTCTCAGAATCAGCAGAACAATAGCGTTTTGTTTTGTATCAAACGCTGGTGATTACAACTACCTCCCGAGCATCACAATTGCAACTCCATTTCAGAATCCATCAATACATTCCTATAACTAGCTCCAATACTGCAATACTGTGGTGAGAGATAGAGGGCTAAGAGCTAGGATGGCCAAAAGCACTGACTTGTTTGTGATTTGACGCATTGCCAGGTAAATGAGGAACATGTTGGGAAAAGTAGTGGATTAGAGATGAGGCAGACATATGGTATAAGGAGGAATGGGTGGTAAACCAGCCCCCCTCTCCCAACCCTTCTCCAGAACCATAACCCCTCACCTAACCCTTCTCTAGAACCAAACCCCCTCATCCAACCCCTTCTCCAGCCTATCACCAGACCCCCTCATCCAACCATTCTCCAGAACCAGACCCCCTCGCCCAACCCTTCTCAAGCCTATCACCAGACAGACTGACTGAGAGACTAATAAGGGGACCCAGCCACCCATGGTGTGAATTTTCCACCAGCTGATCTCGACAGTGTATCCAACTGACAAGTTCTCTCTCTCTCTCTCTCTCTCTCTCTCGTTTTTCTCTCTCCCTCTGTCTCTCTCTCTCTCTCTCCTCTCCCTCTCTGCCTATATCTATCTCTCTCTATCTTCCTGTGGAAGATGTTTTCATTAGTATTCCGGAGCTGAAAGCAGGCACTGTCAGAATAAGTTACAGCTCCTCTCTCTGTCTTCCATCAGCAGAGGAGAATGGCTCCATCAGACCCACACCTGTAATAATAGTGAATGAGACGCTGCAGAGAGCTTCACTCTGATGCCATATGATATCGGTTTTATTAATTGGTGATTCAATTGGCACCCATGAATTGTAACGGTTCATCTGGGAGCTAGCCACACCTGTGTTTGCCTGTGATCTGGGGCGATGCAGACCAAGCTCTTACTATAGTCGAAATAATCACTAGAGATAAAAGAGCTTCCATTTTCTATTTGGTCCAAGACGACAAGACAGTGCTGAAACGAAGGGAATCATGCTGGCGCAGAACCCTTGTGTGTCATGGCAATAGAGTAATTTGGAGTAACCAACTCTACTTCTATACCACTTCTTGTCGGTAAACAAGTACTTTCTGATATTGCCACGTTTCCAAAGATATAAGCCATCTTTATGTTCGCGTCAGCATGGACTGGTGTTTCGCCAACGCGAGAACACTCACTTATCTCCCCTGTACTTCCCTTGTTTAGACGTGCTCTGCCATGCACTCTGTGGATTACCACGGCTACCCTTTTGGAATGAGTAATGCACCCGTCGTCCTGTTGTGATGATGATGTATAAGAACCTTGACTCTCAGGCCCTGTTTGAATACTCTTAAAATGCCTCCTTCCTTCAACCCTTCCATGAAATCATCACTGATATAACATGAATGGATTGATCATGTAACGATCCCGGCTGTCTGAGTCGGGTCCTGTCTGGTGACTAGTGTTACTGTTCGTAATCTCCAGTTTCCCGAGGGTTCGGGAACGCTCCGGGGAGCGCTCTTGTTTTCCGCACCTGCATCCCATCAGCAATCTGCACACCTGGTCCTGATCATCACCCTTCTTAGGCTCTGGCCGAACATCCAGTTCCTGCCGGATCGTTAGCCATGAACAGTAGGTTTTGTCAGAGTATCAGTCCTAGAGCGTCTAGCGTTAGTTTTGTTGTTTTGTTCCTTGTTGGTTTTTGGTTTACTTACCTCCGTGTTTGTCCCATCTGCAGTCACTCGTCCGGAACCTTCACCCTACCTCTGCCTGATGGTCGGCGGCTGCCGAGCCATCACTGGACCAACAACTGCACCCTCAACAACTCATCCACGCCGCCCGCTCTGTCCCTGGATTATTCTGCACCTTTTTTGAATCTGTAATAAACCCTCACCTTCGTTCAACTCTCCTTGTCCTGGTCTGCTTCTGGGTTCTGTCTGAGGGAACCGTGACAGATCAATGCAAGCTTGTCACTGCATTGCTTTCACCAATCACACATCATGTCAAATCAGTGGTTTCCTCAAGGAAGGGAGGAAGGAAGGATACTTTTTAAGAGTATTCAATCAGGGCCCTTGATTCTAATCTTCTCAAGTCTCCAAAAAGATTCAGAATGACGCCGCTCCCGTCAGTCCCGTCCCTCGCTTATCAAATCTTTCTCCTTTAACGAGCAGGTCCCAACCTGAGGTCCTCTATCTTTAGAGGTCAACACTGTTTCTCAGTACCCCTCTGACCCCACTCTTTCACAACTTTAATGAATCCATGTAGTCATAACACCTCAGAGTTCCCGAGTTCCCTGCAGGGTCATGAAAGAAAACGCATCCCCTGATGAAAAGGTGACAGTGTCCCTTGTGGAATGTTTGGCCAAACACCAACCTCCCTTTGGAGGAAAAAGAGGGGCAATGTTGCATCCTGGTATCGCCTTTCCCAACTCCCTACCTCCTCTATGACTAATTAGATCTGCTGTTGCATGAGATCTGCTATTGTGTACTGTTACTATGGCGAATGTACTGCGTAAAAACCCTACAATGCAAGGCGGGATCCCGCCAGCTCCGAACACGGCTTGTGTGCACGAACTTAGCCAAGATGTATAATCATGTAATCAAGGCCTTTGATATGGCAGAAGTAAGGTAGTCAGTCCTCAGCTATACGTTGTGGCGCGCAGCCACGTACTTCACCCGGCAATTAGCAGTTTTTAGCAGTTTTTATTTGCTTCTAATTCGTTCCGCATGGACGAGCAATCAATCGTTAATAAGCAGCAACACGTTCGGCGGCCTAATCGAATCAAGCAACTGATTATTTTGGCACGAAACTCAGCACCTGCCTGGTGCTGAGAAGGCAGATAAAAAAACTGTGAAATCAATGCGGCCACGGGGCGTGGGTATCGTTTACAATGCCGCCCCCGCAAAATGTTGTGTCATTACGGGTGCCGTTACGCCACGGTCACACCTTTAGTAAACAGCACCTGTGTGAATGGACTGTTTGGCTGACCAGACGCTTTGTCATAGTCAGTTGGGCTTCCTGAGGCCTGTAGCGAGATTGATTCAAATCTGATTTTATATTTGAGATTCTTCAAAAAGCCACCCTTTGCCTTGATGACAGCTTTGCACACTCTTGGGATTCTCTCAACTAGCTTCACCTGGAATGCTTTTCCAACAGTCTCCCTCACTAACTTTAAGCATCAGTTGTCAGAGCACCTTACCGATCACTGCACCTGTACACAACCCATCTGAAATTAGCCCACACAACTAACTACCTCATCCCCATATTGTTATTTATTTTGCTCATTTGCACCACAGTATCTCTATTTGCACATCATCTCTTGCACATCTATCATTCCAGTGTTAATACTAATTGTAATTATTTTGCACTATGGCCTATTTATTGCCTTACCTCCATAACTTGCTACATTTGCACACACTGTATATATATTTTATGTTGTATTTTTGACTTTGTTTGTTTTACCCCATATGTAACTCTGTGTTGTTGTTTTTATCACACTGCTTTGCTTCATCTTGGCCAGGTCGCAGTTGTAAATGAGAACTTGTTCTCAACTGGCTTACCTGGTTAAATAAAGGTTAAACATTTTTTTTAAAGGTGTTCCCACATATGCTGAGCATTTATTGGCTGCTTTTCCTTCACTCTGCGGTCCGACTCATCCCAAACCATCTCAATTTGGTTGAGGTTGGGGGATTGTGGAGGCGAGGTCATCTGATGCAGCACTCCATCACTCACCTTCTTGGTAAAATAACCCTTACACAGCCTGGAGGTGTGTTGGGTCATTGTCCTGTTGAAAAACAAATGATAGTCTCACTAAGCCCAAACCAGATGGGATGGCGTATCGCTGCAGAATGCTGTGGTAGCCATGCTGATTAAGTGTGCCTTGAATTCTAAATAAATCACAGACCGTGTCACCAGCAAAGCACCCCCGTACCATAACACCTCCTCCTCCATGCTTTACGGTGGGAAATACACATGTGGCGATCATCAGTTTACCCACACCGCGTCTCACAAAGACACGGCAGTTGGAACCAAAAATCTCAAATTTGGACTCCAGGCCAAAGGACACATTTCCACCAGCTAATGTCCATTGCTCGGGTTTCTTGGCCCAAGCAAGTCTCTTCTTCTTATTTGTGTCCTTTAGTATTGGTTTCTTTGCAGCAATTCGACCATGAAGGCCTGATTCACACAGTCTCCTCTAACAGTTGATGTTGAGATGTGTCTGTTACTTGAACTCTGTGAAGCATTTATTTGGGCTGCAATTTCTGATGCTGGTAATTCTAATGAATGTATCCTCTGCAGCAGAGGTAACTCTGGGTCTTCCATTTCTGTGGTGGTCCTCATGAGTTTCAGTTTCAACATAGTGCTTGATGGTTTTTGCAACTGCACTTGAAGAAACTTTCAAAGTTCTTGAAATGTTCCATATTGCCTGACCTTCATGTCTTAAAGTAATGATGGACTGTTGTTTCTCTTTGCTTATTTGAGCTGTTATTGCCATAATATGGACTTGGTCTTTTACCAAATAGGGCTATCTTCTGTATACCCCCCCCTACCTTGTCACAACACAACTGATTGGCTCAAACACATTAAGACGGAAATAAATTAATCAAATTAACTTTTAAGAAGGCACACCTGTTAACTGAAATGCATTCCAGGAGAGAATGCCAATAGTGTGCAAAGCTGTCATCAAGGCAAAGGGTGGCTATTTGAAGAATCTCAAATATAAAATATATTTTCATTTGTTTAACACGTTTTTAGTTACTACATGATTCCATATGTGTTATTTCATAGTTTTGATGTCTTCACTATTATTCTGCAATGTAGAAAATAGTAAAAATATGTAGAAAATAGTACAAATAAAGAAAAACCCTTGAACGGGTAGGTGTTCTAAAACCTTTGACCAGTATTGTACTGTATATACAGTGGGGAGAACAAGTATTTGATACACTGCCGATTTTGCAGGTTTTCCTACTTACAAAGCATGTAGAGGTCTGTCATTTTTATCATAGGTACACTTCAACTGTGAGAGACGGAATCTAAAACAAAAATCCAGAAAATCGAATTGTATGATTTTTAAGTAATTAATTTGCATTTTATTGTATGACATAAGTATTTGATCACCTACCAACCAGTAAGAATTCCGGCTCTCACAGACCTGTTAGTTTTTCTTTAAGAAGCCGTCCTGTTCTCCACTCATTACCTGTATTAACTGCACCTGTTTGAACTCGTTACCTGAATAAAAAACACCTGTTCACACACTCAATCAAACAGACTCCAACCTCTCCACAATGGCCAAGACCAGAGAGCTGTGTAAGGACATCAGGGATAAAATTGTAGACCTGCACAAGGCTGGGATGGGCTACAGGACAATAGGCAAGCAGCTTGGTGAGAAGGCAACAACTGTTGGCGCAATTATTAGAAAATGGAAGAAGTTCAAGATGACGGTCAATCACCCTCGGTCTGGGGCTCCATGCAAGATCTCACCTCGTGGGGCATCAATGATCATGAGGAAGGTGAGGGATCAGCCCAGAACTACACGGCAGGACCTGGTCAATGACCTGAAGAGAGCTGGGACCACAGTCTCAAAGAAAACCATTAGTAACACACTACGCCGTCATGGATTAAAATCCTGCAGCGCACGCAAGGTCCCCCTGCTCAAGCCAGCGCATATCCAGGCCCGTCTGAAGTTTGCCATTGACCATCTGGATGATCCAGAGGAGGAATGGGGAGAAGGTCATGTGGTCTGATGAGACAAAATAGAGCTTTTTGGTCTAAACTCCACTGCTCGTGTTTGGAGGAAGAAGAAGGATGAGTACAACCCCAAGAACACCATCCCAACCGTGAAGCATGGAGGTGGAAACATCATTCTTTGGAGATGCTTTTGTGCAAAGGGGACAGGACGACTGCACCGTATTGAGGGGAGGATGGATGGGGCCATGTATCGCGAGATCTTGTAAGGGACGACTGCACCCTCAGTAAGAGCATTGAAGATGGGTCGTGGCTGGGTCTTCCAACATGACAACGACCTGAAACACACAGCCAGGGCAACTAAGGAGTGGCTCCATAAGAAGCATCTCAAGGTCCTGGTGGCCTAGCCAGTCTCCAGACCTGAACCCAATTGAAAATCTTTGGAGGGAGCTGAAAGTCCGTATTGCCCAGCGACAGCCCCGAAACCTGAAGGATCTGTAGGTCTGTATGGAGGAGTGGGCCAAAATCCCTGCTGCAGTGTGTGCAAACCTGGTCAAGACCTACAGGAAACGTATGATCTCTGTAATTGCAAACAAAGGTTTCTGTACCAAATATTAAGTTCTGCTTTTCTGATGTATCAAATACTTATGTCATACAATAAAATGCAAATTAATTACTTAAAAATCATACAATTCGATTTTCTGGATTTTTGTTTTAGATTCCGTCTCTCACAGTTGAAGTGTACCTATGATAAAAATTACAGACCTCTACATGCTTTGTAAGTAGGAAAACCTGCAAAATCGGCAGTGTATCAAATACTTGTTCTCCCCACTGTACCTAACTCAGTCATTTAGTCATTAGTTGTATTTACGGCTTCCACACAACAGGCACAAATTCATTGTATGTTCTATCAGAACATACACCCCACTTACAGCATTAGCCTACTCACTGACAGAATCTCTTGTCACCTGAATTACTAGGTCTACCTCTCCTCATTTGTGAAAGGGGGATTGCATTGCTATCACATCGTTTAGTGACAGCTGACCATCCTGCGACTGGGGAAGGCTTATGATGATGGCTTATGGTCCGACACAGTGTGTGTGTGCATGCAAATGTGAGGGGGAAATAAAATCACTGACTTGTATCTTGAATGTCACTGTCATTGGTTTGAACACTGACCTGAAACTGATTATGTCCATGGTTTTGACTGGTAGGCCCCCAGATCCACAGTCATATTGTGTTTTGTCATTAATTAATCACATTGTTGCTAATTGATTAAAGGCATGATTTCAACATCAAATTGATCATCTCTAGAACCACGTGAAAATGGCATGTTTCTATGTTTTGTAGTCAAAAAGATAGATGTGTTTTTCCGATGACATCATCCGGAGAGACTGATGACATCTGTTGTGCATCATGTGATTTTAAACAACTGTGAGCAGGCAAAGGCTACTTACTAAGAGGAATACACACTAATAAAGTGTTAAATTCACTGACTTCTCACTTCAACAAGGATACAGAGTATAACATGATTATCATAGAGGATTCATGGAAAGAGAAAGGAGACGACATTAATGCATGTATTTTCCTGCATTGTTCCATTAGTGTGTCAGTAATTGCCCAGGAAGGGTGTGATTACCAATGTGGATAAATGGTGTTGTTAGAGGTGAATCTGGGCATGTGGAAAATGCTTTTTCCCCCCTAATAGCCATGTGGCCCGAGTGTAATCTATCAGGTCCTCGTTCTGGGCTCTGTCTTTTTGTCCTTCATGCGCACAAACACAGGCACATACGTATGCACACACACACGCTGATGCAGGCATGAACACACACACTTTTGAAAGGGGTGCTAAGTTCAAAGAAAAGAGAGACCCGCACACCAGGGATGCTTAGTGCCAGGGCTATCACTCTAATTGGAGATTGGCCTCATTGGGGTCTTTCTCTCGCTCTCTCTCTCTGCGATATCGCCCTGCTAATCAGAGTTCCTACAGTGTGACTGGTGTAATGAAGCTCCCTCATTCTTCTGCGTGCTCTCACCAAACACTCTTTACCACCAGGCTGAAAGCTTTCTCCTTATCTCTCCTCTGCCTGCTTTCACTTACTTGCTTCCCTTCTGTAATGTCAAGGTCTCTGGAATCAAGGCATGTTCAGGAAGTGCAATTAAGTTATTTCTGCTCCAATTCCGGTCCATGTTCCTGAAAATGGATTTAATATTTGTTTTATTTTGCTTGTTTTATTTTCCCCTCTATCGGTCTGTCTGCTGCCTTTCCCTGGTGGATGACTGGTTGGCTGTGCACCAAGTCTTTGCACCTGTCTCACACACACACACACACACACACACACACACACTCTCTTACACACACACACACACACACACTGGCGGCTTCCTGCATTGTCAAGGTTATGAGATAGCGCAGCTACCGCTCCCAGGGAGGGAGAGCAATAGAGGAGAAAAGGAGAGGAGAGGAGTGATGGAGGGAGGGATATGGAGAAATGGGGACAGAGGAGAAGAGAAACAGACGAGAATACAAGAAGGACGGGTGGAAGGAGAGAGAGGGACAGGGGACAGGAGACCGAGGGACAGGAGACCGAGGGACAGGAGGCAGAGGGACAGGAGGCAGAGGGACAGGAGGCAGAGGGACAGGAGGCAGAGGGACAGGAGGCAGAGGGACAGGAGGCAGAGGGACAGGAGGCAGAGGGACAGGAGGCAGAGGGACAGGAGGCAGAGGGACAGGAAGCAGAGGGACAGGAGGCAGAGGGACAGGAGGCAGAGGGACAGGAGACAGAGGGACAGGAGACAGCGGGACAGGAGACAGCAGGTCAGGAGACAGCGGGTCAGGAGACCGAGGGAAGGAAACATCGACTTAGACCAAGCAATTGTACCCGTGACCCCCCCTCAGGGAAAAATTAAGAAATTGTACCATTGACCCCCCCAGGCACATGCTATTCAAAGCCCTCTAATTTGTGTAATTAATTAAGAAGTGGGAGTCTAGTCACTGTGCCCTCCTAGGTTCAGAGAACGGGAAGAAAGGAGGGGAGGAAAGGGGGTGAAATATGACCAAAATGGCCTCCGCTCAGCCATGAATCTCTATTAGCGCCTAATGATACCATTCCGCCACCTCGCCGCTATAATGATGGAATTGTGAAGTGTTAATTATTGAAATGCAGATCCGTACAGCTGTCGTTCACATGGGCAGGGCTAGCGAGGGCTTAAGAGGGTTACAAGGTCACTACGGCATTCAGCATTATGCAGAAGCCTGAATCAATCCCTTGAAAAAAGGATTCAGCCATCCTTTAGTATTTTTTGCAAATGTTTCTTACTTTTTAACTCTGCATTGTTGGGACAGGGCTCGTAAGTAAGCATTTCACTGTAAAATCTATTTGGCACATGTGATAAATAACATTCTATTTTGATTTGAAGGAAATGGGGTTCTTCAGACGTCTAAGCTATGTGATGTGAATTTTGAGGTCAAATATGTGAATACGGTGTGACATAACACAAGGTGCATGAATTAAGACCGTTTTAATGGTGGGAGGTTTGAGAATAAGATTACTGTATATGCATCTGAGTAGCATATGAGGTGTGAGACAACGTATTTTCACTAACTGAAGACTTCAAGACAACAGTTTATTAATAGTAGAGAAGCCGGACCTCGAGGGACCCCACTTTGAACCAATGAGCACATGACGTCCTCTTAAAAACTGCTTATAATAACACACATTATTTTGGTGATCCCGAAATTCTAACATACATGTATTAAACATTTTTTTTTTTTTTTTTTTTTTTTTTTTGGGTGACTCTTTGGGTCTTTGAAAAGCGTGTTACAAATAAATGGTTTTATTATTATTATTATTATTATTATTATTATTATTATTTAGGAAAAGTCAAGGACGGAGGGGGGCATGACTCAACATTAATATGCAGTGTTCATATGCAGTGTCATATCTAGTGTTAAAGTTGTCCATGTTGACGGAAATCAGCTAAATGCCTAGATGTGAACACATAAAAATTATATTTTAAGATATCAACGTCATTTTCCTAATAAGAATGCATAGGGTGTCCAAGCGGCTTATTTGATTTGATAGGGCAGCTTGACCAATTAGATTCACTTGAGACCATGTGCCCTTTTGACGGGTCTGCGTATTGCATAGTGAATTGCTTGGTGTTGAAACGCTATCTGCTGCTAGCACATGGCAGTGCAGTTACAGGTGTGTCCAAACCTGGTGAATATTAGACATCATAGTCGGTAGATGATGATGATGATGATGATGATGAACTTACACACGTCACCTTCATCATCATCATCTTCCATCACAGATATCAACAGATGACACAATGTCTACCATGTATATTTACAGGAATAATAGCTAGGAATCTATTTCTGGGATAATTGTATACGACCTCTGCTTCGGCAGATAGCAGGAAAGACCTTGCTGTTTGTGCCCTTGGGCAAATATGAAAACAGACAATGAATATATCTACTCTAGTGCAGCAGAGTCTGTCTTTGGCCTGGAAGCCATTTTACATTCACTCCACTGTGCTGGAAGGTCATATGTTGTATCCCTGAAGACATCTGCTCCCGCTCTACGTCGAATCTGTTGTCTATCCAACGCTAGCAGGGTTCATAAGGGTTAGTCCTCTTCATGACCAAGAAAAATATACTGCTAAAAGTTGTTCAAGTGGCATTTCTGTCTGATACTCGCTCTGAACTGTCTAAATGCATTTATGTCCGTGGCATAACAGTCTGATTTGGAGAGGATATATCCATAAACCATTCTACTTTGAGAAGATAGCTTGGCTGTGCCAGTCCACTTAGTACGGTCTGTTTTACTTTGCCTTTCCCTCTGCACTTATCTTGGAGAGGGGAGAGGGGAGAGGGGAGAGAGTCATTTTAATGACTGACAACCATGACCAAAATGGTATTAAGGTCACAATGGGGTCTTTCATATGAATAAATTCTCCCGTCTCTCCATCTTCCCTCCTTCATTCCATTCTTTTATCTTAGTGCCACTGAACTTAGATATCCCGGCTACGTCGCTAGTAGCCCGACCACACCGTCGCTAGATAAATAATCTCAAACAGCCCGAGAGATTTCATGTTTGACCTTGGGGACGTACACAGAAGATTACTTCCTGACAAGCAATGACAGGACAGGAAACATGGGTAACGTGTAACCACGGAAGTGGCGGCGTATTGCGACAAGGATCCCCGGCACGTCCCACGGCTACTTGGTCATCCATCGCTTCACCATCCTGCCATCTCTTAAAGCGGTAATGGGTTTTGTTATAGATCATTACCCTACCTCACAACCCGCTAGCGATCACTCAATCAAATACAGTAACACCCTGCAGTCATGTTGTGTGGTAGCTAATGGGCTGGTCGAAGATTAGAAGAGTTCAATGTGAGAGGTTGACATTGTCTGTTTACATAGATTCAGTTTGTAATGTGTGTTGTTAAATAATGCATGTTTGAGACCAACTACATTGCTGTCAGAATCACTGATCTAGAAATCACCTTGCACCCCAAACTACTCATTTTCTATGGAGATTCTTCATTGATCCTGCTGGAAACATCTGGGAAACAGGCCCTCAATAATCAAGATAAGTTCTCGGCTTCGTTCAAACTGATTCCCTCAAACACGTTGTGTTGTTGGTGTGCTGTGTGCGTCCATTCCCAGTTTCAAGCTGTCGTTATCATTGATATAATGTAGCTGAAATATGGCTGAATTTATCATTCCGACACATTTCCTTCCCTAATGCTTCGTGAAGATCAATCCCAAACAACAAGGCATCAGAATATATTTTTTTAGTTGCCATATCATCCGTGCGTAGTCAGGCACAGTATGAGTCTTTTGAAAACGGAATTCAAACTTCTCTCTCAATCTCTCTTATCTCTCTCAATCTATCTTTCTCTCTCAATCTCTCTTATCTCTCAATCTCTCTTTCTCTCTCAATCTATCTTTCTCTCTCAATCTCTCTTATCTCTCTCAATCTATCTTTCTCTCTCAATCTCTCTTATCTCTCTCAATCTATCTTTCTCTCTCAATCTCTCTCAATCTCTCAATCTCTCTCCTTCTCTCATCCCACTGTTCTTCTTGTTCTTCAGTGTATGTCTCGGTGCTTTTCTCTCTTCGTCCTCAATATCTAGTTTCTCACTTTCTTTCTGTGCCTCGCTCTCTTCATCTCCTTCCCTCTCTCCGTTTTTTCCTTTCCCTCTGACTCTCTCTGTGCCTCCCTCTCTCTGTGCCTCCCTCTCTCTCAAATCAAATCAAATGTTATTTGCCACATACGCCTAATACAACAGGTGTAGACCTACAGTGAAATGCTTACTTACAAGCCCTTAACCAACAATGCAGTTTTAAGAAAAAAAAGTGTTAAGTAAAAAATAGATAAGGAAACATTTAAAATGTAAAAGAATGAAAGAGCAGCAGTAAAATAAAATAACAGGAGGGAGGCTATTTACAGGGGGTACCGGTACAGAGTCAATGTGCGGGGGCACCGGTTAGTCGAGGTGATTGAGGTAATACTGTGCCTCCCTCTCTAAGTGTGCCTCTCTCTCTCTCTCTCTCTCTCTCTCTCTCTCTCTCTCTCTCTCTCTCTCTCTCTCTCTCTCTCTCTCTCTCTCTCTCTCTCTCTCTCTCTCTCTCTCTCTCTCTCTCTCTCTCTCTCTCTCTCTCTCTCTCTCTCTCTCTCTCTCTCTCTCTCTCTCTCTCTCTCTCTCTCTCTCTCAATTCAATTCAATTCAATGGCTTTATTGGCATGGGAAACGTGTGTTAACATTGCCAAAGCAAGTGAAGTAGATAGTAAACAAAAGTGAAATAAACAATAAATATTAACAGTAAACATTACACTCAGAAGTTTCAGAAGAATAAAGACATTTCAAATGTCAAATTATGTATATATTGTGATGTCACGAGAGGCTACACAGCTTTCAGCGGGATTGCTCAAGTAGTGCAAGGAGACCAGGTTCAACCAAAACAAGGATTTTATTAAAGGTCTTGGGAAACTAACGAAAGTATAACACAATTCTGTTCTCTGGTGCTTCTTTAAGGGTTAACAGTTCAGGGATGTCTCTTCCACATCCAAAATCATAACTCTCCCTCGCTCAAATAACTTTTCCCCAGCCTTACTGTATTCCACGTTGCAGCTAGTGGCCAACCCAGCAAAACGTCCTTCCAAATGTCCCACACGTATTTCCACAGGTGCATATATCCAAAGGTGAGTATTTCCCAAAGGTAAGTATCTCCAAATCCTTATATTCCTCATGGAAGTGGACGTGCAGCACTCTTGTCCTCCAGAGAGCCCAGGTTGGAGACCGTGTCTCTTCACCCCCACACACTCACCCTCAGTGTGTCTCTTCCCTTCCAAACCTTCAGCTCATCAGCTCCTGATTTGTTTCAGCTGCGTGGGAAGATTGGCCATAGAGGGTTGGAGTTCCCGACCATACCAGCAGATGGAGCCATAGCTGTCTGGGTTTGCAGCCATCTCAGGGGGATGTAACGTCCCTCCAGGACACAGCCTCTCGTGACATCACACATCCCCCTCCTCGGGACCGACGTCCTCGTCGGGGTAAAGGCAGCGAAGAAGGCATCACGCCGGGAGAGGGCGTCCGCATTGCCGTGGTGCTTGCCAGCCTGCTCTCTCTTCAACTCCTCCACCTCTAGGACCAGGGACTCAGCCTCCTGTTGTCTCTCCTTGAGTTTCTTACTGAACGCATCAGCCTTGGTTTTAGCAGAGTTTAGCTTCTGTTGAGCAGCTTTCAGTTCCTTCTCTCTCTCTGCCTCCGCATTCTTCATCTTGTTCTCCAACACCTTGTACTTCTCCTCTGCCTTCTTCTGGACCTCCTTACTACTGCGCAGGGTCTCCTCACACTCCTCGATGGTCCTGCGCAGCCTCTCCAGCTCCTCCTGTTGCTTAGGGAAGGAGCTCTGTTGGAGTTTAGCCTGGAGGATATCTAACTCTTCTGTCTTCATGTCTAACTGTTGCTTTAACAAACGATACCTCTCAGCGGTCCCCTTCAGACCAGACAGTTCTTTGTCCAGATTCTGTAGCTCCGTCTCTGTGTCGGTCTGGGCACCTGCCATCCCTATCAGAGCCCGGGCGGGAGTGAGTAACTCGGAGGATTGCACCGGAGCCTTCCCAGGATGAGTCTTGCCTCTCCGTTTCCGAGGTACTCGGGTTATCCTCTCCTGAGACTCTCTCCAGAGTGGGTAAAAGGCTGGGCAGTCTCGTCCAATTAGGACAGGGACGGGGAGGGAATCAACCACCCCCCGCCGTCGTGTGTATGGTTCCCCGTGTGCTGGTCATTGTAAGTTCAGTAATGGGGTATTCTCTGGTGTCCCCATGGACACAGGAAACTGGGAGGACTTTCCCCGGGGTCAGACACGTTGGGCCCACCAAATCCTTACGCACCAGGGTGGCCCGGCTACCAGAATCCAGTAAGGCCTCCACATCATGGTGATTCACAGTTACCGGGCAGGTGGGGGGGTCGATCTGGGCCGCCATCTACGACTCCCAAGAGCGAGGCAACACGGTGTGTGGGTGCTGAGCTGGAGGACTCCGCAGTGGGCATAGGTTCATCGGCTGGTTTCCCACACTGCCAGGAGATATGTCCCATCTCCCCACACCGGTAACACTGTCGAGTTTCCCCCCTCCTGGTGTACTCTTCTTGGACCCGCCTGGTTTCTGGCTCCCCTGGAGCCGGGATAAGTCCCTGACGTGGCTGGGTTCGAGACCTTGGGGTCCTTTGGACGGGTTCTTCCCATTTGTGGTGGGGCCGCCCTCCTGGGGTCTTTTCGGGAAGCATTCAGCATCTCCGCTGTGGCCTGGTACTTTTCCACAGCTTCCACGGTCAGATCAGCCGTGGTCAAGGCCTGTTGACTGATGAACCGTTTTGCCTCATAAGGCAGGGCGCGTAGGTAACGATCCACCACAACGGCCTCCACCACCGCCGCTGCTGTATTCCTCTGCGGATCCAGCCATTTCCTTGCGATTCGGACAAGTTCATGCATCTGCGCCCGAGGAGGTTGGTCTGGTTGGAAGGTCCAGCTGTGAAAGCGCTGGGCCATACCAAACTTTGTGAGTCCATATCTGCTGAGGATCTCAGACTTCAGGGCATCATAGTCAGTAACCTGGTCAGGGCCCAGGTCCCGGACAGCATTCAGCGATTCCCCGGTTAGAAAGGGGGCTAACAGACCAACCCACTGTTGCTTGGGCCAGGCTTCCCTAGTGGCCGTGGCCTCAAATGCATGCAGGTATGCCTCAATGTCATCGGTAGCTCCCATCTTAGATATAAAGTCACTTGCCTTTATTGGGCGGGTATTTTGGACCACCCTCTGTCTCTGCAACTGCAATTCCTCTGCCTTCAGAAGGTTGGCTTTCTTTTGCTCCTCCAAGAGAGCCACGTTTGCTTGCATCTGGGCTTGCTGGCCAGCAACAAGGGCTTTCAATATGTCCTCCATATCAGTCGGCGGGGAGCCTACGGCCAACTTGGAAAACTGGGTGATCAAACCTTCGGTATCCTCCTCTGACATGCACTATTAACGCTTGAGCGTGCCCGTATTCTCCACCATCTGTGATGTCACGAGAGGCTACACAGCTTTCAGCGGGATTGCTCAAGTAGTGCAAGGAGACCAGGTTCAACCAAAACAAGGATTTTATTAAAGGTCTTGGGAAACTAACGAAAGTATAACACAATTCTGTTCTCTGGTGCTTCTTTAAGGGTTAACAGTTCAGGGATGTCTCTTCCACATCCAAAATCATAACTCTCCCTCGCTCAAATAACTTTTCCCCAGCCTTACTGTATTCCACGTTGCAGCTAGTGGCCAACCCAGCAAAACGTCCTTCCAAATGTCCCACACGTATTTCCACAGGTGCATATATCCAAAGGTGAGTATTTCCCAAAGGTAAGTATCTCCAAATCCTTATATTCCTCATGGAAGTGGACGTGCAGCACTCTTGTCCTCCAGAGAGCCCAGGTTGGAGACCGTGTCTCTTCACCCCCACACACTCACCCTCAGTGTGTCTCTTCCCTTCCAAACCTTCAGCTCATCAGCTCCTGATTTGTTTCAGCTGCGTGGGAAGATTGGCCATAGAGGGTTGGAGTTCCCGACCATACCAGCAGATGGAGCCATAGCTGTCTGGGTTTGCAGCCATCTCAGGGGGATGTAACGTCCCTCCAGGACACAGCCTCTCGTGACATCACAATATACAGTGTTGTAACAATGTGCAAATAGTTAAAGTACAAATGGGAAAATAAATAAACATAAATATGGGTTGTATTTACAATGGTGTTTGTGCTTCACTGGTTGCCCTTTTCTTTTTGCAACAGGTCACAAATCTTGCAGCTGTGATGGCACACTGTGGTTTTTCACCCAGTAGATAAGGGAGTTTATCAAAATTGGGTTTGTTTTCGAATTCTTTGTGGATCGCTGTAATCTGAGGGAAATATGTGTCTCTAATATGGTCATACATTTGGCAGGAGGTTAGGAAGTGCAGCTCAGTTTCCACCTCATTTTGTGGGCAGTGTGCACATAGCCTGTCTTCTCTTGAGAGCCAGGTCTCTCTTTCTCAATAGCAAGGCTATGCTCACTGAGTCTGTACATAGTCAAAGCTTTCCTTAAGTTTGGGTCGGTCACAGTGGTCAGGTATTCTGCCACTGTGTACTCTCTGTTTAGGGCCAAATAGCATTCTAGTTTGCTCTGTTTTTTTGTTTGTTCTTTCCAATGTGTCAAGTAATTCTCTTTTTGTTTTCTCATGATTTGGTTGGGTCTAGTTGTGTTGTTGTTGTTGTTGTTGTCCTGGGTCTGTGTGGGGTCTGTTTGTGTTTGTGAACAGAGCCCCAGGACAAGCTTACTTAGGGGACTCTTCTCCAAGTTAATCTCTCTCTCTCTGTGCCTCCCTCTCTCTGTGCCTCCCTCTCTAAGTGTGCCTCCTTCTCTCTGTGCCTCCCTCTCTCTGTGCCTCTTTCTCTCTGTGCCTCCTTCTCTCTGTGCCTCCCTCTCTCTGTGCCTCCCTCTCTCTGTGCCTCCCTCTCTCTGTGCCTCCTTCTCTCTGTGCCTCCCTCCCTCTGTGCCTCCTTCTCTCTGTGCATCCCTCTCTCTGTGCCTCCCTCTCTAAGTGTGCCTCCCTCTCTCTGTGCCTCCCACTCTCTGTGCCTCCTTCTCTAAGTGTGCCTCTCTCTCTCTGTGCCTCCCTCTCTCTATGCCTCCCTCTCTCTGTGCCTCCCTCTCTAAGTGTGCCTCCCTCTATCTCTGTGCCTCACCTCTCTCTGTGCCTCCCTCTCTCTGTGCCTCCCTCTCTCTGTGCCTCCCTCTCTCTGTGCCTCCCGCTCTCTGTGCCTCCCTCTCTCTGTGCCTCCCTCTCTCTGTGCCTCCCTCTCTCTGTGCCTCCTTCTCTATGTGCCTCCTTCTCTCTGTGCCTCCCGCTCTCTGTGCCTCCCTCTCTCTGTGCCTCCTTCTCTCTGTGCATCCCTCTCTCTGTGCCTCCCTCTCTCTGTGCCTCCCTCTCTCTGTGCCTCCTTCTCTCTGTGCATCCCTCTCTCTGTGCCTCCCTCTCTAAGTGTGTCTCCCTCTCTCTGTGCCTCCCTCTCTCTGTGCCTCCCTCTCTAAGTGTGCCTCCCTCTCTCTGTGCCTCCCTCTCTCTGTGCCTCCCTCTCTCTGTGCCTCCCTCTCTCTGTGCCTCCCTCTCTAAGTGTGCCTCCCTCTCTCTGTGCCTCCTTCTCTATGTGCCTCCTTCTCTCTGTGCCTCCCGCTCTCTGTGCCTCCCTCTCTCTGTGCCTCCTTCTCTCTGTGCCTCCCGCTCTCTGTGCCACACCCCTCTCTCTTCCTCTCAGTTTTGAGGAGGAACTGCACTGCTAACTGAGGTTAATTTGGTTTTATTAGATCTAGCATTAGGGGAGGGGAGCAGTCCCATGGGGGCAGATGCCTGTCCTGCCATTAACCCCACCAGGGAACCAGCCCCTTATAGACCAGAACCTTATGGAGTAGGGTGAAGATGCCCCTAAACGTTATTTTTACTTTACTTTATTACGTTTATTTTTACAGGAACGGTGCACATTAATCAACATTTTGTAAAATGTCGGTTTTAGCCAGCTGGCAAATTTTCGACCGCAGTCCCTGGGCAGGTTATTAGACTCTGATCTTGGTTCAGTTTTCCCACTAATGGTTAAGGTTAGGATTTGGGGAGGAGAAGCTTGTCCTAGATCTTTACCTAGTGGAACCTTCGAAGCACAGACCACAGGGACTTACAGCAAATACATGTCTAGACAATCATGTAGTTTTTAAGTATTGCTGCAATCATTTTGCTATATACAGTATTGATATTACATTTAGACTTGCTTGCAAGTCTTAGACCAGCAAACAAGCCCTTCTATACCAGCATACACTGACTAGAGGCATCTACAACGATTACATTTTACATTTTAGTCATTTAGCAGACACTCTTATCCAGAGCGACTTACAGTTAGTGAGTGCATACATTTTCCATACTGATTACTGAATAAAGTTCCAATTCAAACCATACAGTTATATTACACTTAGTCTCACTCGACAGTCTTTGACACACATGGCTGGTGAACAGAGCTACATGCCACTTTACGTTAAAGTCCCGCCACTCTTCACCAGAAGACCATACAATCAGTGTATACAATGAGGTTGATTAGCAGCATTAGCAGCATGAATCCATAAGTAACACAAATGAATCATACAGAAACGTAGACATTGTTGGTCTGTCTGTCTTGCTTCCCTAGCATAGATAGCCACAGGTTTGCACTTGTTTGCTGTCGTTATGATTTATTCAGCCATTTCTCTTGTGATGGTTGTCGACAGTTTCACATCTGCAAAGGGAATTTGCCATATGAACAAATGATAAAATGTGCGTCCCTTCTCTCCTGGTAGCACTATAATGGAGGTGGCCATATGCTATTAATTGTTATAGCCTTATCAACCCACAGGTGATAAATCACCAATTATCATTTTCTAAATAGAATGTGTTTTTGTGTTCTTCCAGTCTGCACGTGATGCACTCGTGTTCCCACTTGTGTGACTATTGAACGAGACTGAAGGAGTCTATATGGAATGCAACCATGTGTTCTGTCGTTTTTAATGAACGCGTCTGGAGTTGACTTCTGGACAAGTCATTTACCATTTTCTCTCTCTCTCTCCCCCTCCCTCCAACTTTGAGTTCTCATCACTTCAAAGCCGCATTCACACGTCTAAAGATATTACTTTAATCTCTCTTTTCCCCCACAGGCTGCGTGTGACAAGCGACACATTTCCTTCCCAGAGCTTTATTCTTGAATGTTCTGTTCCAACTACTCCGCTACTAACCAACCTCATAATCCACTGTGCTATAGTTCCAATGTGTTTGACCTGCTGAGGTAAACTTGACTCGTTTGCCAATAATCGCATCATTAATCTATTCTGTATCTCTCTCTTCTTTTCTCTCCTCATGCCTTAAATAGAAGTGGAACAAAAAGGTAACTAAATGCCCACTCCTTTATTTCACCTAGAGTTCACTGGGGTTCATGCTTTGCTTGGTGATGGGGGTTGCCATAGCAGCTTTTCTCTTATGTCATCCATCTGCTTTTTAATGACCTTCTAATGTCTGCTAATTTAATGTGTCTACTGGTAGTGATGCACATGTCTGTAATACTTCATAAGACATTATCAGGGGGTCATACATGCTTATGAAACGTCTTACTAGAATCGCATCATTTTTGGGAATGTGTTCTTTCTCATAAAAAAGGTGGGGTCCAACATCAGCAAGTAATATCATTGGTAATGGAAATTGTGGTCCCATTTTAAAAAATGTAAAAGGCGCTAGTCTCAATCTAGACTGAAACACTGCCAACACTTGTAAAGAAACTTGTAGAATACAGAACCTAGGATGAAATTCTATAACATTCATGCAAGGCAAAGATTATTTCAATAGTACAGATTCAAGACACACATTTTAGTGTTTAGAATTTTGGGGAAATAGCAAATGTCTGACAATAGCACTGCTTTTACATGGTCAAAATGTCCCTTAACATAGTAAAAAGGATAACTATCTTTCATCTTTCTGCCGTAATACACTTCACATGCACCCCACTACATATCTTTCTTTCACTATCTTTATATATCCAGAACATTTTATTTCCGAGGTAATTGAAAGTTATTCTATTAATGTTAGTCAGCAGCATCATATTAAAGGCCAGATTTGTGGATGCCAATCAATAGCCTCGCTCAATAAACTGTCAGAATTTCTGATTATAGGCCTAAAATGATGATGTTATAACCTTCAGTGACTCCCAGTTAATATGGCAGAATGCACTAAGACACCTACTAAGACACCTACATGTTAATATATTATGGATTTGGCATGCTACCGTACATAATAAGATAGCCTATTACTGCACCCGAGCCTGAGACCCAGTGTTGTGGTAGTAGTTGTGTTGTTTTTATGTTTTGACCCTGGCCCTTGAGACATCAAGTCATGTTTAAGTTAAGGGCGCACCCATAGAACAAATATCCACATTAACATTTTGACGCTACCATAAAATGCCTTTGGCTAAAATGATATGTTGTGCTATAACCTTCCCACAACCTTGTTTCACAACCTGGTCTCAGAGCATTTTGTATTATTCTGTACGTAAATCAGAGACACTCAAATGAGTGTGATATGTTACGTTTGGTAACTACTTAGCATGTTAGCTAACCCTTCCCCTAACCTTAACCCTTTTAGCTAACTCTTCTCCTAACCCTAAACTTAACCCTTTAATCTAACTCCTAAACGAACCCCTAGCCTAGCTAACGTTAGCGAGCTAACTAGATTACGTCATATATCACATGTTTTGCAGATTCATAACATATAATATGCATTATAAGAGGAGTATTTCTGACTGTAATAAATCCCTTTTGTGGGGAAAAACTCATTCTGATTGGCTGGGCCTGGCTCCCCAGTGGGTGGGCCTGGTTCCCAAGTGGGTGGGCCTATGCCCTCCCAAGCCCACCCATGGCTGCACCCCTGCCCAGTCATGTGAAATCCATATATTAGGGCCTAATGAATGTATCACCAATTATTATTGTTAAGTCATGTTTTCTCTCGCCGCCACTTGTTAATTCCTTGTTTCCTTCTAATAACCTTCACTGTCACTTACCTCCTTGTCTAGGGTGTTGGGATCCATTTCTAACGGCCTCTTCAAAGCTCAGGTTGCATCCCAAATGACAGCCTCTTCCCTATATAGTGCATTACTTTTGACCAGAGCCTAAATTGGGAACAGTGTGCCATTTGGGACGCAACCAGCCCAGTTTCTTTCCTGTCAGTAGAAGACTACCGACCGGGCACATTAGATTTCGAAAGCCTTTTTAAGCCATAGAGACCCTCTTAGCATTTTTGTGCTAGTCTAGATGCGTGGCAAGGGAGACGTGCTGTCGACGGGTGGAATCAAAATATATTATTCACATGCAAGTAGATAACATGTTTAATCTGAAGAGATTACAGAGGAGTAAGGCTTGTGTTTTTCTTCTCTGAGCACACTGCTTTTACCTCCACCCAAATCCCCGGGGAGAACCTGTCACCAGGGGTGTCCGCTTCCTCACCCGTCAGAATCATAGAAGCTTTCGCATATGTTCTGTTTTTGTTATTGTTAATGTACTGCACCCTAAATCCTAACTAAATAGGGTGGAAATGTTAGGCTATCTTAATTCTTTGTTGCTTTCGTCTAGCGCTTGACACCAGCACTGCACTTAGAATCAGTATCACATGCTATGGTCAAATCACTCTTTTTAAAAGTGTAGACCTATTTCAAACTTTCCTTATCTCTACGTTTAACAGTATCTGTGTTATTGTTACATTTTAAATGGTATAAGATGATATATGTTATTATATAAATTGTATAAGAGTCTGTTTTAGAGAGCATAAGTAAATATACAACACTAGAAAAAAATAAAAATGTTCAAGGGGCACGGTCATTTCTCCCCTTTAGATAAAGCTGTCTTTTGTTGTATCTCGTCCCAATAAATGACGTGCTCCGTATATTAAATTCGTATGAGTAGGTTTTAAATTCAAATGTAATATTTTTATCAAGACGGCCAACTTGATATTGACTCAGTCGGAGGTCCAAGAGTAATCGATCTCGAAACAGAATCAACTTCGGCAAGGGATGCACACTATCGACTCATATGCTGCATCGCTTCTTACGTTTTGAGTACAAACCAGTTAGGGTATAATTAGTTTAGAACGCAGATGCATTGTAAATCATGATGTCACAGACTGAAGATATCTCCTGCGTCTGAAGTAATGAAAAAATATTCTCATGTAGTAATGTAGATAGTCATTATTGTGTTCCCGGGCCCCAGCTGCCAATAATTATGCTTGTGCTATTTATCAAAATCTTTTTATGTGTTTTTTTTTGTATTAGATGTCCATATTAATGTTATTTCTTAACCACTGATAGCTCGGAGGAGATGGGATGGATGAAATAAGTGGATGGAATGTATTGCTTTTTGTATTACATTGATTATGGCACTGATTACATGCCTATTGTAATTATGTGGATAGCTGGTGTAATGAGAAATCATTGCCCAATGTATGTGTGTCTGTGTATGTTGCGAAATTATTTTAGCCTCAAACCATGTTTATTATGTATTTAAGCAACATTGACAACTACAGTGAGCTCCAAAAGTATTGGGACAGTGACAATATTTGGTTGTTTTGGCTCTGTACTCCAACACTTTGGATTTGAAATGATACAATGACTATGAGGTTAAAGTGCAGACTGTCATCTTTAATTTGAGGATATTTCAGCACTTTTTGTACATAATCCCCCCCATTTTAGGGGACTAAAGTTATTGGGACATATTCACTTATGTGTATTAAAGTAGTAAAAAGTTAAGTAATTGGTTCCATATTCATAGATACTACATCAAGCTTGTGACTCTACAAACTTGTTGGATTCATTTGCTGTTTGTTTTGGTTGCGTTTCAGATAATTCTGTGCCGAATAGAAATGTATGGTAAATAATGTAGTGTGCCATTTTGGAGTTACTTTTAATGTAAATAAGAATAGAATATGTTTCTAAACACTTCTACGTTAATGTGGATGCTACCATGAGTACGGATAATCCTGAATTAATCCTGAATTTTGATGAGTGAGACAGTTACGAAGGCATAAATATCATTCACGATTCATTCATATCTGTAATCTTGGTAGCATCCACATTAATGTAGAAGTGTTTAGAAACATATTATATTCTTATTTACAATAAAAGTGACTCCAAAATGACACAATACATTATTTACCATTAATTTCTATTGTGCACAGAATTATCTGAAACACAACCAAAACAAACAGCAAATGCATCCAACAAGTTGTGGAGTCACAAGCTTGATGTAATCATTGCGTACTATGAATATGGGACCAAATACTAAACTTTTGACTACTATAAGTGAATTTGTCCCAATACTTTTGGTCCACTAAAATGAGGGGACTATGTACAAGAAGTGCTGTAATTTTTAAATGGTTCACCCGATATGGATGAACATACCCTCAAATTAAAGCTGACAGTCTGCACTTTAACCTCATAGTCATTGTATCATTTCAAATCCAAAGTGCTGGAGTTCAGAGCCAAAACAACAACAAATGTGTCACTGTCCCAATACTTTTCGAGCTCATTGTATTTTCCCTGTTCTATTTGCTATTTAATATTCATAAACCAATATGAGGTATTGAAGCTAACGCATTGTAAACTTTGTTAATGTCTTGATCATTTAAGTTGAGATGAAAGCAATGATTTCCTTGTATGCTATCCTTCTTTGTCCTTCTAGTTGCAGTATTCCAATACTGATGTCCCATTCATGCCAAAGTAACTCTCTGCATTGTCTTTCCTCCATTTTGGCTCCTCAGTATTCCTGTGCCCCGGCTTGCTGCGAGGGGTGTACCAGAGCGAACACCTCTTTGAGTCGGACCACCAATCCGGTGCCTGGTGTAAAGACCCCCTCCAGGCCTCCGACAAGATCTACTACATGCCCTGGACACCATACCGCACGGACACGCTGACCGAGTACTCCTCCAAAGAGGACTTCATCGCAGGGCGACCCACGACCACGTACAAATTACCGCACCGCGTCGACGGCACAGGCTTTGTAGTATACGACGGCGCACTGTTCTTCAACAAGGAGCGCACGCGCAACATCGTCAAGTTCGACCTGCGCACACGCATCAAGAGCGGCGAGGCCATCATCGCCAACGCCAACTACCACGACACCTCGCCGTACCGCTGGGGCGGCAAGTCAGACATCGATCTCGCTGTAGACGAGAACGGCCTGTGGGTCATCTACGCCACGGAGCAAAACAACGGGCGCATTGTCATCAGCCAGCTCAACCCTTACACCCTCCGCGTAGAAGGAACCTGGGACACCGCCTATGACAAGCGCTCGGCGTCCAACTCCTTCATGATCTGCGGGATTCTGTACGTGGTGAAGTCGGTCTACGAAGACGACGACAACGAGGCGACTGGGAACAAGATTGACTATATCTACAACACTGAGCTGAGTAAAGATGGCTTCCTGGACATCCCCTTCCCCAACTCGTACCAGTACATCGCCGCCGTGGATTACAACCCGAGGGACAACCTACTGTACGTGTGGAACAATTACCACGTGGTCAAGTACTCGCTGGACTTTGGTGCATTGGACGGTAGACCAGGTAGGCCACATATTCATATTTTTTCGCTCTTCTATTTCATGTCTTTCACTAGCTTGTTGGTAATTCAGAGAGTTGTTGGTATCTTTGGTAGATATATTTGTGCTTGCAGTCGCTTTGATGGCAAGAGAAGAGAAGAGGAGGTTGTTGACGAGGCTACAGTGTGTAGATAGAAGACATATGGTTTGTTGTCATGAACATTTTCTCAAAGGTCTTTACTTTAAGTCAGGGAAACACTGTTCAAAATGTATACATTTTAGCACATTTCAGTGTTGCGATAAGTGTAATTGAATACAAACAGCATCACTTTCATACTCATGGCCTATGAATGTCACCATCAGTTGTCATGTTCCTAGCTTGTTTGACACTATGATTGGTGGGCTTTTTTAATTGGAGAGTAAAGAGCAGAGGAAATGAAGAGGAAGTATATGTATTGTTACACATTAGCACCATTGAGAGTGTGTGGGTTGGTGATAATTAGCTATGGAATATGATACCTCAATGTGTCATCCATCTTGTTCCATTTAATTAAACCCCTTGAATGATAGAAAAAAAACAAGCAAACAACCACACACCAGCTGTGGGAAAATGTAATAACTGCAGTCACATTGTTGTTTTACGAGACATTTTAACTGTTGGCGAACAAAAGGATTTGCATTCGAAAGAAAACAAATAATTGTTTGCTGTCACGTGATTGGGTAGTTATGTTTTCTCACGGGGATCGTATTTTAGGCAGTTGTTATCCCTAGTTTCTGCTATTTATTAGATATTACATTATTTTCTATATAATTCTGACAAAGAAGGTGAATAGAACTACAAGAGTTGTTTGTTTGCCTTTTTAGTCTGTTCTCAAAGTTTGTCTCTCTCTCTTTTACAGTACATGTCACCTTTGTAAAGATAGAGATCACAGCTCTCATTAAACTTGCCATAACTCTTTTTAAGAAAGTAAAAATTATTCCCTTTGATGCTCTTTCTTTAAAGTAGTCATCAAGCCTACCCAAAATTGTTTTGCAATGCCGAGGTAATTCTTTGCGCTGGCTCATTAACAGCCTAGTCTGAATTATCACAAGTTATTTGGCTGTGAAGTCTTTACCATCCTCACCGGTGGAAATCGCAGCCTTCACCTGCAGTTTTTAAATGAATTACTATTTTCCCAGAATCTCAGCTGAAATGCATATGGACAATTCCACAGTATGTGCTGAGACTCAGATTTTTCACTTTAAAATGTATGCCAAACACAAATCAATGATTGCAAAGTGAAACAGACCATACAACTTTATGCACAATAACTACTTTTAACAATTTACACTTTATTTGGATAGTCCTGATATTCCATCTGTAGATGCTCTACAGCAGGGTTTCCCAAACTCTGTCATCGGGACCCCAAGGGGTGCACATTTTGGTTTTTGCCCTAGCACTACACAGCTGATTCAACTAATCATCAAGCTTTGATAATTTGAATCAGCTGTGCAGTGTTAAGGCAAAAACCAAAATGTGCACCCCTTGGGGTCCCGAGGACTGAGTTTGGGAAACGCTGCTCTACAGTATGGTCATAGTTTGTTTGAAAGTATCTGTCGATAAGCAACTGCTTGCTAAGGTTAAGGTTAGGTTTAGAATAAGGGTAAGGGTTAGGATAAGGGTTAAGGTTAGTAGATAGTTAGCTGAAATGTTACTGATAGTCTGTAGATAGCCTGTAGACTGTAGGATTATCCCAATATATTTTTTATTTTTTTATTTTTTTGTACAAAAATACATTTACTCGAAGAACGTGTTTGGTAACATAATGACAGCACAGACAGCACAAACCGTCATTCTTTAACCAACTTTTCTTCAAGTAAATGTGTTTATGTAGAATGTGCTGTGGAAATTGTTGAAAGTAGTCTTTGTGCACGTAGTTGTATGGTTTGTTTAACTTTGCAATCATTGGTTTTTGTTTGGCATACATGTCAAAGTGAAAAATTGGTGTCTAAGCAGCACTCTGTGACCGTGGAATTGTCTATATCCAACCTAGTCTATACATCAAAGGCAGCAGAGTTCTGTTATGTGATTTTACTTATGCCTGAGGTTTCACTTTCCACAACACATAGGAGCTACACATAATTGCTTCCCCTGTTGTTGCTTAAAGGGAAAATACACCCAAAACCACTCATTCCTTTAATTTAAAGTGTTAAATAACACTATGTGAGAACAATATTTTTTGAAAACAAATGTTTCATTTTGGCGTTATATGTATAAGTTGGTAGCAACATGTAAAAATTGTTGTGGCAATCTGTTGCAGTTCAAGTCAACTACAAAATCCACAATGCAATGCTCTCGCTATGGGCTTGCTGGCTAGCTAGCAAACGTAGCTACACACAATAATACCAAAGACAATATCAGCATGTAAAGTAGCTAGTTAGCTATAAAATCGCCTAAACAAACTGCACTATCAATTTAGGAGTCTACAATCTCACCATGTTCAACCTGCATATCAATGTGCCTCACAGAGTGGAGTTTGACATTCGCAACGACAGATATACTTTTGAAGAGATGGGAAACGTTGCCCATGCTACATCAATTGTCCGCATAGTGCATTATGGGCGATTCTGGGACAAGGAGCACTCTCCTTCAAGGAGTGAATGGGAGTCTATTGGGTGCTAGCTCAAAAACCCAACATTAGCATGCATTTTGTCAACAAGAAGTACAACATTACAAATATTTTCCAAGATGTAAGATAATTAACTTGCTATCTGTAATGTTGTATAGCTTTGGAATCGTGACATTACGTACTTACGAGGAAAATAGGCACGTTTCTCGACATACAGTGCCTTGAAAAAGTATTCATCCCCCTTGCCATTTTTCCTATTTTGTTGCATTACAACCTGTAATTTAAATTGATTTTTATTTGGATTTCATGTAATGGACATACACAAAATAGTCCAAATTGATTGGTGAAGTGAAATGAAAAGAATAACATTTTTTTTTAAATTCTAAAAAATAAATAACGGAAAAGTGGTGCGTGCATATGTATTCACCCCCTTTGCTATGAAGGCCCTAAATAAGATCTGGTGCAACCAATTACCTTCAGAAGTCACATAATTAGTTAAATAAAGTCCATCTGTGTGCAATCTAAGTGTCACATGATCTGTCACATGATCTCAGTGTATATATACACCTGTTATGAAAGGCCCCAGAGTCTGCAACACCACTAAGCAAGGGGCACCACCAAGCAAGCGGCACCATGAAGACCAAGGAGCTCTCCAAACAGGTTAGGGACAAAGTTGTGGAGAAGTACAGATCAGGGTTGGGTTTTTTAAAATATCCCAAACTTTGAACATCCCACGGAGCACCATTAAATCCATTATTAAAAAATGGAAAGAATATGGCACCACAACAAACCTGCCAAGAGAGGGCCGCCCACCAAAACTCATGGACCAGGCAAGGAGGGCATTAATCAGAGAGGCAACAAAGAGACCAAAGATAACCCTGAAGAAGCTGCAAAGCTCCACAGTGGAGATTGGAGTATCTGTCCATAGGACCACTGTAAGCCGTAAACTCCACAGAGCTGGGCTTTAGAGAAGAGTGGCCAGAAAAAAAGCAATTTCTTAAATAAAAACATTAGCAAACATGTTTGTTGTTTGCCAAAAGGCATGTGGGAGACTCCCCAAACATATGTAAGAAGGTACTCTGGTCAGATGAGACTACAATTGAGCTTTTTGGCCATCAAGGAAAACGCTATGTCTGGCGCAAACCCAACACCTCATCACCCCGAGAACACCATCTGCCATGGTGGTGGCAGCATCATGCTGTGGGGATATTTTTCTTTGGCAGGGACTGGGAAACTGGTCAGAATTGAAGGAAGGATGGATGGTGCTAATAAATACAGGGAAATTCTTGAGGGAAACCTGTTTCAGTCTTCCAGAGATTTGAGACTGGGACGGAGGTTCACCTTCCAGCAGGACAATGACCCTAAGCATACTGCTAAAGCAACACTCAAGTGGTTTAAGGGGAAACATTTAAATGTCTTGGAATGGCCTAGTCAAAGCCCAGACCTCAATCCAATTGAGAATCTGTGGTATGACTTAAAGATTGCTGTTCACCAGCAGAACCCATCCAACTTGAAGGAGCTGTAGCAGTTTTGCCTTGAAGAATGGGCAAAAATCCCAGTGGCTAGAAGTGCCAAGCTTATATTTTTTACATTTACATTTTAGTCATTTAGCAGACACTCTTATCCAGAGCGACTTACAGTTAGTGAGTGCATACATGTTCATACTGGACATACCCCAAGAGACTTGCAGCTGTAATTGCTGCAAAAGGTGGCTCTACAAAGTATTGACTTTGGGGGTGTGAATAGTTATGCACGCTCAAGTTTTCTTTTTTTTGTCTTATTTCTTGTTTGTTTCACAATAAAATGTATTTTGCATTTTCAAAATGGTAGGCATGTTGTGTAAATCGAATGATACAAACCCCCCAATGTATACACTGACTTTGATAAGGGATTGCGTGACAATTAGCTTAGCAACCGCGTGATGCAGCATGACAACGTGAACGCGATTGGTCTACAGTCTGCTGGGTGGGGCGTTATATGTTCCTTCATTCATTGTATTGCTATCTCCTTTCTATAATATCTCTGGCAACGGCACCATGCAATGCACCGTGGACTAAAGAGGCAGAAAAATAGGAAAAATGTGCTAGACCAGGGGTGTCAAACTCATTTTAGCTCAGGGGCCACATGGAGGAAAATCTATTCCCAAGTGGGCCGGACCGGAAAAATCATGGTGTATATATAACTTAAAAACAACAACTTCAGATTGTTTTCTTTGTTTTAATACGATCAACATACAACATAAAGCTGGAGCCTGAGGACAGTGTGTCCAAAATAGTACAAGCACAACATCACTATTAATCATAAAACACGTGAAGTTTATTTGAAAATTTTAAAGAAAAAGAACACACAAACACACAATGCCTCAGTGATTAACAGAACTGTTTCACAGATCACAGAACTATATCAGGGTGTCATTTCTCAGGCAGAAATGTAGATAAAAATAATGAAATCCTGTTCCCCAAACAAGGGCAAGAACCACAGAGTCAAGAATAGGTTAAATATACAAATAAAATAAAAACAATTAAAAACAATAGCACATCAACATAAAAACATATAAACATAAATCTGAAAGCGTTGCTCAAACTCCCGTAACAGTCCCGTTATTTTATCTTTGAACCGCTTCATGTCTGCCACATGTTGGGTCGCGCACAAATTTTTCAGACAGGGGAAGTGAGCTGCATCACCACTGGCAAGTTGCGTCTCCCACAATGACAGCTTCAACTTGAAAGAACGTATGCTGTCATAATACTGCGTGACAACTTTGTTGCGCCTTGCAGCTGTTTGTTCAAGTTATTCAGGTGCTCTGTAACATCCACCATAAATGCAAGGTCCTGCATCCATTCTGCGGAATGAAATTCTAACACTGGTTTGCCCTTTTCTTCCATGAACTGTTCAATTTCTTCTCGTAAATCAAAGAAACGCCTCAGCACAGCACCTCGGCTTAACCATCTTACCTCAGTGTGGTATGGCAGGTCATAGATGTGGTCTTTCTCTCTGAGAAGGCTGTCAAACTGACGGTGATTCAGGCTTCTGGATCGGATGAAATTAACAGTTTGGATGACCACCTTCATGACGTTATCCATCTTTAATGACTTGCAACACAAAGCCTCCTGGTGCAAAATACAGTGAAAAGTCAAAAAAAATCACGTCCTCCATTTGCAGATTGCACTTTCTCCCTGAACTTTGTCACAACGCCTGCTTTTTTCCCGATCATTGAGGGCGCACCGTCTGTAGCCAGGCTGACAGCGCGGGACCAGTCCACTCCGACCCTGTCCAGCGCGCCGACGAGTGCGGTAAAAATATCAGCTGCTGTCGTTGTATCTGTCATCGGCACCAACTCCACGAACTCCTCGGTGACGGTCAATGTGTCATCAACTCCGCGGATGAAAATGGCCAGTTGTGCAACATCTGTAATGTCCGTGCTTTCATCAATTGCAACCGAAAACGCAATAAATGACTTTACTTTTTGCTTCAACTGGCTGTCCAAATCCACTTAAAGATCGGAAATCCGGTCTGCAACTGTGTTTCTTGTCAGGCTGATATTTGCAAAAGCCAGCCGCTTTTCAGGGCACACAATCTCCGCTGCCTTCATCATGCATGTTTTTACAAATTCACCCTCACTAAATGGTTTTGAAGCCACTGCAATTTCATTAGCAATGAGGTAGCTAGGTTTCACTGCAGCGTCACTGATGTCTCGGCTGTGAGTAAACACAGACTGCTGTTTCTTCAGACCCGCCAACAGTTCATTCACCTTCTCTCAGCTCCGCTGTCCTTGAAAGTTGTCATATTTGTCGGCATGAAGACTCACATAGTGGCGACGAAGGTTATATTCTTTCAGCACTGCAACATTCTCTGAACACACCAAACATACAGCTTTCCCATTCAATTCAGTGAATAAATAGGATGACCATTTTTCTTGGAACACTCTGCACTCTGCGTCCACTTTTCTCTTTTTTGACAGAGACATATTGGGGCAATGAGGGTGCCAAAGCACATAATGTTAAAAATAGAAGCCATAATAAATATTGCGGGCAAAACAAAGTAGCTCATTGGCTGCACGTGCTTGACCTACTTGCTCTGCCCCGGTATAAACAGTTTGCTTGCTTAACACAATTGCTATTGCGCCATCCAGTGGACGCAATTGGAACAGCAGTTTATTTTATTGAAAAATTGCAGCGCATTTTTATACTTTACAAAATTATTATTATTATTATGTTTTTTTATTTTTTATTTTTTCAAAATCATCTCGCGGGCCGGATTAAACCCGTTTGCGGGCCTGATCCGGCCCGCGGGCCGGACGTTTGACACCCCTGTGCTAGACCCTCCGTTAAATTACAAATGTCTCGAGGTAGGAATATCGCGAAAATATGATCAATGGCTAATTCGAGAGAAGACATCCTCCTGAGTTATGACATCTGCCAGTATTGAAATCTGACATGTATGATAGACGTTTTTGCAATGTAAAAGTCGTATTCATATTAACTTCAAAATGGATTAACCTTTCCTTTAAGCAAAAACAACATTTGTTAGGTGCTTGCCTTATTAAATGGTGTTGTATCAAGCAGTGCTTTTACATGCATTTGGGAGGCAAGCTGCAGAACATTACCTAGTGACGCTCTGCCAACTTTGTTTTCACTCCTCCCCACACACACAACACCCGCTCTCTCTCTCTCGAATAGAGTAATGGACCTTTCAGTCTCCAGGGAGTATCAGTTCAGTATCCCATGGTGCGGAATGGGCTGACCTCCAAACGGCGGCGAGCAAGGAGGCTGCTGACAGAGGATGGGAAGGTAGAGGGAAAAAGAGAGACGGACACAGTTGATAAATCCATTTAACTGATACATAAAGTAGATAGATGAGGTGTCCGTGACAAACAGCGCCAGATAAACAGACTGATCTGGAGTGAATGATTGAGTCAAATGTCGCACGATAGATTGGTCGATAGGTAGATTAACGTATACTATTTGGTTCCGGATTTTTTATGTCAATTCAGATGGGTAGATTGCATGTCTCATTTCATGAAGGATTAGGCAAGGAGTCTGGTCATCATCAAAGTGATCAGTATGGATTAATGTTATGAGTTGATATTATGGGTTAGCCATCATCACACTTTAGGTACTGTATTTCCATGAAATGCCTTGCTACAGCTGTTGCGCAACACAATTGACCAGTCAACCATGTCAACCTCACCTGTACCTTACTGCAGCGAACCAAGACACAATTATCAAAGTCCATCCATACGCATGAGGGTGACATACACAGGTTATGCTTTCTCCCTGACCAGACCACTGATGACATAATCACAGGGGGTTAACACCACAGGCGAGGTGATGTTGCGTAAGATTCCCGCCGCACAGGCTCAGTACCACCTCTCCCCCACCTCCCCCACCCCCATAGGCACGCGACGCATGAGCTGCTATGGCGATGGAGCATGGGAAATGGGCAACGGAGCAGGGGAGTCATGTCATTGCCCACAGCTGGGTCTTAGCTCAGCATGCCATGCCACGCGGCCATGGGCACAGGCGTTTTGCATGGGATTCTGGGAATGCATTTTTGGAATGGTGTTTGGTTTTCCCTTTTGTAGTGGATTTGATTCGTGGAGGTGGTTGGGTGCATAGTCTTATATCATGATGAATTGTGATGCATAGGTGTGCATTGTTTCTGATTGGTTGATGGATGAAACGAAATAAGATAACGAGAACAGCTGTGGATACTGTATACATGCTGTATGACTGATGTTTATTCCATCAAATTTTGTGGAAATAGTACAAATATATTGCAGAAATGTTGCAGCTAGATATATCTCAACATATTCCGTGTTACATACTTGAGAATGACACTGGACAAATTGAAAATAATCAAATTGCTTAGTGGACATCATTTGTATTTCTGCAGGCAAGGCAGTGGTACGATTAACTCCCGAGTGGCGCAGTGGTCTAAGGCACTGCATCGCAGTGCTAGCTGTGCCACTAGAGATCCTGGTTCGATTCCAGGCTCTGTCGTAGCCGGCCGTGACCGGGAGACCCATGGGGCGGCGCACAATTGGCCCAGCGTCGTCCAGGGTAGGGGAGGGAATGGCCGGCAGGGATGTAGCTCAGGGATGTAGCTCAGTTGGTAGAGCATGGTGTTTGCAACGCCAGGGTTGTGGGTTCGATTCCCACTGGGGGGCCAGTATGAAAAAAAATAATGTATGCACTCACTAACTGTAAGTCGCTCTGGATAAGAGTGTCTGCTAAATGACTAAAATGTAAATGTAAATTAACAACAATTTGTTACAAGAGCATAATTTAGCAATAAGGCATGAGGGGGTGTGGTATATGGCCAATATACTATGGCTATGGACTGTTCTTATGCACGGCGCTACGTAGAGTTCCTGGATACAGCCTTTAGCCATGGTACAGTGGCTTGCGAAAGTATTCACCCCCCTTGGCGTTTTTCCTATTTTGTTGCCTTACAACCTGGAATTAAAATTGATCTTTGGGGGGTTTGTATCATTTGATTTATACAACATGCCTACCACTTTGAAGATGCATTTTTTTAAAATTGGGAAACAAACAAGAAATAAGACAAAAAAAACTGAAAACTTGAGCGTGCATAACTATTCACCCCCCCAAAGTCAATACTTTGTAGAGCCACCTTTTGCAGCAATTACAGCAGCAAGTCTCTTGGGGTATGTCTCTATAAGCTTGGCACATCTAGCCACTGGGATTTTTGCCCATTCTTCAAGGCAAAACTGCTCCAGCTCCTTCAAGTTGGATGGGTTCCGCTGGTGAACAGCAATCTTTAAGTCATACCACAGATTCTCAATTGGATTGAGGTCTGGGCTTTGACTAGGCCATTCCAAGACATTTAAATGTTTCCCCTTAAACCACTCGAGTGTTGCTTTAGCAGTATGCTTAGGGTCATTGTCCTGCTGGAAGGTGAACCTCCGTCCCAGTCTCAAATCTCTGGAAGACTGAAACAGGTTTTTCTCAAGAATTTCCCTGTATTTAGCGCCATCCATCATTCCTTCAATTCTGACCAGTTTCCCAGTCCCTGCCGATGAACACTGCCACCACCATGCTTCCCTGTGGGGATGGTGTTCTCGGGTGATGAGAGGTGTTGGGTTTGTGCCAGACATAGCGTTTTCCTTGATGGCCAAAAAGCTCAATTTTAGTCTCATCCGACCTGAGTGCCTTCTTCCATATGTTTGGGGAGTCTCCCACATGCCTTTTGGCAAACACCAAACGTGTTTGCTTATTTTTTTCTTTAAGCAATAGCTTTTTTTCTGGCTACTCTTCCGTAAAGCCCAGCTCTGTGGAGTGTACGGCTTAAAGTTGTCCTATGGACAGATACTCCAATCTCCGTTGTGGAGCTTTGCAGCTCCTTCAGGGTTATCTTTGGTCTCTCTGATTAATGCCCTCCTTGCCTGGTCCGTAAGTTTTGGTGGGGCAGCCCTCTCTTGGCAGGTTTGTTGTGGTGCCATATTCTTTCCATTTTTTAATAATGGATGTAATGGTGCTCCGTGGGATGTTCAAAGTTTTCGGATATTCTTTTAAAACCCAACCCTGATCTGTACTTCTCCACAACTTTGTCCCTGACCTGTTTGGAGCGCTCCTTGGTCTTCATGGTGCCGTTGCTTGATGGTGCCCCTTGCTTAGTGGTGTTGCAGACTCCGGGGCCTTTCATAACAGGTGTATATATACTGAGATCATGTGACAGATCATGTGACACTTAGATTGCACACAGGTGGACTTTATTTAACTAATTATGTGACTTCTGAAGCTAATTGGTTGCACCATATCTTATTTATGGGCTTCATAGCAAAGGGGGTGAATACATATGCACGCACCACTTTTCCGTTATTTATTTTTTAGAATTTTCTGAAACAAGTAATTTTTTTGATTTCACTTCACTAATTTGGACTATTTTGTGTATGTCCATTACATGAAATCCCAAAAAAAATCCATTGAAATTACAGGTTGTAATGCAACAAAATAGGAAAAACGTAAATGGGGATGAATACTTTTGCAAAATACCACAAACCCCTGATGTGCCTTATTGCTATTATAAAATGGTTACCAACATAATTAGAACAGTAAAAATGTTTTGTCATACCCGTGGTATACAGTCAGAAATACCACTGCTTTCAGCCAATCAGCATTCAGGGCTCGAACCACCCAGTTTATAATTGCTCTTGGAGAACCGATACCTCAATCTCTGCAGAGAACAGATCGAGGATAGATGAGACATCCAAAACTACTCCATTCAAACCACGTTTCCATGACAACACTTATTGATAATTGTGTTTACTGAAGTTGATAGAAAAATGAAATACAAACCTTCTCTATAAATGTTAAAAAGCAGACATCATTAAAAGCCCACATATCCTTGCCCTCACCTGGCATATTCTTTCAATCAAATTCGAGAACGAGGGAGCGCAAATAAAATTAATCAAAACAGTCTTCTTTACAAAGTGTATAGAAATTGCAAATAAATATGGAAATATAAAAGCGGAAGAAAGAGGAAGGCCTGTTATTATGTCTATTACTAAGCCACTCCAGAATACAAATCTGAGGGAGAATAATTGGCGGGAAAAGCAGACAAGAATGATCAATTTGCTGGTATATGGGAACACTTGAATGTTCATGTGAATCTATTTCTCATGGATACGTGTAGGTTTGCAATAGCAGACATGCCATTAATAGTAAACAGACAGATTGAAAGATCTAAAGATCACGAAAGAGGAAAACAAGAGTCAGTATGAATTCAGCTGGACGTTCAGGCTGTCTCACTAATGCTAATCTGCCAAAGTGAGCAGAGGAGGAGAAAGTCCACAGGCCTACTTAGTGAAGGCAGTCACTTGAGATAATTTACCCTGCCTTAGGCTCAGACACCTGCTACTGGTGCCTGCTTGGTGTGGGTGGGTGGGTGGGTGGCAAGGGGAGGTGTGTGTGGGGGTAAATGTGTGTGTGAGAGAGCATATACAGTGCCTTCAGAAAGTACTCACTCCCCTTGACATTTTCCACATTTTGTTGTGTTACAGCCTGAATTTAAAATGGATTAAATTGAGATTTTATGTTACTGGCCTACACAATACCCCATATAATGTCAAAGTGGAATTATGTTTTTAGAAATGTTTACTAATTAATAATGCATGAAAAGTTGAAATGTCTTGAGTCAATAAGTATTCAACTCCTTTGTAATGGCAAGCCTAAATAAGTTCAGGCGTAAAAATGTGCTTAACAAGTCACATAATAAGTTGCATGGACTCACTCTGTGTGCAATAATAGTGCTATCTGTAAGGTCCCTCAGTCGAGCAGTGAATTTCAAACACAGATTCAACCACAAAGACCAGGTAGGTTTTCCAATGCCTCGCAAAGAATGGCACCTATTGGTAGATGGGTAAATATGAAAAGCAGCCATTGAATAATATCCCTTTAAGGATGGTGAAGTTATTAATTACACTTTGGATGGTGTATCAATACACCCATTCACTACAAAGATACAGTTGTCTTTCCTAACTCAATTGCCGGAGAGGAAGGAAACTGCTCAGGGATTTCACCATGAGGCCAATGGTAACTTTAAAACAGTTAAAAAGTTTAATGGCTGTGATGGGAGAAAACTGAGGATGTGATCAACAACATTGTAGTTACTCGACAATACTAACCTAATTGACAGAGTGAAAAGAAGGAAGCCTGTACAGAATCAAATATTCCAAAACATGCATCCTGTTTGTAACAAGGCAATTAAAGTAATACTGCAAAAAATATGGCAAAGCAATTCACTTTTTGTCCTAAATACAAAGTGTGATGTTTGGGTCAAACCCAATACAACACATTACTGAGTACCACTCTCCATATTGTCAAGCATAGTGGTGGCTGCATCATGTTATGGGTATGATTGTAGTCGTTAAGGACCGGGGAGTTTTCAGGATTAAAAAATTAACTAAATGGAGCTAAGCACAGGCAAAATCCTAGAGGAAAACATGGTTCAGTCTGCATTCCACCAGACACTGGGAGATTAATTTACCTTTCAGCAGGACAATAACCTAAAACACAAGGCCAAATATACGCAGGAGTTGCTTACCAAGATTACATTAAATGTTCCTTAGTGGCCTAGTTACAGTTATGACTTAAATCGGCTTGAAAATGTATGGCAAGACTTGAAAATGTCTGTCTAGCAATGATCAACAACCAACTGGACAGGGCTTGAAGAATTTTTAAAATGATAATGTAATGTGCAAATATTGTAAAATCCAGGTGTGCAAAGCTCTTAGAGACTTACCCAGAAAGACTCACGGCTGTAATCACTGCCAAAGGTGATTCTAACATGTATTGACTCAGAGGATTGAATACTTACATATTTCCATATTTCATTTTCAATATTGGGTTTCTAAAAACATGTTTTCACTTTGTCATTATGGGGTATTGTGTGTAGATGGGTGAGAAAAAAGTCTGTAACACAACAAAATGTGGAATAAGTCAAGGGGGTATGAATACTTTCTGAAAGCACTGCTTTCGTTTCCCATTTCTGCATGTGAATGTGCAGATATGGGTAACGTAATGCAACAATGCATAATAATTGTCCTTGTGCCTCTTGAAGATTTTGACAGCACATCATCACATGTATTATCCCTGTGACCCATTTGCAGCATATATGGAAATTGGTGCAGAGATGAAAATATGCCAGCATGCATTCCCAGTGTGGGGATCCACAGTAAGCTATACCATGTTATAGCAGGTATACTGTAGATATACAGTGGGGGAAAAAAGTATTTAGTCAGCCACCAATTGTGCAAGTTCTCCCACTTAAAAAGATGAGAGACGCCTGTAATTTTCATCATAGGTACAAGTCAACTATGACAGACAAAATGAGAATTGTTTTTCCAGAAAATCACATTGTAGGATTTTTAATGAATTTATTTGCAAATTATGGTGGAAAATAAGTATTTGGTCACCTACAAACAAGCAAGATTTCTGGCTCTCACAGACCTGTAACTTCTTCTTTAAGAGGCTCCTCTGTCCTCCACTCGTTACCTGTATTAATGGCACCTGTTTGAACTTGTTATCAGTATAAAAGACACCTGTCCACAGCCTCAAACAGTCACACTCCAAACTCCACTATGGCCAAGACCAAAGAGCTGTCAAAGGACACCAGAAACAAAATTGTAGACCTGCACCAGGCTGGGAAGACTGAATCTGCAATAGGTAAGCAGCTTGGTTTGAAGAAATCAACTGTGGGAGCAATTATTAGGAAATGGAAGACATACAAGACCACTGATAATCTCCCTCGATCTGGGGCTCCACGCAAGATCTCACCCCGTGGGGTCAAAATGATCACAAGAACGGTGAGCAAAAATCCCAGAACCACACGGGGGGACCTAGTGAATGACCTGCAGAGAGCTGGGACCAAAGTAACAAAGCCTACCATCAGTAACACACTACGCCGCCAGGGACTCAAATCCTGCAGTGCCAGACGTGTCCCCCTGCTTAAGCCAGTACATGTCCAGGCCCGTCTGAAGTTTGCTAGAGTGCATTTGGTGATCCAGAAGAGGATTGGGAGAATGTCATATGGTCAGATGAAACCAAAATAGAACTTTTGGTAAAAACTCAACTCGTCGTGTTTGGAGGACAAAGAATGCTGAGTTGCATCCAAAGAACACCATACCTACTGTGAAGCATGGGGGTGGAAACATCATGCTTTGGGGCTGTTTTTCTGCAAAGGGAGCAGGACGACTGATCCGTGTAAAGGAAAGAATGAATGGGGCCATGTATCGTGAGATTACATGGCCCCATTCTCATCTTTTTAAGTGGGAGAACTTGCACAATTGTTGGCTGACTTTTTTACCCCACTGTAACCTATTCATTAACACATAGACAACTAACTTACTGGACAACAAAATAATTACATTAGCTACAGTAAGATACATTAGTTCTGAATTTATAAAATTCCCATTTCAAATTACTTACAGATCAGACATATTTATCAAGGTGTTTATAAAATGATATTTTTAGTTAGGACATTACATTTTGGTCATTTAGCAGACGCTCTTAGTTGGTTGGCCAGAATTACATCTCTAAATTAATATGTCCCTATAGTCAGGTGATAGTCAGCCACATGTGACTGCTTTGTTCGTACACTGCAACAACATTTGATCTCCGGATATCTCCGGGTTGCCAACCTCGGTCATTCTTCTGTCAACTCAGGCCATCTGTGGAGGACGGGCACGGGAAGCGGCACAGTTGGCGTTGCCGATACCCTCCACTGTCTGGCGTGCCTGCTGTAATCTTGCCTCCTGTTGCTATCTGGCCAGGGCAGAGTAGCAGTGCGTGCCAGAGGGTACCTAAGACATGGGATTCGACCTTCATACTGAGGCTGGCATGTTTTGGGCAAGGCCTGCCAGTCTTGGCCCTGTCAATAGTAACCGAGAGCTTCTTAATTGAATAAGAATGGCTAACCGGTAGATGCAGACTGACAGAGATACTGTTACTGGGGTTTGGGAACCAGCGGACTACTTAGGACACAACCTGTTGCCCTTTGACCTCTGTGTGTGTGTTTGTGTCTGCTACCTGGATTATAGCACTCCTGCTGAAGTATACTATTGTTCGCCCTATGCCTGAATTATTGGAACGCATTAATGGATGCATTGCCTTATTATCTACAGTACCAGTCAAAGGTTTGGACACACCTACTCATTCAAGGGTTTTTCTTTATTTTTACTATTTTCTACATAGTAGAATAATAGTGTAGACATCAAAACTATGAAATAACACATATGGAATCATGTAGTAACCAAAAAAGTGTTAAACAAATCAAAATATATGTTATATTTGAGATTCTTCAAAGTACCCACCCTTTGCATTGATGACAGTGTTGCACACTGTTGCATTATCTCAACCAGCTTCATGAGGTAGTCACCTGGAATGCATTTCAATTAACAGGTGTGCCTTGTTAGAAGTTAATTTGTTGAATTTCATTCCTTCTTAATGCCTTTGAGCCAAACAGTTGTGTTGTGACAAGGTAGGGGGGTATACAGAAGATAGCCTATTTGGTAACAGACCAAGTCCATAGTATGGCAAGGACAGCTCAAATAAGCAAAGAGAAATTACAGTCCATCATTACTTTAAGACATGAAGGTCAGTCAAGTCGGAAAATGTCGAGAACTTTGAAAGTTTCTTCAAGTGCAGTCGCAAAAACCATGAAGCGCTACGATGAAACTGGCTCTCATGAGGACCGCCACAGGAAGACCAAGAGTTACCTCTGCTGCAGAGGATAAGTTCATTAGAGTTACCAGCCTCAGAAATTGCAGCCCAAATAAATGCTTCACAGAGTTCAAGTAACAGACACATCTCAACATCAACTGTTCAGAGGAGACTGCGTGAATCAGGCCTTCATGGTCGAATTGCTGCAAAAAAACACAACTAAAGGACACCAATATGAAGAGACTTGTTGGGCCAAGAAACACGAACAATGGACATTATACTGGTGGAAATCTGTCCTTTTGGTCTGATCAGTCCAAATTTGAGATTTTTGGTTACAACCGCCGTGTCTTTGTGAGACGCAGAGTAGGGGAACGGATGATCTCTGCATGTGTGGTTCCCACCGTGAAGCATGGAGGAGGAGGTGTGATGGTGTGGGGATGCTTTGCTGGTGAAATGGTCAGTGATTTATTTAGAATTCAAGGCACACTTAACCAGCATGGCTACTACAGCATTCTGCAGCGATACGCCATGCCATCTGGTTTGGGCTTAGTGGGACTATTGTTTGTTTTTCAACAGGACAATGACCCAACACACCTCCAGGCTGTGTAAGGGCTATTTGACCAAGAAGGAGAGTGATGGAGTGCTGCAACAAATGACCTGGCCTCCACAATCACCCGACCTCAACCCCAATTGAGATGGTTTGGGATGAGTTGGACCGCAGAGTGAAGGAAAAGCAGCCAACAAATGCTCAGCATATGTGGGAACTCCTTCAAGACTGTTGGAAAAGCATTCCAGGTGAAGCTGGTTGAGAGAATGCCAAGAGTGTGCAAAGCTGTCATCAAAGCAAAGGGTGGCTATTTGAAGAATCTTAAATATAAAATATATTTTGATTTGTTTAACACTTTTTGGTTACTACATGATTCCATATGTGTTATTTCATAGTTTTGATGTCTTCACAATTATTCTACAATGTAGATAATAGTAAAAATTAAGAAAAACCCTTGAATGAGTAGGTGTGTTCAAACTTTTGACTGGTACTGTATTTCCAATGCTCAGCTGCTGTTTCAGAAGCATTTATTGGAAACAGTTGTTTGCGTGCTCTATAATGCCCCTCTGATGTTGGCGGATTGGGGAAATGGCCTACATGCTTATTACATGTCTGGCGGACTCCCTACGTAGGGTAATAATTTCCATGGTGAGCCACCGACAAGACTGTGTCTAGAGTTTAGGATTAGAATAGGAATTTATTTTTCCTATGGACAAAGGCTTGCTCTGAACCAAGGGAGGGGAAACAATGGAAGCCTGTTAGGAATATAGCTTGAGATTTGCCACATGGCAGTATCGCTTGTTTTCTAGTTCTTTGCTAGGCTTTGAATACATGCTGTGCTGTTGTGTTTGTCACATTCAAATACAGTGTCCAACCAACTTCAGATGATGTGGTAGTTCCTTGTTGTTCGCCATCAATATTTTGTCCTGCACAGCTTTCAAATTTAGCCTGAGCTTTGCCTCACGGGTAGTTAACATAATGTTTACATCTATTTGAAGGGCAAACCTGCTTAGTTCTCACAGCGGCCAGCGGGCTGACCTTGATATATCAGCCGTTTTGAAATGTGGCATATAGACATTCAATTCATGTGGTGGCATTTATGCATCACGTGGTGCATGTTTTCTATTCTCAACCAGAGGAGTCATTCATCATCTACATCAGTCTGTACCATGATCCAGAAATCATACACAGCTCACCTGTGTGGTTCCAGGGTATGGCAGGTGATTCTTCACTTAAGCCCACCACCGCCCCATCCATCTCGCCTGACACACGCAAAAAAAATATATATATTCTGCCTAGAAGAGAAGCAGAGACCGATCGACTCAGCTCTGCCTTTTTTGTTGTTTTTGCATCTTTCTTTCTGATGTCGTGCTTGCAACTTAAGCTAACTCTTCGTCTGGCACTGAAAATTGCCCATGAACTTTAACTGTCCCAACCGAAACAGAGTTATCAGTAGAGTTGATCTGGGCCACTGTGGTTTCCTTTTGAAGAGTCCTTTTGAATCAGCCTGATATCAGCAGTGTTGGAGTTCTCGCTGAGAGGCTTTGTATTATCCAATCGGCCCTGGCTCTGTCGGTTCACAATGTTCAAATCCAAACCCTAGGCTTTTTGCCCAGGAGCGAGACAATGTGTTCTCCTTGTGAATCCCTTCTTCCCCCTTCACTCCCCTCCTTCTCTCCCTGCTTTCAACCTCTCCATGGTCATTTTGAGAGTGCAGTGTAACAGAAGCCTGACTGTCTCTGGCCCTGAGAAGGAGCTGGTGAGCTCTCAGCGCCCCTCATTTCAGGCTTGACAGGAAACTGTTGTCGTTTGTTGTACCACTGTGTGCATCTGTGTGTGTGCGCCCAGGTGTGCTTGAGAATATCCATGTAGCTTAATTTGTATGTGTGTATGCGTATTGAAGAAGCTGAGTGGGTGGGCGTGCGTGTATGTGAAAGCGTGTGCGACCACGTACTAGTGCATATGGCCTTCTCCCAGTGACATGTGACCTCAACAGCTGACCTCTCTAGTCTCGTGTAGCCGGATGAGGAATGAATTACCCAACAATACCCAGCCTCTATCCATTATAACCTCATCATGTCAGATGATATCAGAGTTTTACCGGATGTGTCGATGCATATTTTACCATAGAGACCCACTGACCGATTTGTGGGCCTGCCACAAAAGGCTCATTAAACGACATCATCATTTACCTCCCCGCTCCGGGGATACCGCTGCATAAATTGTGTCATTATAGAGAAAGGATGGATTGAGACAGCAAAAATAGTTTCTAGTGGTGTATCATTGAGCACTGTTTGATTGGTATGAATGGGGGGTGTTGTGATGGATATACAGTGGGGAAAAAATGTATTTAGTCAGCCACCAATTGTGCAAGTTCTCCCACTTAAAAAGATGAGAGAGGCCTGTCATTTTCATCATAGGTACACGTCAACTATGACAGACAAATTGAGGAAAAAAATTCCAGAAAATCACATTGTAGGATTTTTTATGAATTTATTTGCAAATTATGGTGGAAAATAAGTATTTGGTCACCTACAAACAAGCAAGATTTCTGCCTCTCACAGACCTGTAACTTCTTCTTTAAGAGTTTTCTCTGTCCTCCACTCGTTACCTGTATTAATGGCACCTGTTTGAACTTGTTATCAGTATAAAAGACACCTGTCCACAACCTCAAACAGTCACACTCCAAACTCCACTATGGCCAAGACCAAAGAGCTGTCAAAGGACAGCAGAAACAAAATTGTAGACCTGCACCAGGCTGGGAAGACTGAATCTGCAATAGGTAAGCAGCTTGGTTTGAAGAAATCAACTGTGGGAGCAATTATTAGGAAATGGAAGACATACAAGACCACTTATAATCTCCCTCGATCTGGGGCTCCACGCAAGATCTCACCCCGTGGGGTCAAAATGATCCCAAGAACGGTGAGCAAAAATCCCAGAACCACACGGGGGGGACCTAGTGAATGACCTGCAGAGAGCTGAGACCAAAGTAACAAAGCCTACCATCAGTAACACACTACGCCGCCAGGGACTCAAATCCTGCAGTGCAGACGTGACCCCCTGCTTAAGCCAGTACATGTCCAGGCCCGTCTGAAGTTTGCTAGAGTGCATTTGGATGATCCAGAAGAGGATTGGGAGAATGTCATATGTCATATGGTCAGATGAAACCAAAATAGAACTTGTCGTGTTTGGAGGACAAAGAATGCTGAGTTGCATCCAAAGAACACCATACCTACTGTGAAGCATGGGGGTGGAAACATCATGCTTTGGGGCTGTTTTTCTGCAAAGGGACCAGGACGACTGATCCGTGTAAAGGAAAGAATGAATGGGGCCATGTATCATGTGATTTTGAGTGAAAACCTCCTTCCATCAGCAAGGGCATTGAAGATGAAACGTGGCTGGGTCTTTCAGCATGACAATGATCCCAAACACACCGCCCGGGCAACGAAGGAGTGGCTTCGTAAGAAGCATTTCAAGGTCCTGGAATGGCCTAGCCAGTCTCCAGATCTCAACCCCATAGAAAATCTTTGGAGGGAGTTGAAAGTCCGTGTTGCCCAGCGACAGCCCCAAAACATCACTGCTCTAGAGGAGATCTGCATGGGCCAAAATACCAGCAACAGTGTGTGAAAACCTTGTGAAGACTTACAGAAAACGTTTGACCTGTGTCATTGCCAACAAAGGGTATATAACAAAGTATTGAGAAACTTTTGTTATTGACCAAATACTTATTTTCCACCATAATTTGCAAATAAATTCATAAAAAATCCTACAATGTGATTTTCTGGATTTTTTTCCCTCATTTTGTCTGTCATAGTTGATGTGTACCTATGATGAAAATTACAGGCCTCTCTCATCTTTTTAAGTGGGAGAACTTGCACAATTGGTGGCTGACTAAATACTTTTTTTCCCCACTGTAACTGGGTTAGTTTGTTTAAAAGAGTGTGTCATAGGCTTTGCTTTAGACCTGGTGTTTTGATGATCTAACGTTCAATTACGTACTATGATATTCATGTATAACAATATGTAATATGTAGTTCATAAAAAAAACGAATTCAACCAATCATATAATAAACGCTTCAACATACTCTACGTCTATCAATGAGTCTTTCCCAGTCAAAGTGCCTATTATGTTGATGGTAGCATCAGTGGTGTAAAGTACTTAAGTAAAAATACTTTAAAGTACTACTTAAATAGTATTTGGAGCATATGTACTTTACTATTTATATCTTTGATAACGTTTACTTTTACTCCACTACATTCCTAAAGAAAATAATGTACTTTTTACTCCCATACATTTTCCCTGATACCCAAAAGTACTCGTTATATTTTGAATGCTCAGACAGGACAGCAATATGGTCCAATTTATGCACCTACAGTGAGGGAAAAAAGTATTTGATCCCCTGCTGATTTTGTACATTTGCCCACTGACAAAGAAATGATCAGTCTATAATTTTAATGGTAGGTTTATTTGAACAGTGAGAGATAGAATAACAAAACAAAAATCCAGAAAAATGCATGTCAAAAATGTTATAAATTGATTTGCATTTTAATGAGGGAAATAAGTATTTGACCCCCTCTCAATCAGAAAGATGTCTGGCTCCCAGGTGTCTTTTATACAGGTAACGAGCTGAGATTAGGAGCACACTCTTAAAGGGAGTGCTCCTAATCTCAATTTGTTACCTGTATAAAAGACACCTGTCCACAGAAGCAATCAGTCAATCAGATTCCAAACTCTCCACCATGGCCAAGACCAAAGAGCTCTCCAAGGATGTCAGGGACAAGATTGTAGACCTACACAAGGCTGGAATGGGCTACAAGACCATCGCCCAGCAGCTTGTTGAGAAGGTGACAACAGTTGGTGCGATTATTCGCAAATGGAAGAAACACAAAATAACTGTCAATCTCCCTCGGCCTGGGGCTCCATGCAAGATCTCACCTCGTGGAGTTGCAATGATCATGAGAACGGTGAGGAATCAGCCCAGAACTACACGGGAGGATCTTGTCAATGATCTCAAGGCAGCTGGGACCATAGTCACCAAGAAAACAATTGGTAACACACTACGCCGTGAAGGACTGAAATCCTGCAGCGCCCGCAAGGTCCCCCTGCTCAAGAAAGCACATATACAGGCCCGTCTGAAGTTTGCCAATGAACATCTGAATGATTCAGATGAGAACTGGGTGAAAGTGTTGTGGTCAGATGAGACCAAAATTGAGCTCTTTGGCATCAACTCAACTCACCATGTTTGGAGGAGGAGGAATGCTGCCTATGACCCAAAGAACACCATCCCCACCATCAAACATGGAGGTGGAAACATTATGCTTTGGGGGTGTTTTTCTGCTAAGGGGACAGGACAACTTCACTGCATCAAAGGGACGATGGACGGGGCCATGTACCGTCAAATCTTGGGTGAGAACCTCCTTCCCTCATCCAGGGCATTGAAAATGGGTCATGGATGGGTATTCCAGCATGACAATGACCCAAAACACACGGCCAAGGCAACAAAGGAGTGGCTCAAGAAGAAGCACATTAAGGTCCTGGAGTGGCCTAGCCAGTCTCCAGACCTTAATCCCATAGAAAATCTGTGGAGGGAGCTGAAGGTTCGAGTTGCCAAACGTCAGGCTCGAAACCTTAATGACTTGGAGAAGATCTGCAAAGAGGAGTGGGACAAAATCCCTCCTGAGATGTGTGCAAACCTGGTGGCCAACTACAAGAAACTTCTGACCTCTGTGATTGCCAACACGGGTTTTGCCACCAAGTACTGGGTCATGTTTTGCAGAGGGGTCAAATACTTATTTCCCTCATTAAAATGCAAATCAATTTATAACATTTTTGACATGTGTTTTTTCTGGATTTTTTTGTTGTTATTCTGTCTCTAACTGTTCAAATAAACCTACCATTATAGACTGATCATGTCTTTGTCAGTGGGCAAACGTACAAAATCAGCAGGGGATCAAATTTTTTTTCCCTCACTGTATATTGATATAACGTGTTGTCGTCCCTATTGCCTCTGATGTGGCGGACTCACTAAATACAAATACTGCACTTGTAAAAAATGTCTGAGTGTTGGAGTGTACCCTTGTCTGTCCGTTAATTTTAAAAACAAGAAAATATTGCTCTCTGGTTTGCTTAATATAACGAAGTTTATGTATAGCTTTTACCTTGTACTTTTACTCAAATATGACAATTGAGTACTTTTTTCACCACTACTTAAGTACATTTAAAACCTGATACTTTTAGACACTTACTCAATTAGTATTTCTGTCTGTAATGAAGCCCTTTTGTGGGGAAAAAATCATTATGATTGGCTGGGCCTGGCTCCCCAGTGGGTGGGCCTATGCCCTCCCAGGCCCAACCATGGCGGCGCCCGTACCCAGTCATGTGAAATCCATAGATTAGGGCCTAATTTATTTATTTCAAGTTACTGATTTCCTTCTATGAACTAAATACACTGAGTATACAAATCATTAAGAACACCTTCCTAATATTGAGTTGCACCCCCCCCCTTTGCACTCAACAGCCTCAATTCATCGGGCATGGACTCTAAAAGGTGTCAAAAGATGGACCATTCTAGATACACATGGGAAACTGTTGAGCGTGAAAAACCCAGCAGCGTTGCAGTTCTTGACACGCTCAAACCGGTGCGTCTGGCACCTACTACCATACCCCGTTCAAAGGCACTTAAATCTTTTGTCACCCTCTGAATGGCACACAAACACAATCCATGTCTCAAGTCTTAAAAATCCTTCTTTAACATGTCTCCTCCTCTTCATCTACACTGATTGAAGTGGATTTAACAAGTGACATCACTAAGGGATCATAGCATTCACTTGGTCAGTCTGTCATGGAAAGAGCAGGTGTTCTTAATGGTTTGTACACTGTGTGTGTGTGTGTGTGTGTGTGTGTGTGTGTGTGTGTGTGTGTGTGTGTGTGTGTGTGTGTGTGTGTGTGTGTGTGTGTGTGTGTGTATGTGTATGTGTGTATGTATACACTACCAGTGAAACATTTTAGAACACCTACTCATTCCAGGGTTTTTACTATTTTTTACATTGTAGAATAATTGTGAAGACATCAAAACTATGAAAAAACATATATGGAATCATGTAGTAACCAAAAAGTGTTAAACAAATCAAAATATATTTTATATTTGAGATTCTTCAAATAGCCACCCTTTGCCTTGATGACAGCTTAAATTGGACTAAGATGGTGGTTCAAAAATGGTCATAGGTGCATCTCTAATAGGAAAAGAAGAACAGCTGCTGAAGATTATTGCCAAAAATGTTGCCACTTAAAATTTGACATGTCAGAAAGTATTTTGAATTGTACTTATTTTTGACATCATTTGTACTCTGCACCTGTGGAAGTTTGCTGGATTTTCTTAGTATACTGCGTACACCATATTTTACAATTTAGTAATTTAGCAGACGCTCTTATCCAGCGCGACTTAGTTAGTGCATTCATCTTAAGATAGCTAGGTGGGACAGCCACATCACAGGCATAGTAAGTACACTTCCTCAATAAAGTAGTTATCAGCAAAGTCAGAGCTAGAAGGGGATGAGGGGGAGTCAAGTGCAAGTGTTGATTCAGGAGGGGGTCAAGGTGAGAAGGGGGATTATTTAAGATACTATTTGAAGTATACTATTTGAGGTAGGGTTTCAGAAGTTTTCAGAAGATGGGCAGGGACTCTGCTGTCCTAGCATTAGGGGGAAGCTGGTTCCACCATTGGGGTGCCAGGACAGAGAAGAGCTTGGACTGGGCTGAGCGGGAGCTGCCCTCCCGTAGGGGTGGGAGGGCCAAGAGACGAGAGGTGGTAGAACGGAGTGCTTGGGTTGGGTTGTAGGGTTTGAGCATAACCTCAAGGTAGGGAGGGGCACTTCCTCTTGCTGCTCCGTAGGTCCATGGTCTTGTAGTGGATGCGAGCTTCGACTGGAAGCCAGTGGAGTGTGCGGAGGAGCGGGGTGACATGGGAGAACTTGGGAAGGTTGAAAACCATGCGGGCTGCAGCACTCTGTATAAGTTGCAGGGGTTTGATGGTACAAGCGGGGAGCCCAGCCAACAGCGAGTTGCATTAGTCCAGACGGGATATGACAAGTGCCTGGGTTAGGACCTGCGTCATTTCCTGTGTGAGGTAGGGTCATACTTTACGGATGTTGTAGAGCTTAAACTTGCAGGAGCGAGTCACTGCTTTGATGTTTGCAGAGAACGACAGGGTGTTGTTCAGGGTCACGCCAAGGTTCTTTACACTCTGGGAGGGCAACACTGTGGAGTTATCAACCATGATGGAGATGTCTTTCAGCGGGCATGCCTTCCCCGGGAGGAAGAGCAGCTCTGTCTTGTTGAGCTTGAGGTGGTGGGCTGACATCCAAGTTGAGATATCTGCCAGGCATGCAGAAATGTGTGTTGCTACCTGGGTGTCAGAAGGGTAGTTGAGTGTCATCCGCATAGCAATGATAGGAGAGAAAAGGAGAGGGCCTAGAAGTGAGCCCTGGGGGACACCAGTAGTGAAAGTACATGGTGTAGACACAGATCCTTGCCACATCACCTGGTGACGTGGAGAGGATGAAACCTACTTTTTATCCTCTTTTATCCTACACTACTTTTGAAACAAACATCTCTCTCAAAATATTTTTCTCCTTTCCAAGTGTGCTTGTCTGTTGGCCAATGGAATCATACCATTCTGAGGTTTTACTGACCTAGTGAAGCTTGAAATAAGAACACTAAACCAACATAGCAAAAGTAAAGAGGTCACTCAAGCACTGCACAACACTCATATCTCCAAGGCCATTGTTGGTTTCTTTGTTCTGAGCAGAACATTTTAGGCATTCCAGGCTACCATGTATAAGGTTAAGGATGACTCCCTCTAAGAATACAAAGTGAAGATAACATTTCTATTCACATAGCCGTGAACTTGAACCCTTGAATCTTTATTTTTTTGCTCCTAGATAAAATGAGGAACCGACAGAGCACAACAAAATGTCCTTGTAAAGGTGGTGAGACGAGACTTCTTCCAAAACATGAGTGTCTACTGACCCGTTTGTCTTTTTGTAATTGCTTCATGCGAAATACACAACTTTGCTCAAGGACATAGTTGAGCTTTCTTTATTTCTCAGCCCTCCTCTGCCTCTTATAGTGGACTGTGGGAACAGGTTTTAGAATATAGTATATCCCTAACAACATTACTTAGAATAGCCAAGCAGTTTATTAGCCAATAGCCAAGCAGTTTATTAGCCAGTAGCCAAGCAGTTTATTAGCCAATAGCCAAACAGTTTATTAGCCAATAGCTAAGCAGTTTACTGGTCATCATTTAACCATTATTTTATTTCATGACTCACTAGGTGCTGTGCTGGTTTTTATTTAAAAATATACAGTACATATAAATAAAATATGTTTTATTGTCACAGTGAAATGTGTTGTTTTACAGGGTCAGCCATAGTAGTACGGTGCCCCTGGAGAGAATGTAGGGTTAAGTGCCTTGCTCAAGGACACATCGGCAGATGTTTCACCTTGTCGGCTCCGATATTCAAACCAGTTACATTTTGGTTACTTGCCCAACACTCTAATCGCTAGGTTACCTGCCGCCCGATAATTCCTGGCGCCCAATAATTTCCCAACCATAATTCCTGGCTCTCAGACAACCTACTCTAGTGACTGTGATGTCAGTATTGCCCTATAACTAGGGGAAAGGGCACAACTAAATCTTTCATCATTTAGTGAATAGTTGATAGATTTTCAACCTCTTAAATTCATCCTTTTCTCGTAAAGGGGTTTTATAATTCAACGCTCTCATACAAGAATCGGAAACTTGGAGCTTTGCTTTGACAATGCAAGATCATTAGGCCTAGTTCTTATTTGACATGTAGATGTAGATTGAATATCTACTATTGGAGCATTGTTAGTATGTTATGTGGTGAACTCATCTTTGTATGGTCATGGTAGCAATAGTCTCATTGTGGTATTGTGCAATTCGAAAAAACTATTATTTGAGGGTCTGTTCATTGGTAAACATTGACCTGGGTTTGGGGTCATGGTTTGAGGTCATGGTTGGTATGTGTTGCCTGCTTCCTCTGAAAATATCTCTGAAATATTAAAGGGGCAATCTGTAGTTGCTACATCCATTTTTTTACGTATAAAATCATGAAATATACCCATTGATTCTTGATGAATATAACTTATAATTCCTCATGAGCTAAGTGTGACACCCTGTCAGAACCCAAAAGCTTGTTTTACTACAATGTGTATAAACATTGTAAATATAAAGAAACTCTGTATAACCTCTAAACATTGTTAAAACTATAATTGTGATATTATGGATGGTCAGTCATTGGATCCATAGTTCTGTCTATGAATTTGAGTGGTTCAATTTCTCCAGGCCCGCTTTTTACCAAAGCAGAGGCGGGTTGTCCACCTTGTTATTGTTTCAACTGCAGATTGGCCATTAAAGTATTTGGCCTGTAACATAAAAAATGGGGAAAAGATAGCTGACTTAACAAGGTCCCAGGGAATTCAAAATGCCTGCCCTGAATGCTGCCAATCATTTACATTTTTAAATTTTTGTCATTTAGCAGGCTCTCTTATCCAGAGCGACTTACAGGAGCAATTAGGGTTAAGTGCCTTGCTCAAGGGCACATCGACAGCTTTTTTGCCTATATTTCTCCAGACATAGCGCTTTGCGTTCATGCCAAAGAGTAAAATTTTTGTCTCATCAAACCACAGAATCTATTGCCTTATGCTATCAAGAGTCTTTAATGTGCCTTTTTCAAACTCCAGGCGTGCTGTCATGTGCCTTTTTCTCAGGAGTGGCTTCCATCTGGCCACTATCCCATAAAGCCCAGATTGGTGAAGTGCTGTAGAAACTGTTGTCCTTCTGGCAGGTTCTCCCATCTCAGCCAAGGAACTGTGTAGTTCTTTCAAAGTGGTCATTGGGTTCTTGGTCACCTCCCTGACCGAGGTCATTCTTGCCCGGTTTCTCAATTTGGTCGGACGGCCAGCTCTAGTCAGAGTCTGGGTTGTTCTATATTTTTTCAATTTCCCAATGATGGAGACCACTTTGCTCTAGGAAACATTCAACATTATTTTATACCTTTCCTCAGATATATGCCTCATCACAATTCTGCCTCTGAGATCTACGGACAGTTCCTTGGACTTCATGGTATAGTTTCTGCTCTGACAGTGGGACCTTGTATAGACAGTTGTGTTTCTTTCTAAATCATGTCCAAACAATTCAATTGGCCACAGGTGGACTCCAATCAAGTTGTAGTGACATCTCAAGGATGATCAAAGGAAATTGGATGCACCTGAGCTCAATTTGGAGTGTCATAGCAAAAGGGTGTGAATACTTATGTAAATTAGATATTTCAGAATTTCATTTTCAAACAAATTTGCTAAAATGTCTAAAAACACGTTTTCACTTTGGGTTATTGTGTGTAGATTTTTTTGTATATAAAAAAAAAAAATCTAATCCATTTTGAATTCAGGCTATAACACAACAGCATGTGAAATAAGTCAAGGGGTATGAATACTTTCTGAAAGCACTGTAGGCTCATAGGGCTCTGGTCAAAAGTAGTGCACTATATAGGGAATAGGGTGCCATTTGGGACATAACCATACACCCTCAGCCCAAGAGAGGTCCTTCACAATGCGTTTCAAGGGAAATTGAAAGCGGCTAGCCACACAAGTGTTCGTGTGTGATACGAGAGATACTCATCGCTATCTCTTAAAAATGGATGAATAAATAGAAAGCATCATAAGTAAGTAAATGTAACGATAAGTAAGTAAATGTAACGATGTGCTCTGTGCTATTTTCACCACCATCACTCCAAATGGTAATTTCTGCGGAAGGAGGCAAGGAGCCATTGTGAATTGTAGCACAGATTAACGTTAATGCGTTACTGTCATTGCTGATGGTAATGTCTTTGACGCAGCAGAAATGTTAGACCTAGTTCTGCGTTCATTCGCTTTTGATTGGCGGGTAGAAGAAGAGTTACACTACCGGTCAAAAGTTTTAGAACACCTACTCATTCAAGGGTTTTTCTTTATTTTTACTATTTTCTACATTGTAGAATAACAGTGAAGACATCAAAACTATGAAATAACACATATGGAATCATGTAGTAACCAAAAAAGTGTTAAACAAATCAAAATATATTTTATATTTGAGATTCTTCAAATAGCCACCCTTTGCCTTGATAATAGCTTTGCACACTCTTGGCATTCTCTCAACCAGCTTCACCTGGAATGCTTTTCCAACAGTCTTGAAGGAGTTCCCACATATGCTGAGCACTTGTTGGCTGCTTTTCCTTCACTCTGCGGTCCAACTCATCCCAAACCATCTCAATTTGGTTGAGGTCGGGGGATAGTAGAGGCTAGGAAATCTGATGCAGCACTCCATCACTCTCCTTCTTGGTAAAATAGCCCTTACACAGCCTGGAGGTGTGTTGGGTCATTGTCCTGTTGAAAAACAAACAATAGTCCCACTAAGCCCAAACCAGATGGGATGGCGTATCGCTGCAGAATGCTGTGGTAGCCATGCAGGTTAAGTGTGCCTTGAATTCTAAATAAATCACAGAGGGTGTCACCAGCAAAGCACCCCCACACCATAACACCTCCTCCTCCATGCTTTACGATGGGAAATACACATGCGGAGATCATCCGTTCACCCACACCGCGTCTCACAAAGACACGGCGGTTGGAACAAAAAATCCCCAATTTGGACACATTTCTACTGGTCTAATGTCCAATGCTCGTGTTTCTTTGCCCAAGCAAGTCTCTTCTTCTTATTGGTGTCCTTTAGTAGTGGTTTCTTTGCAGCAATTCGACCATGAAGGCTTGATTCAAACAGTCTCCTCTGAACAGTTGATGTTGAAATGTGTCTGTTACTTGAACTCTGTGAAGCATTTATTTGGGCTGCAATTTCTGAGGCTGCTAACTCTAATGCACTTATCCTCTGCAGCAGAGGGAACTCTGGGTCTTCCATTCCTGTGGTGGTCCTCATGAGAGCCATTTTCATCATAGCCCTTGATGTTTTTTGCGACTGCACTTGAAGAAACTTTCAAAGTTCTTGAAATGTTACGTATTGACTGACCTTCATGTCTTTGGATTGTTGTTTCTCTTTGCTTATTTGAGCTGTTCTTGCCATAATATGGACTTGGTCTGTTACCAAATAGGCTATCTTCTGTATACCCCCCTACCTTGTCACAACGCAACTGATTGGCTCAAGTGCATTAAGAAGGAAAGAAATTCCACAAATTAACTTTTAAGAAGGCACACCTGTTAATTGAAATGCATTTCAGGTGACTACATGAAGCTGGTTGAGAGAATGCCAAGAGTGTGCAAAGCTGTCATCAAGGCAAAGGGTGGCTATTTGAAGAATATATTTTGATTAGTTTAACACTTATTTGGTTACTACATGATTCCATATGTGTTATTGTATAGTTTTGATGTCTTCACTATTATTCTACAATGTAGACAATAGTAAAAATAATGAAAAACCCTTGAATGAGTAGGTGTTGTAAAACTTAGTGTATATGACACATTAGGGTGGGTGGGTGTGTGTACATGTATGCACAAAATGTGTATTATCAACAGTGGCTGTATACATTTAAGCATGATATGCACGTATGTTTTGTGAGCAGGCAAAAGTACTATAGGACATTATTAAATGTGCATTACGATGAGGGAAAACGCTGCCTCTGTGCCTCCTGTTAGCTTGATTAAATAGGATTCTGGTTAAGGCAGTCTTTATTGATGGAGTAGCCCCACAGCAGTCGACGGATACCTAGGGATCTTAAAAACACTACAACTCACTGTTTGTTGGAGATAATATAGCCTTGAAACTGTTTTATTTACCACTAGAAAGAAAAAAACATATTTAATCATAGCAGGATACCTTTGTTTGTTGTTGAATGTCATTGAATGTTTTTCACTGCTGATTGTAATTCTTACCCTTTAATCAAGGACTTATTTAGACCTGGGACACCAGGTGGGTGTTAATTATCAGGTAGAACAGAAAATCAGCAGAAGTCCAGACCTCCGGACCTCCAGGCTGATTATAAATACCCCTGCCATAGGCCTACACATTGTCAATGTAACATGCTTTACACTTTCACAAAGGCCCCTGTACTACTTCATTTAGTTTTTAGGGTATTTTCAGACTTTATGGAATAGATAGAAAGAGAGGATGACAGTGAGGGAAGATGGACAGAGGTCAAAGGGTAGTAGGTCGTCACCGTAGACATTTGTGCCAGAGACTGCATCATTGCCGCTAGACCAGCCAGGCCACACAAAGGACCCTGTTTTAATCCTGTACTATCCCCCTTTATTGTAGGATGGTATCAGCATCATCTATCATACTTGTCACTTTTGCTGCACTTAACTATTTGTAGAAGAGCAAACGCCTGCTTCATGATTGCATTTGGAATGGATTGCCGCATCAGAGTGGCTATGGGGCCTGACCTTTATTCTCCAGAGAGCTAGGTTTCCTAGGGTCCTACCCAATGTTGGTCCTACCTCCTATATCCTGGGTCCCACTAAGACACAAGATAATGGCCACAGAGGTGAGAGTTAGAGGGACAGCTCCCTTATAAGAGTGTGTGTGTGTGTGTTGTTGTCCGTGATTTACCTGCACTCTCCCTCTCCCACTGTTTGCTGGAGTGTTATGAGGCCTGGCCTTACCCTCCTGGCTCTAACCCTTTACAGCTAAGCCTAGACCACACAGTCATAAGATGCTCATTGCTAAATACAATCAGGGAGAGCGGGGGAGGGAGGAGAGCGGAGGGGGGCTTTAGCTGAAATGATTGATGAGCATATCATGGGGGATTGTAATGATGTGGTGTGGTGTGTGTGTGTGTGGTGGGGGTAGGGGGGTGTGTTTGCTCCCACATATGTTTGTTTTTGTAGATCTGCCTACGGGTGTGTTTGCCTGTGTGATAGCTAAGGGGTGAGTGTGTGTGTGTGTGTGTGTGTGTGTGTGTGTTTGGAAGCAAGCCCTTAACTCAAGACCTCAGGGAAACAAGATCATAAGAGAATCTTTAATGTGTATCTGCAATTGCTAATAACCCATCCGTAACCGCCCAACTATATGTGATAAAGTGACAATCTGAGGCCTGCACCCGATCCTAGCCCGCTAATATAGAAAATGCACTGTATGCTACAGTCAGAGATGGCGGAATGATTTGTTGACGGGGTGCAGGATTTTATTTTGCCTAATATGTTTCTGTTTATCATTTCCGACATTTTGGGAGGCTAGTTGTTAGTCAACTTGTCTATAATTAGATACATGCAGCATCTCTTCTGTCATTATGTTGCTCTAGAAGACTAAATAAATAAACCATTGCTCACCAGAATGTCATAAATTGACATTATTCAACAAAATTGACAAAAGCTTTGACAAAGGCCTTGAGGCCAATACATAAAGCTTAATAAAGAACAGTAAAACTGGCAAGAGCAGTGTGGGTTTGTCTTTTATTTCATAAATCGATAGAATGAAATGAATGCTTCAATCTACACTGAACAAAAATATAAACGCAACATGTAAAGTGTTGGTCCCATGTTTCATGAGCTGAAATAAAGGATCAGATACATTTTCCATATCCACAAAAATAGTATTTATTTTGTGTACACATTTGTTTATACCCTGTTGGTGAACATTTCTCCTTTGCCAAGATAATCCATCCACCTGACAGGTATGGCATATCAAGAAGCTGATTAAACAGCATGATCATTACACAGGTGCACCTTGTGCTGGAGACAATAAAAGGATACTCTAAAATGTGCAGTTTTGTCACACAACACATTGCCACAGACATCTTCAGTTTTGAGGGAGTGTGCAATTGGCATGCTGACTGCAGGAATGTCTACCAGAGCTGTTGCCAGATAATTGAATGTTCATTTTTCTACCATAAGCCAACTCCAACATTGTTTTAGAGAATTTGGCAGGACGTTTAACCGGCCTCACTAATGCAGACCACATGTATTGGGTCGTGTGGGCGAGTGGTTTGCTAATGTCAACGTTGTGAACAGAATGCCCCATGGTGGCAGTGGGGTTATGGTATGGGCAGGCATAAACTACGGACAACGAACAGAATTGCATTTTATCGATGGCAATTTGAATGCACAGAAATACCTTGAGGAGATCCTGAGGCCCATTTTTATTTTTTTGTGGGGGGAATCTGTGACCAACAGATGCATATCTGTATTCCCAGTCATGGGAAATCCATAGATTAGGGCCACATTTTTATTTATTTAATTGACTGATTTCCTCAGATGAACTATAACTCAGTCAAATCTTTGATATGTTTGCATGCTGCGTTTATATTTTTGTTCAGTATAGTTGACATCAGTGAAGTTTTCTGTCACCTCTGCTTCTTTCACGGAGCAAACATTACTTTACTGACCCTCCCTTATCTTTATTTTCAACTCTCCATTTCGCAGCTTTTCTCTTATTGAATTAAACACCAACATTGTCCTTTTTGCATTTGGCGATTGGCATGTAGGTTGTTTGGCGTGCGTACAGTTTGGCCCTAAACCTTATAGACTTACGCACAAATGCCAGATAGCATAAAAATAATGAAAGAAAAACCTCAACGTAGCCTATAGCTATAAATTGCACGAGTCATACATTTCTGTATTTTTTATGTATTGTTTTCTCTTTATTCAACCCACCTGCCACCTACCCGCCCTTCATCCACACAATATTTAATGACTCTAAACCCACGTATCACTAATCTGCGCCGCGGGGAGACAAAGAAAAACAATGTCATACGACACCATTGTCTTCCTCCTCCCCACCTGGAATTACACACAGCTACGATACTGTTATTGACTTGCTATGCAGAAAGACTTGGTATGTACACAAACACACATTTTAAATATTTTTTTTAATCCACAAATCACATTACATCATAAAGGATTCAAACATTTCAAAGGCCGTTGATGCAAGGACACTTAAGGAAACAAAAAGCACCTTCTCCTCCACATAGCTACAGTGAGGGAAAAAAGTATTTGATCCCCTGCTGATTTTGTACGTTTGCCCACTGACAAAGAAATGATCAGTCTATATTTTTAATGGTAGGTTTATTTGAACAGTGAGAGACAGAATAACAAAACAAAAATCCAGAAAAACGCATGTCAAAAATGTTATAAATTGATTTGCATTTTAATGAGGGAAATAAGTATTTGACCCCCTCTCAATCAGAAAGATTTCTGGCTCGCAGGTGTCTTTTATACAGGTAACGAGCTGAGATTAGGAGCACACTCTTAAAGGGAGTGCTCCTAATCTCAGTTTGTTACCTGTATAAAAGACACCTGTCCACAGAAGCAATCAATCATTCAGATTCCAAACTCTCCACCATGGCCAAGACCAAAGAGCTCTCCAAGGATGTCAGGGACAAGATTGTAGGCCTACACAAGGCTGGAATGGGCTACAAGACCATCGCCAATCAGCTTGGTGAGAAGGTGACAACAGTTGGTGTGATTATTCGCAAATGGAAGAAACACAAAATAACTGTCAATCTCCCTCGGCCTGGGGCTCCATGCAAGATCTCACCTCGTGGAGTTGCAATGATCATGAGAACGGTGAGGAATCAGCCCAGAACTACACGGGATGATCTTGTCAATGATCTCAAGGCAGCTGGGACCATAGTCACCAAGAAAACAATTGGTAACACACTATGCCGTGAAGGACTGAAATCCTGCAGCGCCCGCAAGGTCCCCCTGCTCAAGAAAGCACATATACAGGGCCGTCTGAAGTTTGCCAATGAACATCTGAATGATTCAGAGGAGAACTTGGTGAAAGTGTTGTGGTCAGATGAGACCAAAATCGAGCTCTTTGGCATCTACTCAACTCGCCATGTTTGGAGGAGGAGGAATGCTGCCTATGACCCCAAGAACACCATCCCCACCGTCAAACATGGAGGTGGAAACATTATGCTTTGGGGGTGTTTTTCTGCAAAGGGGACAAGACAAATTCACCACATCAAAGGGACGATGGACGGGGCCTTGTAACGTCAAATCTTGGGTGAGAACCTCCTTCCCTCAGCCAGGGCATTGAAAATGGGTCATGGATGGGTATTCCAGCATGACAATGACCCAAAACACACGGCCAAGGCAACAAAGGAGTGGCTCAAGAAGAAGCACATTAAAGTCCTGGAGTGGCCTAGCCAGTCTCCAGACCTTAATCCCATAGAAAATCTGTGGAGGGAGCTGAAGGTTCGAGTTGCCAAACGTCAGCCTCGAAACCTTAATGACTTGGAGAAGATCTGCAAAGAGGAGTGGATCAAAATCCCTCCTGAGATGTGTGCAAACCTGGTGGCCAACTACAAGAAACATCTGACCTCTGTGATTGCCAACAAGGGTTTTGCCACCAAGTACTAAGTCATGTTTTGCAGAGGGGTCAAATACTTATTTCCATCAGTAAAATGCAATTCAATTTATAACATTTTTGACATGCGTTTTTTCTGGATTATTTGTTGTTATTCTGTCTCTCACTGTTCAAATAAACCTACCATAGAAATTATAGACTGATCATGTCTTTGTCAGTGGGCAAACGTACAAAATCAGCAGGGGATCAAATACTTTTTTCCCTCACTGTAGGCTCCCCCATAACGGCTGAAACACAGCAGTACCTTCTCCTCCACACAGCTCCCCCAAAACAGCTGAAACAGAGCAGTACCTTCTCCTCCACACAGCTAGGCTCCCCCATAACGGCTGAAACAGAGCAGTACCTTCTCCTCCACACGGCTAGGCTCCCCCATAATGGCTGAAACAGAGCAGTACCTTCTCTTCCACACAGCTCCCCCATAATGGCTGAAACAGAGCAGTACCTTCTCCTCCACACAGCTAGGCTCCCCCATAAAGACTGAAACAGAGCAGTACCTAGTCAGTTGTTTTGTACTACTCTTAGGCAGGCATGGAATCTGAAGGCCACGTACCGAAAGCCTAAGTGGTTCAGACTACCAAATATCAATGCTTCTGCATCACAGGCCGTCCAAGTGTGATATGAGGGGCTGCTATTTAAGGAGCTTTTCAGAAAAGTCCTGCTCCATGTAACAGTTCAGTGAGCAGCCCACTCATCACCTCCCTCTGGCGTCCCCCACAACAACAATCTCTGGCTTATTCGCCAGACAAGAAAACACATTATCATTAAGCTCAAACCAGGTTCCTCTGACAAGTGAATGTCTGTGTGTCTGTGCTGTTGGTGAGACCACCTGTCTCACCTCAGTAGCTACCAGGTTGATGTCTAGCAATAAAAGTATTTGTATGAACGGCAACCATTAACAACATGTGCAACAGACTCCATTACATTTAACTCAGGGTGTGAAATACAGAAGGGATCCTGGTTTGCAGGGTACCAGAGTGTTAGGTTGTATTTTGTTGGTAGAACTTGCAGCCTCGCCTTAACAGTAAAGGTGAGAATGTTCTCACCAATGGCAGCATTCTGGTACATGGAATGGGAGACAAAGTGGTCAGCACAGTCCACAGCAGCAAGTTTCTCCTGCAGCCTCAGGCCAGTCCAGTGCTGCCGTAGCTACATCCGTCTGATACCGAGGCGTGTTGTCCTCGATGTAGGATGAGATGTTCCATCATGGGTGACAGAAGCCTCCACAACAACACAGGAGTCTGCAACAACTGCATCAGAGGCAGTCACACACAAACGCTCACACACTCAGCTGGAAATGCTTGCCTGTGTGCGTTTTCCTAGCTGCGGGAGTCTGCCAGCTCCTCGGTAGAAACTGAGCCAGAACAACCAAGCCACACCTGCCAGATCCAATTGATCCAGTCTGAACTATCTCCTCCTAAACTGACACTGGAGATAGGAACAATTGAACCCCTTTGAGTATTTTAGCGCTGGCCCTGAAATAAATTCACCTCTCAGACATAAATGAACTGTGACTGAATAAATGAAAAAAAGACGTTGCTCAGAATCAATTTTTTTCTCTTTCTCTATCCCTCTATCCCTATTCCATTTTGAAGGCTGTTATTTCTCCCTTAACTCTCTTTCTTTCATCTCTCCTACTACAGAATCGTCATCGTCTGTGATCGTTTTTATGGATACCACGACAACGCGGACTACAACTCGACCGACGACGGTTTCCACAACGACCACGTCAACAACCAGTTCCACCACGACCACCAGGGCCTCTGCGACGACCCCCGTTGCCCAGCGACCACACACCACCTTGACTACCCTGCCGCCGCCATTGCCGCCAGCAGAGGGCAATATCCCAGAGGGCAACACAAGGTCGTCCCCGTCCTCCAAGCTCCCCAACATTGGCATTGAGTACTGTAACCCCATGATCATGTCAGACGTGTCCTGGCCCAAGACCAGACAGGGACTGGTGACCAGGCAACCATGCCCGACTGGAACAATAGGTAATGGGTTTGTTCTACTTAATACTGTGGTTAGTCTGCAGCGGGATGGCATTTATTGTCATGAATCTTGACCTGGAAGCAGCTCTGCAGAATGGTGACTACAGCCACAAAGTAATCAAATCTGATTTTAAACCTAACCTTAACCTTACCCACACTGCTAACCCTAATGCCTAACACTAACCTTAAGTTAAGACCAAAAAGTTCATTTTTGTTTTCATGAACTTTGACGATATAGCCAATTTTGACTTTGCAGCTTGCCCATCTAACGGAAATCGCTCAGTTCTGCCTCCAGGACAAGATTCATGACAGTAAACATCAACCTTCTAGCCTGCGTCTGGTAAAAGTACATAAACCACTATAGGCCTACACTATGGTCATGTACAGTTGGTAGTTGCCAAATATAGCAACTCACTGTCCGGGTTGAATTATCATGACCAGTGCGACAAACATGTCGGTTTAATGTGTGAGTTATGGCATCAAATAACAGCTTAAAGCACTATGTAGTACAGGCAATGTAGAGAATGTCTGAAGTATCACCAAAATAGATCAGTGATCCCTGCAGGAATCAAACCCACGACCTTGCTAGCGCCACGCTCTTACCAACTGAACCACTGTATGGAATATTGAACTATGATTGAATTATGCATAAGGATGCAAATGGCCATGAGCCATGAGTCTGGCCCTCAGAGACAAACCAGAATCCTCTGCAGGCTCCTGAATTGGCCCCTCAGGAATGGAGCTGATCAGAAAAGGAAGAGCTTTCCCCTTAAATTTGCTCTTTCTCACTGGGGGTGAATTTCCAAATTAAGTCATGCAGTTAAATCAATTAATGCTGAAACCTCTTCCCCCCTTCAGTTTTCCTACCTAAATTTGTCGTCAAACACATTCTGGTGTCACTTTTCTCAACTCTGTACGGCTACCAATGTTCAACTCATTAGGAAAGCATATTGAAGTATGATATTTGGCACGCCTGAATGTTGTCCTGAATGTTGTCCTGAATGTTATTTACAGGTTTGTTGTTATGTTTGTATGTATCCCCCCTCGCCTTATGCTTGACTCGCTGAGAGTAGAGAAGCTAAAGATGGTGGAAACCTCCCCTATGCTTCTTCATTCCCAGGAAACAATTCCAAGTCTAATTAATTAACACTAAAATGTGGTTGGGTGTGCTCTTTAACGAGGGCACTTGTTCGTAAGGCGCCACTTCACTTGTTTCTTCCTCTCCTCCTGTGCCAACTGGTATCAATTGTCACAGGCCTAAAGGAATGTATACCAACATATTAAGGTCCATAGAAGATCAAGCGCCTCTGATATTAAGGGAAATGGTTTTGAAGTCAATAGTAAGCATAGATCTACATGGAGAGAGTGATATCAAAGAGAGATGGAAGAAATACATGTGATTGTTGCCGTTAGAATCAGGATTAGAAGATTTGCGTTGGAACATGGCGCCCAACATGGGGTTGGTTAGGGTGTCAGCGGTTGTGTCCCAGTGCTGTTCAGGGCTCATATTCACAAAGTATCAAAGTTGAAGTGCTGATATAGGGTCAGTTTTGCTGTTTAGATCATAATGAATAAGATTTTATGGAAAGGACGGGGGCCTGATCCTAGATCAGCACTACTATTTAAAGATACTTTTTGATTACAAGCCCAGAAATATTGCAACCCGGTTTGGGGACTGTCTTGTCTCCCGCCTTCTTCTCCTCATTAACTGGCGACATCAGTCCCCGCGACGAGGCCTCTCGAACGCCTCCGGTGTACGGCAAGACAAGAGGGACACAAAACCACCGCCCCTCTGTGCGTCTCTCTTCAAAGCCGCCACACTTCCGACGGTCGAAGTAGAGGACGGCTTTGAGTTTCCTTACAGGCTGTCTTTGAAAGTTCCTTGAATCCCTACCGTATCTCTCTTTCTCTCTCTCTCTCTCTCTCTCTCTCTCTCTCTCTCTCTCTCTCTCTCTCTTTCTCTCTCTTTCTCTCTCTTTCTCTCGCTCTCTCTCTCTCTCTCTCTCTTTCTCTCTATTTCTCTCTCTTTCTCTCTCTTTCTCTCTCTCTCTCTCTCTCTCTCTCTCTCTCTCTCTCTCTCTCTCTCTCTCTCTCTCTCGCAGTCTCACTCATGCTATCATTCTCTCCCCATCTTTATCTCTTGCTCCTCTCTGTCAGGTTGAGGCCTATCTGATAAACCCATCAAACGTTAGGAAGTCCAAGGAGGACTGGGAAGGGAATTATGTGTCAGTCAAAGTTGATATCAGTTAATGTTAGCTGTCTGTCTCCCCCTCCCTCTCTCTATATCCCATAGACATGTACCAATCGGAGACTAGTGTTTTTCTTCCCCAGTCATGGAGTTGATAGTTTATAAAAATACACAATTGCAGTTTATACACAGATTGAATATAAACACTTTCAATGGCATAGCCCACATTATGAACTTGTCCTGTTTCCCTCTATCTGTATCCCTTTAAAATGCGATGCGTCCCAAATTCCACCCTATTCCCTTTTCAGTGCACTACTTTTGACCAGAGCCCTTAGGGGAGGGTGAGTTTATATAGACGCAATTACAGTTTATACGCAGAGTTAGTAAAAGCACTGATAGGGGCGTAGTCCCATTTTTAACTGACCCTTTTTCAGAAGCCCTTTGTGACCCAAAAGCCACACATGCACACACACACACACACACACAGACACACGTCGCTCCACATCCTCATCAGTACCAGTCGTCTCCCTCAGGCAGCATTAATTGACCTTTCGTAACGAACTCCAGGATTTCCAACTTAATTGGAACACAGTTTGGTGTATTTTTGCCAGGAGTTCAACTGTCGCACCCGTTTAACAAATGCAGAGGTGCTCCGACTCTTAATTACTAGATTCACACACTATCCAATATACCTGACTTCATTTAACATGTGGAGATGAAACCAGTCGATTACATTCATTTGTCATATCCCCAAATATATTTATTTTACCATTAAGTGGAATTGGTTTTAAGGACATGGTGGTTTGATTGGGAAATTTCTATTTTGGGGGCAAAGTCGTGACATGCACGTTCATACAGACAAACACCAACAGATTGTATGAGGATGAACAATGAAGATGCAAACAAACAAAGCTGTTGTGAGAATACAGTTGTTTCGAAGCACGCGTCTTGCAATGGGATAGTTTTTTACCCTGGGGGATTGTTGGATAAAAGTATGGTCTTCAGAGTGGTGTTGATCCCCAATACTGCTCCCAACTCTCCCCTTCCAGACATACGTTCAGGGGACTATCGTTTGTTTTCTTACCAACATGGTAATTGTCGCTGGTAGCATTGCATTGATCTCCAGGGATAGCTTTGAGATATGAATCCCAGTGTTTTGCTCTATTGCCTCTAACTCTGAGTATTGTTTTCTTCCACAGGCGTGGCCATGTATCTGTGTATGGGGCCCGAAGGATACTGGGACCCCCAAGGGCCCAACCTCAGCAACTGTACGTCCCCGTGGGTCAATGTCATCACCCAGAAGGTAAGGGGCCCCCAAGAGGACCAACTCACGGACACACACTTCATGCTTGGCAATTCACACTTGTTCACTTGGCAACAATGGAAACCTCTTCGACTAAGGGGATACTATGCCCATCCTTCCATCCTCTAGGCTAGGGCCACTGTGTTCCACAGGTTTTCTTTGTCCCTGCTGAGAAGAACTTAGTCAATTAATGTCCACTCACTACAGACCCAAGGACCACAGTTGAAAGCAGCCATCTTAGAACACTTTCCTACCTACTGCATTGAGTTCACAATGTTGGCCAATACACCCACTACACAATTATGGCCCCCCATTCTGCCATTTTCTTTAGGCCCAGAGGCGTCAATCTCATTCCCCCAGAATGAGAATTACTCGAAGAGCTCCACGCATTCTGTGTTTAAATCTATAATGGAGTGGCAGACACAGAAGAGATGGTTATTGGGGCTACAGCAGTAGCACTAGTAGTACTAGTAGCATCACTATCCCTGTTTATGAAATGCATCGGATCTCAAAAACTCCCAGGAGCCCAAGGCATGCCGGCAATAACACTTATAATCCACTCCAGAGCGGCAAATTGCAGCCCCTTAACCAACAGAGCTTTGTGGATATGGATCCACAAGTGGCTAAAAAAGTGAGAGCAAGAGGGAGGTAAAGAGAGAGAGAGAGATAGAGGGGTAGAGAGATAATGCTAGAGAGAGGGAGGTAGGGAGAGAGAGAGAGAGAGAGAGAAGTATCAGGTGCATTTTTTGCAATGTGCGGTAAAAGTCTACCGTGGGCTGATGTTTTGGGTATTAACTACAGCTCAGTGGCATTCTGTTGAAATCGATATGGAGATGATTCCACTCTTCTGTACTATCCTTTACCATAATGTCGCTCTCTGTTTCCTGACTCACATTCTTAGTCTATTATAGTGTACATCCTAACTACAGTATCTCACATGCAAAGCAGCACAAAACTTGACACCTATACACCTTTCCCATATACACATACTTAGTGGGAGTGACTATCGGAATATGGATACATTTTTAACAAAAGTGTTATTAATCTTTATTACGCAAATTAGGCATGAGCGATGTGCCTGTCATCCCTCGTTGTCGCTGTGGCGACAGGGAATTTAAATGAAGATCAACCTGTCAGGCGTCCCAGAATTCCGTCTGGCGCATATTTTCACAGCACTGTCCCTGGTTCTTCTCATTAACAGGAAGACGCTGAGAGATGAACTCCGTGAGATAGGGAGTGGCTGGTAGAGGCTGAGAGAGAGCAATGACAGACCTCACTTTTTCTTACTGTGGCCATAGCTCTTCTTATTAAGAGAAATAGAGAAACCGAGAGGGAGAGAAGAAGAGACGTGGGAGAGAAGAAGAGATGTGGGAGAGAGGGAGAGAAGAAGAGACGTGGGAGAGAGGGAGAGAAGAAGAGATGTGGGAGAGAGGGAGAGAAGAAGAGATATGGGCGAGAGGGAGAGAAGAAGAAGAGAGAGAGCTTCTCTACTCTCCACACACTGTCCACACAGGATCAGGGTTCTCAAAGAAAGGCAAATTAAGCCGGTGTAATTGGATCTGCTAATAAACACAGAGGCAATGATTGCAAGTGATGGCCAAGTAAATCATGTGAGACCCTTTTCTGCGGACACTGCGTTCTCCCCCTAATGCTTCTATTAATTAATTTTATAGTACACTACTTTTAACCAGAGCCCTACGAGACCTGTTCAAAAGTTGCACTACAGTGGGGAAAAAAATTATTTAGTCAGCCACAAATTGTGCAAGTTCTCCCACTTAAAAAGATGAGAGAGGCCTGTAATTTTCATCATAGGTACACGTCAACTATGACAGACAAAATGAGGAAAAAAAATCAAGAAAATCACATTGTAGGATTTTTTATTAATTTATTTGCAAATTATGGTGGAAAATAAGTATTTGGTCAATAACAAAAGTTTCTCAATACTTTGTTATATACCCTTTGTTGGCAATGACACAGGTCAAACGTTTTCTGTAAGTCTTCACAAGGTTTTCACACACTGTTGCTGGTATTTTGGCCCATTCCTCCATGCAGATCTCCTCTAGAGCAGTGATGTTTTGGGGCTGTCGCTGGGCAACACAGACTTTCAACTCCCTCCAAAGATTTTCTATGGGGTTGAGATCTGGAGACTGGCTAGGCCACTCCAGGACCTTGAAATGCTTCTTACGAAGCCACTCCTTCGTTGCCCGGGCGGTGTGTTTGGGATCATTGTCATGCTGAAAGACCCAGCCACGTTTCATCTTCAATGCCCTTGCTGATTGAAGGAGGTTTTCACTCATAATCTCACGATACATGGCCCCATTCATTCTTTCCTTTACACAGATCAGTCGTCCTGGTCCCTTTGCAGAAAAACAGCCCCAAAGCATGATGTTTCCACCCCCATGCTTCACAGTAGGTATGGTGTTCTTTGGATGCAACTCAGCATTCTTTGTCCTCCAAACACGACGAGTTGAGTTTTTACCAAAAGTTCTATTTTGGTTTCATCTGACCATATGACATTCTCCCAATCCTCTTCTGGATCATCCAAATGCACTCTAGCAAACTTCAGACGGGCCTGGACATGTACTGGCTTAAGCAGGGGGGACACGTCTTGCACTGCAGGATTTGAGTCCCTGGCGGCGTAGTGTGTTACTGATGGTAGGCTTTGTTACTTTGGTCCCAGCTCTCTGCAGGTCATTCACTAGGTCCCCCCGTGTGGTTCTGGGATTTTTGCTCACCGTTCTTGTGATCATTTTGACCCCACGGGGTGAGATCTTGCGTGGAGCCCCAAATCGAGGGAGATTATCAGTGGTCTTGTATGTCTTCCATTTCCTAATAATTGCTCCCACAGTTGATTTCTTCAAACCAAGCTGCTTACCTATTGCAGATTCAGTCTTCCCAGCCTGGTGCAGGTCTACAATTTTGTTTCTGCTGTCCTTTGACAGCTCTTTGGTCTTGGCCATAGTGGAGTTTGGAGTGTGACTGTTTGAGGTTGTGGACAGGTGTCTTTTATACTGATAACAAGTTCAAACAGGTGCCATTAATACAGGTAACGAGTGGAGGACAGAGGAGCCTTAAAGAAGAAGTTACAGGTCTGTGAGAGCCAGAAATCTTGCTTGTTTGTAGGTGACCAAATAGTTATTTTCCACCATAATTTGCAAATAAATTCATTAAAAATCCTACAATGTGATTTTCTGGAGAGAAAAAATCTCAATTTGTCTGTCATAGTTGACGTGTACCTATGATGAAAATTACAGGCCTCTCTCATCTTTTTAAGTGGGAGAACTTGCACAATTGGTGGCTGACTAAATACTTTTCCCCCCCCACTGTATATAGGGAATAGGGTGCCATTTGGGACAAAGTCCCAGACTGACTCCTACAGTGCATTCGGAATGTATTCAGACACCTTGACTTTTTCCACATTTTGTTACAGCCTTATTCTAAAAGTAATTAAATTGTTGTTTACCCTCATCAATATACACACAATATCCCATAATAACAAAGCAAAAACTGTTTTTTAGAAATTTTAGCAAATGTATAAATTTAAAAAATATATATATATATCACATTTACATAAATATTCAGACCATTTACTCAGTACTTTGTTGAAGCACCTTTGGCAGCGATTACAGCCTTGAGTCTTCTTGGGTATGATGCTACAAGCTTGGCACACCTGTATTTGGGGAGTTTCTCCCATTCTTCTCTGCAGATCCTCTCAAGCTCTGTCAGGTTGGATGGGGAGCGTCCCTGCACAGTTATTTTCAGGTCTCTTTAGAGATGTTCGATCGGGTTCAAGTCCGGGCTCTGGCTGGGCCACTGAAGGACATTCAGAGACTTGTCCCGAAGCCACTCATGCGTTATCTTGGCTGTGTGCTTAGAGTTGTTGCCCTGTTGGAAGGTGAACCTTCGCCCCAGTCTGAGATCCTGAGCGCTCTGGAGCAGGTTTTCATCAAGGATATCTCTGTACTTTGCTCCGTTAATCTTTCCCTTGATCCTGACTAGTCTCCCAGTCCCTGCCGCTGAAAAACATCCCCACAGCATGACGCTGCCACCACCATGCTTCACCCTAGGGATGGTGCCAAGTTTGCTTCATACGTGACACTTGGCATTCAGGCCAACAAGTTCAATCTTGGTTTCATCAGACCAGAGAATCTTGTTTCTCATGGTCTGAGAGTCTTCAGGTGCCTTTTGGCAAACTCCAAGCGGGCTGTCATGTGCTTTTTACTGAGGAGTGGCTTCCGTCTGGCCACTCTAACATAAATGCCTGATTGGTGGAGTGCTGCAGAGATGGTTGTCCTTCTGGAAGGTTCTCCCATCTCCACAGAGGAACTCTGGAGCTCTGTAAGAGTGACCATCGGGTTCTTGTTCACCTCTCTGACCAAGGCACTTCTCCCCCGATTGTTCAGTTTGGCCGGGCGGCCAGCTCTAGAAAGAGTCTTGGTAGTTCCAAACTTCTTCCATTTAAGAATGATGGAGGCCACTGTGTTATTGGGGGCCTTCAATGCTGCAGACAGTTTTTGGTACCCTTCCTCAGATCTGTGCCTTTACACAATCCTGTCTCGGAGCTCTATGGACAATTCCTTTGACCTCATGGCTTGGTTGTTGCTCTGACATGCACTGTCAACTGTGGGACCTTATGTAGACAGATGTGTGCCTTTCCAAATCATGTCCAATCAATTGAATTTACCACAGGTGGACTCCAATCAAGTTGAAGAAACATCTCAAGGATGATCAATGGAAAGAGGATGCACCTGAGCTCAATTTACAGTCTCATAGCAAAGGGTCTGAATACTTATGTAAATAAGGTATTTCCGTTTTTTATTTATTTTATACATTTGCAAACATTTCTACAAACCTGTTTTCGCTTTGTTATTACATTTACATTTACGTCATTTAGCAGACGCTCTTATCCAGAGCGACTTGCAAATTGGTGCATTCACCTTATAGCCAGTGGGATTACCACTTTACAATATGTTTTTTTTGTTTTTTTTTGTGGGGTAAGGGGCGGTAGAAGGATTACTTTATCCTATCCCAGGTATTCCTTAAAGAGGTGGGGTTTCAAGTGTCTCCGGAAGGTGGTGAGTGACTCCGCTGTCCTGGCGTTGTGAGGGAGCTTGTTCCACCATTGGGGTGTCAGAGCAGCGAACAGTTTTGACTGGGCTGAGCGGGAACTGTGCTTCCGCAGAGGTAGGGGGGCCAGCAGGCCAGAGGTGGATGAACGCAATGCCCTCGTTTGGGTGTAGGGACTGGTCAGAGCCTGAAGGTACGGAGGTGCCGTTCCCCTCACAGCTCCGTAGGCAAGCACCATGGTCTTGTAACAGATGCGAGCTTCAACTGGAAGCCAGTGGAGTGTGCAGAGGAGTGGGGTGATGTGAGAGAACTTGGGAAGGTTGAACACCAGACGGGCTGCAGCATTCTGGATGAGTTGTAGGGGTTTAATGGCACAGGCAGGGAGCCCAGCCAACAGCGAGTTGCAGTAATCCAGACGGGATTTGACAAGTGCCTGGATTAGGACCTGTGCCGCTTCCTGTGTAAGGCAGGGTCGTACTCTCCGAATGTTGTAGAACATGAACCTACAGGATCGGGTCACCGCCTTGATGTTAGCGGAGAATGACAGGGTGTTGTCCAGGGTCACGCCAAGGCTCTTCGCACTCTGGGAGGAGGACACAACGGAGTTGTCAACCGTGATGGCGAGATCATGGAACGGGCAGTCCTTCCCTGGGAGGAAGAGCAGCTCCGTCTCGCCAAGGTTCAGCTTGAGGTGGTGATCCGTCATCCACACTGATATGTCTGCCAGACATGCAGAGATGCGATTCGCCACCTGGTTATCAGAAGGGGGAAAGGAGAAGATTAGTTGTGTGTTGTCTGCGTAGCAATGATAGGAGAGGCCATGTGAGGATATGACAGAGCCAAGTGACTTGGTGTATAGCGAGAATAGGAGAGGGCCTAGAACTGAGCCCTGGGGGACACCAGTGGTGAGAGCACGTGGTGTGGAGACAGATTCTCGCTACGCCACTTTCTAGGAGCGACCGGTCAGGTAGGACGCAATCCAAGAGTGAGCCGCGCCGGAGATGCCCAACTCGGAGAGGGTGGAGAGGAGGATCTGATGGTTCACAGTATCAAAGGCAGCAGATAGGTCTAGAAGGATGAGAGCAGAGGAGAGAGAGTTAGCTTTAGCAGTGCGGAGAGCCTCCGTGACACAGAGAAGAGCAGTCTCAGTTGAATGACCAGTCTTGAAACCTGACTGGTTTGGATCAAGAAGGTCATTCTGAGAGAGATAGCAAGAGAGTTGGCTAAAGACGGCACGCTCAAGAGTTTTGGAGAGAAAATAAAGAAGGGATACTGGTCTGTAGTTGTTGACATCAGTGGGATCGAGTGTTGGTTTTTTGAGAAGGGGTGCAACTCTTGCCATCTTGAAGACGGAAGGGACATAGCCAGCGGTCAAGGATGAGTTGATGAGCGAGGTGAGGTAAGGGAGAAGGTCACCGGAGATGGTCTGGAGAAGAGAGGAGGGGATAGGGTCAAGCGGGCAGGTTGTTGGGCGGCCGGCCGTCACAAGTCGCAAGATTTCATTCATTATTATGGGGTATTGTGTGTAGATTGATGAGGACATTTTTTTATTTAATCAGTTTTAGAATAAGGCTGTAACATAACCAAATGTGGAAAAGCCTTGGGGTCTGAATACTGACCTGATTAAATGTTGTTTCTGAACAGTAGCCCAATCTTCTGCATGTGAAAACATTACCCATTTGAATAGAACAGTTGTTATTGAATTAAATGTCTGTGTTGTAGATGAAAGATATTTCGTAATCCAATTCAAGATAAATTAAAAGCACAGAAACACATTGCACTATGAAATGAGACTCCTCTAGACATCATTAGGCCTCTCTGCTTGGCAGATTTATATGTTGTAATTTAAAAACCAAGAAACCCGATGACTACAAAGTGGTTGGTAGTTTGTGGGCAAATGGAGACTCCTCATTAGCAAATTATCAGATTCATCCAGAGAGAGAGAGAGAGAGAGAGAGAGAGAGAGAGAGAGAGAGAGAGAGAGAGAGAGAGAGAGAGAGAGAGAGAGAGAGAGAGAGAGAGAGAGAGAGAGAGAGAGAGAGAGAGAGAGAGAGAGAGAGAGAGAGAGAGAGAGAGAGAGAGAGAGAGAGAGAGAGAGAGAGAGAGAGAGAGAGAGAGAGAGATTCCACCTAGTGAGGCAAGGTGGAGCTATTATCAGATTGATTACACATGTCAAATGGTAATCAGGATAGATGGAAAGCAAGGAAAAAATATATATATATTTCATACCTGAAGTGAAATTTGAGACTGGAATGGATTTTAAGTAGCGTAAAAGAGAGTTTACACTGGTCATTCAGTAACATTGAATGAAATATTGAATCCTCATATTATTGATTTGAACCGATCATATTATACACCTGCCTATTTTTTCCCCTCGAGGACCCCATTATTAGCTAAATAGTGCAAAACCCCCAATTTAGACCAGCCAACTGGGTTCATGTTTGGCCAGCCCATCTGGCATTTGCCCGAGCTGCCCTATGGCCAGTCCATTTGTACTATAGCTACATAGCATGATGGTCAGTGGTTAATTTCATACTGTGTATGCGTCAATGTGAATGTGTGTGTGCTATCAAGCGTGGTTCATTTGTGTGTATGTTGTTGTTTTTCCAGCTCAAAGCCGGAGAGACTGCAGCCATCATTGCCAGGGAGCTGTCGGAGCAAACCAAGAGTAACCTTCAAGCAGGGGACATCACCTACACAGTCAAGGCCATGGGTCAGCTTGTGGACCTACTTGACGTGCAGCTGAGGAACCTTACCCCTGGAGGCAAAGATAGCGCAGCCCGCAGCCTCAACAAGGTAGGTTTCTACCTCAGTCTGGGAAAAACAATGGCTGTGTCATAATACTCACAACTAATTTCCTTTCCTCGTCTCCTTCCCTTCGGGACTAGTTGATTTGACAGATTGTGACAGGCAAGAGCAACATAACCAGTAGGGTTTCCAACCTTTCGCCTCACCTATCCAGATTGTTCAGATCAGTGGTCCACCAAGGACACAGGATGAAGAAAGGAGGATATATATGAGAATTGATTCATAGGCGAAGAAAGAACTGACTTTATTCACCTTTCTTTGTTTTCTTCATTCTCTGAAACTTTATTTTTCACCGGTGGGGGCCAGACAAGGATTTCAAGCCAGTCGAACCTGAACAGTAGGCATTGTTTTAATGATCTGTACTCCGGCCACAGCACTGTCATACCAAATGATCTCCTGCATTATTTCTCGCATCTAGCGATCTGCTGCCGTTCAAGAAAAAGATCTACAAGCAGCCAAACGCAGGGGGATATCTCGAAGCCTCACTTCATAGGCTGTACTGCTTTATATTATCAAAAGTTGGTTGGGGTTGTAGCTAATTATACCAGCAAACGCGTGGGTAGGATTATTCCAAAGTAGGTAGACTTTTTAAGAGGTCATACGGATATTCCAGGCACGTCTGAAGAGGTGCTCATGCTCATTTCATTCTAATGACAAGGAAATGTATTAAACATTGCTGTTTTCTAAACCCAAGAGTGCAGGAGGTTTTTGTAGCCCCAACCTAATGCAATTATTCCCAAATTCACAGTTGGGTACACATAGGGGCACTCAGGCAATGTGACGCAACCAACGGAAAAGCAAACATCAGTGAAATTCTAAATGTCAGCCGTTAATTTGTTTGAGCGGCTTCACTTGTAGTGGAACAATAACACCTGTTTCCCAATAGCTTTTTTTCACTGACTTTATTTAATTGCCGCATGCAGCCAGATGCCTCCATTGAGATTTAAGTGTCGTTCCCTCCATTGGAGAGCGAGGCGATGGTGATCGCCAACGGGCTGAAGAGAAACCTGACGGCTTGCACTTCTGATCTATTCATCTATGGCTTTTACGAGGTAGCCATCTTGAAAATAAAATGTGAAGAAAAGTTACAATTCAAACAACGTTTTATGGGAGAGGATCCTTGATTTTTATTGTTATAATCTTGTCGTAAAACTGAAGCCAATGTACTATGAATATACAGTATGTAAAAATAAACATTAGCCTAGACTAGAGGGGCCGCAGTTAGCCTAGTGGTTAAGACCGTTAGGCAGGTAACTGAAAGGTTGCTGGTTTGAATCCCAGAGTTGACTAGGTAAAGAAATTTTTTTGATGTGCCCTTGAGCAAGGCACTTAACCCTATTTGCTTCTGTAAGTCGCTCTGGATAAGAGCGGCTGTTAAATGACTAAAAATGTGAATGTAAAAAATGAATTTACATCTTCTCTTATGATGATGCCAAAAAAGATAATGTCTAGAATAAGGAAAGCTACTACTGCGAGAATAGTATTTTTCCCATTTGATCATTATCTCTTAGATAAATACACTAACTACCTAGTACACCAAGGACCTATGACAAAGCTCCCCTAGCGCTCTCTCTATACTATTCAAGGTTGTCCTCGCCGCTCTGTCCTCCATCCTTTCCCCTTTAATCCCGGCTGGCATAGCAGCCAGTAGCGCTGGTGCTCCACCTCTCTCTCCCCCTCGCACGTGTGTTTACCTCTGAGTTCAATCATTTTGACACAATCTGCTAAAAGCTAACGGATTTAAAGATCCCTTTGATAGTGAGCACAATGCTTCTCCGCCGGCAGACAAAGAGCCGATTGAGTTGGCAAACACCAAGATCCGTGCCACATTCATGATCAAAGTGTCATGCGAAAGGCGCTAACGGGACCATTTCCAGGAAAATGGGCTGACTGATTGGAAGGAGCGAGAGCCTTCCTTCATGACGAAGATGCCACCCATCGCAGACAATCAGGAGCGCATCAGCATTCCCTCTATGCTACGCACTACAGCTAGGCTAGGCTAACAGAGTAGGCCTCTGTTTATTTAGTCTGTTCCCAGCCCAATGCTACGTGCTAGTCTAGGCTAACAGAATAGGCCTCAGTTTATATCTAGTCTGCTCATAGTCCAGGCAACTAGCGAACTTCCTTAATTTCAAATTACATCATTTAGATTGGGAACAGGTATGCAGTTATGTAGCCTAGCTAGCTGTCAGTCCTCCAGTGCTACTTCGAAATCTCTACCTACTGAATTAAACTGCTAACATCAGTCCCAGGTATGCTAAACTCATTCAGGTTAAGCTTTACTCCTGCTGTGACAAGGTTTCCAGGTTAAATAGTTATTCTTTAGTTCCTTTTTCTCCACTTACCCACAGGTACAAGTGCTAACCTTGAAACTCCAACTTGAAAGCTGAACAATGTCTCAGCTCCAATCCCCACTTGGGCTGTGTGGCTTGTTTCCGCTCTAATTGACTACGATTCTTTGTGATGTTTTCTATGAGAGGGAATAATGAATGTACATGCCGTTTTTCACACAGTTTATGTAAAATGAGAAAGTCTTAATTAGCCAAAGTCGAGAGGTGACATTTTGTTATATATTTATTTTTTCTCTTTTCACACTTTCTTTCATACTAACTTGTATGTCATGTGAACCCTTTGCTAACTGTTACATTTTCTGGTGGTTTACAGCTGCAGAAAAGAGAGCGCTCTTGCCGGTTTTACGTGCAGGTATTTTGACTCTAATCTTTCACCCAGCTTCCTACCCTTCCCATCCACCATTGTGCTGTGTTTTGGTGTAACCATGATTGTGACTTGTTGCCCCACCATAATGTCATGCTTTGTGCTAATGATATTCCTGGCTGTGAAGGCATTTGTTGCTCAATGTTGGGCCTGCCAAGTAAACTTTGACTTTGTAAAATTGTATCTGAAAACTTGGATCTTAACATACCACTTAGGTATGTATCAGTGTGGATGCAACTATTGCTAGTTGCCATTTTTTTATCCAAATGTTTGCTCATCTCACTTTGTCTTAACCACATCCGAATGTCCTAATTCTACCGCCAACCACCACCCGTGCAACCAATTCACATACTCACTGTTTCCCTGCATGCTTTGCCTGTTAATGCTGTTTTCATGCCTCTGTGTTTGTGTTGTGATGGTTTTTGATGGTAAAACAACACTCCAAAGAAGAAACTATATAAATATTGTATGTAATGCGTACTATGTGATAAGAACATTGGTTGATCATGGATTTCACTTCAACATTGGTCATGGTTGGATAGGTTATGGCCTGGATATAAATGTCAAACAAGATATCAGGTTTTTTGCTTGAAGGAAATGTCAAGCATGGTTTCCCTGCTCGAGACGTCTATACAACACATTGAAGTTATTTTCTTAGAGGAAATAAAGATAACCATATATAATCATTTTTGTCATCTATAGAAATATACTTGCTCACAACACCACATTATAGCATATACTCACAGCTCTCACCTTGTTATTACATTGTTAAAACCGTCAGTGGTTATGCACTTGCTCAAAGTGCATAACCACTGTCATTTCACTCTTAAGATTTTCCATAGGAGAAGCACAGACAATAGCGTGACAATGCCCCAAAGTTTTTTCCCCCAGACATTTAAATCTGACTTCCACCTTTTGTGTAATAAGTAGATACGGTTAAGAGACAAAAGTGACCTCAATAAACCAAAGCAAGTCAAAACCCACCATCCACCAGAACTCCCCTGACAGGCAAGACTCATAGGGGGGTGTTATGACTCGTCCTGATGCATTAAGCACGTGTGTCCCAATTTGTAGGACCTCTGCAGCTATTTCTTGAGCTCCAGTGTGGATTTGATATCCCGGCTTGTCAGTAAAATGTCATCAAAATCTGTTCTGCCTTGAGAAGAGCTGCCGGATGAATTTACATGCATGTATGCTTCCCACCGCAGATGGTTCCTATAGCTTACAGATGCTGTCCTATATGGTCTGTGGTAGTATCAAATCTGTCAGGCGACATGAATTTGATTGTTTCAAATCCTTCGCGGTGTGTCTGAACTCACTTCAATAAGTATGGGTTGTTTGGTTGTGCATTTTCCGGTGGATAAAAGGTGTGTGTGATGTGTGCGCGTGCATGACACAGAGCGTATGGAGTATGTATAAGTGTGTGCAGCATTTGTAGATCAGTTGGCGTTTGCTTATTTTACATTTCAGTCATTTAGCAAACGCTCTTATCCAGAGCGACTTACAGTAGTGAGTACATACATTTTCTCACTGGGCCCCCATGGGAATCGAACTCACAACTCTGCCGTTGCAAGTGCCATGCTTTACCAACTGAGCCACACGTTTCCCACCACACGGCACCCTTATTGTTTTACACGCACTGACTAAGAAATCAATTAATTATCGATGACTGTGGGTTTGTGTGTGTATGCACACTGTGCACACATGTTTATGTGCACACAAGTGTCTACATGTTTGTGTGTGTGTGCATTTACATGTGTGTGTGTATATATATGCACAACTGTTGAACTGTGCACTGGCGTCGACTCGATACCTTCCCTGAGCCTGACAGTGTCAAACAAAAGGGGAAGGAATCTCGTTCGACAAACCAGAATAATGGAACAACATCTGCTGGTCTTCTGTAAACGCAGACATCGATTGCGCTGTGTCATGTCTTTGAGGGACTTTCATTGATTAGGGAAATTGAGTAGTGTTTTCTCAAACCAGGCCCCTGGTGGTTCACTTAAGTGGGATTAGTGGAGGCATACAAAACAAACCAAGGCAGATGCCTCTCTCTGCAGCACCTGCTTGCACAGACAGAGACGCACTTGAATGCATGCACACAAATAGACTGACACACACACACCCTCTGTTTTGGAACCAGGCTGAGCACACCATGCACAATCATCGTTGGCAATGAGGTAGAGGCATTATGTTAAATACTTAGCCAGACTTCTCAGGGTGAAAAATAACTCAAAACATCTAAAAGTTTATAGCAGTGTGAGGATGGGCTTGGGTGAATTGTCTGCCAGTGCACATCGGAGGGCTTGGATGTTATTAAGATTGGTGATCAGGTATGCAACCCCAACTGCTCGTTAGCCCCCTAATTGCTGGTTAGGAGGATGGAGCAGTTGTTTGCTCTCTAATGGAGATGAGAGGAGCCCGGTTCACCACCTTGATTTAGGGAATCCATCTTGTTTTATGTGGGGCGCTTTACAACGCCATTTGCATGCCACCGGGTCAACCCGAGACCATTATGGAATAACATCTTAGAAGGAGATTTGAGGTGATCAGTAATAGGCCAATATTTATAGATAATTCAACATGTCATGTTCTAGGGACACCTTAGTTGAAAATATTGGGTCCCACTTTAAGCTAAACATATATTTTAAAGCTTAATGAAGCCTACATAAACCCTTCATAAGGTCTATGTGGCTGCGTCAGGAATCATATGAGTATTCAGTGACTTCCTCGTTAGTTGTTAGTGAGCAATTGCCCTATACATTGCCTTCGGGAAGTATTCAGACCCCTTGACTTTTTCCACATTTTGTTACGTTGCAGCCTTATTCTAAAATGGATTAAATAAATAAAAATGTGCAGCAATCTACACACAATACCCCATAATGACAAAGCGAAAATAGGTCTTTAGAAATGTTTGCAAATGTATTACAAATAAAAAACAGAAATACCTTATTATTTAAGTTTTCAGACCCTTTGCTATGAGACACGAAATTGTAGCTCAGGTGCATCATGTTTACATTGATCATCCTTAAGATGTTTCTACAACTTGATTGGAGTCCACCTGTGGTAAATTCAATTGATTGGTCATGATTTGCAAAGGCACACACCTGTCTATATAAGGTCCCACAGTTGACAGTGCATGTCAGAGCAAAAACCAAGCCATGGTATGACTTTCCTAGCTCCACTAACTGACTTGAGTATTAAAAAAGGGAATTGTATCTCCTGGTGCAAGTGAAGGTCCTAAACCAATACATTCCGGGATATGGAGAGGATATTAGGTACTGACCCCTTGTTCAACGCAACTCCCTCTCCCATTCTTCCTCGTATATGGGGGTAACTAGTGAACGTGTCACAGTAGAAGGCGACCTCAGAAAGGCCGGAATGGAAGGGGGCAACCTTGTCCAAGAGCGTAATGAGATTATAACATTTTAATGCCGGCCAATTTGTTAAAAGATGAGGTTTGTTAAAATGACCACATACTCATAAAGACAGTTCCCCCTCTAGCCAACCCCCAACCACCATTCTGTCCTGCGGTTTACTGTCTACTGACTCCACCCTCACTATGTTATATGGACCGTGTCTGTTCACGGTCAGAGTCCAACAGCAGTAAAATGAGGTCATTCAACGAAAAAGTACCTCCGTCTCAGAACCGTAAATTCTTAATTAATTACCAATAGACCCTGGAACTTCTCATGAAGTGTCTTCCTGCTGAGTTCATTTCTAGGAATTTGCATGGTGAATAGACTTGATTTGGGGTAGTAGTTGACTGTGACGAGGTGCTGTTTACTCATTATTTAACAAGGGACAGTACAACAATGTTCATATTGACACTCACCTTTGGATTACCTTTCTTGAGTGTGTTTGCTTATTTTTGTGTTGTATGCGCTTACTGTGTTTGAATGCCCCACACAAATTAAAATTGGATCATGTAACGCAACTGTGGAAATACATGGAGCTTTTAATGTCTCACTGTCAACTGTATTGATAAATAGGAAGCATTGCAGTGTCTTGTTGAGATTGGTCATGCATACTGGCAGTCACATATTGAGGACCATTGAGCGAGCAGGGGTGGAGAGAAGAGAGAGAGAGAGAGAGAGAGAGAGAGAGAGAGAGAGAGAGAGAGAGAGAGAGAGAGAGAGAGAGAGAGAGAGAGAGAGAGAGAGAGAGAGAGAGAGAGAGAGAGAGAGAGAGAGAGAGAGAAGAGAGAGAGAGAGAGAGAGAGAGAGAGAGAGAGAGAGAGAGAGAGAGAGAGAGAGAGAGAGAGAGAGAGAGAGAGAGAGAGAGAGAGAGAGAGAGAGAGAGAGAGAGAGAGAGAGAGAGAGAGAGAGAGAGAGAGAGAGAGAGAGAGAGAGAGAGAGAGAGAGAGAGAGAGAGAGAGAGAGAGAGAGAGAGAGAGAGAGAGAGAGAGAGAGAGAGAGAGAGAGAGAGAGAGAGAGAGAGAGAGAGAGAGAGAGAGAGAGAGAGAGAGAGAGAGAGGTGAAAAGACCCACCGGTGTGAAGGAGCAAATGAAGGACAAAAGTCAGAATGACAGCAACCTCTCCTATTTTACAACCGAACATGTTACAGTGGATGAAAGGGAGAGTGAGAGAAACGAGCGAGTGTAATAAGGAAGTGGGAAGTGAGTCTGACTCGCCCTCCATCCCTCTTCCGTTCCGCTAAGCCGTTGACGGGAGTTCAGGCTCAGCCAGAATTAATTTCCCGGACCTGGAGTTCATTTCAGCATACACACACCACACGGGCTGACTTGGACCAGTTCCAGGCCCCATGCTAATATCCCACCCCTTCCTTCCCCTTCATTGGTATAGAGCAATCAGAGCGTGCAACAGAACAGTGTACTGTCTACACTCGGTTTGTTGTTTTTATGAAATAGTTTTCATTAAATAGTTTTTAATCATAGCTAAAGTTTGTATTGCTATGGATTCTGCGACGCAGTCAGCCTTTACAGCTGGGACCGCAAGTTTGTGTACCGGATTCCTGTTAAGTAGCAGTTAGCTGCTAGCCATCATGAAAATGGAGCAGGCTAATGCTAGCAGTGCTAACCCATCAGTGTTTCTATCCACGGCTGGGCACAAATGCTTCAGGTGTGAGATGATTTCCACACGATCACAAGATGAAGATAAGGTGGAACAGGAAAATGGACAGGGATTTGTCTGCCCTAAATGCACCTCATCAAGCATCTTAGGGAAGAGATCCTCCGGCTGTTAGCTCGGCTGCGAGAAAAGGAAAACCTGCTTTCTAAGTACACCGACCTTGCTGTAACCCAGGCAAACAAATCTGTTTTAAATTCCTCCAATAGCAAAGCTGTCGATGACTCGGGCAGCGTTGATCTGTCCCAATCCAACGGACAGATGTTAAGCTCAACTTTGCAACCCATGAGAGACTGGACACTCGCAAGGCGTAGGAGGTCATGAGGCAGTATGGCCACCCATCTATCTGAGAAAATCCGATCTAGCTATCAAACAGCTTTTCCCCGCTTGAGACGGACCTACCAGCCCCGGGAGTCAGCACGGATCCTGGGTGTATACTAACAGCCGGCGGCCGCGTCCCCCACAGCCACCACAGTTCAGCAGGTCGTTTCCCCATCGGATTCCATCACTACCACCATCATTGTAGGCAGCTCGATGGTGAGAGATTTTGGCCTGCCTACTGTCTGTGGACCGACCAAGGTCCACTGTCACCCAGGAGCTCCGTGTCCATGACATCAACACTCTCCTGCACATGGTTCTGGCCAACTACTCCAATATTGACACCATCATCACTCAAGTAGGTTTTAACGACCTTCGGTTTAGGCGATCTGAGGTAGGACTACAATACATATTTTTAAAGACCCTCACTAGCACAGGGAAGAATCATTAATTATCTCTGGCCCCCTCCCGTGCTACCGAAGGGTTTCGGAACGTTTCAGCCGACACTTTGCCCTAAATGAGTACCCTGAGGAAACTTTGTAACAACAGGAATGTCTCTTTTTGTGACAAATTTGATTTGCTCTGGGAGCAACCAGCACTTTTAAAAAGAGATGGGATTCACCCTAACCACAGGGGTTCCAGGATTATTTCCAGCAACATCGCAAACTGTTTTAGAGACTGACAGACAAGGTCTGGTAGTGTTCCAGTTCTCCCGGTCAGAATAAGCAACAGAGGACTTGGAAAGCATATCAACTCCTATAGAAATGGCACTATGGTTATTGTGGGTAATCTAATTTATGTTCCTAGTGAGTTTATACAAACTTTCTTCTCCTACCGTTCTGATAGATTGGAGACAGACAATGTGGTTGTAACGTTAATCATTTGGTTGTTATTCCATTGGTTACCTTTAGGTAGATGCCCCAGGGGCAGAGTGGCCCACACTCATTGAATATGGCACTTTTAAATGTTAGAGCAATCACTACATTTTAAATTTTCGTCATTTAGCAGATGCTCTTATCCAGAGCGACTTACAAATTGGTGCATTCACCTTATGATAGCCAGTGGGACATCCACTTTACATATATATATATATATATATATATATATATATATATATATATATATATATTTATTTATTTATTTATTTATTTATTATTATTATACTTTTTTTTTTTTTTTTTTTTTGGGGTGGGGTAAGGGGGGTAGAAGGATTACTTTATCCTATCCCAGGTATTCCTTAAAGAGGTGGGGTTTCAAGTGTCTCCGGAAGGTGGTGAGTGACTCTGCTGTCCTGGCGTCGTGAGGGGAGCTTGTTCCACCATTGGGGTGCCAGAGCAGCGAACAGTTTTGACTGTGCTTCCGCAGAGGTAGGGGGGCCAGCAGGCCAGAGGTGGATGAACGCAATGCCCTCGTTTGGGTGTAGGGACTGATCAGAGCCTGAAGGTACGGAGGTGCCGTTCCCCTCACAGCTCCGTAGGCAAGCACCATGGTCTTGTAGCAGATGCGAGCTTCAACTGGAAGCCAGTGGAGTGTGCGGAGGAGCAGGGTGACGTGAGAGAACTTGGGAAGGTTGAACACCAGACGGGCTGTGGCGTTCTGGATGAGGTGTAGGGGTTTAATGGCACAGGCAGGGAGCCCAGCCAACAGCGAGTTGCAGTAATCCAGACGGGAGATGACAAGTGCCTGGATTAGGACCTGTGCCGCTTCCTGTGTAAGGCAGGGTCGTACTCTGCAAATGTTGTAGAGCATGAACCTACAGGATCGGGTCACCGCCTTGATGTTAGCGGAGAACGACAGGGTGTTGTCCAGGGTCACGCCAATGCTCTTTGCACTCTGGGAGGAGGACACAACGGCGTTGTCAACCGTGATGGCGAGATCATGGAACAGGCAGTCCTTCCCCGGGAGGAAGAGCAGCTCCGTCTTGCCGAGGTTCAGCTTGAGGTGGTGATCCATCATCCGCACGGATATGTCTGCCAGACATGCAGAGATGCGATTCACCACCTGGTTATCAGAAGGGGGAAAGGAGAAGATTAATTGTGTGTCGTCTGCGTAGCAATGATAGGAGAGGCCATGTGAGGATATGACAGAGCCAAGTGACTTGGTGTATAGTGAGAATAGGAGAGGGCCTAGAACTGAGCCCTGGGGGACACCAGTGGTGAGAGCACGTGGTGTGGAGACAGTTTCTCGCCACGCCACCTGGTAGGAGCGACCTGTCAGGTAGGACGCAATCCAAGAGTGAGCCGTGCCGGAGATGCCCAACTCGGAGAGGGTGGAGAGGAGGATCTGATGGTTCACAGTATCAAAGGCAGCAGATAGGTCTAGAAGGATGAGAGCAGAGGAGAGAGAGTTAGCTTTAGCAGTGCGGAGAGCCTCCGTGACACAGAGAAGAGCAGTCTCAGTTGAATGACCAGTCTTGAAACCTGACTGGTTTGGATCAAGAAGGTCGTTCTGAGAGAGATAGCAAGAGAGTTGGCTAAAGACGGCATGTTCAAGAGTTTTGGAGAGAAAAGAAAGAAGGGATACTGGTCTGTAGTTGATGACATCAGAGGGATCGAGTGCAGGTTTTTTGAGAAGGGGTGCACCTCTCACTCTCTTGAAGACGGAAGGGACATAGCCAGCGGTCAAGGATGAGTTGATGAGCGAGGTGAGGTAAGGGAGAAGGTCTCCGGAAATGGTCTGGAGAAGAGAGGAGGGGATAGGGTCAAGCAGGCAGGTTGTTGGGCGGCCGGCCGTCACAAGTCGCAAGATTTTATCTGGAGAGAGAGGAGAGAAAGAAGTCAAAGCATAGGTTAGGGCAGTGTGAGCAGGACCAGCTGTGTCATTTGACTTAACAAATGAGGATCGGATGTCGTCAACCGTCTTTTCAAAATGGTTGACTAAGTCATCCACAGAAAGGGATGGGGGGATTCAGCAGGGAGTAGAAGGTGGCAAAGAGCTTCCTAGGGTTAGAGGCAGATGCTTGGAATTTAGAGTGGTAGAAAGTGGCTTTAGCAGCAGAAACAGAGGAAGAAAATGTAGAGAGGAGGGAATGAAAAGATGCCAGGTCTGCAGGGAGTCTAGTTTTCCTCCATTTCCGCTCGGCTGCCCGGAGAACTGTTCTGTAAGCTCGCAATGAGTCGTCAAGCCACGGAGCAGGAGGGGAGGACCGAGCCGGCCGGGACGATAGGGGACATAGAGAGTCAAAGGATGCAGAAAGGGAGGAGAGGAGGGTGGAGGAGGCAGAATCAGGAGATTGGAGGGAGAAGGATTGAGCAGAGGGAAGAGATGATAGGATGGAAGAGGAGAGAGTAGTGGGAGAGAGAGAGCGAAGGTTGCGACGGCGCATTACCATCTGAGTAGGGGCAGAGTGAGTAGTGTTGGAGGAGAGCGAGAGAGAAAAGGATACAAAGTAGTGGTCGGAGACTTGGAGGGGAGTTGCAGTGAGATTAGTAGAAGAACAGCATCTAGTAAAGATGAGTTCAAGGGAATTGCCTGCCTTGTGAGAAGGGGGGGATGGTGAGAGGGTGAGGTCAAAAGAGGAGAGGAGTGGAAAGAAGGAGGCAGAGAGAAATGAGTGAAAGGTAGACGTAGGGAGGTTAAAGTCACCCAGAACTGTGAGGGGTGAGCCATCCTCAGGAAAGGAACTTATCAAGGCGTAAATCCTTTATTGTGAATGACCTCATTACTGAGCGCAAAGTTGATTGCATGTTTCTCACTGAAACATGGCTGTCATCAGACCGTAGTGCCGCTCTTATTGAAGCCTACCCCCCCGGACTACAGCTTTTCATACTCTTATCAGAAAAGGGAAAAAGGGTGGGGGGACAGCCTCTATTTTTACTAATGCTTTCAGCTGTAAGGACATTTCATTTGATGACTTTGGGTATTTTGAGCATCATGCTATACTGTTTAAAATGTCAGCCACCAGTGCTGGCCATAACCCTGTATAGGCCGCCAAAGCACTGCCCCACTTTGTTTACTGATTTCTCTGAACTATTGTCTATTGGCCTTGAGAACTATGATAAAATCATTGTGTTGGGTGATTTTAATATTCATGTTGACAAAGAGACTGACTCCAAGGCCATTGAATTTGAGTCTTTTGAGCTCGATGGACTTTATTCAACATGTTACTGGGCCCACCCATAACTGCAGCTATATTCTGGACCTGGTTTATTACCAAGGGGCTTTCTATTGACATATCCTCTATTGTTGATGTTGCTTTATCTGATCACCACTGTGTATTTTACTACCTTGTTGCCCATACCACAGGGTAATACTGAACGCATTATTAAGAAATGCTATCTTACCTCTGAAGTTGCTACAGATTTTATTGAGTGTATGAACAACACTCCATCACCTATTATGCCTTCCTCTTGTGATGATTTAGTTGATAACTTTAAAAGCAAATTAAGGGCAACCATTGATGCCATAGCTCAAGTTGAAAAAGGCCACATCCAAATGAGTGAGGAAACTAATAAATGAAAGAGAAATTGCAGGTCCATTATGATATTCTGAGAGAGCAACTTGGCATATATAACAAGGCAATTAGAAATGCCAGACGGGCTAATTTTTCTAACTTGATCACTAATAATCAGAATAATTCAAGAGAGCTCTTCTCGACCATTGATGGCGTGATAAATCCTACCCCCGCAAACCAATCAAATTTCAATCAAATGTATTTATAAAGCCCATTTTACATCAACAGATGTCACAAAGTGTTATACAGGGTATTATTCAAGGGTATTCTGGGCAGAGCAAAATGTACTTGGTGGTTCAGTAACCGAAAAAGGTTGGGAACCACTGCCCTAGCCTACCATGCAAAGGCACCATGGATTTATTTTCCCTGGTTGACACAGACATGCTCAGGAAAGTGATATCACAACTTAAGCCTTCTACCTGCCTTCTCAATCCTATCCCCACCACCTTCTTCAAAACAGTATTTAATTGCATATCAAAAGAAGTGCAAGATATTGTTAATCACTCCGTGTTCACAGGCAGTTTCCCCACTGCACTAAAAACTGCTATGGTGAAACCTCTTCTGAAGAAAAGTAATCTAGATTCTTCAGCTCTTAGCAATTTTCGACCAATCTCCAACCTCACATTCTTAAGCAAAATTCTGGAGAAATCGGTGTTCAAACAGCTAAATTATTTTTTGTAAAATTACAATCTGGTTTTCGGGCCCACCACAGCACAGAGACAGCCTTAGTTAAAATGGTAAATTAACTTAGAGCCAACACAGATGCCAAACAGCTCTCTGTCCTTGTACTCTTGGATTTAAGTGCCTCATTCGACACTGTTGACCATGATGTCCTTCTGGACAGACTGGAGAGGTGGGTTGGCCTCTATGGTCCAGTTCTTCATTGGTTTAGGACCTATTTAACCGGTCGAGAGTTTTTTGTCACCCTTGGTGAACATAACTCAGAGAAAATTCATATCAAATGTGGCGTTCCACAAGGTTTGATTTTTCGGTCCGGTACTGTTCCGTTTTTATATGTTACCCCTTGGCAGCGCTATCAGAAAGCACAACATACTTTTTCACTGCGACGCAGATGGTACACAACATTACATTTCTGTGTCACCAGAGGATTTTAGCTCCACGGTTAAATTATTTGACTGTATTAGTGATTTAGTGAAATCAGAAGTTTACATACACTTAGGTTGGAGTCATTAAAACTCGTTTTTCAACCACTCCACAAATTTCTTGTTAGCAAACTATAGTTTTGGTAAGGCGGTTAGGACATCTACTTTGTGCATGACACAAGTAATTTTCCCAACAATTGTTTACAGACAGATTATTTCACTTATAATTCACTGTATCACAATTCAATGTATCACATAAGTTTACATACACTAAGTTGACTGTGCCTTTAAACAGCTTGGAAAATTCCAGAAAATTATGTCATGGCTTATGATAGGCTAATTGACATCATTTGAGTCTATTGGAGGTGTACCTGTGGATGTATGTCAAGGCCTACCTTCAAACTCAGTGCCTCTTTGCTTGACATCATGGGGAAATGAAAAAAATCAGCCAAGACCTCAGAAAAAAATGTGTAGACCTCCACAAGTCTGGTTCATCCTTGGGAGCAATTTCCAAACGCCTGAAGGTACCACATTCATCTGTACAAACAATAGTACAAAAAATATAACCACCATGGTACCACGCAGCTGTCATACCGTTCAAGAAGGAGACGTGTTCTGTCTCCTAGAGGTGAACGTACTTTGGTGCGAAAAGTGCAAATCAATCCCAGAACAACAGCAAAGGACCTTGTGAAGATGCTGGAGGAAACTGGTACAAAAGTATCTATATCCACAGTAAATCGAGTCCTATATCTATATAACCTGAAAGGCCGCTGAGCAAGAAAGCAGCCACTGCTCCAAAACCGCCATAAAAAAGCCAGACTACGGTTTGCAACTGCACATGGGGACAAAGATCTTACTTTTTGGAGAAATGTCCAATGGTCTGATGAAACAAAAATAGAACTGTTTGGCCATAATGACCATCCTTATGTTTGGTGGAAAAAGGGGGGTGGGGCTTGCAAGCCGTAGAACACCATCCCAACCGTGAGACACGGGGGTGGCAGCATCATGCAGTCGGGGTGCTTTGCTGCAGGAGGGTCTGGTGCATTTCACAAAATAGATGGCATCATGAGGAAGGGAAATTATGTGGATATATTGAAGCAACATCTTAAGACATCAGTCAGGAAGTTAAAGCTTGGTCGCAAATGGGTCTTCCAAATGGACAATGGCCCCAAGCATACTTCCAAAGTTGTGGCCAAATGGCTTAAGGACATCAAAGTCAAGGTATTGGAGTGTCCATCACAAAGCCCTGACCTCAATCATATAGAAGATTTGTGGGCAGAACTGAAAAAGCGTGTGCGAGCAAGGAGGCCTACAAACCTGACTCAGTTACACCAGCTCTGTCAGGTGGAATGGGCCAAGAGAGAGAGAGAGAAAGAGAGAGAGAGAGAGAGCCGAGAGAGAGCCGAGAGAGAGCCGAGAGAGAGCCGAGAGGGATGCACTCAAGCAGCACAACACACTCAGTGTAGCGGGGTAGAGGAGGGTGGATGACAGACTGCTTCTCCATCTGTCAGAAACAGTGGTTCGGCTCAGAGAGCTCCAAACTTTCAACCACTATTATGTTTCTGTCTTGCTGCGGCCATATCAAATCAATCTTTATTTATACAGCACATTTCAGACATGGAATGCAACACAATGTTCTTCACAGGAAAAAACAAATAAAAAGAATGATGGCTCTAAATACAGGGACATTCTTGAGGGAAACCTGTTTCAGTCTTCCAGAGATTTGAGACTTGGATGGAGGTTCACCTTCCAGCAGGACAATGACCCTAAGCATACTGCTAAAGCAACACTCGAGTGGTTTAAGGGGAAACATTTAAATGTCTTGGAATGGCCTAGTCAAAGCCCAGACCTCAATCCAATTGAGAATATGTGGTATGACTTAAAGATTGCTGTACACCAGCAGAACCCATCCAACTTGAAGGAGCTGGAGCAGTTTTGCCATGAAGAATGGGCAAAAATCCCAGTACCTAGATGTGCCAAGCTTATAGAGACATACCCCATGAGACTTGCTGATGTAATTGCTGCAAAAGGTGGCTCTACAAAGTATTGGCTTCGGGGGGTTGAATAGTTATGCACGTTGAAGTTTTCTGTTTTTTTGGTCTTATTTCTTGTTTGTTTCACCCCAAAAAATAGTAGGCATGTTGTGTAAATCAAATGATACAACCCCCCTCAAAATCCATTTTAATTCCAGGTTGTAAGGCAACAAAATAGGAAAAATGCTAAGGGGGGTGAATACTTTTGCAAGCCACTGTGTGTGTATATACAGTGGGGGAAAAAAGTATTTAGTCAGCCACCAATTGTGCAAGTTCTCCCACTTAAAAAGATGAGAGAGGCTTGTAATGTTCATCATAGGTACATGTCAACTATGACAGACAAAATGAGAAAAAAACTTTCCAGAAAAATCACATTGTAGGATTTTTAATGAATTTATTTGCAAATTATGTTGGAAAATAAGTATTTGGTCACCTACAAACAAGCAAGATTTCTGGCTCTCACAGACCTGTAACATCTTCTTTAAGAGGCTCCTGTGTCCTCCACTCGTTACCTGTATTAATGGCACCTGTTTGAACTTGTTATCAGTATAAAAGACACCTGTCCACAACCTCAAACAGTCACACTCCAAACTCCACTATGGCCTAGACCAAAGAGCTGTCAAAGGACACCAGAAACAAAATTGTAGACCTGCACCAGGCTGGGAAGACTGAATCTGCAATAGGTAAGCAGCTTGGTTTGAAGAAATCAACTGTGGGAGCAATTATTAGGAAATGGAAGACATACAAGACCACTGATAATCTCCCTCGATTTGGGGCTCCACGCAAGATCTCACCCCGTGGGGTCAAAATGATCACAAGAACGGTGAGCAAAAATCCCAGAACCACACGGGGGGACCTAGTGAATGACCTGCAGAGAGCTGGGACCAAAGGAACAAAGCCTACCATCAGTAACACACTACGCCGCCAGGGACTCAAATCCTGCAGTGCCAGACGTGTCCCCCTGCTTAAGCCAGTACATGTCCAGGCCCGTCTGAAGTTTGCTAGAGTGCATTTGGATGATCCAGAAGAGGATTGGGAGAATGTCATATGGTCAGATGAAACCAAAATATAACTTTTTGGTAAAAACTAAACTCGTCGTGTTTGCAGGACAAAGAATGCTGAGTTGCATCCAAAGAACACCATACCTACTGTGAAGCATGGGGGTGGAAACATCATGCTTTGGGGCAGTTTTTCTGCAAAGGGACCAGGACGACTGATCCTTGTAAAGGAAAGAATGAATGGGGCCATGTATCGTGAGATTTTGAGTGAAAACCTCCTTCCATCAGCAAGGGCATTGAAGATGAAACGTGGCTGGGTCTTTCAGCATGACAATGATCCCAAACACACCGCCAGGGCAACGAAGGAGTGGCTTCGTAAGAAGCATTTCAAGGTCCTGGAGTGGCCTAGCCAGTCTCCAGATCTCAACCCCATAGAAAATCTTTGGAGGGAGTTGAAAGTCTGTGTTGCCCAGCGACAGCCCCCAAAACATCACTGCTCTAGAGGAGATCTGCATGGAGGAATGGGCCAAAATACCAGCAACAGTGTGTGAAAACCTTGTGAAGACTTACAGAAAACGTTTGACCTGTGTCATTGCCAACAAAGGGTATATAACTAAGTATTGAGAAACTTTTGTTATTGACCAAATACTTATTTTCCACCATAATTTGCAAATACATTCATTAAAAATCCTACAACGTGATCTTCTGGATTTTTTTTCCTCATTTTGTCTGTCATAGTTGACATGTACCTATGATGAAAATTACAGGCCTCTCTCATCTTTTTAAGTGGGAGAACTTGCACAATTGGTGGCTGACTAAATACTTTTTTCCCCCACTGTATATATATATATATATATATATATATATATTTGGACATTATTATTATTTTAGCTGTCTATGACATGATATTGGAGTTGAAATTAAATAATGAATATGAGCTGAAAGTGCAGCTTTAATTTGAGGGTATTTACATCCAAATCGGTTAAACGGTGTAGGAATTACAGCACAGCAGTCCCCCCCTTTTTAAGGCAGCAAAGGTAATTGGACAATTGGCTGCTCAGCTGTTCCATGGCCAGGTGTGTGTTATTCCCTCATAAGTCCATTTACAAGTAAGCAGATAAAAGGTATAGAGTTGATTTCAAGTGTGGCATTTGCATTTGGAATCTGTTGCTGTTAACCCTCAATATGAAGTCCAAAAGAGCTGTCACTGCAAGTGAAGCAAGCCATCATTAGGCTGAAAAATCTAAACAAACCCATCAGAGAGATAGCAAAAATATTAGGTGTGGCCAAATCAACTATTTGGTACATTCTTAAAAAGAAAGAACGCACTGGTGAGGTCAGGAACACCAAAAGGCCTGGAAGAACAACTGTGGTGGATGACAGAATAATTATTTCCCATGTGAAGAAAAACCCTTTCACAACAGTTGGCCAGATCAAGAACACCCTCCAGGAGGTAGGTGTATCTGTGTCAAAGTCAACAATCAAGAGAAGACTTCAACAGAGTAAATACAGAGGGTTTACCACAATATGTAAACCATTGTTAAGCCTCAAAAACAGGAAGACCAGATTAGAGTTTGCCAAAAAACATCTAAAAAAGTCTGTACAGTTCTGGAACAACATCCTATGGACAGATGATACAAAGATCAACTGGTTCCAGAATGATGGGAAGAGAAGAGTATGCAGAAGTGAAGGAACTGCTCATGATACGAAACATACCACCACATCTGTGAAGCATGGTGGAGGTAGTGTTATGGCGTGGGCATGTATGGCTGCCAATGGAACGGGTTCCCTTGTACTTATTGATGATGTGACTGCTGACAAAAGCAGCAGGATGAATTCTGAAGTGTTTAGAGCTATATTATCTGCTCAGATTCAGCCAAATGCTTCAAAACTCATTGGATGGCGCTTCACAGTGCAGACTGCAAAAGCAACCCAATACTTTTTTAAGGCAAAAAAGTAGAATGTTCTGCAATGTCCAAGTCAATCACCTGACATGAATCCAATTGAGCATGTATTTCACTTGCTGAAGGCAAAACTGAAGCCAAAACGCCCCAAGAACAAGCAGGAACTGAAGACAGCTGCAGTAAAGGCCTGGCAGAGCATCACCAGGGAAGATACCCAGCATCTGGTGATGTCTATGGGTTCCAGACTTCAGGCAGTCAATGACTGCAAAGGATTTGATTTATTTTATGATCATGTAAGTTTTTCCAATTACTTTTGAGCCCCTAAAATTGGGGGGCTATGTATGAAAATGGTTGTAATTCCTACACGGTTCATACAATAATTTTGACAAAACCCTTAAATTAAAGACACACTTAAAGCACATCTTGATTTTTTCCTTTCAAATCCATTGTGGTGGTGTACAGAGCCAAAATAATACAAAGTGTGTCACTGTCCAAATACTTATGGACCTGACAGTATATATATATACACTACCAGTGAAAAGTTTGGACACACCTACTCATTCAAGGGTTTTTCTTTATTTTACTAGGGGGGATGTTTTCCAGTGGCAGGGACTGGGAGACTAGTCGGGATCGAGAGAAAGATGAACGGAGCAAAGGACAGAGAAATCCTTGATGAAAACCTGCTCCAGAGCGCTCAGTACCTCAGACTGGGGCGAAGGTTCACCTTCCAACACGACAACGACCCTAAGCACACAGCCAAGACAACGCAGGATTGGCTTCGGGACAAGTCTCTGAATGTCCTTGAGTGGCCCAGCCAGAGCCCGGACTTGAACCCGATCGAACATCTCTGTAGAGACCTGAAAATAGCTGTGCAGCAACACTCCCCATCCTACCTGACAGAGCTTGAGAGGATCTGCGGCGAAGAATGGGAGAAACTCTCCAAATACAGGTGTGCCAAGGTTGTAGTGTCATACCCAAGAAGACTCGAGGCTGTAATCGCTGCCAAAGGTGCTTCAACAAAGTACTGAGTAAAGGGTCTGAATACTTATGAAAATGTAATATTTTAATAAATAAATAAATTAGCAAAAAGAAAAAAATACTATTCTAGCTTCGTCATTATGGGGTATTGTGTGTAGATTGATAAGGGGAATTCTTTTAAATCAATTTTAGAATAAGGCTGTAACGTAACAAAATGTGGAAAAAGTTAAGGGGTCTGAATACTTTCCGAAGGCAGTGTAGAGGATGGTGATTCATTGAATTTGGCCTTACTGCTGTTAGCCCATGGAAACACATTGCATAATACATTTATAAATGGCAAAACAGATGGGTTGATGCAGCTTCCTCTTTATTTCTCATATTGTTTTCTCATTTGCTTGATTATGCTGGGAATTGACATTAAACAAACCATAGAACAATATAGCTTTTTCCTGTATACACATTTTATGTCTGTTTAAACCCTCCAATATGCCCTTTATACATTTGCTGTAAGTCCATGAAGATGATTGACCCAGTTGTCATGTCATGTCATACAATAATGCGTCCGGTAATGGCTCTGTTTTATTTCCATCTTTTGTAGCTAGGTCAAAGCTCATGTAACAGAGATTATCCATATCCTCAAAACCGGCATTTTGAAGCCCAAATACATCCAGATTTATATGCATAATTGACTTGTTCTCTGTTAGGTCCACAGATAAGCATCATAACCCCATATTAAGCAGCTAAACCCATCATAATTTGACTTTCTGATTCAAAATGAGGGGCTTTATACTTGAATCCGCACACTAATCAATGCCCTATTATTTCTGAGTACCCCTATCCAAAATACATCTTTGTGTCGCACTGACTTGCAAATGCTATCCTATTATGTGCCATACCCAAAGACTGCACCTAATTCAGTGGCTTAACACAAAATGAAGTTTATCACGTTGTTGATGGCTCCAGCATGTACACTCTGGAAGGACAGATTGCTTAGTAGATTGCAGTTTCAGACTTCATCATATTTAAACCAGATCTGGCGAAGGGGAAAATATTCCAGTGCCGCAGAGAAAAAGCTCCTTAATTGAGAGCCAATCAACCTCGGCGTCTCTGTTAATGTCAAAAGGTACGATTTGAGATTGGCTGAAGATAATGAATAATTACATCAAAGTTGGGCGCTTGCCTGCCTTAAAGACAGCGTTTGTGCGCTGGGGAGTGTGGAATAGCCAGCTGGTGCTATTTGATGTTCCCTTCGTCTCAGCGCACTCGGGAGTTGAATACAACCACCTCTCTTCATCATCCTCTTGTCTATTCTGTACCAGATATAGTCTAGTTTAGCTGCCACTACATAATTCATTGGAGGCCGATAACTCTTATGTGTATGGATTATGTTGCCTATAATGTTTATAGTATTAGGCTTTTTTTATTATCTCTATCAGTTTGATTCTGCAGGGCAGCTCCGATGGGCTGTTTTCTCATTGCATTGCCTGAGGTTTCGTACCCCCGCTGTTTTGGAACCCGCTGTTCTGGAATCAACTCTGAAACTTCTATTCCCTTTCATTGTCCATTGATCAAAACGGAACCTACTGTAGCCGCAGGGATCATACCAAGGTATTGCCGTATGCGATGTTGGAGGAGCTTTCTTCCCCCCTCTTAAAAGGCTTGATGTTTCTCCCTTAGATTCTCGCCAACGAGCATTTACGATCAAGCGCGGTGTCCATCTTTGCAAATGAGGAGGCGTAAATTGGCCTTTGAAGCCGTGGGATATCAGAGAGGCTGTGATGATTTATTTCAAATTATGAATTATTATTTTTCTCAGTCTGTTCTGTGAAACCCTTTTTTCAATTGTACTCATCAATGTTGGATTATTAGATTTTAAGATGAAAAAGCACCTGTGAATGCCGTGCAAACACCTATTCATGGACAGAATTTTCAGTTATGATAATGCATTTTCTTCTGTTTCATCAGAGGGATGGAATAGTTTAGGTTGACCAATTAGTATTCTATTCAAATGTCTTGCCATCGGCGTTTCTAAGTCTTTAATTGCCCACAATTTCTCCTCTTGTCTGGAGATTGCTCTCTTTTCTTTCTCCCTGGTTTATTGGTTTCAGATTTGTTCATTTATTGTGGGATTAGGGAAAACATAATTGAGGTTAAACAGCATTAATAGACAGTGTTCCTCAGCGAGTGGTCGTCCTGAGTAGCCGACAACAAAAAATTGTGTACCACCATTGGCTTCTGTACTAAATAATATTAGATGATGGTTAATTAATGGTATTCTGTTTCAGTGTGTTTACATGTATGTGTTAATGTGGCATGGAGGATGGGAATTATTGGGGGTTGCATCAGCCTGGCCTACATGTGTCAGCCTGGCCTACATGTGTCAGCCTGGCCTACATGTGTCAGCCTGGCCTACACCTGTTCTGTGATGTACAGTGCATTCGGAAAGTAATCAGACCCCTTGACTTTTTCCACATTTTGTTACATTATAGACTTATTCTAAAATTGATTAAATAAATAAAAAAAATCCACATCAATCTACACACAATACCCTATAATGACAAAGCGAAAACAGTTTTGTATATTTTTTGAAAATGTATTCAGACCCTTTGCTATGAGACTCGAAATTGAGCTCAGGTGCATCTTGTTTCAATTGATCATCCTTGAGATGTTTCTACAACTTGATTGGAGTCCGTAGAGCTCAGAGACAGGATTGTGTCGAGGCACAGATCTGGGGAAGGGTACCAAAAAATTTCTGCAGCATTGAAGGTCCCCAAGAACACAGTGGCCTCCATCATTCTTAAATAGAAGAAATGTGGAACCACCAATACTCTTCCTAGAGCTGGCCGCCCGGCCAAACTGAGCAATCGGGGGAGAAGGGCCTTGGTCAGAGAGGTGACCAAGAACCCAATGGTCACTCTGACAGAGCTCCAGAGGTCCTCTGTGGAGATGGGAGAACCTTCCAGAAGCACAACCATCTCTGCAGCACTCCATCAATCAGGCCTTTATGTCAGGCGGAAGCCACTCCTCAGGAAAAGGCACATGACAGCCTGCTTGGAGTTTGCCAAATGGCACCTAAAGGATTCTCTGGTCTGATGAAGCCAAGATTGAACTCTTTGGCCTGAATGCCAAGTGTCACGTCTGGAGGAAACCCGGCACCATCCCTACAGTGAAGCATGGTGGTGGCAGCATCATGCTGTGGGGATGTTTTTCAGTGGCAGGGACTGGGAGACTAGTCAGGATCGATGGAAAGATGAATGGAGCAAAGTACAGAGATCCTTGATGAAAACCTGCTCCAGAGCGCTTAGGATCTCAGACAGGGGCGAAGGTTCACCATCCAACACGACAATGATCCTAAGCACACGGCCAAGACAACGCATTAGTGGCTTCGGGACAAGTCTCTAAATGTCCTTGAGTGGCCCAGCCAGAGCCCGGACTTGAACCCGATCTAACATATCTGGAGAGACCTGAACATAGCTGTGCAGTGACTCTCCCCATCCAACCTGACAGAGTTTGAGGGGATCTGCAGAGAAGAATGGGAGAAACTCCCCAAATACAGGTGTGCCAAGCTTGTAGCGTCATAACCAAGAAGACTCAAGGCTGTAATCGCTGCCAAAGGTGCTTCAACAAAGTACTCAGTAAAGGGTCTGAATACTTATGAAAATGTGATATTTCATTTTTGTTTAGTTTTTATACATTTGCAAAAATGTCTAAAAACATTTTTTTGCTTTGTCATTATGGGGTATTGTGTGTAGATTGATAAGGAAAAACAACAATTTAATCCATTTTAGAATAAGGCTGTAACGTAACAAAATGTGGAAAAAGTAAAGGGGTCTGAATAGTTTCCGAATGCACTGTTTAGAATGTCATTGTTTCTCTTGGTAAGACTTACCATTCTGGTTTGACATGAACAATGTGTCCTTTAAAAGGGTTAGTTAACAAAGTTATGCCAGGACTTTTCAGAGGGAGAAATATCAGGTATGGTTAGTCACAGATTTATGCAGGATCGTGGGAGATGTTAAAAATTATTCATAGCAACATTGAGCTGGGGTGAATGTGTGGAGACAAACAGTCAATGGTAAATCGTACCAAGAGAAACAATGACATTATATACATCACAGAACAGGTGTAGGCCAGGCTGATGCATTTCCATGAATGTTCCATGAATGTATTCACCCCCAATAATCCCCATCCTCCATGCTACATTAACACACTGAAACAGAATACCATTAATTAATGATAATATAATATGATTTAGTACAGAAGCCAATGGTGGTACACAATTTGTTGGCTACTCAGGACGACCACTCGCTGAGGAACACTGTCTATTAATATTGTTTAACGTCAATTATGTTTTCCCTAATCTCACAATAAATGAACAATCTGAAACCAATAAACCAGGGAGAAAGAAAAGAGAGCAATCACCAGACAAGAGGAGAAGTTGTGAGCAATTAAAGACTTAGAAATGCCGATAGCAAGACATTTGACTACCCTTACCTGATATTTCTCCCTCTGAAAAGTCCTTTGTTAACTACCCCTTTTAAATGACCCATTATTCATGTAAATTGGTGATACTACAGTCTAAAGTCCTTCCGTAACCCATACTGATGCCCTTGTTAGCTTCCCTTGCTAGCTCCCTACTGATGCTCTGGTTGGTTATCCACCTCCACTATTGTCATGTCGCTAACTCTCCTTGTTGTCTGGTGCAGGCTATGGTGGAGACTGTGAACAACCTGCTTCAGCCCCAGGCCCAGTCGGCGTGGAGGGACCTGAGCACCGGGGAGCAGCTGAGAGCAGCCACCATGCTACTGGACACAGTGGAGCAGGGGGCCTTCGTTCTGGCTGACAACCTACTCAAGACGGACATCGTGCAGGAGAACACAGACAACATCCGTGAGTACAGACCGAGACCCACGTACACACACAGAGGCATAAAGACCCAATCACACAGCACCAACATTAAATTAGATCTTATCACACACACACATGCACGGATGCAGGCAGTCATACACACACACACACACACACACACACACACACAGTGTTAGAACTTATTGATGTGGTAAAAATAACTCTTCAGACACTGTTTTGTACACTGGTGAACACAAGAGGAGCCGTCAACCTGCCAGAACATGATTTCTAGGATGTGTAAGAGACACGATTGACTGAATGTTTTACAAACCTTTTCATAGCCGTCATAGGACAGTGTGATCGCAAACACTGTCATCTCTTGATGTACTGTACATAATACTTCTGGTATATACAAGATTGGTCCTGTGTGGCTCAGTTGGTAGGCATGGCCCCTTGCACTGCCAGGATTGTGGGTTTGATTCCCGCTGGGGCCACCCATATGAAAATGTATGTACGCACTACTGTAAGTCGCTTTAGATAAAAGTGTCTGCTAAATGGCATATGTTATGTTATTGTATTACAATATACTACTGTACATACAAAGACTATAACATTTTACATAGCAAAACAAGCAGGAAAAGTGTCTAGTCTGGAAGAACAGTGGCTGTTGTCTAATCACATCCGATTAAACAGATTACTACATTTTCTGCCTCGCCTCCAATTGCCAGTAATACAAGCATTAGCCATCCTAACGTGATTTGTTTTGGTCGTCTAAGGAAATCAATTGGGACAAACTAAATTCCTGTACGGTCATGCAGCCTCTCGGTGAAGAGAGTGTAGGCAAGATGGCTTTACTTGTGTCCCAAATGGCACCTTATTCCCGATATAGTGCACTACTTTTGACCCGAGCCCTATGGGCCCCGGTCAAAAGTAGTGCACTACATAAGGAATAGGGTGCCATTTGAGACGCATCCACAGTCTTAGTCATTGTTTGAGTTTAGTCTCAAGTTTCACGTTTTATTAGTCGCATGGCATACACCGTCCAACGAAACGTGCATGTTCCTTCTCGACAATGCAACAACATTAAGAAATAATAAAGATAAGAATACGAACATAAAGTAAATGGCTCAGTAGAATAGAATAAACATTTTAGCATCAGTATAATACAGGAAGGACAATTGATAATCCAATATTTACACGTGTATTGGGGATGAGGGGGAGTTTTTAAACTGAGCAGTATAATAAGAGTCTGGTAGCAGCAGGTGTGATGTGTGTGTAGCATGAATGTGTGTGTGTGTGTGTGTGTGTGTGTGGGTGTGTGCATGAGTGAGTGTGTGCATGAGTGAGTGCATAAGTGTGCTAAGGTGTGGAGAATCAGAGCATGTGGTCCAGTTCAAGTATTCAGCAGTCTGATGGTTTGTAGATAGAATCTGTCTCTGAGCCTGTTATCAGACCTCATGCTCTGATACCGTCTGCCCAACAGTAAGGGAGAGAACAGCTCGTGGCAGGGGTGTGTGGGGTCCTTGAGTTTAATGAGGAGAAAATTCTAAGCTAGTGTATTCAAGTTTTTTCAGAACCTGAATGTGATAATTCAGATATTGGGATATATTGTAAAACAAGTTATCCAGTGATTGTTCCATGGAGGCAAGTTGGATTTTGTTGTAGTGTTGTTTAACTATTTTATACTGAACAAAAATAGAAACGCAACCTGCAACATTTTTTAACGATTTTACTGCGTTACTGTTCATATAACGAAATCTATGGATTTCACATGACTGGGAAGCCCCTGGGCATAGGCTCACCCACTTGGGAGCCAGGCCCAGCCAATCATAATGAGTTTTCCCCACAAAAGGGCTTTATTACAGACAGAAATACTCCTCAGTTTCATCAGCTGTCGGGGTGGCTGGTCTCAGACGATCCCGCAGGATGGATGTGGAGGTCCTGGGCTGGCGTAGATACACGTGGTCTGCGGTTGTGAGGCCGGTTGGACGTACTGCCAAATTCTCAAAAACAACGTTGAAGGCGGCTTATTGTAGAGAAAGTACATTTTCTGGCAACAGTTCTGGTGGACATTCCTGCAGTCAGTATGCCAATTGCACACTCCCTCAAAACCTGAGACATCTGTTGCATTTATATTTTTGTTCAGTGTATATATAGCTATTGTATAGCTATTTAGATTACCAAAATGGCATGATGCATCAATTCTGCAAAGTGTTTCTTAATGATTTTTAAAATGTGTTTTTCTGTTGTTTAACTACAGTGGGGGAAAAAAGTATTTAGTCAGCCACCAATTGTGCAAGTTCTCCCACTTAAAAAGATGAGAGAGGCCTGTAATTTTCATCATAGGTACACGTCAACTATGACAGACAAAATGAGAAGAAAAATTCCAGAAAATCACATTGTAGGATTTTTAATGAATTTATTTGCAAATTATGGTGGAAAATAAGTATTTGGTCAATAACAAAAGTTTCTCAATACTTTGTTATATACCCTTTGTTGGCAATGACACAGGTCAAACATTTTCTGTAAGTTTTCACAAGGTTTTCACACACTGTTGCTGGTATTTTGGCCCATTCCTCCATGCAGATCTCCTCTAGAGCAGTGATGTTTTGGGGCTGTCGCTAGGCAACACAGACTTTCAACTCCCTCCAAAGATTTTCTATGGGGTTGAGATCTGGAGACTGGCTAGGCCACTCCAGGACCTTGAAATGCTTCTTACAAAGCCACTCCTTCATTGCCCGGGCGGTGTGTTTGGGATCATTGTCATGCTGAAAGACCCAGCCACGTTTCATCTTCAATGCCCTTGCTGATGGAAGGAGGTTTTCACTCAAAATCTCATGATACATGGCCCCATTCATTCTTTCCTTTACAAGGATCAGTCGTCCTGGTCCCTTTGCAGAAAAACAGCCCCAAAGCATGATGTTTCCACCCCCATGCTTCACAGTAGGTATGGTGTTCTTTGGATGCAACTCAGCATTCTTTGTCCTCCAAACACGACGAGTTGAGTTTTTACCAAAAAAGTTATATTTTGGTTTCATCTGACCATATTACATTCTCCCAATCCTCTTCTGGATCATCCAAATGCACTCTAGCAAACTTCAGACGGGCCTGGACATGTACTGGCTTAAGCAGGGGGACACGTCTGGCACTGCAGGATTTGAGTCCCTGGCGGCGTAGTGTGTTACTGATGGTAGGCTTTGTTACTTTGGTCCCAGCTCTCTGCAGGTCATTCACTAGGTCCCCCCCGTGTGGTTCTGGGATTTTTGCTCACCGTTCTTGTGATCATTTTGACCCCACAGGGTGAGATCTTGCGTGGAGCCCCAGATCGAGGGAGATTATCAGTGGTCTTGTATGTCTTCCATTTCCTAATAATTGCTCCCACAGTTGATTTCTTCAAACCAAGCTGCTTACCTATTGCAGATTCAGTCTTCCCAGCCTGGTGCAGGTCTACAATTTTGTTTCTGGTGTCCTTTGACAGCTCTTTGGTCTTGGCCATAGTGGAGTTTGGAGTGTGACTGTTTGAGGTTGTGGACAAGTGTCTTTTATACTGATAACAAGTTAAAACAGGTGCCATTAATACAGGTAACGAGTGGAGGACAGAGGAGCCTCTTAAAGAAGAAGTTACAGGTCTGTGAGAGCCAGAAATCTTGCTTGTTTGTAGGTGACCAAATACTTATTTTCCACCATAATTTGCAAATAAATTCATTAAAAATCCTACAATGTGATTTTCTGGATTTTTTTCTTCTCAATTTGTCTGTCATAGTTGACATGTACCTATGATGAAAATTACAGGCCTCTCTCATCTTTTTAAGTGGGAGAACTTGCACAATTGGTGGCTGACTAAATACTTTTTTTCCCCGCTGTACTTGATTTCATTTATTTGTGCTGTTCTCCAGGATATTTGATTATGTGGTCTTTCAATTGACTATAGCTATATCAAGTGTCTCATATATATCTTGTTCTCCTCATTAGTTGCATCCCAAACAGCATCCTATTCCCTATGTAGTGCACTAGTTTTGATCAGAACCCTATGGGCCCTGGTCATTTGTAGTGCACTATATTCGGAATAGGATGCCATTTGTGACACAACCATAGTTCAGATTACACAGAGAACCTTCTGGTTATTGATGCTGGGTGCTCTAATATCCATTAATTCCAAATGAGATCAAAGGTCAACCACTAAACGTTCCCTGACTCTTAGAGGTCAAGTTCAGCCCGTTTAGGAATGGGTGACTTCTCCGTTGGTGGTCACCTATAAATTGACTTAGTTATCTTAAATGACTTTGTTTATATCCATATGAATACCTTAACTTGATTTAACCCTCAGTTCTATGCGTAATGGATCAATGGTCAAGGCCTGAGGGTCTTCTGAGGAAATGTATTGATATATATATTAAAAGCAGTTGAGTGATAGTGGAATGTTTACACTCTCCCCCTATTGCCCTTAGCTGTCAGTTTTTGCAGGAAACATCCATGTACACAGAAATTAGATGGTTGAAACATCTAAACATTCTTCCCCATGCCCCTGGGGGATGAAACGGGAAGATACAGTAAGGCTTTGAACAACTGTTGTTGAATTGTGGACTTAACAAATCAACAGTTTACATTTCAAACGGTTGTTGAACATATTTGTAAGGAACGGGGAAAGACGAGGGGAAGGAGGTGAGTGAATAAAACACGTTTGCTAGCTGAAGAAACTACCAGCGTGTATTGAGCATTAGGGAAAGATTATGTTATTATATATCACCCTCAGCATAAAGGGATAGGGGATTTCTTTAGGCTCCTGCTGCCATGGCAACCTTAACGTATAGGTCTGCCAAGTCGAATGAAGCAGACTGCGTCAGGGAATTAATCAAATTGGGAATGTGAAATGAAAAAAATAACTTATTTCAAAAAATTCTAAAAAAATCAATATGAATAAGTGGTGCGTGCATATGTATTCACCCCCTTTGCTATGAAGCCCCTAAATAAGATATAGTTGAAACAATTACCTTCAGAAGTCACATAATTAGTTAAATAAAGTCCACCTGTGTGCAATCTAAGTGTCACATGATCTTAGTATATATACACCTGTTCTAAAAGGCCCCAGAGTCTGCAACACCATTAAGCAAGGGGCACCACCAAGCAAGCGGCACCATGAAGACCAAGGAGCTCTCCAAACAGGTCAAGGACAAAGTTGTGGAGAAGTACAGATCAGGGTTGGGTTATAAAAAAATATCCCAAACTTTGAACATCCCACGGAGCACCATTAAATCCATTATTTTAAAAATTGAAAGAATATGGCACCACAACAAAACTGCCAAAAGAGGGCCGCCCACCAAAACTCACGGACCAAACAAAGAGACCAGAGATAACCCTGAAGGAGCTGCAAAGCTCCACAGCGGAGATTGGAGTATCTGTCCATAAGACCACTTTAAGCCGTACACTCCACAAAGCTGGGCTTTACGGAAGAGTGACCAGAAAAAAGCCATTGCTTAAAGAAAAAAATAAGCAAACACGTTTGGTGTTCGCCAAAAGGCATGTGGGAGACTCTGGTCAGATGAGACTAAAATTGAGCTTTTTGGCCATCAAGGAAAACGCTATGTCTGGCACAAACCCAACACTTCTCATCACCCCGAGAACACCATCCCCACAGTGAAGCATGGTGGTGGCAGCATCATGCTGTGGGGATGTTTTTCATCGACAGGGACTGTAAAACTGGTCAGAATTGAAGGAATGATGGATGGCGCTAGATACAGGGACATTCTTGAGGGAAATCTGTTTCCGTCTTCCAGAGATTTGAGACTGGGACGGAGGTTCACCTTCCAGCAGGACAATAACCCTAAGCATACTGCTAAAGCAACAATCGAGTGGTTTAAGGGGAAACATTTAAATGTCTTGGAATCAATGGTTTAGTCAAAGCCCAGACCTCAATCCAATTGAGAATCTTTGGTATGACTTAAAGATTGCTGTAGACCAGCGGAACCCATCCAACTTGAAGGAGCTGGAGCAGTTGTGCCTTGAATAATGGGTAAAATTCCCAGTGGCTAGATGTGCCAAGCTTATAGAGACATACCCCAAGAGACTTGCAGCTGTAATTGCTGCAAAAGGTGTCCCTACAAAGTATTGACTTTGTGGGTGAATATTTAAGCATGCTCAAGTTTTCTGTTTTATTGTCTTATTTCTTGTTTGTTTCACAATAAAACATATTTTGCATCTTCAAAGTGGTAGGCATGTTGTGTAAATCAAATTATACAAACCCCCCAAAAATCCATTTTAATTCCAGGTTGTAAGGCAACAAAATAGGAAAAATGCAGAGGGGGGGGTGAACACTTTCGCAAGCCACTGTACATGCATAAGTACATACATAAGTATTTAGACCCACAAAATAACCATGCCAAATCAAATCAAATCAAATTGTATTTGTCACATGCGCCGAATGCAACAGGTGTAGACTTGAAATGCTTACCTATGAGCCCTTTCCCAACAATGCATAGTTAAATTTGCTAAATAAAAAAAGGAACTAGTAACACAATAAAATAACAATAACGAGGCTATATACAAGGAGTACTGGTACCGAGACAATGTGCAGAAGTATGAGGTAGTTGAGGTACAGTAATTGAGGTAATATGTACAGTGAGGGAAAAAAAGTATTTGATGCGCTGCTGATTTTGTATGTTTGCCCACTGACAAAGAAATGATCAGTCTAAAATGTTAATGGTAGGTTTATTTGAACAGTGAGAGACAGAATAACAACAAAAGAATCCAGAAAAACGCATGTCAAAAATGTTATGAATTGATTTGCATTTTAATGAGGGAAATAAGTATTTGACCCCCTCTCAATCAGAAAGATTTCTGGCTCCCAGGTATCTTTTATACAAGTAACGAGCTGAGATTTGCAGCACACTCTTAAAGGGAGTGCTCCTAATCTCAGCTTGTTACCTGTATAAAATACAACTGTCCACAGAAGCAATCAATCAATCAGATTCCAAACTCTCCACCATGGCCAAGACCAAAGAGCTCTCCAAGGATGTCAGGGACAAGATTGTAGACCTACACAAGGCTGGAATGGGCTACAAGACCATCGCCAAGCAGCTTGGTGAGAAGGTGACAACAGTTGGTGTGATTATTCGCAGATGGAAGAAACACAAAATAACTGTCAGTCTCCCTCGGCCTGGGGCTCCATGCAAGATCTCACATCGTGGAGTTGCAATGATCATGAGAACGGTGAGGAATCAGCCCAGAACTACACGGGAGGATCTTGTCAATGATCTCAAGGCAGCTGGGACCATAGTCACCAAGAAAACAATTGGTAACACACTATGCCGTGAAGGACTGAAATCCTGCAGCGCCCGCAAGGTCCCCCTGCTCAAGAAAGCACATATACACTGGGGAGAACAAGTATGTGATACACTGCCGGTTTTGCAGGTTTTCCTACTTACAAAGCATGTAGAGGTCTGTAATTTTTATCATATGTACACTTCAACTGTTAGAGACGGAATCTAAAACAAAAATCCAGAAAATCACATTATATGATTTTTAAGTAATTAATTTGCATTTTATTGCATGACATAAGTATTTGATACATCAGAAAAGCAGAACTTAATATTTGGTACAGAAAACGTTGTTTGCAATTACAGAGATCATACGTTTCCTGTAGGTATTGACCAGGTTTGCACACACTGCAGCAGGGATTTTGGCCCACTCCTCCATACAGACCTTCTCCAGATCCTTCAGGTTTCGGGGCTGTCGCTGGGAAAACGGACATTTAGCTCCCTCCAAAGATTTTCTATTGGGTTCAGGTCTGGAGACTGGCTAGGCCACTCCAGGACCTTGAGATGCTTCTTACGGAGCCACTCCTTAGTTGCCCTGGCTGTGTGTTTCGGGTCATTGTCATGCTGGAATACCCAGCCACGACCCATCTTCAATGCTCTTACTGAGGGAAGGAGGTTGTTGGCCAAGATCTCGCGATACATGGCCCCATCCATCCTCCCCTCAATACGGTGCAGTCGTCCTGTCCCCTTTGCAGAAAAGCATCCCCAAAGAATGAAATTTCCACCTCCATGCTTCATGGTTGGGATGGTGTTCTTGGGGTTGTACTCATCCTTCTTCTTCCTCCAAACACAGCGAGTGGAGTTTAGACCAAAAAGCTATATTTTTGTCTCATCAGACCACATGACCTTCTCCCATTCCTCCTCTGGATCATCCAGATGGTCATTGGCAAACTTCAGACGGGCCTTGACATGCGCTGGCTTGAGCAGGGGGACCTTGCGTGCGCTGCAGGATTTTAATCCATGACAGCGTAGTGTGTTACTAATGGTTTTCTTTGAGACTGTGGTCCCAGCTCTCTTCAGGTCATTGACCAGGTCCTGCTGTGTAGTTCTGGGCTGATCCCTCACCTTCCTCATGATCATTGATGCCCCACGAGGTGAGATCTTGCATGGAGCCCCAGACCGAGGGTGACCGTCATCTTGAACTTCTTCCATTTTCTAATAATTGCGCCAACAGTTGTTGCCTTCTCACCAAGCTGCTTGCCTATTGTCCTGTAGCACACCCAGCCTTGTGCAGGTCTACAATTGTATCCCTGATGTCCTTACACAGCTCTCTGGTCTTGGCCATTGTGGAGAGGTTGGAGTCTGTTTGATTGAGTGTGTGGACAGGTGTCTTTTATACAGGTAACGAGTTCAAACAGGTGCAGTTAATACAGGTAATGAGTGGAGAACAGGAGGGCTTCTTAAAGAAAAACGAACAGGTCTGTGAGAGCCAGAATTCTTACTGGTTGGTAGGTGATCAAATACTTATGTCATGCAATAAAATGCAAATTAATTACTTAAAAATCATACAATGTGATTTTCTGGATTTTTGTTTTAGATTCCGTCTCTCACAGTTGAAGTGTACCTATGATAAAAAATTACAGACCTCTACATGCTTTGTAAGTAGGAAAACCTGCAAAATCGGCAGTGTATCAAATACTTGTTCTCCCCACTGTACATGGTCGTCTGAAGTTTGCCAATGAACATCTGAATGATTCAGAGGAGAACAGATTGAAAGTGTTGTGGTCAGATGAGAACAAAATCGAGCTCTTTGGCATCAACTCAACTCGCCGTGTTTGGAGGAGGAGGAATGCTGCCTATGACCCCAAGAACACCATACCCACCGTCAAACATGGAGGTGGAAACATTATGCTTTTGGGGTGTTTTTCTGCTAAGGGGACAGGACAACTTCACCGCATCAAAGGGACGATGGACGGGGCCATGTATCGTCAAATCTTGGGTGAGAACCTCCTTCCCTCAGCCAGGGCATTGAAAATGGGTCGTGGATGGGTATTCCAGCATGACAATGACCCAAAACACACGGCCAAGGCAACAAAGGAGTGGCTCAAGAAGAAGCCCATTAAGGTCCTGGAGTGGCCTAGCCAGTGTCCAGACCTTAATCCCATAGAACATCTGTGGAGGGAGTTGAAGTTTCGAGTTGCCAAACATCAGCCTTGAAACCTTAATGACTTGGAGAAGATCTGCAAAGAGGAGTGGGACAAAATCCCTCCTGAGATGTGTGCAAACCTGGTGGCCAACTACAAGAAACATCTGACCTCTGTGATTGCCAACAAGGGTTTTCCCACCAAGTACTTAGTCATGTTTTGCAGAGGGGTCAAATGCTTATTTACCTCAATAAAATGCAAATCAATTTATAACATTTTTGACATGCGTTCTTCTGGATTTTTTTGTTATTCTGTCTCTCACTGTTCAAATAAACCTACCATTAAAATTATAGACTGATCATGTCTCTGTCAGTGGTCAAACGTACAAAATCCGCAGGGGATCAAATACTTTTTTCCCTCACTGTACATGTAGGTAGGGTAAAAGTGACTAGGCAATCAGGATAGATAATAAACAAGAGAAGCAGCAGCATATTTGAAGAGTGTGTGTGTGTGTCTGGCGTCAATATGCATGTGTGTGGTTTGTGTGTGTGAGTGTGTGTATGTGTATATATATATATATATATATATATATATATATATATATATATATATATATATATATATTAGGGCTGTCAAATGATTAAAATTTTTAATCAAATTAATCAGAATTTTCAGTGGATTAATCATGATTAATCACTATTTGCAATTACACCTGAATACTAACCATTTTTTTTCTGAAATGTATACCAAAAGATAAATAACAGGACACAGATACATAATTTTCATATTATGTCTGTTTATTAACACAGCCAAATAATGGTGTTTTAAATCAAGCTGAAACATACTACACACCATAATATTTGTCTTTGGCTGTGGCTCTTGACGGTGGCTTATAGAATGAGTCTTGAGACGCCACTTGCAAAACATCAAGGAAACCTGAGTCTTCTACAATGCTAATGGGTCTACAATCCTTTGCAATCCATTTTGCTATTGTGTTGGTCAAATTATCTGAGGTTGATTTTGTTAATTGCCTGCAAACATTCAGCGTGGTCTGGCGCAAACCACTTGCTGAATCTGACGGCCCAGCAAACGCATGTTTGGCGTTGACATGGTACTTCAAGCTTGAACAGCTCCGGTGAAATTGAAACTCCTTCTTACAAATCTTGCAAATAACCTTGTACTTGTTAACTGTACCATCATCATTCTTTTTATATTTGAATCCGTCAATAGGCCCACTTTGCTCACCTTGCTCCATCTCGCCTCTAGCTCCCAACCACTTTCCTGACCTGAATAATTTGTCACACTGCGCATGCGTGAAATGCGTTAAAAAAAATTGACGTAATTAACAGCAAACAACTAATTAACGTCGTTAACGCGCTATTTTTGACAGCCCTAATATATATATATATATATATATATATATATATATATATATAGTGTGTGTGTGTGTGTGTTGTAGTGTAGTACTGTATGTGTGAGTGTGTGCATAGAGCCAGTGCAAGAGTCAGTCCAAAAAAAAGGGGGTCAATGCATATAGTCCGGGTAGCCATTTGATTAACTGTTCAGCAGTCTTATGGCTTGGGGTTAGAAGCTGTTCAGGAGCCTTTTGGTCCCAGACTTGGCGCTCCGGTACTGCTTGCCTTGCAGTACCGCTTGCCAGCCTATGACTTGTGTGGCTGGAGTCTTTGACAATTTTTAGGGCCTTCCTCTGACACCGCCTGGTATAGACCTGTGTGGCAGGGAGCTCGGCCCCAGTGATGTACTGGGCCGTACGCACTACCCTCTGTAGCGCCTTACGGTCAGATGCCAAGCAGTTGTCATACCAAGCGGTGATGCAGCCAGTCAAGATGCTCTCAATGGTGCTGGTGCTCTCGTGTGTCCACTGCTCCGTTGAATGCTCTCTCCGAGGCAATGTTTGAATAATGTATGCGCTTGTAGTCTTTGTTTGTGTGTGAAAAATGTACATTTGTATGTACTCACAAGGAATACAAAAGCTTACCCAGGATATGTTTCCTGTTTTTATGCTCTGGTTGCTGGAAATACACTCAGTGGCCAGTTTATTATGTACACCCATCTAGTACCAGGTCGGACCCCCCTTTCCCTTCAGAACAGCCTGAATTCTTCGGGGCATGGAAACGTTGCTGAATTGGTATCATGGGACCTGACATGTGCCAGGAAAACATTCCCCACACCATTACACCACTGCCACCAGCCTGTATCGTTGACACCAGGCAGGATGGGGCCATGGACTCGCCAAATCCTGACTCTGCCATCAGCATGATGCAACATGAACCGGGATACGTCGGACCAGGCAATGCTTTTTCACTCCTCAATTGTCCAGTGTTGGTGATAGTGTGCCCACTGGAGATGCATCTTGTTTTTAGCTGATAGGAGTGGAACCCGGTGTGGCCGTCTGCTGCAATAGCTCATCCAGACAAGGACCGACGAGTTGTGGAATAATGGCGCCGGAGGAGATGGCTGCAGTTTTGCGGTCCCCTAACCAACTGTACTATAATGTGTGTTTTTTCGCATTATTTGTAATTTATTCTGTACATAATGTTTCTGGCACCGTCTCTTATGACCAAAAAGAGCTTCTGGATATCAGGACAGCGATTACTCATCTCGTATTGGACGATTATGTTTTCTTCAACGAGTCGGACGTGGATATTCTACAGACACCTGACAAGGCCCAAATCCCTGTCATTCGCATGAGAAAGAGACAGAGATATCGTGGCCGTAGGTCGGGGTGCCTTGTAAGGATCCGACGGCGAGCGAGTAATCTGCCTCTTCCGTCAGTCCTATTAGCCAACATACAATCATTGGAAAACAAAATGGACGACCTACGATCAAGGATATCCTACCAACGGGACATTAAAAACGGTAATATCTTATGTTTCACAGAGTCGTGGCTGAACGACGACATAGATAGCATACAGCTGGCGGGATATACGCTACATCGGCAGGATAGAACGGCTGACTCCGGTAAGACAAGGGGTGTATATTTGTAAACAACAGCAGGTGCACAAAATCTAATATTAAGGAAGTCTCAAGGTTGAGGAAAAGTACCTCATGATAAGCTGTAGACCACACTATTTACCAAGAGAGTTTTCATCTATATTTTTCGTAGCTGTATTTACCACCACAAACCGATGCTGACACTAAGACTGCACTCAATGAGCTGTATAAGGCCATAAGCGAACAGGAAAACGCTCATCCAGAGGCAGCGCTCCTAGTGGCCGGGGACTTTAATGCAGGGAAACTTAAATCCATTCTACCAGAGGGAAAAAAACTCTAGACCACCTTTACTCCACACACACAGACGCGTACAAAGCTCTCCCTCGCCCTCCATTTGGCAAATCTGACCATAACTATATCCTCCTGATTCCTGCTTATAAGCAAAAACTAAAGCAGATAGCACCAGTGAATCGGTTAATAAGGAAGTGGTCAGATGACGCAGGTGCTAAGCTACAGGACCGTTTTGCTAGCACAGACTGGAATATGTTCCGGGATTCTTCTGATGGCATTGAGGAGTACACCACATCAGTCACTGGCTTCATCAATAAGTGCATCGATGACGTCATCCCCACAGTGACCGTACGTACATACCCCAACCAGAAGCCATGGATTACAGGCAACATCCACACTGAGCTAAAGGGTAGAGCTGCCGCTTTCAAGGAGCGGGACTCTAACCCGGACACTTATAAGAAATCACACTATGCCCTCCGACAAACCATCAAACAGGCAAAGAGTCAATACAGGACTAAGATTGAATCGTACTACACAGTGACACGAGCCTACCAGATGAGCTAAATCACTTCTATGCTTGCTTCGAGGCAAGCAACACTGAAGCATGCATGAGAGCATCAGCTGTTCCGGATGACTATGTGATCACGCTCTCCATGGCCGATGTGAGTAAGACTTTTAAGCAGGTCAACATTCACAAGGCCGCAGGGCCAGACGGATTACCAGGACGCGTACTCTGAGCATGCGCTGACCAACTGTGTCGTCACTGACATTTTCAACATGTCCCTGAGTCTGTAATACCAACATGTTTCAAGCAGACCACCATAGTCCCTGTGCCCAGGAACACTAAGATAACCTGCCTAAATGACTACCGACCTGTTGCACTCTCGTCTGTAGCCATGAAGTGCTTTGAAAGGCTGGTCATGGCTCACATCAACACCATTATCCTAGAAACCCTAGAGCCACTCCAATTTGCATACCGCCCCAACAGATCCACAGATGATGCAATCTCTATTGCACTCCACACTACCCTTTCCCACCTGGACAAAATGAACACCTATTTGAGAATGCTATTCATTGACTACAGCTCAGCGTTCAACACCATAGTGCCCTCAAAGCTCATCACTAAGCTAAGGACCATGGGACTAAACACCTCCCTCTGCAGCTGGATCCTGGACTTCCTGACAGGCCGCCCCCAGGTGGTAAGTGTAGGTAACAACACATCTGCCACACTGATCCTCAACACGGGGGACCCTCAGGGGTGCGTGCTCAGTTCCCTCCTGTACTCCCTATTCACCCATGACTGCATGGCCAGGCACGACTCCATAAGTTTGCAGACGACACAACAGTGGTAGGCCTGATCACCGACAACGATGAGACAGACTATAGGGAGGAGGTCAGACCTGGCTGTGTGGTGCCAGGATAACAACCTCTCCCTCAACGTGATCAAGACAAAGGAGATGATTGTGGACTACAGGAAAAAGAGGACCGAGCACGCCCCCATTCTCATCGACGGGGCTGTAGTGGAACAGGTTGAGAGCTTCAAGTTCCTTGGTGTCCACATCACCAACAAACTATCATGGTCCAATCACATCAAGACAGTCATGAAGAGGACACGACAAAGCCTTTTCCCCCTCAGGAGACTGAAAAGATTTAAGAAGGCACACCTGTTAATTTAAATGCATTCCAGGTGACTATCTCATGATGCTGGTTGAGAGAATGCCAAGAGTGTACAAAGCTTTCATCAAGGCAAAGGGTGGCTACTTTGAAGAATCTCAAATATAAAATACATTTTGATTTGTTTAACACTTTTTTGGAAACTACATGATTCCATATGTGTTATTTCATAGTTTTGATGTCTTCACTATTATTCTACAATGTAGAAAATAGTAAAAATAAAGAAAAACCCTTGAATTAGTAGGTGTGTCCAAACTTTTGACTGGTACTGTACATACAGTGGGGGAAAAAAGTATTTAGTCAGCCACCAATTGTGCAAGTTCTCCCACTTAAAAAGATGAGAGAGGCCTGTAATTTTCATCATAGGTATACGTCAACTATGACAGACAAATTGAGAAAAAAAATCCAGAAAATCACATTGTAGGATTTTTAATGAATTTATTTGCAAATTATGGTGGAAAATAAGTATTTGGTCACCTACAAACAAGCAAGATTTCTGGCTCTCACAGACCTGTAACTTCTTCTTTAAGAGGCTCCTCTGTCCTCCACTCGTTACCTGTATTAATGGCACCTGTTTGAACTTGTTATCAGTATAAAAGACACCTGTCCACATCCTCAAACAGTCACACTCCAAACTCCACTATGGCCAAGACCAAAGAGCTGTCAAAGGACAGCAGAAACAAAATTGTAGACCTGCACCAGGCTGGGAAGACTGAATCTGCAATAGGTAAGCAGCTTGGTTTGAAGAAATCAACTGTGGGAGCAATTATTAGGAAATGGAAGACATACAAGACCACTGATAATCTCCCTCGATCTGGGGCTCCACGTAAGATCTCACCCTGTGGGGTCAAAATGATCACAAGAACGGTGAGCAAAAATCCCAGAACCACACGGGGGGACCTAGTGAATGACCTGCAGAGAGCTGGGACCAAAGTAACAAAGCCTACCATCAGTAACACACTACGCCGCCAGGGACTCAAATCCTGCAGTGCCAGACGTGTCCCCCTGCTTAAGCCAGTACATGTTCAGGCCCGTCTGAAGTTTGCTAGAGTGCATTTGGATGATCCAGAAGAGGATTGGGAGAATGTCATATGGTCAGATGAAACCAAAATAGAACTTTTTGGTAAAAACTCAACTCGTTGTGTTTGGAGGACAAAGAATGCTGAGTTGCATCCAAAGAACACCATACCTACTGTGAAGCATGGGGGTGGAAATATCATGCTTTGGGGCTGTTTTTCTGCAAAGGGACCAGGACGACTGATCCGTGTAAAGGAAAGAATGAATGGGGCCATGTATCGTGAGATTTTGAGTGAAAACCTCCTTCCATCAGCAAGGACATTGAAGATGAAACGTGGCTGGGTCTTTCAGCATGACAATGATCCCAAACACACCGCCCGGGCAACGAAGGAGTGGCTTCGTAAGAAGCATTTCAAGGTCCTGGAGTGGCCTAGCCAGTCTCCAGATCTCAACCCCATAGAAAATCTTTGGAGGGAGTTGAAAGTCTGTGTTGCCCAGCGACAGCCCCAAAACATCACTGCTCTAGAGGAGATCTGCATGGAGGAATGGGCCAAAATACCAGCAACAGTGTGTGAAAACCTTGTGAAGACTTACAGAAAACGTTTGACCTGTGTCATTGCCAACAAAGGGTATATAACAAAGTATTGAGAAACTTTTGTTATTGACCAAATACTTATTTTCCACCATAATTTGCAAATAAATTAATAAAAAATCCTACAATGTGATTTTCTGGAAAAAAAAATCTCATTTTGTCTGTCATAGTTGACGTGTACCTATGATGAAAATTACAGGCCTCTCTCATCTTTTTAAGTGGGAGAACTTGCACAATTGGTGGCTGACTAAATACTTTTTTTCCCCACTGTATGTGTTAAGCTTCTCTACACCTTTTGTGTGTTTGCATGCGTGATTGTGTCTGTGCATCACTCCCGCTCATCACGGATTTTATGAACAGATTTCTGCTGTGTTATTTCAACCGGCGTGCACACCAACATCTATTGGCGGTGTGTGCGATGCCTAAAGCCAGTCTATAGCTTTTTAATTCATGGCTCATCCAACTGACTCAGTTAGCCCTGAAATTCTGGGATTGTTAGGTATATCGGCCATTGTCGCTTTCCAGTTGAATAGCAATACATCTCGCCATCTCCAAAATAATCCCTTACACCATTGTGTAGCAGTTGCGAGGGTGCCACGGAATGTTAATACCAAGGTTTTCTTTTTAAGGTGAGAGTATGGCATGGCATGAGAACAACTTATTTTTCCATGGGTAGCCACAATAACAAGATTATGCCTTCCCTCTGTGGGTGTTTTGTGCAAGCATTCGAGAGGTGGCCTTGAAGCCAGAAGTTGAAAGAAATTTGAGATCGTTGACGCCATCTCTCCCAATTAACACAATAATGTCCAGACCTGTGTTCAAATAGAACGTTTGATTGGGCCTGCCTGGAGTGATAGGTGGGCAGGGTTTGCACTTTGGGGACTATTCCATTGTTTCCATTGTACCAGACAAGCTCAAATGAAGAATTTAGAAGACAACGTACTATTTTAACACGGGTCTTGTGCTGTATTCTCAAACTAAATTCAAGCACATGAAAAGTACAGGATCTCTTATAAACTGATTATTTGTGCCAATCTCCTATCAACGCCTCATTTTCCTCTGCTGTACGATGCAGCAGTCTTTAAACCACAAATTATTATCTCCCCTCAGACAACAGCTGTTGTGCCGGCGCTCCAAAACCTGGCTGTCTTCACCATCCGTCTCTATCTCGTCTACCCATCACTTTCCCCTCAGCTCACCCCCAAAAATGATAGCTTCCTTGAAGTGAAGGCCAATTTTCTCAGTTGGCAAAAGTTAGTAGACTTCAACCGTACGAAGCGAGGAAGTACACAACCAGGCTCCCTCAGTTACTCGTAAATCAATGAAGAAAGTGTTGCGAGACGTGTATAACCCAGTGTTGATCAGAAGGCTTCAATGGGATGCTACTCTTCAAAGCCTGCCGAATTCAGATGATGTACTTCATTCAACACACCCAGGAACCACTGATGAATGGAATCAATTATATCAGAATAAAAGGCTTCTGAGAAAAATCTGACAAGGTATCGCCTTGGAAATCCATTTGAAGTTTGTGAAATGCGTAATGTAATGCATAATAGCTGATGTTGGGAAGGGGAGTATCTTTTGATCAAGTGTTTCTAAAAACTTTGTTGTTACTACCCCTTTGTCTGCTTTGTCTCTGATCTGAAACAGCCTCCAGTGCTATGATGCATACAGTCAGAGCAGAACTGAGTTACATATTACAATGTAAAGCTATTGTTCAATGTTAACACGTTTTGGTAGGTTGACAGAGCGCACTGGCAGGTGCATGGGTTTCAATTCATATACTGTACATGTTATCCCAGATGGAATTCTCTTGCATCACTGTCGACACTTTCACCCCTTATAAGGTTCTTTAAATGGTCCTTTTTCTTCTAATTTGTCTCTGTCCAGAGCTGGAGGTGGCCCGGATGAGTACGGAAGGAAATCTGCCCGACCTGAAATTCCCACAAAGTGGCGGCCATGGTAACTCCATCTCCCTGTCATCGAGCACCTTGAAACAACATGGGAGAAACGGTAAATGGCTTTGCCTTGAATAAATAAATAAAATATCAGGGGTCTCCAACTCCAGTCCTGAACAACTATTTGGTGTGCAGGCTTTTGTTCCATTCCATCAGTTAGTGCTGGGCTGGAACAAAAGCCTGCACACCCAGTAGCTCTCCTGGACTGAACATCCCTGTCTGAGATAAGTCTGTCATTGATAATTACATGCATAGTTTGCTTCTTTTCTGATGCCATAAGAGTGTATGAAAAGTTTTTTCTTTGTAACCAGTAAAGGAGAAAACGGCTCTAATATCTTAAAGGGGCAATTTGTGTCTCAAACAACAACAAAGCTGGCACTCTGTTTTTGCTCACCATTAGCTAAGGTTTTGAAAAAGTAGGTCAATTCAATAGGAACAAATGTATAAGCTGCTTTGACATGCATTGAAGGTTACGAGGAGGGGCTCGGGAGTTAAAACGTGCCCCTTTGCAGGGTCTGGTCTGAATGAGAAATATAACTTCCCCGCAGCTAATTAAACTTGCATACCACCTGCTTCTAACAGGCTGTTAAGAGCATGGGTTGCTTACCGTTAGCATGTTTTTTGCGTGTGCAGAGTTAGGGTGCCTTCAAACCAAAACGCAGGTCCGACGCGGCAAAGGATTCCGTAAAAAAACTGTTTTCAATTGGTTGACAGATACGTTGTCGCTACTGTTTTGACAGACAGCGCAGTGCAACACTAGGCCCTCCCCCAACGCACTGCTCTTAGTGAAAACCATTAAGTTGCTGCGTTATTTACACGTCCGTTTGTCTGGTTTGAATGCACCCGTATAAGTTGTAAGTACCAGTGTGACCACTTGTACCCGTTACACAGTAATTTAATAGTTTCCCTGGAATAACATCAATATAATTCCAAGTGTTCCAAAATGGTGTTAGAAGCCGGTGACCAACCCTCCTCCAAGAGAGAGATACTGGATCTACCAGGGTTTTGTGCCAACCCTGTTATAACACAGCTGATTCTGCCTACTATCAAGGTCATGGAAAGCAGTTAATTAGTAGAATCACGTGTGCTAGATAAGGGCTGGAGAGAAAGCAGAAGGGAAGCTCTCCAGGAGGGAGGTTGGCCACCCCTGATACAACCTCTGATAAAGTAAAGCACCTTTATACCGACTTCAAATGGACAAAAGAGGGTCCCTGGTTGCGGAATTAGTTGTGTTCAAGAGCTGCTTCAGACTTTAATGAGGCTATTATACACAATGCGGGGCTACCTACGGGAGCTCCACGGCCCATTTTTGGACTTGATTACTTGTTCATGCAAATGAGTTAGGCTGTTAGCGCGTGCTCTCGGCTCTCGATGAATGTCCAGCGGTGCCTGATGTTTCATTATATCTCAATGTGCTTTTATTTCCCATTTATTGAGAGGTAACATACAAATTGTTTTCTTTTTTCGAGTGAGTGATCCAAGTTGCGGCGGGAGGGGAGTGTGCTTTCATATACGCCGTCTAAAGAAAGACGCCAGGAAAGGGATAAGGTAGTGCAATGGTAGTCGGGAAAGAAACAAGGAAGTGTAACTGTTGCCTTTGTCAGTGCAATAAAGTAATAATGACAATGATTTCATTGAAGTTGAATTAAATCGACCTATTGTACCTACGGAGGTATTTCTTTCAGCCTCAACACCTTTATTGCTCTTGATAACATGCTCGGAGCAGCGAATGTGTTCGAAACATTTTCTCTATAGGTTGTCCAAAATAGTTTCAACTCTATAATCCTGTGGAATCAAACCGTACCTCAAAATACATATAATCTGCACTTATCCTTATTTTTAAAAGTCTTATGAATATATGCATTTGAATAAGTTAAGTAGTTGTTGTGTGCTCCAAGACTTTGTTGAACCGTAACATTTGACATCTGTAGGTTGAACTGTAGCATGTCCAATGCCGTTATGTCCTTGAGCAGGCACTTAACCCAAAAATGGTTCCAAAGGTCGGCTGCACTATGGCTGACCCTGTGCTCTTCAATGTGTGTGGGTTTCTCGTAGGCATATAAAACCTTGGCAACATCTAGCCTAGGTTTACAAACGTTTTTATTTATGGAAAAAAACATATGTTGACCTGAGGGTAATTTTTCACTTTGAGATTTTGTTTGGTTTTCTGGCGCTAATGTCTCTGCTACTTTAACCTCGATTTGCCCTGTTCAGTCACATGTACAATAACATTATATTGAATGGTTAAACAGTTTAACCACATACTTTCAGTTCATCAGTGGTGGCAATGGCTCTGTCTCAAGTCTCAATTGCCTTAAAAATTCTCCTTTCCTTCATCGCTCTGATCTGAAAGAACTGACCTGGTGAAAGCCAGCCTAATGATGAGCTTATGCCACATTGTTTTCACCTGTCACTACAGACAAAGGGGAGGAGATGAGGAGAGGACGGATTTTCAAGAAATTGTGACTGAGCCATGCTGTATTATTTTTCCTAGGAGAGATCCGGATGGCCTTCGTCCTGTACAAACACATCGGAGCCTACCTGTCTACAGAGAATGCCAGCATGAAGCTGGGCAGGGAAGCCATGGCCACCAACTATTCTGTCATTGTCAACTCTCCCGTCATCACCGCAGCCATCAACAAAGAGAACAACAAAGTCTACCTGTCTGAACCGGTCATATTTACCTTGAAACACCTGCAGGTAGGACACACACATATCAGTATCATATCAATATAGCTGGTCTGAGTGAAAGTCGGCCTACATTACAAAGGAATAAGAGACTCATTTCTGCTTCCATGTGTCTGGCTATACACACCTTTATGGGATTATAATGGGTTTCACTAATTTTCTTTCTTCAAGGGGCAATTTGGGATTGGTACATCCATTTTGGACTTTTAAATTAATGGAGTCACCCCATAGCCCCCATCTTCAAGTTTTACCTCATTTTCTTTGGCAAGAAGAAAGCATAAATAACAAAGAGAATCTTTCATAACATATTGATGATGCAAAACTTTGTTTTCATTCATTTCTCCCTATTAGTTTTAGAACAGAACAGTCTAACCTGGAAGGCTGAGCTAATATGAGCGTTCTATTGTTCGTCCCTGAAGGCTGGTTAGTCATAGGCGGAGCATTAACTCCCCCCCCCCCCGACTGCATTATCTTCCCCTCGCACGACTCCATGAAACAGCCCCGGTTTGTCTCCCAACGGCGCCCAACTCTGTTATTAGGGAGGGAGGGCGGGAGAGAGGGAGGGAGAGAGGGAGGGAGAGAGGGAGGGAGAGAGGGAGATAGAGAGGGAGAGAGAGAGGGAGAGAGAGAGAGAGATTTTTCTAAATGAAATGGGAAATGTCACAGTTGGGGTCAATGCAGTTATTACCGGGGACCAACTGCCTTTCGCTTAAGACACGGTGCTAGAACTGTCTGAGAATAATGGAGTCCGCCGTTTTTCTTGCCCCACTGGTCTAATCTCAATAAAACAGTGCTCTTATATACAGTAAGTTTGTGGTTCCCTAGACTCCTCCCAAGTGCACTTCTGACAGTGAGGACATGTCTTATTCTGAACAGCTGTTTGCTCTGTCTTCTAAAAAGTTGATTATTTTAAAGAGTATTCTAAGATTCTTCTAAAGAATATTCTAAACAGATTAACTGAATCTATATGGATGGTTCTATAACTGCAGGTATGCACACACTAGAGTATTAATGGATAGGAGTACTTCTCATAGCCTGGTTCCAGATCTGTTTCTGCTGTCTTGCCAACTACTATGGTCATTGTCATGCCAAACGTGACAAAAACTGACTTATCCTATGAGAAGGATAGCCTGGGTTCAGATATATTTGTGTCGTCTTGGCAACTACTATGTTAATTGTCATCAGTGATGTAGTGGTAAAGAAAAAAGGTGGGTAAACTTGATCGCCGGTCGCAGTGAATAAAGTAACGCTCCTTATACTTGCAATGCATTCTTCCGCAAAAGGTGGGTAAACTGCGTTTAATTCTATTTACCCTCCACTACACCACTGATTGTCATACAAAACACCACCATAGTACTTGGCTATACACCATGAACAGATCTGGGACCAGGCTATACTGCTATTCACTGTAGTCTTTTGTTCCATCGCTCTACAATGAAAAGCCCTTAGATCAGAGGTGTTGGACCACTGGTCCCAGGGGACTGTGGTTGTCCTCTAGTTATTGTTTCGCTTCCTTGCCTCAGCACTTAATGGATTAATTAAAGTTGTTAATGGGACAGAAGGTCACCTGGTCTGGTTATTCCTCGCAGTGCTGCACTGTATCCAACTAGCCATTGGTTGGCTGTGTGTAGGTTAACTCAATAAGATGGGACATTTATGTCTGGAGAGGATCTGCTGATTTATGGATGTGTCACAAATGGCATCCTACTCCATATACAGTGCCTTACTTTTGATCAGAGCCTTATATGGTGCCATTTGGGATGCAGGCCATGTTCCACAGTCACAGTTTTGCTTGCATTGTGAGAAGCAGCCAGATTGTCTTCTGCTATGGACAATTCCCTTAAACACACATAGGATTAAGGTGCAGTTGAAGTGGTCAGGCAACATCTAGGTGCAAGAGATGGCGGATTTCCACATCAGGGAAACTTATAGCCAGAAACTTTACCTGTTGAAAACTATTTGAGTCCTTCCTATGCATTGGCACGTCTCTCCTCTCACGCTTTATCTGCATTAAGCTCTTAAGTGACTGTTTTAAAACGGGCCAGGGGGATGGCAGGCGACGCTAGCCGTTAAGGCTGCCGCCTGGCAGAGAGCGGCGGTGGCGGCCATTAAACAGCGGGGCAGTCTATTGTCGCACAGTGAAGGTTAAAGTGAAATGTGGAAAAACACAATGAAAGGCTGCTCCACCGCCGCTCGCCGCCGCCATTAAACTAAAACAAAGACCGCCACCGGAAAAGGGAATTAAGGGTATTTTTCTTAAATATTTCATCTGGATCTAGAGTTATGGCATTGTGGCGTGTTGAGGTTATGGGAGTTTACCTGGAATTAGCCCCATGCGTTTCCGTTTAACCCAGCCAGAACCTTTTAGAAAAGAAACATGAGTCAACCTGCAATCAATGTGTGTGTGTTTTTCCTCCCATTAGCTCCATTATGCTGGGGCCCATAGGCTAATTGTTATGTGATTTGTCCCCCACAGCAATCCAAGGAAAGCTTCAACCCCAACTGTTCTTTCTGGAGTTACTCCAAGCGGACCATGACGGGCTACTGGTCGACGCAAGATTGCCGGTTGCTAGGCACCAACAGGACTCACACGACGTGCTCTTGTACCCACCTGACCAACTTTGCAGTCCTCATGGCTCACGTGGAGGTCAAGGTAAGGCCTGTTCCACCATCTCCTCGTCCCGTATAATCAATTAAATTTCCTCAAGTAGTAGAAGATGGAGAGCTCTGTTTTGCGACCTTCAAAATACACATTCTACAAAAAGAAAAGTGCCACGTTTGAGTGGCACAGAGTTAAGATCCAAATCTAAGAGCATTTTTTTGTGCCGAAAGCATCCTTAGTGTTGTGTGTATTAATTGTGTCCCCTTGCCTTGTGCTAGGCCTTGTTTGAAGTAGTTGGAGAGAGTGGCCCTTGCAGGAGGGAAATTCATTTAGACCTTTAAGAGTTCTAGCTAAGAGGCTTCCATTCAATCGTCTGCATACCTACTATGCTTGAAAGCATTTAGAATACCTGAATGCATTGTTGATGAATTGAAGGAGAATCAGCATCTGTTTAAGTTGTGTTGGGGCTGGGTACTGAGACAGCGTAAATTAACACATTTACATTTTCTGTGTATAATGGACCGATAACGATAAAGATTGTATTTATGTGCCTCCTAAAATATGTGGGGTTGTTGGTGTTTGTTATTGTGCTTTTAAGTGTCTCACTGTGATGCTTATTTCCGAGATTACTTTTCAATTGATGTTATTTCGTCACATTGAAGCAAATATATTGCTACTTAATTTTTTTTGACTTTGACGTTTATTTTAAATTTTGTAATTTTTTTGTATTACTTATTTTATTTTTATTTTTTTTGGGGGGGTAGATCAGCTTAAAATTTCAGATAGATTGTAACTTCCATCAATGTAATTGTCTGCATCACTTCCAATCCCCCATGTTTTATATATATATATACTTGGATTTCCAAGATGGCGTACTAGTGCAGTCCTGTTTTTGTCGTGTGTCTGTAAATAGCCTGTAAATACCCTGTTTTTATTTTTATTTTTCGTACATATTTTCCTATCAGACTTTTCATCCTTCTACAAAATATACTTTCCTGCAACCCGCCTCACTCAACGTGGAACGGATTCTATTATTGACTTACCTTTTATCTAGAATCTCCAGTTGAAACTAGCTAGCCAGCTAACTAGCTACTTGCTATTAGCCACAGTTGCTATTTCACCCAGAACATTGGATTTTCTGCCGGAATAATTTAATCACTGGACATTAATAACCGGATCGCAACTAGCTAGCCGCAACCGAATGGATGTTGCTGTTTGGCTAATCACCACTGCCCCCGATGCAAGCACCAGTTAGCCTCGAGCTAGCCTAGAGTCAGGCTCATATCCTGGCTATCTACCTCTAGGTCTACCGGACGGGAGTAGCCAGCTAACTAGCTACTTGCTACCGTTAGCGGTTTTTCACCATTGTCCGTGGCCTGCACCACCTACCAGCCAGCTCTAGTCCGGACTATTATTCGGCCAGTCTGCACAGCGCGTTATCGACCCAGAACATATCAGTTTTTCTGCCGGAATCACTGAATCACTGGACCTTTAACTCCGGATTCATCGCTACCAGCTAGCTGCTACAAAATGGACGTTGAGGTCTGGCTAATCATCCTGAGCTAGGCCCATCTCCCATCTCCCGGCTATCTACCTCTCTGTCAACCGGACGGGACCACCTAGTGTTGACACGGAGCCCCGCCGATCCAACACGACTGGTTTGCCGACGAAATAGTCTGATGTGGTTTCAACAGGCTTCCCGGCGACGACCACGAAGATCCATCTGCCAGCCCCGGCCCACTAGCACACGCAAACTACAACTGTGCTCCCTGCTAGCTGTGCTGAAGCACCAATTTGAACTGCTCTCGGACTCACATATTGCTGTTCACTGGACCTTATGATCACTCAGCTGCACAGCTGATGCCTGCTGGACTGTTCCTTTACACGGTACCCTGTCCTGTTTATTCTGTTTAGTCTTAGCCCAAACGTTATCGCTATTTCCAGTTGTGTCTTAGCTCTCTCTAATAACACCTGTGACTGCTTTATGCCTCTCTCCCATGTCAATTATGCCTTGCCTATTGCTGTTTGGGTTAGTTCTTATTATACAATTTAACTGTAGAACCCCTAGTCCCTCTCAAACTGCCTCATATAGTTCCTTTGTTCCACCCCCCATACACGCCGAGACCGGCTCAATCGATGCCTCCAATGACGCTATCTCTTTCATTGTTACCCAACGCTTAGGGTTACCTGAACTGTACTCATATCCTTCCATATCCTTTTCTGTACATAATGCCCTGAATCTTTTCTACAACGCCCGGAGAACTGCCCCCTTTATTCTATGTACCCAACGCACTAGAAGACCAGTTCTTAAAGCCTTTAGTCGTATCCTTATTCTTGTCCTCCTCTGTTCCTCTGGTGATGTAGAGGCTAACCCAGGCCCTGCAGCCCCCAGTATCACTCCTACTCCCCAGGAGCTATCATTTGTTGACTTCTGTAACCGTAAAAGTCTTGGTTTTCTGCACATAAATATCAGAAGCCTCCTTCCTAAGTTTGAGTTATTCACTGCGTTAGCACACTCCGCCAACCCTGATGTTCTAGCAGTGTCTGAATCCTGGCTTAGGAAGGCCACCAAAAATTCTGAAATTTCCATCCCCAACTATAACATTTTCCGTTTAGATAGAACTGCCAAAGGGGGTGGAGTTGCAATCTACTGTAGAGATAGCCTGCAGAGCTCCATCATACTATCCAGGTCTGTGCCCAAACAGTTTGAGCTTCTACTTCTAAAAATCCACCTTTCCAGAAATAAATCTCTCACTGTTGCCGCTTGCTACAGACCCCCCTCAGCCCCCAGCTGTGCCCTGGACACCATATGTGAATTGATTGCCCCCATCTATCCTCAGAGTTCGTACTGCTTGGTGACCTAAATTGGGATATGCTTAACACCCCGGCCATCCTACAATCTAAACTAGATGCCCTCAATCTCACACAAATTATCAACGAACCTACCAGGTACAACCCTAAATCCGTAAACATGGGTACCCTCATAGATATCATCCTGACTAACTTACCCTCTAAATACACCTCCGCTGTCTTCAACCAGGATCTCAGCGATCACTGCCTTATTGCCTGCGTCCGTAACGGGTCCGCGGTCAAACGACCACCCCTCATCACTGTCAAACGCTCCCAAAAACACTTCAGCGAGCAGGCCTTCCTAATTGACCTGGCCCAGGTATCCTGGATGGATATAGATTTCATTCCGTCAGTAGAGGATGCCTGGTTGTTCTTTAAAAGTAATTTCCTCTCAATCTTAAATAGACATGCCCCATTCAAAAATACAGAACTAAGAACAGATATAGCCCCTGGTTCTCCTCAGACTTGACTGCCCTTGACCAGCACAAAAACATCCTGTGGCGTACTGCATTAGCATCAGATAGCCCCCGCGATATGCAACTTTTCAGGGAAGTTAGGAACCAATATACACAAGCAGTTAGGAAAGCAAAGGCTAACTTTTTCAAACAGAAATTTGCATCCTGTAGCACTAACTCCAAAAAGTTTTGGGACACTGTAAAGTCCATGGAAAATAAGAGCACTTCCTCCCAGCTGCCCACTGCACTGAGGCTAGGAAACACTATCACCACCGATAAATCTGCAATAATCGAGAATTTCAACAAGCATTTTGCTACGGCTGGCCATGCTTTCCACCTGGCTACCACTACCCCGGCCACCAGCTCTGCACCCTCCGCTGCAACTTGCCCATGCCCCCCCCCGCTTCTCCTTCACACAAATCCAGACAGCTGATGTTCTAAAAGAGCTGCAAAATCTGGACCCCTACAAATCATCTGGGCTAGACAATCTGGACCCTTTCTTTCTAAAACTAGCCGCCGAAATTGTCGCAACCCCTATTACTAGCCTGTTCAACCTCTCTTTCGTAACGTCTGAGATCCCCAGAGATTGAAAGCTGCCGCGGTCATCCCCCCTCTTCAAAGGGGGTGACACTCTAGATCCAAACTGTTACAGACCCATATCCATCCTGCCCTGCCTTTCAAAAGTTTTTGAAAGCCAAGTCAACAAACAGATCACCGACCATTTCGAATCCCACCGTACCTTCTCCGCTATGCAATCCGGTTTCCGAGCTGGTCATGGGTGCACTTCAGCCACGCTCAAGGTCCTAAACGATATTATAACCGCGATCGATAATAGACAGTACTGTGCAGCCGTTTTCATTGACCTGGCCAAGGCTTTCGACTCTGTCAACCACCGCATTCTTATTGGCAGACTAAATAGCCTTGGTTTCTCAAATGACTGCCTCGCCTGGTTCACCAACTACTTCTCAGATAGAGTTCAATGTGTCAAATCGGAGGGCCTGTTGTCTGGACCTATGGCAGTCTCTATGGGGGTGCCACAGGGCTCAATTCTTGGGCCGACTCTTTTCTCTGTGTATATCAATGACGTCGCTCTTGCTGCTGGTGACTCTCAGATCCACCTCTACGCAGACGACACCATTTTGTATACATCTGGCCCTTCATTGGACACTGTGTTAACAAACCTCCAAACGAGCTTCAATTCCATACAACACTCCTTCAGTAGCCTCCAACTGCTCTTAAACACTAGTAAAACTAAATGCATGCTCTTCAACCGAACGCTGCTTGCACCCGCCCACCCGACTAGAATCACTACTCTCGACGGGTCTGACCTAGAGTATGTGGACAACTACAAATATCTAGGTGTCTGGTTAGACTGTAAACTCTCCTTCCAGACTCACATTAAGAATCTCCAATCCAAAGTTAAATCTAGAATCGGTTTCCTATTTCGCAACAAAGCCTCCTTCACTCATGCTGCCAAACATGCCCTCGTAAAACTGACTATCCTACCGATCCTTGACTTCGGCGATGTAATTTACAAAATAGCCTCCAACACTCTACTCAGCAAATTGGATGTAGTCTATCACAGTGCCATCCGTTTTGTCTCCAAAGCCCCATATAATACCCACCACTGTGACCTGTACGCTCTTGTTGGCTGGTCCTCACTACATATTCGTCGCCAAACCCACTGGCTCCAGGCCATCTATAAATCACTGCTAGGCAAATCCCTGCCTTATCTTAGCTCATTGGTCACCATAGCAACACCCACCCGTAGTCTGCGCTCCAGCCGGGTATATCTCACTGGTCATCCCCAAAGCCAACACCTCCTTTGGCCGCAATTCCTTCCAGTTCTCTGCTGCCAATGACTGGAACAAATTGCAAAAATCTCTGAAGCTGGAGACACTTATCTCCCTCACTAACTTTAAGCATCAGTTGTCAGAGCACCTTACCGATCACTGCACCTGTACACAGCCCATCTGAAATTAGCCCGCCCAACTACCTCATCCCTATATTGTTATCTATTTTGCTCATTTGTACCCCAGTATCTCTATTTGCACATCATCTCTTGCACATCTATCATTCCAGTGTTAATACTAATTGTAATTATTTTGCACTATAGCCTATTTTATTGCCTACCTCCATAACTTGCTAAATTTGCACACTGTATATTATATGTATTTCTGTTGTATTTTTGACTTTGTTTTGTTTTACCCCATATGTAACTCTGTGTTTTGTTTTTATCGCACTGCTATGCTTTATCTTGGCCAGGTCGCAGTTGTAAATGAGAACTTGTTCTCAACTGGTTTACCTGGTTAAATAAAGGTTAAATAAATAAAAATAAAAATACAGTGGGGAGAACAAGTATTTGATACACTGCCGATTTTGCAGGTTTTCCTACTTACAAAGCATGTAGAGGTCTGTAATTTACATCATAGGTACACTTCAACTGTGAGAGACGGAATCTAAAACAAAAATACAGAAAATCACATTGTATGATTTTTAAGTAATTCATTTGCATTTTATTGCATGACATAAGTATTTGATAAAAAGTATCAGAAGTATCAGAAAAGCAGAACTTAATATTTGGTACAGAAACCTTTGTTTGCAATTACAGAGATCATACGTTTCCTGTAGGTCTTGACCAGGTTTGCACACACTGCAGCAGGGATTTTGGCCCACTCCTCCATACAGACCTTCTCCAGATCCTTCAGGTTTCGGGGCTGTCTCTGGCCAATTCGTACTTTCAGCTCCCTCCAAAGATTTTATATTGGTTTCAGGTCTGGAGACTGGCTAGGCCACTCAGGACCTTGAGATGCTTCTTACGGAGCCACTCCTTAGTTGCCCTGGCTGTGTGTTTCGGGTCGTTGTCATGCTAGAAGACCCAGCCACGACCCATCTTCAATGCTCTTACTGAGGGAAGGAGGTTGTTGGCCAAGATCTCGCGATACATGGCCCCATCCACCCTCCCCTCAATACGGTGCAGTCGTCCTGTCCCCTTTGCAGAAAAGCATCCCCAAAGAATGATGTTTCCACCTCCATGCTTCACGGTTGGGATGGTGTTCTTGGGGTTGTACTCATCCTTCTTCTTCCTCCAAACACGGCGAGTGGAGTTTAGACCAAAAAGCTATATTTTTGTCTCATCAGACCACATTACCTTCTCCCATTCCTCCTCTGGATCATCCAGATGGTCATTGGCAAACTTCAGATGGGCCTGGACATGCACTGGCTTGAGCAGGGGGACCTTGCGTGCGCTGCAGGATTTTAATCCATGACGGCGTAGTGTGTTACTAATGGTTTTCTTTGAGACTGTGGTCCCAGCTCTCTTCAGGTCATTGACCAGGTCCTGCCGTGTAGTTCTGGGCTGATCCCTCACCTTCCTCATGATCATTGATGCTCCACGAGGTGAGATCTTGCATGGAGCCCCAGACGAAGGGTGATTGACCGTCATCTTGAACTTCTTCCATTTTCTAATAATTGCGCCAACAGTTGTTGCCTTCTCACCAAGCTGCTTGCCTATTGTCCTGTAGCACATCCCAGCCTTGTGCAGGTCTACAATTTTATCCCTGATATCCTTACACAGATAATAGTAAAACTGAAATCTCACTAAAAAAAAATACAGACCTCTACAGTACAAAACAATACATGCTTTGTAAGTAGTAAAACCTGCAAAATCGGCAGTGTATCAAATACTTGTTCTCCCCACTGTATATATATATATATATATATATATATATATATACATACATACATACATACATATACACATACATATACACATATACATACATACACATACACATACATATATAAATATATATATACACATACATATACACACATACACACACACATACATACATACATACATACATACATACATACATACATACATACAGTGGGGAAAAAAAGTATTTAGTCAGCCACCAATTGTGCAAGTTCTCCCACTTAAAAAGATGAGAGAGGCCTGTAATTTTCATCATAGGTACACGTCAACTATGACAGACAAAATGAGAAAAGAAATTCCAGAAAATCACATTGTAGGATTTTAATGAATTTATTTGCAAATTATGGTGGAAAATAAGTATTTGGTCAATAACAAAAAAGTTTCTCAATACTTTGTTATATACCCTTTGTTGGCAATGACACAGGTCAAACGTTTTCTGTAAGTCTTCACAAGGTTTTCACACACTGTTGCTGGTATTTTGGCCCATTCCTCCATGCAGATCTCCTCTAGAGCAGTGAGGTTTTGGGGCTGTCGCTGGGCAACACGGATTTTCAACTCCCTCCAAAGATTTTCTATGGTGTTGAGATCTGGAGACTGGCTAGGGCACTCCAGGACCTTGAAATGCTTCTTACGAAGCCACTCCTTCGTTGCCCGGGCGGTGTGTTTGGGATCATTGTCATGCTGAAAGACCCAGCCACGTTTCATCTTCAATGCCCTTGCTGATGGAAGGAGGTTTTCACTCAAAATCTCACGATACATGGCCCCATTCATTCTTTCCTTTACACGGATCAGTCGTCCTGGTCCCTTTGCAGAAAAACAGCCCCCAAAGCATGATGTTTCCATCCCCATGCTTCACAGTAGGTATGGTGTTCTTTGGATGCAACTCAGCATTCTTTGTACTCCAAACACGACTGAGTTGAGTTTTTACCAAAAAGTTATATTTTGGTTTCATCTGACCATATGACATTCTCCCAATCCTCTTCTGGATCATCCAAATGCACTCTAGCAAACTTCAGACGGGCCTGGACATGTACTGGCTTAAGCAGGGGGACACAGCAGGATTTGAGTCCCTGGCGGCGTAGTGTGTTACTGATGGTAGGCTTTGTTACTTTGGTCCCAGCTCTCTGCAGGTCATTCACTAGGTCCCCCGTGTGGTTCTGGGATTTTTGCTCACCGTTCTTGTGATCATTTTGACCCCACGGGGTGAGATCTTGCGTGGAGCCCCAGATCGAGGGAGATTATCAGTGGTGTTGTATGTCTTCCATTTCCTAATAATTGCTCCCACAGTTGATTTCTTCAAACCAAGCTGCTTACCTATTGCAGATTCAGTCTTCCCATCCTGGTGCAGGTCTACAATTTTGTTTCTGGTGTCCTTTGACAGCTCTTTGGTCTTGGCCATAGTGGAGTTTGGAGTGTGACTGTTTGAGGTTGTGGACAGGTGTATTTTATACTGATAACAAGTTCAAACAGGTGCCATTAATACAGGAAACGAGGGGAGGACAGAGGAGCCTCTTAAAGAAGAAGTTACAGGTCTGTGAGAGCCAGAAATCTTGCTTGTTTGTAGGTGACCAAATACTTATTTTCCACCATAATTTGCAAATAAATTCATTAAAAATCCTACAATGTGATTTTCTGGATTTTTTTTTCTCAATTTGTCTGTCATAGTTGACGTGTACCTATGATGAAAATTACAGGCATCTCTCATCTTTTTAAATGGGAGAACTTGCACAATTGGTGGCTGACTAAATACTTTTTTTCCCCACTGTACATACATACATACACATACATATCCTTTTAAAATATATATATATATTCCCCTTTAATACTTTCCAACCCCACCACCCTTTCCCTACTTGGAGTAAACTAGTGATCAACAACGCTTAGGCCTCTACTTCCAGCCCATACCCACTATCTACATTTTATGGACACAGTCAATTTTACAATAATTATATTTTGTTCGTTTTTTCTCCTAAACTTTGACCTTTATTTGTTGCTGTCTCATTTCCCTGAGAGGTCTTCTCGTTCCTGAACCTCTACCCCTGCAGTTTCTGAGGGGAACAAAGACTCTTATGAAAGAAAGATTTAGTGAAAGGGTGCATTTATTTAAAAACAATTTATATATTGCGTCTTAGTGCCATTTTACCTGGGAAAAAATATCTGTGTGTTCTTTCATTGCACCGTTGGATTATTCATTATCTGCTTTAGTCTTCTGGGAAAAAAACAGAAAGAGATGAGAAATAATAAATAAATAGAAGTGTTTGACAGACACAAGAAAAGTGAGGAGGGAGAGAGAACACCTATAATAGGAGATCTCTTTCTCTTTTTCTCTCTCTCCCTCTCTCTCTTTCTCACTCTCTCTCCCCCTCTCTCTCCCCTCTCTCTCGCTTTCTCTCTCCCTCCCCCTCTCTCTTCTCTTTATCTCTCTCCCCTTCACCCCTCCCACCTCTCTCTCTCCCCTCTCTCTCTCTCTCTCTCCCTCCCTCTCTCCCTCTCTCTCTCTCTCTCTCTCTCTCTCTCTCTCTCTCTCTCTCTCTCTCTCTCTCTCTCTCTCTCTCTCTCTCTCTCTCTCTCTCTCCCCTCTATCTCTCCCCTATCTCTCTCTCCCCTCTTTCTCTCCCCCCTCTTTCTCTCTCTCTCTCTCCCCCCTCTTTCTTGCACACTCTCTTTCCCTCTCTCCCCCAAGGCAGTGAACCCTAGTCAGCAGGGAAGGAGGACTCTATAATGCCTCTCCCAGTTGGCCCAAGGCCATGTAACCACAGGCCCCGGGACCTCCCTTAGCCCTGTCCTCGCCGCCCCAGCTCCCACCCCGCACCAGCCAACCAGCCCCTCTTGACCAAAGGGGGTCACCCCCAGTGAGCAGGAGTTACTGTTTGTCACTAAGCCGCTTGGCTTGGGGGAGCCAGTGTTTTCAAGCCTCAGTGTCAAACCGGGCCATGAATGCAGAGGGAAGCTGTGAATAATCTAGGGGCCTTAACAGACAAAAAAAGGGAAAAATAGGACAAAATGGGAGTGAAAGAAGCGCTTTGTCATATGATTCCCTCACCTTTTGGAAACCCCAGGATGCTGGTGTTCATTCAGGGGGAAAGTGGAAAGTCGTTACACCCCATTTCCAAAATGGCTGCATTTTTCGAACTCTTTATCTTTCTGCTCGGTCGGAATAAAGGCAGGGTGTTGTTGAAAGACATTTAGGTTCTGAGGAAACGCAGGCATCCATTGACAAACTGCAAAGGCATTCCAATCCGGAAGCACTAATGAATGGTAAAGAAAGAGCACAAAAATGCCATAAATTGGAGTGACCATATTTTGTCTCCATGGCAACAAAACATTCTGCGCTGCTCTGTCTCGGCATTGTTATTACACATTACCCTCTGAGTGAGAGATTACAGATTGGCATGCCGCAATTACCACCTTCACTTTGAGTGGGCAGAGTCCCCCCATCATCATCTTTCATTTTGCTGTATTCCGGCAGATAGACAGGGTGTTCCAGTAGAAATAACAATAATACTACTCTATTTTTAAGTTTGGAAGTGTAAGGGCTTTTATGATAACAAGACATTGTTTGATGCGTTCAGTTGTTCATAAACTTATTACTGTAAGCGTTGTAGATATTACTTAGTCCTAGATAGAGATATTACTAATTTGAGGTATTGTTAAGAGGCTGTAGTAGTTTATATACAGTAAAGTATGTACATTATAAAGAACTTAGTAGTTAATACACAGTATGCAATGGCTTCCCAGCGGGCGAAGTTGGTTGAAATGATGTCTCTACAACCCGTTTTCAACCAGAACTGTATCTGCTGGACATTTTGAAGCTGACCAAATAAGGGTAAATAACCTTTATTAGAAGCATGAACTTGGTGATTTAATGATGTGAACTTTTTCTTAATTCTATTAAGACAACATAGAACGGCTAATGAATAAATAACTGCCCTCATCTCCTTCTTGATTGCACCATACTGCCCAGGCTAACTTTAATGTTTATACTTTACCTTTGAACTTAAAGCATATGGGAGATTATCATGCTCGCTCAGTACTGTAGATATATGTATCCAGAATCCACAGACTCTGACTCTCTGAGGAATGAATTATGTTTCTAGTCAATTATCACCTTTCTGAACTTACTGTGTAACTTTGATCTCTGTCAAAGGAGAAAAAAAAGATCCGTCTTTTTCTATTGATTATCTGTGGACTTGCACTTATTGAAGGCTTGTACTGACTGAATCATTGTCCCCTTTAAAAAGTCAACACAGTCCTGAAGGCCATCGACAGTGTGACTCACTATCATATCCCAATAGACACAGGCACACACACTCACACACCGTGTCTGTCAACGACAGGGAGTGAGGTAGCTGCCGTCACTTTAGTCTCTCTCACCTCTCAGGCCTTTTGTGCACCAACATGAGCTAGCTAGTCATCCCATTCCTCAGCTGTTCCTGTCGACGCACTGAAGTACACCCGTCGGCCGCATAAACAAATGAAATCAAACGGCCCGTCACCAGCTGTGTGTTAGTCAGAGATTATGTCGCTTTTGTGTCTCCAGGAAGGGAAGTGATTGCGAGGGAGTTTCAAGTGAGGATGAGAGTGATTGCTTAAGCGGTCTGTCAAAGTACAGTATGATGTCTCCTCTAATCATTCAACTCCCAACTGCTCTCTCATCAAACATAGAAATAGTATGTTAATAATAACTCATATTTAAAAGGGGTGTTTAAGTCTATTGCTATGCTCCTCTTTCCGGCTGGAAGTTACTCAAAGAGAAGATTTGGTTGTTGTTTGAATGAAGGTTTCCAACGGCTGTTGGGAATTGCTTCAACTTGTCCTAGCAGGTTGTCATTCCTGTCAATATCCAACTTGATCTCTTTTAACCCTAAAAGTGCCAACATAATTTCGATATCCTGTTTTTGATCCTGAAATGTTGGACTTTGTCAAGCAACTACTTACCGACAAAAAAAAACAATTTACCATGATTTCTGTGTGGATATGGAAGAATGAAAAATAATCTATGTTTTGTATAGTAGTGGTGTGCGGCTAACATTATGACCAAACCGGCCTTGAGTTTGTCTATCCCCACCGGACACGCAGGTTGAAATATCAAAACTAACTCTGAACCAAGTATATTCATTTGGGGAAAGGTCGAAACACATATGAAACATTCATGGACATTTAGCTAGCTAGTTTACTGTTGCTAGCTAATTTGTCCTGGGATATAAACATTGGGTTGTTATTTTACCTGAAATGCACAAGGTCCATTTTTTGTGCTGGATCTTTGTAGAATTTTGACCCATTTTGAGCCACACAAAATGGTGTGTTCTCTACTGTCTTCTTCCTTCGTCTTCTTCCTTCTTTTTCATCTTTCTTCCTTCTTCCTCCTTTTTCTTCTTCTTTCTTCTCCTCCATGGCGGTTGGAGTGTGGACCTCATCCATCTTTCAATCACCCACGTGGGTATGTGCTCCTAAATACCAATGAGGAGATGGGAGAGGCGTGACTTGCATCGCATCAAGCGCCTAAAATAGAACCAAGTTCTAATTTAGCGCCTGGCTACACAGACACTCGTAGACGCATGCGAGCAGTTTGGATGAAATGATTGAATAACATGTATGTGTACATTTATTTCGCAACGCTTGCACACGCAAAGCGGGCGCTGTGGTCAGCATGTAAGCTGAAAATGTTGACTTAATAGTAAACTTTGTTATAAAAGCACCAAATTTGTCACCCTGAAAATATATAAATATGGAGCCATCCCAGATTTGGCCCCTAGGGGGCGTAGCAGCCACTATAACTTAAAAATAACACTTTTAATAAATAACAGACAAATGTATGTTGAAACATCAAATTTGACTATAATTGTCAGAAAAGTGTCTTATGTTGTGGAATTTAAACCATTTACTTGTGTTACTGCTTGACAGACAGTGTCTCTTTGCAATCATTAACAATTTGCGGTCGAAAATGACCCCAGTTGGCCCTTTTACGATACAAATATGTTGCCACTTTTAGGGTTAATATGCAGTTTTCTGATAAGACATCTATTTTGATGACGTCATCTTGTTGCCTACATTCAATATTTTAGATTCAAAGGCCTCTTTGTTTTCTGCACAGTGATGTTATATTCATTCCAGTAATGCCATTTAAGTGGTTAATCAAACATAACAAAGGAATTGGAGTTTAAAAAACAGTACACCAGTGTTACTGAAGGACCGACATTTCGTAAAGCCTGCTTTAAACTTTCTTCTTAAGTACCTTAATAGTCCACACACCACCCAGCCAGCTACCCAAGGCAGCAACTCTACTCTTCATCGAACCACCCTCCTTTGAATTTAAGCTTCCATTTCCAAGACAGCCCCGGGGTTGTGGAGGCACTGTTTAAATAGCAGCTAAAACCCCAGCCGAGACTTGGAAAGATAGACCTGTTGTTCATCCACATACAGGCCATTACTTAGGTGGTGAGTGTGTATGCCGGAGTTGGCTGGAGGTAATATCGAGCCACCTGTAAGTAGCACCATTCCCTAGGTACCACCGGGGTAAATCAATGGTGCCTCTCAATGGGATGATGGAAGGAGTGATGCTAAACCCCATACATCAGTGTCCTGGTGGGGTGTCTGAATCGGAAATTATGAAGCTACCATGATACGTTCTAGGCTTTGGACAGTATAGAGGGCACAGTCATTGTGTGCACAGTTCATATGATGTTAACTTATAACCTATTATAACTTCTAACTTCCATCCATCCACCTATTTACAGTAGCTTTCCATCCATCTAAATCTTGATGTGGCATGATAAGCTGTTGTGGTCCCAGTGTCTTGATGTTCATACAAAGAGAAGGTCATCCATGTGCTTTTATGTACGTTTATTTAGAACAGGATAGGATAGGATAGGATGAACTGTAATGTCCCAAGGGGAAAATTGTCTTAGACACGCAGTACTGCTGTATACAAAATTGAGACTGTACATTACACACTCAACTTAATACATACAGTGGGGAGAACAAGTATTTGATACACTGCCGATTTTGCAGGTTTTCCTACTTACAAAGCATGTAGAGGTCTGTAATTTTTATCATAGGTACACTTCAACTGTGAGAGACGGAATCTAAAACAAAAATCCAGAAAATCACATTGTATGATTTTTAAGTAATTAATTTGCATTTTATTGCATGACATAAGTATTTGATCACCTACCAACCAGTAAGAATTCCGGCTCTCACAGACCTGTTAGTTTTTCTTTAAGAAGCCCTCCTGTTCTTCACTCATTACCTGTATTAACTGCACCTGTTTGAACTCGTTACCTGTATAAAAGACACCTGTCCACACACTCAATCAAACAGACTCCAACCTCTCCACAATGGCCAAGACCAGAGAGCTGTGTAAGGACATCAGGGATAAAATTGTAGACCTGCACAAGGCTGGGATGGGCTACAGGACAATAGGCAAGCAACTTGGTGAGAAGGCAACAACTGTTGGCGCAATTATTAGAAAATGGAAGAAGTTCAAGATGACGGTCAATCACCCTCGGTCTGGGGCTCCATGCAAGATCTCACCTCGTGGGGCATCAATGATCATGAGGAAGGTGAGGGATCAGCCCAGAACTACACGGCAGGACCTGGTCAATGACCTGAAGAGAGCTGGGACCACAGTCTCAAAGAAAACCATTAGTAACACACTACGCCGTCATGGATTAAAATCCTGCAGCGCACGCAAGGTCCCCCTGCTCAAGCCAGCGCATGTCCCGTCTGAAGTTTGCCAATGACCATCTGGATGATCCAGAAGAGGAATGAGAGAAGGTCATGTGTTCTGATGAGACAAAAATAGAGCTTTTTGGTCTAAACTCCACTCGCCTTGTTTGGAGGAAGAAGAAGGATGAGTACAACCCCAAGAACACCATCCCAACCGTGAAGCATGGAGGTGGAAACATCATTCTTTGGGGATGCTTTTCTGCAAAGGGGACAGGACGACTGCACCGTATTGAGGGGAGGATGGATGGGGCCATGTATCGCGAGATCTTGGCCAACAACCTCCTTCCCTCAGTAAGAGCATTGAAGATGGGTTGTGGCTGGGTCTTCCAGCATGACAACGACCCAAAACACACAGCCAGGGCAACTAAGGAGTGGCTCCGTAAGAAGCATCTCAAGGTCCTGGAGTGGCCTAGCCAGTCTCCAGACCTGAACCCAATAGAAAATCTTTGGAGGGAGCTGAAAGTCCGTATTGCCCAGCGACAGCCCCGAAACCTGAAGGATCTGGAGAAGGTCTGTATGGAGGAGTGGGCCAAAATCCCTGCTGCAGTGTGTGCAAACATGGTCAAGACCTACAGGAAACGTATGATCTCTGTAATTGCAAACAAAGGTTTCTGTACCAAATATTAAGTTCTGCTTTTTTTGATGTATCAACTACTTATGTCATGCAATAAAATGCAAATTAATTACTTAAAAATCATACAATGTGATTTTCTGTATTTTTGTTTTAGATTCCGTCTCTCACAGTTGAAGTGTACCTATGATAAAAATTACAGACCTCTACATGCTTTGTAAGTAGGAAAACCTGCAAAATCGGCAGTGTATCAAATACTTGTTCTCCCCACTTGCACGTTACCCTTATCATCATACACTTCTCATATAGCCATATACGTAATACTTAGCATATTCTCTTATTCTGTCAGTGGCGTACTAACACAGCTCAGCTTTACTTGCTGCTGTTCAGATTTGATGGACATGGGAATGAAGGAGTGCTTATACCTGTTCAGCTTACACATAGCGTCAGCCTGAGGGGAGGTGGGACCCTATAGCGTCAGCCTGAGGGGAGGAGGGACCCTATAGCGTCAGCCTGAGGGGAGGTGGGACCCTATAGCGTCAGCCTGAGGGGAGGAGGGACCCTATAGCGTCAGCCTGAGGGGAGGAGGGACCCTATAGCGTCAGCCTGAGGGGAGGAGGGACCCTATAGCGTCAGCCTGAGGGGAGGAGGGACCCTATAGCTGATACTGAAGAGTGAAGTAGATGGGAGGGATCTGAAATAGTCTGTAAGGAGGGATGTTGCCTCACACCCATGACCTTCATGGCAGTTTGTATCAGGCGAGCAATTTGGGATTTCAGTTGGACGGATAAATTGCCAAACCAGACTGTGATGCCATATCTCAGGATACTCTCTATGACCGCATAGTAGAACAGGAGCATTGTTTTCTAGTCAACTCTATAGGAAATATAGGCGTTGGACTCTGCAGAAGACACTCTCCACTTGGATCTACCAGCTCAGCACATTGTCCATGTGTACACCCAGGTACTTATACAAACTAACCTGTGCTATGTTGGCATTGTGGACAACCACAGGCACATGGTCACCGACAGATTTGGGGTCAAACACCATCTCATCCTATAAGTAAAGATGATGGTGGACAGATTGCTATCTGGGCGCATTCCACTTTAGAAGGCTGCATAGATGTTCTACCACCGGCATTATATCACGGTTATCATCGCTGAGAACATTGTACGTTTCTATTAGGCACATGCACTGAATGGAAACGTCAAGGTCTCCTTCTGGCCCTTTAAACGTGATGAATGGTCCGAGATCCCTGATTCATGTGCCCTCTTTGCTACCCCTCTCTTCGTCCCATACAGATCATAAATCCTTGCCCATACGTGAAAGTGCCGCGCGACACCCCTCAGTAGGGCCACTGATACCCTTACTACAACATGTGCCCCGCCCCACCATATTTTATGACTGAAGCTCTCTCTCTCTCTCTCTCTCTCTCTCTCTCTCTCTCTCTCTCTCTCTCTCTCTCTCTCTCTCTCTCTCTCTCTCTCTCTCTCTCTCTCTCTCTCTGTCTCTCGTCTCTCTCTGTCTCTGTCTCTCTCTCTCTCTCTCTCTGTCTCTGTCTCTCTCTTCTGTGTCTCTCTCTCTCCTCTCTCTCTGTCTCTGTCTCTCTCTCTCTCTCTCTCTCTGCTCTCTCTCTCTCTCGTCTCTCTCTCTCTCTCTTTCTCTCTCTCTCTCTCTCTGTCTCTGTCTCTCTCTCTCGCTTTCTCTCTCTATGTCTCTCTCTCTCTCTCTCGCTCTCTCTCTCTCTCTCTCTCTCTGTGTCTCTCTCGCTTTCTCTCTCTCTCTCTCTCTGTGTCATCCAGGCAGATTTATGACTTTTAATTGGATTGGCTTCATGCTGCGAGCGGTTGTTTGAGGAATATCAAGGCATGAAGCTCATCTCCACTCTCTCCCATTGGCCCACATGATCTTGACACATCCAGAGCCCAGTGGAGCCACCCCTGTTAGGATGAAGGGTCTCAACGGTGATTCATTTGGTATCATGTGATATCTGATTGGATGGACTTGATTGGAGGTGTCAGGGCATAGGGCGACGGGGAATGCAGTTGACATGTACACTGAGTGTACAAAACATTAGGAACACCTGGTCTTTCCATGACATAGACTGACCAGGTGAAAGATATGATCCCTTATTGATGTCACTCGTTAAATCCACTTCAGTGTAGATGAAGGGGAGGAGACAGGTTAAATAAGGATATTTGAGACATGGATTGTGTATGTGTGCCATTCAGAGGGTGAATGTGCAAAACAAAATATTTAAGTGCCTTTGAATGGGGTATGGTAGTAGGTGCCAGGCGCACTGGTTTGAATGTGTCAAGAACTGCAATGCTGCTGGGTTTTTCACACTCAACAGTTTCCCGTGTGTATCAAGAATGGTCCACCATCCAAAGGACATCCATCCAACTTGACACAACAGTAGGAAGCATTGGAGTCAACATGGGCCAGCATCCCTGTGGAACACTTTCGACACCTTGTAGAGTCCATGCCTCAACAACTTGAGGCTGTTCTGAGGGCAAAAGGGGGTGCAACTCAATATTAGGAAGGTGTTCTTAATGTTTTGTAGACTGTGTCTGACTTCCTGGTAACCCAAGGCCCTATTTTGTGCCTCGCGGTAACAGATCAGGGGCAAACCCAATCTCCCTAGGCATCGGTCTGGAATGAAAAATATGTTTGTTCAAGAAATAAAAAAGGGTGACGGGAGAGATTGGAAGAGAAATCGAATGTGCACAAGAGGCGTACCACCCCAGTAAATAACATGTCCACTGGTATGACTCGATGGCCACCCACGACACAGGCATCCACCGTAGACGTCTGTTAAAGAAGAGGAGCGTTGAGGTTCAGCCACCGTGGCTCTGTGGCGGTAGTGTGCGCCAGCCGGCTGCCATCCTGGACGAGACCCCAGAAAAGGGCCTTCATCATACGGACAAAGTCGTGGTCGGTGGCGCCTTAGCGATCCTCCACACTCCCAGAACAAATAGATGTCACTGAAGTGATCCATCACACAGGTGTGGATGCATCCTACCCCTCCCTCTCCATATCGAGGCAGAGATTGTGATGGATAGAGCCTGAAGCCATGGCACAGCTCGCTAGCTCAACCCACCCTAGGCCCTCTTTTCAAAACAGTCTGCGTCTCCCACCACCCAGCGCATAAAATGCCTTTTGTAGCACAGGGGGACCAGAGACAGACAGACACACACACACACACAGCTCCACCCCCCTGATGTATACACTACGTCTCATCAGGTATGAGAATCAAAAGAGAGCAGGGTAGCGGGCCGACTGTTATTGTACAGCAGCCCCTTAATGATCAGCATCTGTTCTCTCCTCTCTCTCCGCTAGCGTTAGCCTGCGCTCTGCGCACCCGTTAAACAAAGCCTTTGTGTGTCATTTCCTACCAAGTTCCCCTTGCTGCAAAAAAATCCCCCCTGGTTGCTCTAGCCTTTCACCCTGCCCCCCGTGGAGAATAATACTGCTGACTCGGGTGGAAGTTTGATTTAGAGGCAGTGCTCGTTTGTGTGAAAAGATATACTGTGTGCTTTCGGTAAGAAAACAGTGAGGAGTGCATCCTCTATCTGTGACTCACTGATATTGTCCTTGAGGACCATTGTGTAAGCCCAGGACTTTGAAATTGCACATACACACACACACACACACACACACACTTCTAGTTATTGAATACCTGCACTGCAAAATGGACATCCTCAGGAAACACTGCACGTAAATAAAATGTGCAATCATGTTCATCCCAGCTAAAGGCTATGGAGAAGAAAAGGTGTTTCTACCTTTTATCTATTCCTATTGTGTTACCTCCTCGTTACTACTCATGCGTAGTCGACTCTGGAAATGTCGAGTCCAGCAGGGACAGCAGTCAGTTTGAAGGTGGATACCGCGGATACCAGTTTTCTTTGAAGTCTTTTTGAACAAAGCCTAGTTTTATGTTAAAGCCTACTGGAGGGAGAGTGAAGAGAATTCTGTGGGGAAATTAGGTGTGTCTGAAGCTGACCAGTGTTTGGGTGGCAGTAATTATGTTATGTTAATAAATCATGATGTCTCTCTCTGATGCTTAATTGCCTAGTTTTCTGGATATAAGAGACTTAGTTTCTTGGGAACGCGTCACGTTTTCACCTTTATCTTGAGAGGGGTGTTTAAAAATTTTATTTGAGGTGTGTGTCGTGGAGAGTTATCTGACAAATGATGAAGTTATGGTGTACTGTGAAGTTTCCCCTAGATGCTGATCTTGGGTCAGTTTTGCATTTCCCCCCATTAATGGTTAAGCTTAGGATTGGGGGAGGGGAAGCTGATCCTAGATCTGTACCTAGAGGAAACTTCCCCCCCAGAGCAGGCGGTTTTCAAGATCCATATGTGTATTTGGTTGGTACTTGAGTTGCCAAGTATCCACAGCATTCCTTAAATACTAACAACAGTAATAACCAATATCATTTGGAAGATTTCCTCATCTAAATGTGCTGACTAAGCATAACATTGGCTTTGCATCTTAATGAAACACTGGTCTGTGTGGTATTGATTAGGCCGTAATTGATTGATGAGGGCAAAAACGGTGCCATGAAGCAAGTTTATGATAATCACAAAGCACTGCATGCTTTTGTACAGTGTATTTATATCAATTGGTGATCTTCTGTATGTGGATGTTTTACATATGAGGTTGTAAGCACAAATCTCTACAATTTTATTTATTTTTTGTCCCTTTCTGGAAATGTGTCTTGCATCTCATCTCAAACAGCACAGAATCACTATATACAGTATACAGTGCTTTCAGAAAGTATTCAGACCCCTTGACTTTTTCCACATTTTGTTACGTTACAGCTTTATTCTAAAAAGGATTCAATTGTTTTTTCCCCCTCATCAATCTACACAAAATACCCCATAATGACAAAGCAAAAACAGGTTTTTAGAATTTTTTGCTAATTTATAAAGAAATACAGAGAGTTGAAGTCGGAAGTTTACATACACCGTAGCCAAATACATTTAAACGCAGTTTTTCACAATTCCTGACATTTAATCCTAGTAAAAAGTCCCTGTCTTAGGTCAGCTAGGATCACCGCTTTATTTTAAGAATGTGAAATGTCAGAATAATAGTAGAGAGAATGATTTATTTCAGCTTTTATTTCTTTCATCACATTCCCAGTGGGTCAGAAGTTTACATACACTCAATTAGTATTTGGTAGCATTGTCAACTTAGCGTATGTAAACTTCTGATCCACTGGAATTGTGATACAGTGAAATAATCTGTCTGTAAACAATTGTTGGAAATATTACTTGTATCATGCACAAAGTAGATGTCCTAACCGACTTGCCAAAACTATAGTTTGTTAACAAGAAATTTGTGGAGTGGTTGAAAAACAAGTTTTAATGACTCCAACCTAAGTGTATGTAAACTTCCAACTTCAACTGTCAGTATTCAGATGCTTTACTCAGTACTTTATTAAAGCACCTTTGGCAGCAATTACAGCCTTGAGTCTTCTTGGGTATGATGCTACAAGCTTGGCACACCTGTATTTGGGGAATTTCCCCCATTCTCTGCAGATCCTCTCAAGCTCTGTCAGGTTAGATGGGGAGTATCGCTGCACAGCTATTTTTAGTTCTCTCCAGAGATGTTCGATCAGGTTCAAGTCCGACGCAATCCTGTCTCGGGGCTCTACGGACAATTCCTTCATCTTCATGGCTTGGTTTTTGCTCTGTCATGCACTGTCAACTGTGGGACCTTATAATAGACAGGTGTGTGCCTTTCCAAAACATGTCCAATCAATTGAATTTACCACAGGTGGACTCCAATCAAGTTGTAGAAACAGCTCAAGGATGATAAATGGAAACAGGATGCACCTGAGCTCAATTTCGAGTCTCATAGCAAAGGGTCTGAATACTTATGTAAATAAGGTATTTTTGTTTTTTATTTGTAATACATTTGTAAAAATGTCTAAATCTGTTTTCACTTTGTCATTATGAGGTATTGTGTGTAGATTGATGAGGAAAAACATGTTTTTTATCTATTTTAGAATAAGGCTGTAACATAACAAAATGTGGAAAAAGTCAATGGGTCTGAATACTTTCTGAATGCACCGTATATAGTACAATATACATACAGTCAGATCACATATATGGTCTAGGCAGTTATACAGTTAAGATAGTGTACTGATGTGAATGTATTTGAGTGAGCATGATAAATGGAGATGTGTAGCATTTGACCAGCTTCTGAGGTAAGATTTAGTGAGTCAATTGGAAAATGGAACATATAGTGCATTTGCTCAATGTCTACCCAACGCTAACACACTGAAAGAATTGCTATTTCGGAATGTGTTATTTTTTTGTGGCTCATTTAAGTAGTCCTTTAGTGCACTGACTTATGGTTTGCTGTAAATTCCCTTTCATAGTTGCTGTGGCATCACAGTGCCTGCTTTTTTCCTGTAAATACAGGTATCTGCTATCAGAAGGGGACATTTTTATTGCTGGGGAATTTATCCTTTGGAAAAAGCCTTGACTAAAAGCAATGATGACATTGATTGACCATAGTGTGGTTGAATTGATTACCCATAGTGCCTTTCACAGCCACCTGTGGCCCTTTCTATGATGTGGCCCAATTTGTTACCTTGCCAAAAAACCCTGGTGACACATTTTCATGCCATTTCCACATCACCACCTGTGGTCCTGTCTGTGACAGCTACAGTTGAAGTCGGAAGTTTACATACACCTTAGCCATATACATTTAAACTCAGTTTTTTACAATTCCTGACATTTAATCCTAGTAAAAATTCCCTGTTTTAGGTCAGTTAGGATCACCACTTCATTTTAAGAATGTGAAATGTCAGAATAATAGTAGAGAGAATTATTTATTTCAGCTTTTATTTCTTTCATCACATTCCCAGTGGGTCAGAAGTTTACATACACTCAATTAGTATTTGGTAGCATTGCCTTTAAATTGTTTAACTTGGGTCAAACGTTTCAGGTAGCCTTCCACAAGCTTCCCACAATAAGTTGGGAGAATTTTGGCCCATTCCTCCTGACAGAGCTGGTGTAACTGAGTCAGGTTTGTAGGCCTCCTTGCTTGCACACGCATTTTCAGTTCTGCCCACACATTTTCTATAGGATTGAGGTCAGGGCTTTGTGATGGCCACTCCAATACCTTGATTTAAGCCATTTCGCCACAACTTTGGAAGTATGCTTGGGGGTCATTGTCCATTTGGAAGACCCATTTGCGACCAAGCTTTAACTTCCTGACTGATGTGTTGAGATGTTGCTTCAATATATCCACATAATTTTCCTTCCTCATGATGCCATCTATTTTGTGAAGTACACCAGTCCCTCCTGCAGCAAAGAACCCCCACAGCATGATGCTGCCACCCCTGTGCTTCACGGTTAGGATGGTGTTCTTCGGCTTGCAAGAGACCCCCTTTTTCCTCCAAACATAACGATGGTCATTATAGCCAAACAGTTATATTTTTGTTTCATCAGACCAGAGGATATTTCTCCAAAAAGTACGATCTTTGTCCCCATGTGCAGTTGCAAACCGTAGTCTGGCTTTTTTATGGCGGTTTTGGAGCAGTGGCTTCTTCCTTGCTGAGCGGCCTTTCAGGTTATGTCAATATAGGACTCATTTTACTGTGGATATAGATACTTTGGTACCTGCTTCCTCCAGCATCTTCACAGGGTCGTTTGCTGTTGTTCTGGGATTGATTTGCACTTTTCGCACCAAAGTACGTTCATCTCTAGGAGACAGAACGCGTCTCCTTCCTGAGTGGTATGACGGCTGCGTGGTCCCATGGTGTTTATACTTGCGTACTATTGTTTGTACAGATGAACGTGCTACCTTCAGGCATTTGGAAATTGCTCCCAAGGATGAACCAGACTTGTGGAGGTCTGCAATTATTTTTCTGAGGTCTTGGCTGATTTATTTTGATTTTCCCATGATGTCAAGCAAAGAGGCACTGAGTTTGAAGGTAGGCCTTGAAATACATCCACAGGTACACCTCCAATTGACTCAAATGATGTCAATCAGCCTATCAGAAGCTTCTAAAGCCATGACATCATTTTCTGGAATTTTCCAAGCTGTTTAAAGGCACATTCAACTTAGTGTATGTACACTTCTGACCCACTGGAATTGTGATACAGTGAATTATAAGTGAAATAATCTGTCTGTAAACAATTGTTGGAAAAATTACTTGTGTCGTGCACAAAGTAGATGTCCTAACCGACTTGCCAAATATATAGTTTGTTAACAAGAAATTTGTGGAGTGGTTGAAAAACAAGTTTTAATGACTCCAACCTAAGTGTATGTAAACGTCCGACTTCAACTGTAGGTCATTTCCTGAAGAGGTTGAGGAGTGGCCCTACCAAACAACAGTTTAATGTAGTTTTGAGTGTATTAGTGAATAGAACATTTCAAATCAAATGTTATTTGTCACATGCGCCGAATACAACAGGTATGATTACTTACAAGCCCTTAACCAACAATGCAGTTCAAGAAATAGAGTTAAGAAAATATTTACTAAATGAACTAAAGTAAAAAATAAAATAAAAAGTAACACAATAAAATAACAATAACGAGGCTATATACAGGCTATGATTGTGATTTTAGTTATCAATAACAAAAAAATATTGTAATCATAATGTCATCTGAACAGACAGTTATTTTCGCCAGTGATTTCTTGATTCAATATAGTGTCGTTATAATGTTGCAACACAAATACCCTATAGAATGATAATAATTAACAGTAATCTTATCTAATGCATTTCCTTGATAATAACGAGAACCACAATGGAAATAAGTCGGTAGACTTTATTGTGCCTTGATCATTTTAATGCATATATTATTGTACTTCAGTAGTACAGTAATCTCATCTAATTCATTTCATTGATAATAACGAGAACCACAATGGAAATAAGTTTGTAGACTTTATTGTGCCTTTAAGCCTTGATCATTTTAATGCAACTATTATTGTACTTCAGTAGTTGAGGCAACTCTATACAGTGGGGGAAAAAAGTATTTAGTCAGCCACCAATTGTGCAAGTTCTCCCACTTAAAAAGATGAGAGAGTCCTGTAATTTTCATCATAGGTACACGTCAACTATGACAGACAAAATGAGGAAAAAAAATCCAGAAAATCACATTGTAGGATTTTTAATGAATTTATTTGCAAATTATGGTGGAAAATAAGTATTTGGTCAATAACAAAAGTCTCTCAATACTTTGTTATATACCCTTTGTTGGCAATGACACAGGTCAGACGTTTTCTGTAAATCTTCACAAGGTTTTCACACACTGTTGCTGGTATTTTGGCCCATTCCTCCATGCAGATCTCCTCTAGAACAGTGATGTTTTGGGGCTGTCGCTGGGCAACACGGACTTTCAACTCCCTCCAAAGATGTTCTATGGGGTTGAGATCTGGAGACTGGCTAGGCCACTCCAGGACCTTGAAATGCTTCTTACGAAGCCACTCCTTTGTTGCCCGGGCGGTGTGTTTGGGATCATTGTCATGCTGAAAGACCCAGCCACGTTTCATCTTCAATGCCCTTGCTGATGGAAGGAGGTTTTCACTCAAAATCTCACGATACATGGCCCCATTCATTCTTTCCTTTACACGGATCAGTCGTCCTGGTCCCTTTGCAGAAAAACAGCCCCAAAACATGATGTTTCCACCCCCATGCTTCACAGTAGGTATGGAGTTATTTGGATGCAACTCAGCATTCTTTGTCCTCCAAACACGACGAGTTGAGTTTTTACCAAAAAGTTATATTTTGGTTTCATCTGACCATATGACATTCTCCCAATCCTCTTCTGGATCATCCAAATGCACTCTAGCAAACTTCAGATGGGCCTGGACATGTACTGGCTTAAGCAGGGGGACACGTCTGGCACTGCAGGATTTGAGTCCCTGGCGGCGTAGTGTGTTACTGATGGTAGGCTTTGTTACTTTAGTCCCAGCTCTCTGCAGGTCATTTACTAGGTCCCCCCGTGTGGTTCTGGGATTTTTGCTCACCGTTCTTGTGATCATTTTGACCCCACGGGGTGAGATCTTGCGTGGTGCCCCAGATCGAGGGAGATTATCAGTGGTCTTGTATGTCTTCCATTTCCTAATAATTGCTCCCACAGTTGATTTCTTCAAACCAAGCTGCTTAGCTATTGCAGATTCAGTCTTCCCAGCCTGGTGCAGGTCTACAATTTTGTTTCTGGTGTCCTTTGACAGCTCTTTGGTCTTGGCCATAGTGGAGTTTGGAGTGTGACTGTTTGAGGTTGTGGACAGGTGTCTATATACTGATAACAAGTTCAAACAGGTGCCATTAATACAGGTAACGAGTGGAGGACAGAGGAGCCTCTTAAAGAAGAAGTTACAGGTCTGTGAGAGCCAGAAATCTTGCTTGTTTGTAGGTGACCAAATACTTATTTTCCACCATAATTTGCAAATAAATTCATAAAAAATCCTACAATGTGATTTTCTGTATTTTTTTTTCTCAATTTGTCTGTCATAGTTGACTTGTACCTATGATGAAAATTACAGGCCTCTCTCATCTTTTTAAGTGGGAGAACTTGCACAATTGGTGGCTGACTAAATACTTTTTTCCCCCACTGTATGTATTTTAACCATGTCTAATAAAATACTTGAATTCATTCTTTTTTTGTACGCTTTTCCAGAATACAGACCCGGTCCATGACCTGCTGTTGGATGTGATCACGTGGGTTGGCATTCTGCTCTCCCTGGTCTGCCTGCTCATCAGCTTGTTCACCTTCTGCTTCTTCCGGGGCCTCCAGAGCGACCGAAACACCATCCACAAGAACCTCTGCATCAGCCTCTTCATCGCAGAGTCCCTCTTCCTGGTGGGGATCAACCGAGCTGACCAACCGGTAAGAACACTCCTAAGCCAGACAAATTATGCTCAAAAAACACAGCCGACTCAATATATTTTCAATGACAGCGGTGTGTTGGTGGAGGGCCTAGGGTGGTGTTGCTCTGTCTGTCTGAAAAGTTGGGGAGGTTTTACTTGTGATACACTCCACCACACACCTGCATCAGGCTTTTTTCATGCATTTTGGTATTTAAGCCATCGAAGGTCCCAGTGGTTGACAGAGGGAGGGGTGCGTGTCAGGGGGCTTAATCTCAGTAGTCTAAAGTTGCTCCCTCCCCTCCCCTTGCCGTCTTCATCTGCACTAATCTGAACATGCCGGATAGGTGACGGCAACGAGGCAGAAGTCTATTTGGGATCAGTCACCGGTCTCCCAAATCAGTTCTGATTAGGGAAAGGAGGCGAGGAAGCCACGTTAGACTATTGAAGTGCATCCAGGGTGTCAGCTCTAGTCCTCGAGGGGCCAAAGTGCCCACGTGGTTTTCATTTCAAACTGCCATTTGATTAATTAGTGTTACTGATTGGCTAGAGAGGTTTCATACCTGGTTCCTCAGGTCTAAATTAGACATGGTTCTGTGCTCTGTATATTAGTGCAATTGCCTATTATACTACTAGTAAGTCCCACTACAGTAACTACGCCTTCAATAGAGTGGGTCCACTGCTAACAGTAAGTCCCACTACAGTAACTACGCCTTCAATAGAGTGGGTCCACTGGTAACAGCTAGATAGTTAACCATATAACATGTTCCTTATTTTTTAACTTTTGTTCCAAGTTATTCTGTTCACAGAACAACCCTGGTAAGACACTAGAAAGGATAGTAGAAAACCATGAGCTGAGCCAGGAAGTTAGGAAATTAGAAAATCCATCAGCTTTTGACCTTAACCCTTATGAATTGTTTTGCTAATCTTATCAGTTAAATATTTCAAAAACACCGCGGCTCTCTCATCTCTTGGCGGCCAGTTACGCTCGAGAAAGCAATTCAGTAGTCTGACCAGAACATTAAGGTTTGAGTGTACTTCGATGCACTTCCTAGGGCATCTGTGTATTTGAAGGGTGAACCGCTGAAATACAATGGATCTATAGATGCTACATCTTATTTGTGCTAGACAACATGAGCAAGGATTCCTGGTTGATGGGAAATTGTCTGCCATCATAATTTAAATTAGTGAAGGTTGCAGACAGTTGAATGTATCCGTTTCCTCTAGAGTTTAAAACAAATATAATTGCCCCTTAGTCTGTTCCGATTTGAATGTCTCAACTGATCTTGAGAACATGAGTTTTTTGAAGCTTTAAGTATCCATGGTTATGAGTGTGTGCCACTCATAACAATGTTGTTCATCAACTGATTGGAATGTAATGTATAGAATGTATTGATGGTATAGGTCAATCATGTGTATAAAGGAGATAAGGATAAAAGGTTATCATCTTTCATGTATCTTTTCAACTAGCAATGATAATCAACACCGTGGGATACCTTTGTTAGCCAACCCTGACTCTGCCCTCATCTAGACCTTTCTAAGCCTCTCTCACAAATATCCCTTCAGCCAGTTCCCCCTCAGTGCCACTGGTTCTCCCCAGTCCCCCTGGTTTTCCCCCTGGTTCTCTCCAGTCTCCCTGGTTCTCCCCAGTCCTCCTGGTTCTCTCCAGTTCCACCCTGTTACTTCACCTGACACAGCTCAAGCTCCTATGTTTCTATCAAAGAACCACACACACACACACACACACACACACACACACACACACACACACACACACACACACACACACACACACACACACCCTCACCCCTGCCTCCCCTTTCCACCCCTCACCACCCACCACTGCACTAGCCCTCCCGTCGTAGAACAGTAGACTGATCTCTAAGTGCTGTAGATAATCTGGATTAGGCGATCAATATGTCAACCCCCCCTCTCCCCCCTGCTTTTAATGGCCACCGCTGGATTGTCACTTAGAGAGCTGAGCTGACCTGCTAGAGCTCTGCTCTCAGGGCACTGTCATTATCAACAGGGTGCAGTAGGGAGGGGGGTGAGAGAAGTTGTTAGAGGAGGAGTTCTCACTTTGTGTTAATGAATGAAAGTGTGTATGTGTGTGTGTGTGAGAGTGCTGTAGTTTCCAAGGTAAGGTATGTTGCACAATTAGAACAGTGGCAGACACACACACACTTGCTGTCATAAATGTGAACCCTAGAGTACGGATGACAAAGCAACATTTATATTATCTTAGAGCTTTCAGACTATGCTTTTGCCATCTACTCTTCTCATAAAATGTGATGGTTTGATTCAGTGGGCAGTTTAAAGATCACTCTCTCCTGAATTGCATTGATGGCCACTGATCCTGACAGTCATTTAATTGAACCAATTTCAATGACCATTGAACAAAGTACCCCAGGTATGACCAATTGCTTCAATAATCGGATCAATTACAGTCGTTACAAGTAGTGTGTGTATGCGTGCGTGTTTGCGTGCGTGCGTATGTGCACGTTCTGCTCATTATTTTTGCTCTGCATTCAAGTTTTGAACATGACCTTTGACCTGTACCGTGTCCCCTCTCCCCTCAGATTGCCTGTGCTGTGTTCGCTGCCCTGCTCCACTTCTTCTTCCTGGCTGCCTTCACCTGGATGTTCCTGGAGGGCGTGCAGCTCTACATTATGCTGGTGGAGGTGTTCGAGAGCGAGCACTCGCGCAAACGCTTCTTCTACCTGGTGGGCTACGGCGTGCCTGCGCTCATCGTGACCGTGTCGGCCGCCGTGGACTACCGGAGCTACGGCACGGACCGAGTGTGAGTATTTCCCGGAAATGGAACTACGGCTTTAGAACCATGCCATTAGAACCTTGACCGTAGGAACCCCGTCATTTGAACCATGCCCACCATTAACCCATTCCTTGCTAAGGTGTACATTCTAAAACAGTGTTGCTCAAACCTCTCCTCAAGCACTGCGTGTTCCTCTATTTTATATTTTCCAGTACTGGCACACCTGATTCAAATGGGGTTGCAATTGAACAAATGTGTGAAACGTCAGGGGGTCCTAAGGAGTTTCTAGAGAATCTGTAACTGGGGAAACAAGGTTGCGTAGGCCATAATAATGTCTTAACTTATTGTAGTGAACGTATTGAAATATTGGCTTGTTCAAACATGTCCTCATCCATATGACCAGCACCTTCTGATGACACACAATACCAGGCTGATGGCCATATCTGAACTATTCAATATGGTTTTGATATGTTCGCTATGGCTGTCGTGTAGACAGTGTGGTCCACTGCTGTTTATTTGTTTACCGGCTGTCTAGACGTAGTGACATTCTGCTGTGCCATTCTGTTTGGTTTTTGAGAGCATTGTGGAAAGTTCTTCTGCTTTTTTCAATCAGGGCCTGTATTCATAAAGCATCTCAGAGTGGGAGTGCTGATCCTAGATCAGCCCTCTGGTTAAGATGAGCCCATGATAGGGCGGGTTTCCTGAACACCTGACCTGAACTAGAAACATCTTGTAGACTATAACAAGGGCACAGAGTTGTTCCTGGTCAGAAGACAAACTCCTAGCCTTACACTAAATTTGGTTTATTTCCACATTTATTTGGTCAGGTTAATTCACACAACTACACTGAATCAGCTGACTAATTTCATTGAATAAAAACAGTTTGTGCTGGTCGTTATAATTTAAAGATATATATTTGGCGTTGCTGCAATAACTAATGCTCCTCATCACTCCTTAATGGACCTGAACGGTTATTCTAACGCAGAACTTCTGCTGACTTGACAAAATGTCTAACAGTGGCAAATGCAAGCTGAAACGCGAGCCATAGCTGTGTGACTGCCAAGCCATTGTGGTTACCGTCTTCAGCATTCACATAACTCCTGTATAACTGAGCGTGGGAGCAATAGATGGAGAGATTGGAGCGAGGAGATGAAGCACTAGAGCCGGGGCGAGAAAGGGAGACGTCGAGAAAGTAATCGTCATACGCTCCTATGTTTCCCCGCTGAAGATACTGGAGAAATTATTTGATTTTCTCTCGCACGTCTCTGAAATATAAACCAGCATTCCTAACAATGACACAGAGAAGAAATAGAGAGAAACTGTTCCTCTCTCACTAAATTGGTAGCCAATCTGAAAAACAATGGAAACCAGTATCAGCAGTTTTCACAAGATGTATGATACATGTCATTGTAGGAACTTTAGTGGTCTGATAATTGGTGATAATTGGCGACTTCATTAAGCCATTAATTTGCCTACTGTTTCAAATTAATAACGTTGTATAAGGGCACCATTAATTGTTTTAATTCAAAGAAAACTATTAACTTGAAACTGATTAGTAGTTTAGCCTTCGTTCATCAAGTCTCATATCAACAATCTTAAAGGATACGTAAGGTCTTTAATTGTATTAGAGACAGTATTTGTCAAAGCATAGGATTTATTGTTACACCAAAGAAACACACAATGAAAAGAAACAGAGACTATGATTGATCTATTAAGATTATAATTTTGCAATGCCGAATCAAGGAGGAAACACAGAGGATGTCGTCATATTTACTGAGTCAATGGTCAGATCCTCTCTCTCTCTCTCTCTCTCTCTCTCTCTCTCTCTCTCTCTCTCTCTCTCTCTCTCTCTCTCTCTCCCTCTCTCTCTGACCTGCGTCGGTACCGTCTATTGGCGCAGTCATCTTTGTGTTGCACACATGGTATGAAGATGTCCAAGACCCCATTCGTTCTTCAGCATAATGTAACTGGTCTGCCCATTTTTCTTCCTTCCTGGTAAGGGTTCCATCTCCGTTTCTTGGTGAGGAAGACGTACCTCTCTTAGTTCAGAGGCCGTTTCCTAGAGTTCTGTATCAGCTCTTTGTCATGCCTACTCTCCTCTCTCCCTCCTGCAAGACAAGTCTCTTTCTCCTCCAAGTCGATTCAATTCTCCATTCGTCTGTCTTTTGGCTGAGTTTTCAACTGTTGAGTTTTCAACTGAATTTCCAACTGCCAGAGAGCAGTTTTTATTAGGGTGGGTGTGATTTGTTTTTCCGATGGCCTCAGAGATCATGGGGGATGAGGAGTTCCCCATCTCTCTTCGAGTCAGAGTGACTTGTAAATCAGACATCATTACTAAAAGGCTATCAGGCCTTTATTATACATATGCAATTGTTTCCAAAGTGTTTGTATTCTAGAACACAATGATACCAGATATGTCATATGCATAGTCACTTTACAAATTACCTTGACTAACCTGTACCCCCGCACATTGACTCGGCGACAGGCCTCCTGTAGCTCAGTTGGTAGAGCATGGCGCTTGCAACGCCAGGGTTGTGGGTTCGATTCCCACGGGGGGCCAGTATGGAAAATGTATGCACTCACTAACTGTAAGTCGCTCTGGATAAGAGCTTCTGCTAAATAGCCTCGTTATTTTCTTGTGTTACTTTATGATTTTATATAATTTTTTATACTTTTGTTTATTTAGTAAATATTTTCTTAACTCTATTTCTTGAACTGCATTGTTGGTTAAGGGCTTGTAAGTAAGCATTTCATGGTAAGGTCTACACCTGTTGTATTCGGCGTATGTGACAAATACAATTTGATTTAATTTGTACTAACATGTATTTAGAAGATACTAAATATTGCAATTACAGAATAAATATACAAAAGTACACATATTTATTAACAATACCTTCACGTAATACGTTGTCATTTCAAATGTATTTAAGAGTAGGGATAAAAGTCTATACTTTATTGTTTGCCTGTGTTACGGAAGTTCTTCTGAGAGAAAGTTGGGTGTTTTCCCACCCAACATCATGGGATGTTGAACCAATGAAACAGTTGTTAGACACACCACATGACCTCGGTCGTGTCTCCTGAGGGGTCAGAGTTCAACCTTTTCCTTCGAGCTGGTGTGACTGGTCAGCTATCTCCTAAGAGCAAGAAGACATAAGTCAGTTCCTGAAAGGTTTATGACTCACGATATATGAAGGCCTGTTGGGCAAAGATGGTCTGTGGGGGTGAACATGGAGATCCTGTGACCCCCTAGAGTTACAACAGTCACACATGCACACGTATGTGCATACACACACACACACACACACACACACACTAGACAGTGCATTTGTGGGTAGCAGGAGCCACAGTTCTTGGTGATGGATTGGGGCGATAGCTGCCACTGCCTGCCACCGGTGGAACAATTTATACGCAGCCGTGAGAGATGGGGGACGGGACAGGGCGTGACATGCTCAGCTAGAGGGGGAGGGGTTTGGGCATCGCACAGCTCAATATTCCACTTAGAATCGGAATAGAGTCATTTGAGCGATAAAAACATGACCGTAGGTTGTCCTGTTAACTGAGGAGAAAGTGTCACGCTTTAAAAATTCAAAATGGCCACTGATATTTTGCTAAGTCACAGTCTCTAAGTGAGTCCAGTGACAGAGAACATAATGAAACGCATTGTTTTGTGTTACATGACCTGGCGTAGTTCCATTTTGGCTGTTATGGGGCTAATTTGCTCAGGAGTAGGTGTGTTATAAGTGTTTCTGTTCCTTGAATAGCTGCATGTTCCAATTGATTCCACAGTCTGTTACTAAATTAGTGTAGGCTACATTGCCAGAGTATTCTTAGACTATATTGTTAGATTGTGTTAGTTGTTGGAGACAATATATGTGTATGGAAAGTGAAGTTATTCATTTAAAAAAGCCCTAGGTTTGGGGCATATACTATTCTACTGTAAATGATATACCATGAGGTGAACTCAGTTTTACAAATGACAACATTGCAATAATGCCTTACCAAAAAGCCACATAGCTCACATTTCAACCTAAATCATTTACTTGATCATTTATCTGACGTTAATAATGACAGTTTATGACTTTGAGAGCATCTCTATCCATTTTGCAACAGATAAACTGCGTTTAGACACCTTGGCATACCTGGAGCCCCTCATGTCCTCACGCGTGACTTTGTCTCTTTAGATTCTCTTGTCTCGGTAGCACATTTCTCTCCCCTCTCTCCAAAGTGTCTCTTTGAGCTAAACTAATGTGTCAAGTTGCTGTGTATCAGTGTCACCGATACGGGCACCCAACACTAGACGTTGGGAGACAAAACGCTACTCTGTCTTAGCGGGAAACAGAGGACCTGGCTTTTTATTCTCTTTGCGTCGTAACCAAGAGGATCTGAGGAGGCTGCCACCAATGCTGAGTGTCAGGCCGGCACATGGGAAAAATAGATACGCTCAAAAAGCAAAACACAACCCTGACATGACTGGAGAGGAGAACAGGCAGATAGTCGGAGGATTGCTGGCTCGAGTATTCTCCAGAAATGACAGCCCTTCCCCTTTAAATAAATCAGCTTTTCTGTGATCTGGAAAAAGATGGAAAAAAATAAACAATAGAGCTTTCAGCATATTATAATGACTACTTACAAAGCCTTTGATGTGCGCGTGCGTTTACATCGTCTCCTCTCATCCCTTGATAAGAGCCACGGGGAGAATTGTCAAGTCCCAGTAACACCAAAGTAACACTCACTGGTTATGTCCCAAAGGGCACTCTATTCCCTATATGCACTACTTTTGACCAGGGTCCATAGACCGGTGCCATATGTCACCAGAATTACACCCTCAACATTTATTGGAAAGGAGCGTCAAGCTCATACCGTGCACTTTCACCACCCTGTGAAGTTCATCATAACTTATATCATCTGTAGCCGGTCATAGCTAGAAGGGATCAAGCTTTTGTCAAATTAACGTCATATTTTACGTTTCGTAGCAGGTTAGGAGAACTTACACATCAGGTTAGGATAATTAACGTAGCTGGTTAGGTGAATTAGGTTAAGGTTAGGATATGTAAGGTTAGGAAAAGGGTTAGGGTTAGCTAAAATGCAAAACATTTTAGCTTTTGACGTTAATTTCACAAAGACTGGTTCCCTTCTAGCCATGACTTCTGTAACCTAATAAACTGTGTGGTTTCCTGCGTTGTAGTGGAGAAGCACACACCATGTGATGGCGTGACTCCAAGTTTAATTCGATATGATGGATATTATATCAATATTTGCGCATAAAGGCATTTCCACCTATATTTCTCACATAATACATTTTACCGACACACAAAGATTGCACCATGTCAAACGAACAAATAATCTGTGTACGTTTACAAAATTGTACCGAAAGGTCCTGTTTCCATTACAACTATCGTGATTTTCTTTACTGTGCCTTCAGAAAGTATTCAGACCCCTTGACTTTTTCCACATTTAGTTACGTTACAGGCTTATTCTAAAATTGATTAAATAAAAAGTAATCAGCACACAATACCCCATAATGACAAAGTGAAAACAGGTTTTAAGACATTTTGCAAATGTATAAAACATTTAAAACAGAAATACTTTATTTACATAAGTATTCAGACCCTTTGCTATGAGACTCAAAATTGAGCTCAGGTGCATCCTGTTTCCATTGATCCTCCTTGAGATGTTTCTACAACTTGATTGGAGTCCACCTGTGGTAAATTCAATTGATTGGTCATGATTTGGAAAGGCACACACCTGTCTATATAAGGTCCCACAGTTGACAGTGCATGTCAGAGCAAAAACCAAGCCATGAGGTCGAAGGAATTGTCCGTAGAGCTCCGAGACAGGATCGTGTCGAGGCACAGATCTGGGGAAGGGTACCAAAACATTTCTGCAGCACTGAAGGTTCCCAGGAACACAGTGGCCTCCATCATTCTTAAATGGAAGTAGTTTGGAACCACCAAGACTCTTCGTCTGGCCAAACTGAGCAATTGGGGGAGAAGGGCCTTGGTCAGGGAAGTGACCAAGAACCCAATGGTCACTATGACAGAGCTCTAGAGTTCCTCTGTGGAGATGGGAGAACCTTCCAGAAGGACAACCATCTCTGCAGCACTCCACCAATCAGGCCTTTATGGTATTGTTGCCAGACAAAAAGGCACATGACAGCCCGCTTGGAGTTTTCTAAAAGGCACCTAAAGACTCTAACCATGAGAAACAAGATTCTCTGGTCTGATGAAACCAAGATTGAACTCTTTGGCCTGAATGCCAAGCATCACGTCTGGAGGAAACCTGGCTCCACCCCTATGGTGAAGCATGGTGGTGGCAGCATCACACTGTGGGGATGTTTTTCAGCGGCAGGGACTGGGAGACTAGTCAGGATCGAGGTAAAGAGGAATGAAGTAAAGTACAGAGAGCTCCTTGATGAAAACCTGCTCCAGAGCGCTCAGGACCTCAGACTGGGGCAAAGGTTCACCTTCCAACAGGACAACGACCCTAAGCACACAGCCAAGACAAGGAGTGGCTTCTGGACAAGTCTCTGAATGTCCTTGAGTGGCCCAGCCAGAGCCCGGACTTGAACCCGATCGAACATCTCTGGCGAGACCTGAACATAGCTGTGCAGCAACGCTCCCCATCCAACCTGACAGAGCTTGAGAGGATCTGCAGAGAAGAATGGGAGTAACTCCACAAATACAGGTGTGCCAAGCTTGTAGCGTCATACCCAAGAAGTCTCGAGGCTGTAATCGCTGCCAAAGGTGCTTCAATAAAGTACTCAGTAAAGGGTCTGAATACTTACGTAAATGTGATATTTAATAACTTTGCAACATTTTCTAAAAACCTGTTTTTGCTTTGTCATTATGGGGTATTGTGTGTAGATTAATGAGGAAAGAAAACTCTTTAATCCATTTTAGAATAAGGCTGTAACGTAACAAAATGTGGAAAAGGTCAAGGGGTCTGAATACTTTCCAAATGCACTGTATCTAACTGTCATTAAAAAGCGAGTCAGATAAAGAGTTTTTTGTGTGTTAAAGGGCCGGTGTCCTATATTGAGACCGATAATTTCTGATTTTTATAAAGTGATTTGAGCTTTCAGACAACTAAAACATCAGTTCTAAAATGGTTAATGTCAAGCTGTGCATAATGTTTTTAAAAAGTCTCATGGAATGTAGGCCTACATTGAACACCACATATTGGCTATTGCAGGCGATATCATAGAAGTCAACAGCTATAACTATGTCCATGTGGAAATATTTTGTTGATAGGCATGTAGATTGCTGAGGAAAAACATTTATTTAATCAATTCTAGAATAAGGCTGTAACGTAACAAAATGTGGAAAAAGTCAAGGGGTCTGAATAGTTTCCGAAGTCACGTTTTGTGCTCTTGTAGGAAGCAATCACTCCCTAATTGCTGACCCAAATTAGCTATAACCAGGCTAGAAACTCACTAACTAATGTGCACATGCAGCTACACACGGTTCTTCTCTGTGATCTCAAATGTTCTTCTAGGCTAGCTACTCTGACAGAGGGTAAAACCGCTTATACCCATGACATAGATCAAGGCTACAGCGATGCGCTCCTCAGCATCAAAACCACCAACTTAGTCTTGAAGTTAGATTTGTTTTTTTTGCTTTGAAAGGGAGTGTTATTATGTTGATTCAATCCCAATTTCCACAGTAGATGTAAAAATGTATCTGTTTAAAGCCAGTAAAGATGGTGTACATTTTAGTGAAGTTCAATCTCGTGCGGGCTGGCAATTATTGCGCAGCTTAGAGGGAACACTGGTGACAAGTTACAGTATAATGAAATCTCCAGTTGCATTGTTGCATTTCCTTCTAGTGTTGGAGTACGGACTGCACTGTCCGAAGCCAAGTGCTATCTTCTCAATCTGCCTTAAAATGCTGTTGAATTACAGTAAATTCGTTGCCATTTCCATCTAGCCTATTTGTCAGTCCAAATAACAACACAGTAAGAAACTGTCATTTCAGATGGCCAAAAATGGAGGTCTATCTAGCTGCGGCGGAGATGAAACGATTAATAATTTGGTTGGCAGGTCATGAATCAACTTCATTTTAATCGTCCCAGTATTGCCTTCATCTGGCATCTGCCCCTGTGTGATAATATCTGGGCCAATTTGAGTTCAATCAGCCAAATAGTGTACTGTAACTGCCATGTCTTGTATTGGTGTGATGGGAAAGGGGATACCTAGTCAGTTGCACAACTGTATGCATTCAACCAAAATGTCTCTTCCGCATTTAACCCAATACCTCTGAATCAGAGAGGTGCAGGGGGCTGCCTTAATCGACGTCCACGTCATCGGTGAACATGGAACAATTGCTGTTGGGGTTTAGCTGCCTTGTTCAAGGGGAGAATGTCAGGTTTTTTCACCTTGCCGGCTCAGGGATTCGAACCAGCGACCTTTCGGTTACTGGCCCAACGCTCCTAACCGCTAGACTACCTGCCGGAGAAGTCAAGCAAGCGCATGTGTTGATATAGTAATCTCGTTGCAACGTCATTTCGCTGAGTCATGATGAGGTTGAACACTTCGTCTGTGTCTCCATATGCCTTTTCACACTAGTTGAGCTGAGCCATGCTGCACTGGCCTGGTTACACATCCACCATAGTTGCTGGAATTGAGTTGGAAAGTTCAATGTGAAAGGAAATGCATTCGAAGACCACATAGTATGGTTTGGGTTGGCACAATAGTGTGAAAAGGGTAAAAGTGTGCATATGGTTAATGGTTGTGTGAGTTCAATTTCAATTTACTCAATTGAAGGAATGAGTGGGGCATGGAATTCAATTAAGGGGATGGAATTCCTGCCATTATTTTCTGTGCAAACTTTTCCAAGCATGAATTGTATTTCTGTGGTCCTATTCTATTCAATTCCTGATATGGAATGGACCTCAACCCTAATAAACATGTTAACATACCAGCCTGGAGGTGCTGCACACAGGATCATATTAGAGAAGTAGAGTGAAGTTGCCCTTAGATACTGATCTTGGGTCAGTTGAGCTTTTTCCCCACTAATGGTTAAAGCTAGAATCCACAGTTGAAATAATAACAAAGTGGGCAACCCACCTCTGTTTTGGTAAAACACTGAGGGATGGGGCTGGAGAAATGTTACCACTCTCAAATTCATAGACAGAGCTATGGATGCAAGAACTGACCATCCAGGAGATCAACATTATAAATTAATTTTAACCATGTTTTGAGGCTATACAGTGTTTTTTTTATTTTTATTTTTTATATATGTTTTGTTAACATTGACATTGTTTACAAACATGGGAGTAAGAAAAGTGTATATTTTGTGTTGAGCTAAGCTCATGAGGCGTTTATAAGTTATAATAATCAATGGGGATATATCATTAGGCCATCATTGTAAATAAGAATGTGTTCTTAACTGACTTGCCTAGTTAAATAAAGGTACAAAAAAATATAAATGAATTTATAAGGCCAAAAATTGATGTAGCATTTAAGGTTCTAGCTTTAATTTAGGATCGGGAAGGGGGCCTGTACCTTCAGGGGGCCTGTACCTTCAGGGGGCCTGTACCTTCAGGGGGCCTGTACCTAGGGGAAACTTCACCCACGAGCCACTTTACAGTTTTTAAAGTCCTTTGATAACTCTGTTGTGACCATCACACCCTATAAGCAGTTATGGCACTGAAACTCCAAAATCCCACCCTCCAAACCCTCATGCAATGGTCATAACTCTCCTACCCCCTTGCGGCACTGTGTTTTTGAAGTGCTCATTTCTCTTTGTCATTCCAGCCTCCATGTTGATGTATGTCCTGTGCGCCGGCCTCACCTTACCTCTCTCTCTCTCTCTCTCTCTCTCTCTCTCTCTCTCTCTCTCTCTCTCTACCCCACCCCCTTCTCTCTCTCTCTTCCTCCCCCCTCTCATTCTTCATTGTACCCTTCTCTCCTTCTTATACATTCTCTCTATTCATATAGCGGGGGATAATGATAATATTCTACATATAATATTCCATAATGATATACTCTCTCTCTCTCTCTCTCTCTCTCTCTCTCTCTCTCTCTCTCTCTCTCTCTCTCTCTCTCTCTCTCTCTCTCTCTCTCTCTCTCTCCCCTCCAGGTGCTGGCTTCGTCTGGACACCTACTTCATTTGGAGTTTCATAGGACCGGCAACCTTGATAATTATGGTAAGCGTCCCTACTTCCCCACTCCCGTACTATCTCATTAACCCTACTTAGCCCCCCAGGTCGCTGCTTCAATGGTCCAGAGAGAACATAACATCCACTTTTCTCAGTAACACCGTTGGGTATAAGCCACTGCTGGTCATGTGTCATGGTGGGAAATGGATGAGGATGTGAATTGTGAAGTATTGCGGTTAGTCGCTTTGCCGGACTGCTGACAGAGATGTCTTTGGTGAGGGAGAGAGGAACTCCACTTAGAATTCAGTGGCCAAGTGATGCCTCTCTACGATTATGATTGATTTTCACCCAGAACTTCCACGTAGAATGGTACACTAGCTATACTATTCCGTTGTACCTTGAGGCACAGAGAGAGGAAGCACACTCCGACACAGGCACACAAACAGGCACTCCGACACAGGCACACAAACCGGCACTCCGACACAGGCACACAAACAGGCACTCTGACACAGGCACACAAACAGGCACTCCGACACAGGCACACAAACAGGCACTCCGACACAGGCACACAAACAGGCACTCCGACACAGGCACTCCGACACAGGCACTCCGACACAGGCACACAAACAGGCACTCCGACACAGGCACTCCGACACAGGCACACAAACAGGCACTCCGACACAGGCACTCCGACACAGGCACACAAATAGGCACTCCGACACAGGCACTCCGACACAGGCACACAAACAGGCACTCCGACACAGGCACACAAACAGGCACTCCGACACAGGCACTCCGACACAGGCACACAAACAGGCACTCCGACACAGGCACTCCGACACAGGCACACAAACAGGCACTCCGACACAGGCACTCCGACACAGGCACACAAACAGGCACTCCGACACAGGCACTCCGACACAGGCACACAAACAGGCACTCCGAAGCTGCATAAGTATAGGCTGAGGTAAAATACACACGTGCACATGAACACACACATGCAAACATTCACGGGTTAACTTAGATCTTTACAAAACCCAAAATGCATGTCTAATGCTCTTTATACACGATCAAATGTTCAGAAATCCTTCACAAAACTATTATTTCCACTTCATGACTCATGCTTTTTCTGTGTAACAACCAGAATACTTCCACTAAGAAAGGCTGACTCCGTCTGGAATCGTAGTCCCTAGGATTTTTTTTTTTTTGGAGAGGTGGAAAATGACTAGTTGATTCAGACAGTGGCTCAATTAGGTGAATGTCACTTCCCCAGCACAGTGTATTATGAGTTACAATTCAATTGGTGTCATTTTGAGGGGGCCATTCTATTTTGAGATGGCCCTACCGCTGGTCCATTACTATTTAATCTACACTGATTGAAGTGGATTTAACAAGTGACATCAGTAAGGGATCATAGATTTCACCTGGATTCACCTGGTCAGTCTCATGGAAAGAGCAGGTGTTCCTAATGTTTTGTACACTCAGTGCATACGTGGTAGTTGTTCATATAATTTTGTGCTCTATTTGGCAAAGTGGGAAACTGCATCTTGTTCCTACACTACATATTCAACTAGCTCTAACAATGTCTCCCTGGCTTAAAAATGAATGAAAACATCATCTACAACACAAAAACTCCATCTCAGCTATGCTCTCTGCTTTCTTTCACCCCACTCTCCCAGCTCAACGTGATATTCCTAGGCATCGCGCTGTACAAGATGTTCCACCACACCGCCATCCTCAAACCCGACTCGGGTTGCCTCGACAACATCAAGTAAGTCACGTGTCCTTCCAGGCATTGGCACCTTCCAGACTGACGCTGGTACTGTACATGCTAGTGGTAACCTAATATGGCAGACCAGGTTCCGATGGCTCAGTGTGTTAGAGCATGGTGCTTGTGGGTTCAATTCCCGCATGGGCCACATATACTGAACATATGTTAACTGTAAGTCACCTTTGCATAAAAGCTGCCATAACAAAGATATTATAAGGAACGATTGATCTTATGTACATCATAATAAGCCTGTGTTATTTGTGAACCCCTCAAAACACATCTGAAGGGTGAGAATGGCCATGCGGAGATACAGGAAGTGCAGCCCTCCAGGTTCATAACTCTCAGTTTCACTAAAGGCTGTGTCATGGAGGGGAGGCAAGGGTTAAAATGAGACTGGTATTCCGGCAGGCGTCCTTCATTATCTGAAGTGCACGCTCGTCGGCGGCGGGAAAGGCCAAGAGACAATCTGGTGGAATTAACCTGACCTGTCGGCATCCGTTAACACACAGATGAATATTCATAAAAGGGAGTGTTTGTTTGCGTGCGCGCGCGCACCCTGCCACTCAGGATATGAAAATATGAATGACATTATAAAGCCCACTGGTAGCCCTTCCCTGCAGTCAAATGACCAAATCGCCCTCTAGTGGCCTCAAGGGTGGAATGTTATTCATATTTTTCATAATTTCATAATTAATCAATATTATTTTTTTCAAACACCGAAAATCCGGTGTTTCTATGTCAAACTGTTTTGTTATATTTCAGTCTTATGTGATGTATATAAAGTATATATATATTTTTTAAGTACACAATAAAATAACAATAACGAGGCTATATACAGGGGGTACCGGTACCGAGTCAATGTGCAGGGGTACAGGTTAGTCGAGGTAATTTGTACATGTAGGTAGGGGTAAAGTGACTATGCATAGATAATAAACAACGAGTAGCAGCACTGGGGGTCAATGTAAATAGTCCGGGTGGCCATTTGATTAATTGTTCAGCAGTCTTATGGCTTGGGGGTAGAAGCTGTTAAGGAGCATTTTGGACCTAGACTTGGCACTCCGGTACCGCTTGCCGTGCAGCAGCAGAGAGAACAGTCTATGACTTGTGACTCACTGTGCTTTGTGAAAACAAATTAACCATCTATTGTGATATCACCACAATAACAATTGGGTTAGAATGTGAGATTGGATAGAATGTTGAAGGTTTGGTCATTCCTAGACTTAGTTAATTTAAATTTGAATCATATTTGTATTTCATGCCCATCTCTGCTGGTGTTATGTGTTCGTTATGTGATGTAATAGTAATTGAAGGTCATTTGGAAGAAGGTGGTGTTTAACATTACATTCGTGCACAATGACACACAGTGGGGCCTTTTCTCCGATAGGAACCAAGTCAATACAATGACACAGCATTTTTGTGGTGTTGAGTTAGGGTAAGTCCAACCAGGTGTCAGGGTAGACTTATTTTGTGGCTGGGCTAAAGTCCTTTGTCTGCCTCTGTCAACCAGTCTTATTTCCTACTGATGGATAAAGATATTTTCTATGTTTTCCCTGTCCGCCTGTTTGAAGACACTGGTGTGGCATCAGTGTGTTTTATGGCTGAGATACTAGTGGCATCATCTCTAATGTCTTGTCACTGCTTTTGTCAGAGTGGAGTGAGCCTCTGCTGGCCTAGTACTCTCAGCAAGTGCGCACATACATACATACATACACACACACACACACACACACAAACGCACACACACGCAAACATACTTTACACACCCCACCACACACGCCCACACACAGTCACACTCTTTCTCACGAATACACTCTTTCTCTCTTTCTTCCCATGCACACACACACACACACATTATAGTTTGCATTCTAGCAGGTGTTGAGGCTAGTTTTTCAGAGGATGTCTGCTCTGTGAACTCCGAGTGACATCCCTGTCTGAATTGTAATCCTGAGCTGAAGGGAGAGCTGAGTAAACACTGGACTGGACAGGACTGTCTGTATCAGAATCAATAGTAATCTGTTGGATAGCATTGATAGCAGTCTGAGACATGTTGGTGCGACAGAGTTCAAAGCCCAGAGCTGCGCATACATCCGCGACTCAATAACAACCAATTCAAATGAGGTTTGTAAATATGATTGTATGTAATAATGGGCCGTGAATACTGTCATGTCTCTGCGACTGTGGGCAATTATTAGAGCAAGAATGACCATCAGTTTAGCTTGTTTTTGTTTCATTCTAGGATCTTAATTTGAGCACCCTGTTATAGGAGAACTTTCCTGCAATGCAAGACTTTTTAAACTTGTAGTGTATTTGAGGTTTAAAAAGTCTTCTGAAGTTTGTAATTTCCACTTTGAAATTTCTGACTTGATTTTCCCTTACGAAAAAAGTATCAAACCCTACAAAAATGTCCATTATTATAATCCACATAATAATTCACATTTCCTCTTGCTGCAGGATTATTTTCCTGCTGTAGCAAACTGGCTCAAATTGAGATCCTATACCTGTAGGTCAACCATGTTAGTGCTAACACTGTTGACAACAGCTGTTGATACTGTGACCTGATTTTGAACCTAACAGGCTATTGAGTTGATAATCATCACCAACTGAGTGTTTTTAAAGGTGACTATGGAAACATTTAAGCGCACCATTTTTTAAAATGTTTACCAGTTTTATAATGGGATAATTTGATCAGTTATAAGTAACATAAACAGTGTTTACATCTTAAAGTTTAGTAAAGACAGTATTTTGAACTCCCCCTAGCCGTTTATCAAGCAAGTGTTACGATTTCATCTAAGAATACTGTGAATGAGCTATAGATGGTTCCTTTTAGATGCATTGCCTTGTTTGTCTGTGGAGAGAATATTGACTAGCGTCTGTTCTCTGCATTATAGGATTTATCACACTAGCCTCCCTTGGCCAATCAGAAACCTTACCTGTGGACTGTCTCTCAGACCACAACATAAATGTCACGACCCCTTCTCTCCCAGCTCTGACATCTGATAGACCTACCTCTAGATTTATGTATCTCATTCACCAGGACTACGTCCCAAATGGCACCCTATTCTTGTGCACTACTTTTGACCAGAGCCTTCTGAACCCTGGTCAAAAGTAGTGCACTATAAAGGGAATAGGGTGCCATTTGGGGTGCAGACATGGTCAATATGTCCAATGCCTCCCCTCTACCCTGACAGTTTGTCAAAACATGGCTACGGAAACAAACGTGGTTCACAAATATGGGACAAAGTAATAGGCCTAGGCTTCTGCTACTTTGAGAACCAAACTGTTGTTTACTTTTCAATGGACATTAGTTCCAAATCTTCAAGTTCTGAACCATTTAGGCTGTTACTAACAATTTAGGATGTTACTAACAATGTAGGCTGTTATTAACAATGTAGGCTGTTACTAACTATTTAGGGTGTTACTAACAATTTAGGGTGTTAGTAACAATTTAGGCTGTTACTAACAATTTAGGCTGTTAGTAACAATTTAGGCTGTTACTAACAATTTAGGCTGTTACTAACAATGTAGGCTGTTACAAACAATTTAGGCTGTTAGTAACAATGTAGGCTGTTACAAACAATTTAGGGTGTTAGTAACAATGTAGGGTGTTAGTAACAATGTAGGCTGTTAGTAACAATGTAGGGTGTTAGTAACAATGTAGGCTGTTAGTAACAATTTAGGGTGTTTGTAACAATTTAGGGTGTTAGTAACAATTTAGGCTGTTACTAACAATGTAGGCTGTTACTAACAATTTAGGGTGTTAGTAACAATTTAGGGTGTTAGTAACAATTTAGGCTGTTACTATCAATGTAGGGTGTTACTAACAACTTAGGCTGCTACGAAGAATCAGTTGTTTGATTATAAAAAAAATGGTTTGTTTTCGAGTCCGACACAGTGAGAGGGTTACTGGATTGTAAAATTGATGGAGATATTTTAGTTTTTTTAAGTCCTGACTCCTGCTAGGTGGTAATTAGGTAGGACGTTTCTTTTCTCTTTCTCTTATATTTTGTGTTCTTTATCTTTTGATGTCAAACTTCATGTTCGGAATTTCATCACGTTGCTTTGTTTTGTGATGAATGTTCCATGTTCCTCTCTCTCTCTCTCTTGCTCTCCACTGACTCTTTTCACTCAGTTTCTCCTCTTTTGATTAGTACTGCATGGTACCCTTTCTGTCTTATTGAATTATTTTTGTTTTGTTTTTAACCTCTTATTCTTTTTCTTTCATATTTTCTTCCTCGTGGTAGCTATCATTATTATGATGGAATTATTATTGTGGAATGGCACTGGTAAGATGTAACATATTTCTACAGAGGACTACACTATTATATCTTCACATATACTGTATTGTGTGTGGTCCCCATTGCCCTTCCCTTTAGAAATAGTACTCTTTGTGGCAGTAGTTGAGCAATTCCTCATCTGTTTGTGGTGTGCTGTGTTGGCGTAACCCGTTGTATTTTGACCCCACTAGTATTGGTACTCTAAGATTGAGCTTTGTTGTTCTCTTCTCTTACTCAAACGTTTACTAAACTTTGTCGAACCCTATGTCTGGGAAATGACTGAGCGTTAATGACTGCAGTCCACAAGATGCTGAGAAACTTAGAAATATGCACTTTTTCATGACTGTTAAAAAGCACTGTGAGTAGATGTACTGTATATGCCTCATAGCAAATAAAGTGAGAAAGTGTGGAGTTCTCTACATGTTGAGGAATCCCCCTACAATAGACCCTGAAGGAATATGCTAATTAGATGGTATCGTTGCTTTAAAAATGATTCTGTTCCTGCATCAAACGCTTCAAATTGATATCTGAAGTAAACAATTTCAGGTAATTCACATTTCTTCAGATGCATAGCTTTAGTTAAACAATTAGCATCCTGCTGAGTAGATCACAGCATTTCTTATTTCCTTTCAACTAGCTAATGAGACTCCTTTATGCCGAGGTGAAAGGCGACTCAATTGACCAATTGCGATCAGCTTTTAAATGAATATCACCTCTCAGAATCGTCTCTTTTGTCTCTTTTCAAAAAGGAAATTGGTGCCAATTTAATGTGGTTGTTGTATTAGAACACTTTACTCCTCAACTTCTTTTCATTTTTTATATTTATACCCGACTATTAACACAGTGAACACTTTTCCCTCGTTTTCCGGTGAAAGCGCACAAGTGCTCTTTTTGCAGCGGTGGAACCATTGAGCGTGTCGCTCGAGTGGCATCATTGCGAGGGTATTCTCCGGCTCAGCGGGAGCTACTTCAGCTTTGGGAAATGAGCCAGGGTCTGTAGGACTGAAAGTGGTATGGAATTAAGTAGGAGAGTTTTTCAACTAAAAATAAATAAAAAATAATAATAAAATGCAGGAATAAATTATGCACTTTTGAAAGGCATTTTTAAATAACAAGCCCAAATGCTTCATAAAAAGTAAATTTCCGGAGTGAGTGAAAGCAGGAGGTACTGGTTGTTGGGGATATCTGCTACCTTGAACCATATTCTTCCAAGATAGCCCTCACGGGAAAATTACAATCATCATAAATTCTTAGTTGCAGATGTGAAAAGCAACGGCGACCAGATCCAATACTCATTACGCTGAAATATACAAACCAGGAAAGATAGGATAAATAATCTATTTATATCCTGTTCATGTCCCCCCTAATACGTGTATTATGTCCTCCGGCATCTCTATCCAATTCCCACTGTTGGAGTCGCCCATCCCTCTGCAAAATGTCCATAGTTCCAGGTCAATATTTCCCTCTTTTTTCTTGTTTTTTTACCCTCGTTGTCTCTCTGACCGTCCAGGGGGCAATCAGCTTGATGAAGTGCCTCTCCCAGCAGGTCATTAAGATAGACCTGGGAAAATGATGTTTAATGGTTGGCCCCAGTAATTTCATAAATCATTTATTTTTGCCATCGCACCTGGTCCATTTATTACAGGCGATTGAGGCGGACACTAGGCCCACCCGTATTTATTGAGGAGTGGAGACGCTTGTGAACCAAGATAATTAGGTTTAGCACCTGTAACTCACTCACAAATACGACTGAGAGCAAGAGGATTCTGGCTTCAAGAGTATTCAATGTAATCGGGATAGTGTTTTATTTGATCAGCCATTTTTGAATATTTCCTGTTTGTCTTTATGTTTATGTGTCTGTGGTAGTCCTCCTGAGCCCTCTCCTTTAACTACACTGTATATACAAAAGTATGTGGACACCCCTTCAAATTAGTGGATTTGGCTATTTCAGCCATACCCGTTGCTGACAGGTGTATAATATCGAGCACACAGCCATGCAATCGCCATAGACAAGAGCTAGAGCTGCCCCGGTCAACTGTGAGTGCTGTTATTGTGAAGTGGAAATGTCGAGGAGCAACAACGGCTCAGCCGCAAAGTGGTAGGCCACACAAGCGCACAGAACGGGACCGCTGAGTGCTGAAGCTCGTAGCGCGTAAAAATTGTTTGTCCTCGGTTGCAACACACACTACCGAGTTCCAAACTGCCTCTGGAAGCAATGTCAGCGCAATAACTGTTAGTTGGAAGCTTCATGAAAATGGGTTGCCATGGCCGAGCAGCCGCACACAAGCCTAAGATCACCACGCGCAATGCCAAGCATCGGCTGAAGTGTTGTAAAGCTCGCCGCCATTGGACTTTGGAGCAGTGGAAATGCGTTCTCTGGAGTAATGAATCACGCTTCACCATCTGCCAGTCCGACGGACGTATCTGGGTTTGGCTGATGCCAGGAGAATACTACCTGCCTGAATGCATAGTGCCAACTGTCAAGTTTGGTGGAGGAGCAATAATGGTCTGGGGCTGTTTTTCATGGTTCGGGCAAGGCCCCTTAGTTCCAGTGAAGGGAAATCTTAACGCTACAGCATACAATGACATTCTAGACGATTCTGTGCTTCCAACTTTGTGGCAACAGTTTGGGGAAGGCCCTTTCCTGTTTCAGGATGATAATGCCCCCGTGCACAAAGCGAGGTCCATACAGAAATGGTTTGTCAAGATCGGTGTGGAAGAACTTGACTGGCCTACACAGAGCCCTGACCTCAACCCTATCTAACACCTTTGGGATGAATTGGAACACCGACTGCAAGCCAGACCTAATTGCCCAACATCAGTGCCTGACCTCACTAATACTCTTGTGGCTGAATGGAAGCAAGTCCCCACAGTAATGTCCCAACATCTAGTGGAAAGCCTTCCCAGAAGAGTGGGGGCTGTTATAGCTGCAAAGGGGGGAACAACTCCATATTAATGCCCATGATTTTGAGTGAGATGTTCGAAGTGCAGGTGTCCACATACTTTTGGTTATGTGTGTATATGTAAGCCTGTCGTTTTCAAAATCATATTTTTAATATATTTGTTTTGGTGTTTTGTTTGATTATTGATTTTATGTTTTTCATTAATTTTTATTATTCCTGTCAGCTATGAAGATTACGAACCCGAGATCAAGTAAGATTAAAATTGACAAGTTATCATCTATTTATGACATCCTTCATTAACCATTAATTTCCTCATAACAAAATAATGAGTAATGTTTATACCACCTCCTGCCTTTAGTAAATGTTAAGTGAAGCTCTCCGTCAAATCATAGGGAATGCATACAGACACAGTCACACATCTCACTTAAAAAAAAAAATATATATTAGCTACAATAGGTACACTTCTCTTGAAGGAATCTCCAAACCCAGAACCAAATCTCCCGGTTTGTTACAAGAGAAGCAGTCATGCACTGTGTAATTCAAGCTTTGAAGAAAGTTATTATATTTTCATAAATTCCTTGATTTTGAATGCACAGGTATTTCTGATTATACTAGCATAAGTATTTACATTTTAGTCATTTAGCAGACGCTCTTATCCAGAGCGACTTACAGTTAGTGAGTGCATACATTTTCATACTGGCCCCCCGTGGGATACGAACCCACCACCCTGGCGTTGCAAGCGCCATGCTCTACCAACTGAGCTACACGGGGCTCCGTTATCTGTCAAGGCCTTTGGCACAACCCTCGGGCACCACATCCAAAATACTGTGTTCACATGTGTTCATATGCAAATTAACTTCCAGTGATTATGCCTTATATGCTAGCTCGGAGGTCATACAGACTATAATGTACATATTCAGTATACTCCAAGTACTCATTTGATATTGGAGAGTTACCTTGACTTGACTTTTCATCAGAGAGTGTTCCACTGCTACTACTCCTGAGATAGTAATAGTGTGTCTCCCATTTTCACAATTTTTAAACACTATTTCTTTGGTGTATTGGTCTGCTACTTTTCAAACACGTAATGGATGCAACACTTGAAAGAAGGCGAGAGAGAGAGAAATCCTAGGTGTCCCCTAGGAGCGAACGATAACAAAAGACGAAAACAAGATTAAATTCAATTTCACTCCTTTTTATTTTATCTCTAGTCGATTTGTCTCCTCTGTCGATTTTCCACTTCATTTCTCTCCTCCCTCCTGCCTTCCCTTCATCCAGTACTTTTGTCTGTCTGGTGGACATTTATTTTCACCTGTGTTTCTCTTTTTGATTCATCAGAATGTTACCAGACCAAGGTCGCAAATAGAATGGGGGAAGTCTGAAAACTCATTCTTGCAATATGTACTTTTTCAACCTGAAAGTTTGTTTTAAAATTTCTTCAGTGAACAGCTAGTCACGATGTTCCTTCTGAGTTGTACGCTACTGACAGAATGCTGAGTGGGAAGTCTAAGAACAGTCACCACTTCCTGTATCTGGTCTTAAAATGTAGAATCAGACTAAGACCTTGTAATTTCGCTCCAACAAAACATTTACTCTCCTTGTGCATTTCCATCTTTAGCTTCATGGGACAATGACATATTTACATAGTTACAGATTGTACTGTAAACTAATATTTGTAACCAGCTATATGTATGCACTGGTATCTGTCAGACAGAATGTGGGCCCTAGTCCACGATCATAACTGGCGGTAGTTGGTGATGAGCATAATTGACATTCATTTCTTTAGGAAATTACAGCCAACAAAAACTGAGGGCACGCAACTTCTCAAAAGTTATCGAGTTCATTTGGTACTCCTGTGTCAGTTCTGAGAACGTCCAGAATGTTGACATTGTCTCCATGTTGTGTTTCCAGATCGTGGGTGATTGGGGCCATCGCTCTGCTCTGTCTGCTGGGCCTGACCTGGGCCTTCGGCCTGATGTACGTCAACGAGAGCACGGTCATCATGGCCTACCTCTTCACCATCTTTAACTCCCTGCAGGGCATGTTCATCTTCATCTTCCACTGTGTCCTCCAGAAGAAGGTACGTGTTTTCCACTAACCTTGTGGTCCAGTGCCCATATTAAAAAAGTATCTCTGAGAAGGAGTGCTGATCTGGGATCAGGTCCCCTCTGTCCATGTAATCTTATTAATTGGGATCTAAAGGCAAAACCGATCCTAAATCAGCACTCCTAGTCTGAGAAGCTTGATACAAGTCAGCTCATCTTACTAAGAAGAGTTGGTTAAAGCATTTCAGATTGGGTGCAGGCTAATTTCACTCGACTCAGAACACATAAAATGTGAAGTGGTTATCTCACAATTTTACATGACATGGCTTATTCATTTGTAGAAAACTAGAAAGTATTGTAGGCAGGTAGCTTAGTGGGTAAGAGCGTTGTGCCAGTAACCGAAAGGTCGCTGGTTCTAATCCCCGAGCCGACTAGGTGAAAAATCTGTCGATGTGCCCTTAAGCAAGGCACTTAACCCTAATTGCTCCTGTAAGTCGCTCTGGATAAGAGCGTCTGCTAAATGACTAAAATGTAAATGTAGTTATTAACTACAGTATTTATTTTCTGAAAGTATCACAAAAAAGTTGTTTGGTTATCTGCGTCTGAATGGGAATGTGTGTGTCTGTGTATGTGTGTGTGTCTGTGTGTCGTCTATGTGTGTGTGTGTGTGTGTGGTTCACAGGTGCGTAAGGAGTACGGGAAGTGTCTGCGTACCCACTGCTGCAGTGGAAAGAGTGTGGAGAGTTCCATTGGCTCTGGGAAGAGCTCAGCCTCCCGCCCACCAGGGCGCTATTCCACAGGGTCACAGGTAGGAGGCGCCTCTCCTCTCACCTCTTTCAGCTGTCAGTGTATTCTGTTGATTACAAGCATATCTGATATTTACTTTTTTCTTGATTCTACCTGCTGATGTAGACCAGAGAGTTTATTTTATTACGTTTAGTATTTACTTGGTCAAATAGTACATTGTTAATGAATAGGTTGCAAACAATACATTTAGGAATCAACAGTACAACATCAGCCCCTGTCATGATGAAAACTAATTTCAGCATCCATAACCCTTTAATTACATACAGCAACACATTGACTACTAACCACTACCCCTAGTTTCCTCCATAAACCGCTCATAAAAACGCTGTAATTTATCGCCAACTCTGAGACTTTTAAATGAATGTGTAATTAGCAAAGTACATCGTTTACCAGTGTGCTCTGTGTGGTTACGGTGGTAGGGTTCTCTCTCTCTCTAAATAAAAGTAGGAAGGAGTAAAAGTGAGACTTGAACAGAGAAAGAGACCTTTGAACTTGAAATATGGACACTGAACAACCCCACTCTCACACAGACCTGGGTTGAAATGCACTGAACAAAAATATAAAGCAACATGTAAAGTGTTGGTCACATGTTTCATGAGCTGAAATAAAAGATCACAGAAATGTTCCATATGCACGAAAACCTTATTTCTCTCAATTTTGGTGCACAAATTTGTTTACATCCCAGTTAGTCAGCATTTCTCCTTTGCCAAGATAATCCATCCACCTGACAGGTGCGGCATATCAAGAAGCTGATTAAACAGCATGATCATTACACAGGTGCACCTTGTGTTTGGAACAATAAAGGCCTCTCTAAAATGTGCAATTTTGTCACACAACGCAATGTCACAGATGTCTCAAGTTTTGAGGGAGCGTGCAATTGGCATGCTGACTGCAGGAATGTCCAACAGAGCTGTTGCCAGAGCATGTAATGTTCATTTCTCTACCATAAGTCACCTCCAACATCGTTTTAGAGAATTTGACAGTACGTCCAACCGGCATCACAACCGCAGACCACGTGTATTGGGTCGTGTGGGTGAGCTGTTTGCTGATGTCAACGTTGTGAACAGAGTGTCCCATGGTGGCAGTGGGGTTATGGTATGGGCAGGCATAAGCTACGGACAACAAACACAATTGCATTTTATCAATGGCAATTTGAATGCACAGAGATACCGTGACAAGATCCTGAGGCCCATTGCCGTGCCATTCATCCGCCGCCATCACCTCATGTTCCAGCATGATAATGCATGGCCCCATGTCACAAGGATCTCTACACAATTCCTGAAAGCTGAAAATGTCCCAGTTCTTCCATGGCCTGCATACTCACAAGTCATGTCACCCATTGAGCATGTTTGAGATGCTCTGGATCGAAGTGTACGACAGCGTGTTCCTGTTCCCACCAATATCCAGCAACTTCGCAGAGCCATTGAAGAGGAGTGGGACAACATTCCACAGGCCACAATCAACAGCCTGATTATCTCTATGAGAAGGAGATGTGTCACGCTGCATGAGGCAAATGGTGGTCACACCAGATACTGATGCCCTTACCTTTTTTTTAAGGTATCTGTGACCAATCGATGCATATCTGTATTCCCAGTCATGTGAAATCCATAGATAAGGGCCTCATTTATTTATTTCAATTGACTGATTTTCTTATATGAACTGTAACTCAGTAAAATCTTTGAAATTGTTGTATATTGTGTTTATTCTCTCAAAGACTTAAGCTGTGCTTGATTGAGCTTGTGTAGCGCAATGGACTAGTCCCAAAAGTGCAAACCCTGCCCCGGCTGTTACTCCAGACAGGCCTGCTCCCACAAGCAATCCCAGCCACGTACAGTTGAACATGGTCTTGACTCTTACAGTAGTGTAGAGCAACGGGTTAGCAATAACAGCAGGGAGAGGTAGCAATACCAGCAGCAATTACTTAATTGTGATAACACTATTGTGATGTGTTGAAGTCAAACCTTTACAAATACTTACAGAAAGACACAGTACCAAAGAATACAGTAATTTACTGCAGGGAAATCCAACCTATGTGGAGAGGTCTGAATGAATGCATCATCACAGGGTTGAGGTGTGTTTTTATACGGCCAGTGAATGATGCTTCGCCCACCCAAAACATATATAGTGCCTATAGAAAGTCTACACCCCCTTGAACCTTTTCAACATTTTGTTGCGTTACAAAGTGGGATTGAAATAGATCTCGTTGTAACTTTTTGACATTGATCTACACAAAATACTCCATAATGTCAGTTAATTTAAAAAAAAAACGAATTAATAATAATTGAATAACTACAATTTAGTTGTTGCATAAGTATTCACCCCCTTTGTTTAGGCAAGCCTAAATTAGTTCAGAAGTAACATTTGGCTTAAGAAATCACGTAATAAGTTATATGGACTCACTCTGTGTGAAATAATAGGGGTTGACATTATTTTTTTAAATGATTATCCCTTCCTCTGTCCCCATACATACAACATCTGTAAGGACACTCAGTCAAGTATTGAATTTCAAGCGCAGATTCAACTACAAAGACCAGGGAGCTTTTCGAAAGCCTCATAAAGAAGGGCAGTGATTCGTAGATGGGTAACAATAACAAATCTGACATTGAATATACAGTGCATTTGGAAAGTATTCAGACCCCTTAACTTTTTCCACATTTTGTTACGTTACAGCCTTATTCTAAAATGGATTGCATCGTTTTCAATCTACACAAAATACCTCATAATGAGACAGCAAAAACTGGTTTTTAGAATTTTTTGAAAATGTCTTAAAAATAAAAAATTGAAATGTCACATTTACATAAGTATTCAGACCCTTTACTCAGTACTTTGTTGAAGCACCTTTGGAAGCGATTACAGCCTCGACTCGTCTTCGGTATGACGCTACAAGCTTGGCACACCTGTATTTTGGGAGTTTCTCCCATTCTTCTCTGCAGATCCTCCCAAGCTCTGTCAGGTTGGATGGGGAGCATCGCTGCACAGCTATTTTCAGGTCTCTCCAGAGATGTTCGATCCGGCTCTGACTGGGCCACTCAAGGACATTCAGAGACTTGTCCAGAAGCCACTCCTGCGTTGTCTTGGCTGTGTGCTTAGGGTCGTTGTCCTATTGGAAGGTGAACCTTCACCCCAGTCTGAGGTCCTGAGTGCTCTGAAGCAGGTTTTCATCAAGGATCTCTCTGTACTGTGCTCCATTAATCTTTCCCTCGATCCTGACTAGTCTCCCAGTCCCTGCCGCTGAAAAACATCCCCACAGCATGATGCTGCCACCACTGTGCATCACCGTAGGGATGGTGCCAGGTTTCCTCCAGATATGACGCTTGGCATTTAGGCCAAAGCGTTCAATCTTGGTTTCATCAGACCACAGAATCTGGTTTCTCATGGGCTGAGAGTCCTTTAGGTGCCTTTTGGCAAACTCCAAGCGGGCTGTCATGTGCCTTTTACTGAGGAGTGGCTTCCGTCTGGCCACTCTACCATAAAGGCCTGATTGGTGGAGTGCTGCAGAGATGGTTGTCCTTCTGGAAGGTTGTCCCATCTCCACAGAGGAACTCTGGAGCTCTGTCAGAGTGACCATCGGGTTCTTGGTCACCTCCCTGACCAAGGCCCTTCTCCCCCGATTCCTCAGTTTGTCCGGGCGGCCAGCTCTAGGAAGAATCTTGGTGGTTCCAAACTTCTTCCATTTAAGAATGATGGAGGCCACTGTGTTCTTGGGGACCTTCAATGATGCGGAAATGTTTTGGTACCCTTCCCCAGATCTGTGCCTCGACACAATCCTGTCTCGGAGCTCTACAGACAATTCCTTTGACCTCATGGCTTGGTTTTTGCTCTGACATGCACTGAACTGTGGGACCTTATATAGACAAGTGTGTGCCTTTCCAAAACATGTCCAACCAATTGAATTTACCACAGGTGGACTCCAATCAAGTTGTAGAAACATCTCAAGGAGGATAAATGGAAACAGGATGCACCTGAGCTCAATTTTGAGTCTCATAGCAAAGGGTCTGAATATTTATCTAAATAAGGTATTTCTGTTTTTGTTTTTTTTGCAAATAATTATTAAAACCTGTTTTCGCTTTGTCTTTATGGGGTATTTTGTGTAGATTGATGAGGGAAAAAAATAATGTAATCCATTTTAGAATAAGGCTGTAAAGTAGCAAAACGTGGATAAAGGGAAGGGGTCTGAATACTTTCCGAATGCACTCTATCTTTAAGAATGGTCTAGTTAATAATTATGCTATGGATGATGTATTAATCTGATCCAAGATGGCGTAGCAGTGCGGTCGTGGTTTCTGTAGTGTCCTGATGTAAATAGCCTGTTTTTTAGTTTTTTTGTCTTTTTCGTATATATTTCTCAATCTCACTTTCCATCCTTTAACTAAATATACTTTCCTGCAACCCGCCTCACCCAATGTGGAACGGATTCTATTATTTAATTATACCTTCTTATCTAGAACATCCGGCTGAAGCTAGCCAGCTAGCCAGCTAACTAGCTACTTGCTATTAGCCACCGTTAGCTGTCTTCACCATTGTCCATGGCCTGCGCTACCTACCAGCCAGCTCTAGCCTGGACAGTTATCGGCCAGTCTGCACATCGCGCTATCGAGCCATAGCACATCGGATTTTCTTACGAATCACTGAATCACTGGACCTTAACACCGGATCATCGGAACTAGCTAGCTGCAACCGAATGGCTGTTGTTGTTGTTGGCTAATCACTGCTGTCCAGAAGCAAGCCCCAGTTAGCCTTGAGCTAGCCTCGAGCCAGGCCCATCTCCCGGCTATCTAACTCTCTGTCAACCGGACGGGACCTCCTAGTGTTGACACGGAGCCCCGCCGATCCATCACGACTGGTCTGCCAACGTAATCGTCTGATGTGGTGTCAACAGGCTTCCCGTTGCCCCGGCCCACTAGCACACGCAATCAACAGCCGTGCCTCCTGCTTGCCTGTGCTGTAGCAGCCACTGAACTGCTCCCGGACTCACCTATTGCTGTTCACTGGACCTTATGATCACTCAGCTACACAGCTGATGCCTGCTGGACTGTTCCTTTATATGGTACCCCATCCTGTTTATCTGTTTAGCCTCAGCTCAAACTTTCGTCGCCATTACCAGCTGTTGTCTTAGCTCTCTCGAATAACACCTGTGATTGCTTTATGCCTCTCTCTCATGTCAATATGCCTTGCCTATTGCTGTTTCGGTTAGTTCTTACTGTACTTTTTCACTGTAGAGCCCCCAGTCCCGCTCAACCTGCCTCAGATGGCTCCTTTGTTCCACCCCCCACACACGCGGAGACCGGCTCAATCGGTGCCTCCAGTGATGCTATCTATTTCATCGTTACCCAACGCTTAGGTTTACCTCTACTGTACTCATATCCTTCCATATCCTTGTCTGTACATAATGCCCTGAATCTATTCTACAACGCACGGAAATCTGCCCCTTTTATTTTCTGTACCCAATGCACTAGAAGACCAGTTCTTAAAGCCTTTAGCCGTATCCTTATTCTATTCCTCCTCTGTTCCTCTGGTTACGTAGAGGTTAACCCAGGCCCTGTAGACGTCAGTATCACTCCTACTCCCCAGGCGCTATCATTTGTTGACTTCTGTAACTGCAAAAGCCTTGGTTTCTTGCATGTTAACATCAGAAGCCTCCTCCCTAAGTTTGAGTTATTAGGTGCGTTAGCACACTCCGCCAACCCTGATGTTCCCAACAACATTTTCCATCTAAATAGAACTGCCAAAGGGGGCGGAGTTGCAATCAACTGTAGAGATAGCCTGCAGAGCTCTATCATACTATCCAGGTCTGTGCCCAAACAGTTTGAGCTTCTACTTCTAAAAATCCACCTTTCCAGAAATAAGTCTCTCACTGTTGCCGCTTGCTGCAGACCCCCCTCCGCCCCCAGCTGTGCCCTGGACACCATATGTGAATTGATCGCCCCCCATCTATCCTTAGAGTTCGTATTGCTTTGTGACCTAAACTGGGATATGCTTAACACCCTGGCCATCCTACAATCTAAACTAGATGCCCTCAATCTTACACAAATTATCAAGGAACCTACCAGGTACAACCCTAAATCCGTTAACATGGGCACCCTCATAGATATCATCCTGACTAATTTACCCTCTAAATACACCTCCGCTGTCTTCAACCAGGATCTCAGCAATCACTGCCTCATTGCCTGCATCCGTAATGGGTCCGCGGTCAAACGACCACCCCTCATCACTGTCAAACGCTCCCTAAAACACTTCAGCGAGCAGGCCTTTCTAATTGACCTGGCCCGAGTATCCTGGATGGATATTGAGAACTAAGAACAGATATAGCCCCTGGTTCACCCAAGACTTGACTGCCCTTGACCAGCACAAAAACATCCTGTGGCGTACTGCATTAGCATCGAACAGCCCCCACGATATTAAACTTTTTAGGGAAGTCAGGAACCAATATACACAATCAGTTAGGAAAGCGAAGGATAGCTTTTTCAAACAGAAATTTGCATCCTGTAGCACTAACTCCAAAAGGTTTTGGGACACTGTAAAGTGAAGAATAAGAGCACCTCCTCCCAGCTGCCCACTGCACTGAGGCTAGGAAACACTGTCACTACCAATAAATCTACGATAATCAAAAATTTCAACAAGCATTTTGCTATGGCTGGCCATGCTTTCCACCTGGCTAACCCTACCCCGGCCACCAGCTCTGCACCCTCCGCTGCAACTTGCCCACGCGACCTGGCCAAGGCTTTCGACTCCGTCAATCACCGCATTCTTATTGGCAGACTAAATAGCCTTGGTTTCTCAAATGACTGCCTCACCTGGTTCATCAACTACTTCTCAGATAGAGTTCAATGTTACAAATCGGAGGGCCTGTTGTCTGGACCTCTGGCAGTCTCTATGGGGGTGCCACAGTGTTCAATTCTCGGGCCAACTCTATTCTCTGTGTATATCAATGATGTTGCTCTTGACTGGTGACTCTCAGATCCACCTCTACGCAGACGACACCATTTTGTATACATCTAGCCCTTCATTGGACACTGTGTTAACAAACCTCCAAACGAGCTTCAATGCCATACAGCACTTCTTCCGTAGCCTCCAACTGCTCTTAAACGCTAGTTGCATGCTAAATGTATGCTCTTCAATCGAACGCTGCTTGCACCCGCCCGCCCGACTAGAATCACTACTCTCGGCGGGTCTGACTTAGAATATGTGGACAACTACAAATACCTAGGTGTCTGGTTAGACCGTAAACTCTCCTTCCAGACTCACATTAAGCATCTCCAATCCAAAGTTAAATCTAGAATCGGCTTCCTATTTCTCAACAAAGCCTCCTTCACTCATGCTGCCAAACATGCCCTCGTAAAACTGACTATCCTACCGATCCTTCGGCGATGTCATTTACAAAATAGCCTCCAACACTCTACTCAGCAAATTGGATGTAGTCTATCACAGTGCCATCCGTTTGTGACCTGTACGCTCTCGTTGGCTGGCCCTCACTACATATTCGTTGCCAAACCCACTGGCTGCAGGTCATCTATAAATCACTGCAAGGCAAATCCCTGCCTTATCTTAGTTCATTGGTCACCATAGCAACACCCACCCATAGAATGCTCTCCAGCAGGTATATCTCACTGGTCATCCCCAAAGCCAACACCTCCTTTGGCCGCCATTCCTTCCAGTTCTCTGCTGCCAATGACTGGAATGTACTGCAAAAATCTCTGAAGCTGGAGACTCTTATCTCCCTCACTAACTTTAAGCATCAGAGCAGCTTACCGATCACTGCACCTGTACACAGCCCATCTGTAATTAGCCCACCCAACTACCTCATCCCCATATTGTTATTTATTTTGCTAATTTGCACCCCAGTATCTCTATTTGCACATCATCTTCTGCACATGTATCATTCCAGTGTTAATACTAAATTGTAATTATTTTGCACTATGGCTTATTTATTGCCTTACCTTCGTAACTTACTACATTTGCACACACTGTATATAGATTTTCTGTTGTGTTATTGACTGTACATTTTGTTTATCCCATATGTAACTCTGTGTTGTTGTTTTTATCGCACTGCTTTGCTTTATCTTGGCCAGGTCGCAGTTGTAAATTAGAACTTGTTCTCAACTGGCTTATTTGGTTAAATAAAGGTGAAATAAATACATAAATAAAAAATGAAACCACCCAGACACATCAAAGATGCAGTCATCCTTCTGAACTGAGCTGCAGGACAGGAAGGAAACTGCTTAGGGATGTCACCATGAGACCATTGGGGATTTTAAAACAGCTATAGAGTTCAGTGGCTGTGATGGGAGAAAACTGAGGATGGATCAACAACATAGTAGTGACTCCACAATAATGACCTAAATGACACATAGAAAAGAAGAATGAAAATGAACACTTATCTAATCAAGGTATATTAGTGTTTTATTCTTCATTAATAAAAAAAATGAGAATTTTTCTTCCACTTTGACATTACTTTGAATATGTTGTGTAGATCGTTGATTAAAAAAAAAGGCAATTAAATCAATTTTAATCCCACTTTGTAACACAGTAAAATGTGACTTTCTATAGTATGTTCTAACTGGAAGCCATCTAGTCTTCTGAACACTGATTACATTACCGTTACAAAGCCCCACTGACGTGTTAGTTGTATTGTTCCCTCTCTGCAGAGCCGGATCCGTCGGATGTGGAACGACACAGTCAGGAAACAGTCGGAGTCGTCTTTCATAACCGGCGACATCAACAGCTCAGCGTCGTTGAACCGAGGTAATAATAATTAGTCAGTTAACACAACGCATGCTTGAACGCCCTGCAACCCACCAGCCTCACATTTAGGTTTCCAGCATTGTGTGATGTCAAGGAAGAAGGGAGAAATTGCATATGCAGGCTTTTGTTCCGCCGCAGCACAAAGACAATGGTTTCTTTGGTCTGGATTGACGAATAATGGTCTTCTGTCTGGATCGTGATTGTTTGAATCAGGTGTGTTAGTGCTGGGCTGGGACAAAATCATGCACACCCTGTAGCTTTCCAGGACCGGAGTTCGAGGTTCTTGCCCTATGCTCATCCAGTGTCCTGACAGTGAAATATGCTATCCATCAAGTCAGCATAGTGTGGGTGTTTTTCACACTTGATCGTGCCATGGTCGCTTGACAAGAGATAGTCCACTTTGTGTTTTGTGCACAGAACAAAAGTATATGTCTCCCACCCACCTGCTCATATATACAGTACCAGTCAAAGGTTTGGACACACTACTCATTCAAGGGTTTTTCTTTATTTTTATAATTTTCTACATTGTAGAATAATAGTGAAGACATCAAAACTATGAAATAACACATGGAATCACGTAGTAACCAAAATAGTGTTCAACAAATCAAAATATTTTTTATATTTGAGATTCTTCAAATAGCCACCCTTTGCCTTGGTGACAGCTTTGCACACTCTTGGCATTCTCTCAACCGGCTTCACCTGGATTGCTTTTCCAACAGTCTTGAAGGAGTTCCCACATATGCTGAGCACTTGTTGGCTACTTTTCCTTCACTCTGCGGTCCGACTCATCCCAAACCATCTAAACCATCTGGGTTGAGGTCGGGAGATTGTGGAGGACAGGTCATCTGATGCAGCACCCCATCACTCTCCTTTTTGGTAAAATAGCCCTTACACAGCCTGGAGGTGTGTTGGGTCATTGTCCTGTTGAAAAACAAATGATTGTCCCACTAAGCTCAAACCTGATGGGATGGCGTATCACTGCAGAATGCTGTGGTAGCCATGCTGGTTAAGTGTGCCTTGAATTCTAAATGAATCACAGACAGTGTCACCAGCAAAGCACCCCCACACCATAACACCACCTCCTCCATGCTTTACGTTGGGAAATACATATGCGGAGATCATCCGTTCACCCACACGCGTCTCACAAAGCCACAGCGGTTAGAGCCAAAAATCTCACATTTGGAGACCAGACCAAAGGACACATTTCCACCGGTCTAATGTCCATTGCTTGTGTTTCTTGGCCCAACCATGTCTCTTCTTCTTATTGGTGTCCTTTAGTAGTGGTTTCTTTGCAGCAATTAGACCATGATGGCCTGAGTAACACAGTCTCCTCTGAACAGTTGATGTTGATGTGTCTGTTACTTGAACTCTGTGAAGCATTTATTTGGGCTGCAATTTCTGAGGCTGGTAACTCTAATGAACTTATCCTCTGCAGCAGAGGTAGCTCTGGGTCTTCCATTCCTGTGGCGGTCCTCATGAGAGCCAGTTTCATCATAGCGCTTGATGGTTTTTGCGACTGTACTTGAAGAAACTTTCAAAGTTCTTGAAATGTTCCGTATTGACTGACCTTCATGTCTTAAAGTAATGATGGACTGTCGTTTCTCTTTGCTTATTTGAGCTGTTCTTGCCATAATATGGACTTGGTCTATTACCAAATAGGGCTATCTTCTGTATACCCCCCTACCTCGCCACAACACAACTGATTGGCTCAAAGACATTATGAAGGAAATAAATTCCACAAATTAACTTTTAAGAAGGCACACCTGTTAATTTAAATGCATTCCAGGTGATGCTGGTTGAGAGAATGCCAAGAGTGTGCAAAGCTGTCATCAAGGCACAGGTTGGCTATTTGAATATATTTTGATTTGTTTAACACCTTTTTGGTTACTACATGATTCCATATGTGTTATTTCATAGTTTTGATGTCTAAACTATTATTCTACAATGTAAAATAAAATAAACAATAAAAAAAAACCTTGAATGAGTATGTGTGTCCAAACTTTTGACTGGTAGTTTATATATGTATATAAGGGGTCCTGTTGTTTTCTAAAATAATTATTAATCCCTTACTTTATTAAAATAGTAACTGGGTCGATCCACAAGTTTTATTTCACAACATTTTTACATTCTGTCATAAAGACATGTTCAACTTAATAAAATACCCCATCTCAAGAGGTTAAATAAAAAAGGGACTATAGTAAGTGCCTATTAAGTGCCAAATAAAGTAACAGGATTTACTGTAACAACAGGATTGACCATAACAACAGTGTTGACGATTTCATTTTAAATCAGCCATAAATCCCCTTGTGACAGGGGCAATGGACGCTGCTTGTGTGCAACAGGGAGGGACAATTGTATGCTAGCGTCACCCCAAAAATTGAATTGTTGAAACATTTCTAGCCTGTCTATCTAACGTGTAATGCTCGACCCGCTCAGTTTTCCACCACGAAACACCAGAAAATGTCAGAAAATAGTAAAACCAGCTCACCTGCTTTTACACTATGATGTGACTATTAGATGTTTGTTTTTTAAAGGAATAGTCTCACCATATTAAAACAAAAGTTCAGTTCACGTAACAGGGTTGGCCTTCAAATGAGGGACATGGTTTTTTTAACCTTAAAATGAATCACTAATAACATGAAATAGATAATACTATTCAGAAATGACTGTCAAAGCAACGAAATATCTAGGGCATTACAATGATGGTGACAACTTGGAGACATTTTGGGGTTAAATGTGTTAAAATCTTTCTAGAAGTCACAGAGGATGCTGAATATTGCCACTTTAGTAGGTTTTTATTCATTACAAAAAATCTAATTTATAGAATTGTCCATGTGGTCTATATTAAAGGGCACTTCCTTTAATATAACAGGCTTTTAAAATCCAATATTTGTGCACAATTTCTAATTAAAATGTCAAAGGGACGCAAAAGGTACTCAACTCCGTCCTAAACTCCATCCTAAATGAGTTTAATAACTAAGCTTTTAAATATGCAGTTAAATTTTTTTTAAATGTATTAAAGTAAGATACAAAACTTTTAATTAATTTGAAAAGGATGAATTTTGCACCTGATAGAACCAAAGTAAAAAAAAAAGCATAAAAGCATAATTTTATTTGCCTAACCAAAAAACAGTTAGACAAGAGCATGTTTGTTAATGTTCTACACATCTTCATGACAGCTGTCAACCAAACTAGTGTGAAACCAGGAAAGTAATAGTAATTGCTTTATTTTACATAATTGTCACCTAAAAATATATAAAATATGTAACCATCAACAAAGGCTTATCTCCCAATTTCATTATATGATGAAAATGATCTCCTTTAACTATTAAATAAATACACCATAGCATATTGGACGGCGGTCCAAATAAATACGTGTCAAGTGCTGACTCTGAGGTCTCAGTGTGAGAGGCATCTATCATAGGTTCCTAGATCCTATCTGCACTAGATGATGATGCCAACACTCTGACATTTCTCAGGGACGACTCCTCTCCAGTCATGGGGTCCCTTGGAGGGGTTGAGTCCCTGTCTCTACCTCACTCTCTAAATCTGCTCGTCGCTCCCTCTCCCTTAGACACTAATGCCCAGTTATGATGACGGATTGATGTTAGACGGCGAGAGGAAGTGTGGAGATCTCAATTAGGCACTCCGCGACGAGCGCCATCCCAAGACATTGGCTTTTAGTGGTGGGAGGGAGGGAGGGAGGGAGGGGGAGAAAGAAAGAAAGAAAGAAAGAGAAAGAAAGAAAGAAAGAAAGAAAGAAAGAAAGAAAGAAAGAAAGAAAGAAAGAAAGAAAGAAAGAAAGAAAGAAAGAAAGAAAGAAAGGGGTGGAGCTCGGTGGGGTGGGCAGGCCCAGAAGACACTGCCATAGATCTATCACGAAGACCAGGAAGAGAGGAGTAAATTAATTAACACGTTTTCAGCTCAAGGCGTTGAAACGCGTCGGGTCTGATGTATGAAGCGTTGGAATAAACACTAAGTCTGCCCAGATGCATTTTCCGTCTGGCACAGGATAACACATCATGTTCTGAAGCGTCAAAAGCATCACAAACAGATGGGAATAGAAACCCACCTCCCCCTTGCTCTTCTCTGCAATGTTTTTATGGAATTATGTGTATGAGCATACATCTCTCCCTGGGAGTCCTTTTTGAATGGGTATTCAGTACCCCACCTCATAGTCTCTGCATAACTGCAGCTGACTCCATACTTCTCTCCTCTCGAGAGGGAAGCGTGCAATCATCTTGATAGCCTCACATGTTTAATTTATCCCCGCATTCACGATTATTGCTACACAATCGGTACGGTTTGGAAATGATCCAATTTATCAAACACAGACACAAGTGGGCGAGCAGCCGGGGGTGGGGAGGAGCTGTTTATCATATCAAAAGAGGCTGGTATTTTTGGAAGGCTTCGTAATTAGAGAACCAACAGCAACAAGAAAGGAGCATGTAGTCATTATATCAAACAGAAGCAATAACTTAATGGATACATACATCCATGTTAATTGACACATCAAACAGCATATGTAAATTACGTCTAAAAAATTAGTTCGGTTGAGTAAATCGTGATTTTGCTCCGATGCATCAACATGATAGATCAGTGGTCACCAACCTTTTCTGTGCTGAGACCACTTTCTGTGTCAAATGCAGGCCGAGATCTACCGCTCAGAATGAAAAGAAAAACATGACTTAAAATACGTAAGACTATGCAAAATGTACCTGTGAAATTGTGAAAATGATGATAATGCCCTTTTAGTGTAAGAACTGTTTGAAAAGACCGTCTGAAATTTCAGCCTGATTTGGTGGGTGGAGTTTTAGCCTGCCTGGTGACATCACCAGGCGGTAAGTTAGTTAATAGACCAATAAGAAAGACAGTTCCAAACCTCTCTACCAATAACAGCTAGTTCTTAGTTTTCCCCTCCCTACTCAGACCACTCCCAGACAGTCCTAGCAAAATTCTTGCTTGAGAAATTGCACTTTGCTAAGAAGCTTTTTTTTTTTTTTTTTTTTTTGTAAACAATCCAAGTAAAGTACTTAATTATTACACAAAAATTAGTTGATGTTGAGATAAAAATGGCTGCATTGGACCTTTAAAAACAGTTCTGTAGCATTGAGGTTTGTGCAGTAGGCTATAGGCTCATACATGATCACAATACATTACTCATGCGTATTGGTAATTCTTGAATTGACCTGCTAATGATGTTCTTCTCAGACCATTTAAAAATTATATTTCAAAACTCAAGGTATATGATCACACTAGTAATATATCATTTGTTGTATTACTTGTGAGAGAGAAAGAGCGTGTGAGTGAGAGAGCGCAGCAGAGAGGCTGCCTCTCACCGTCCCTCAGTTCTTCCTCCCTCCGCTGACTGACCAAAAAGGGGTCACCATAATCCAGCTGATGGCGAAACTCGAGACCAGAGAACGTGAACTAGGCCTACTATTCGATATTAGAAAGACACAAGCCGCTAATAAAAATGCAAGTCTATCGATACACTTTGTAGCGTGAGTGGATAGGGAGCGGACATTTTATGTCTTATAAAAGTGTTGAATAAAGTGTTGACAGTGCTGAATAAAATCTTAAACATGAACTCACTCATAAAAACAGCAGCTCTTTGCTGTATTCGCTGACAGTCTCTCTAGTCATGGTTTTTAAAGTTTTGAAATCTCACTCAGTACAGTTGACTATCAACTTCGCTGTGGGCTCGTGGAAGATGCGGAGTGCAGACAAAGTGATCTGAGCTATCTAGTTGGTCTATAGGTGCACTTGATTTGATCTCCGGGCCCCACCGGGTAGGCGGCGTTTGTACCTTTAGACGCACGAAATGGTTCAAAATGGGAACACTTTGACTACCTGGCGCACAGGGCAGCTGAATCAAGTACACCTACCACAAACAGCGCGAAACGAATATAAAAATCGGAACGCAAGGCTTTATCGTTGGGCTTTTTACAGGAATGTTTGGCGATCAACTAGGAAAGCCTTGGAGATCGACCATTCGATCGCTATCGACCCGTTGGTGACCACTGTGATAGATAGTGTTGGAGTTGAAGATACTGCATTCATAGAAAGATTGCCTGTTGAAACTATATTAGTGAAGTTATTCAACTGGATAACTGATATTTAAAGGTTCTCTTTCAGGAAATTATAATGTCGGCCTTTTTGTTCCCTGTACGGTCAAAGGAGTAGAAAACCCAGCAGGAACCTGATGTAGGTTATAGTTCTAGGCATTAATAAATGTGGTAAGACAATAGCACAGATATATCGCCTCTGTATCATTCCCATCATGCCCTTGCTGGCCAATTAGCATACAACACATAACACATACTGTAACTGTTAGCCCATTCCCAACATGTCATCATTAGCACAGTGCTTGATACACTTAGTACAGGATGCATAACAGAGCTGTACTCAATCCTCAACGTTAGCTATCATAATTAGTCATACATCATCCAACTCCTGCCATTTCCTTAAGTCCTATACCTCTCCATTCAGAATTGGTTGCGGTTCGTTTTCAGACGTATAATTGAGACTTTCCTTGACACTGTTTGTCAAAGACGAGAGTCATATGTCGTTAGAGAAGTGGTTTATCTCCATCGCTTTCTTTCTTTCCCTCTCTCTCTCTCTCTCTTCCTCGCTCTGACAGATTCAGAGCACTGCGAGAGAACAGTGTAGGCTACTGCGTCGGCAGAACTAATTGGCGTGCATTTCCGCCTCAGATGAAAGATGTTTTCCGAAGATATTTACGCACTCTGGCATTGGTACACTGCACAGTTGAATCGGGCATGTCACAGAGCACATGTTAGGATCTCGATATATGCTCTGAATCTGAAGAGAGAAAACTCTTAGGTGTTGCGGTGTTGCGAACATAACATATAAACAGGAGCTTATTGCAGATATGTTCGCAACTGGATACCGTAACTCAAAATATTTCAATATTTCACTAAATGAAGCAATTTTCCCCCCAAAAGACAGTCCGTTTTTCCTCACTAACGGCTGTGAAGAATCCAACCCACATCCAAACTACAGTACCTCCTGCTCCTTCATATAAATCGTTGTATTGTCTAGCGACAGTTAATCACATTGCTCAAAGTCAAAGGTTTATTCAGAACTAATCTGGGAGCAGATTAGTCACACAGACCAAGGCATCAGTCACTGCCACATAGTCCAGGGGTGACATTTGGACAAATAGAATCGGAGTCTCTGTGCTCACAAACCTCCGCTTATGTTCAAAGGCAGTAAAGCAGAAAGAGCCGGTATAGTGCGAAGGGACTACAATGAGCTCTGTAATGGGGACTACCATCCACGAAGATGTTTAATTTGAGGTTGTTTCTGCCAGGGAATTGTCTATGCGGGAAAGTTGAATGCAAATAATTTCAATGGACAAAATGCATGTGAGATCTAGAACATTTACACAACGTAATACAGTAACCCTGAAATGTTACCAACCAAAAGCTTTCGTAGCATATTCAAATCAAATTCGGGTAAAGCAGAAAAACCTGGTATACTTCGGTATTAACATGTCTTAATCTGTCAAGAGTGGTGATTTGATAATGTTCAGGTCCGTTATTGAAGTGTTATGTCTTTGCTTTGAATCTGTCTATGCTTAAACATACTGTACTGTTGCACACTCAGCTGATCATGTCTTGAATGTGAGCACACCAATGCTAACAATGCTAAATGGCCGTTTATCCCATTGAGAAAAAACCCATTATTGACCTACCTCACTGCTGCCGTCTTGATAACCATGGTCATGTCAGTCTGTTTCAAGCTTTGCTACGTCTGTAGCGCAACTGTTTAACAACTCACTCTAATGAGCGTGTGAATGTTTATTGCTGTCATTGCCTCGGCTGCATCTGCCTGACTGACATGTCTCTCTCTCTTTTTCTTTCTCCCTCTATTTCCTATCTCTCTCTCCCTCTGTCTCTATCTGGCTGCTCCAGGGGCTATGGCTAACCATCTTATAACTAACGCTCTCCTCCGTCCCCATGGCACTAACAATCCTTATAACACATTACTCGGGGAATCGGCCGTCTATAACAACCCGTCAGTGGGCATGTACAACACGCAAGGTGTGCTAGCCTTCTTTTCATTCCATCATGAATGTCGCTAGACCTTACTTGTTTGCTACCCAAAAAATGCTTTATCCCGAAAAGACCTGCACCTTTTCATTTTCTTTTTTTCGCTGGAGGCTTATGGTGGGAGGGGGTGTATGGTGGCTTCCCATTTGGGAATCATTTTGTCACACTCCAAACCTATTCATGTGCCTGCATGCATAATTCACTGTGGGGAAATGGTGCGACAAACACTAAACAATTGGGAAGGGACATTGGTGCGCCAATTGGGAGCTGAATACACCACCAGTCACTTGTTAAGGTTTTGCTGCACTGTTGTCCTGTGTGTCTACAGTCTTATGTCTGTTGTTTTCTAAGTGTTGATGGTAGTTGGTTAAATGAACATCTTTCTGTTAGTCCTCCCAATCTATGATTCTAATATGAACAATACAAAGCTGAGCTACTGATGGACTAGCATAAACAACATAACTGTTATGCCTCTGGGCCCCTTTCCAATAAGACTACATGATGTTATAAAATGTTGGCAATGTTTATGACTGTATATATAATCCGACTGAACATTCCCAATGATGTAAATGGCCAGTATTGCATTGGACTTATGTGCCTTAAAATCTGCAAAGAAGTCTGTTTGCACAACCAACAAAAAACAACATCAATGCACTACGACAAAACAAGACATTCTTCTACCAAAGCTGCCCATTATATTAAAAGTTCATGTGTCAGGCAAAATGTGTCACATCTGAAAATGGGACTCAACTTTATTTAATCAGATCAATAACTCCAGCAGCCAATACCGTATCAATGAGTTTAACCGATCCAAAATAGTACTCAATAGTAATACATAATACTCACATAGTACTCACTGGATCAATATGACAATATCAATAAAGTGATGCATGTGAACCAATCCATTATCTAAAATCTTGCTAATATCTTACACATTCTACTAGTCTGTCATGACTTGTTGCATGTCAGTTGAATATAATGTTTTTTTTCCCAAATGTTACCACAGGAAATGCATGTAGGTTGTGTAGGTGTGATTTTAACACCTGAGCTGTAAAGTTAAAGGGGAAGTGTAGGATTTTACAACTTGTTGTCAGGTGGTTGCTCATGGTTTGGTTTTATCTGAACAGACACTACAAACTTCAGCAAACTTCTATGCAAAATAAATCTATGCATGATAGAGGCATGTGCTCAAGTGTTTGTTGGCAATGGAGATCACTAACATGTTATAACAAGATTAATACATCATATATGTAAACTCATCCCCCCCTTGAATATACTGTGATCCTAGTTTCTTAGAAAGGTTTACCAAGTATGCATGGTGACATGACGCACGGGATGTAATTTCTGGAAGCATCATCAACCCTGTGTGCACATCTCTTCTACCTGCCACTGTTATGCTTACTTGTGTTTTTTCTTTGTCTTTTCTTTTCCTCATGCTGTCCCTAAAAGTGCCCTACAGAGAGACAAGTATGGGAGTCAAACTAAACATTGCTTACCAAATGTAATTGACCTTAGCTTTACTTTCTTTTCACTCTATGCTGACGAAGGAGTATGAGAATACAGTCATCTTATTTGGAAGTAGAAATCCAATTTCAAAAACACAGGTCTTCCTTTGACAAATAGAAATGTGAGAGTCAATCTAAATTAATGTGTGAATACTATTGTTCACTGAACAATGTTCAATGCACTGTTCAAAATGTCAGACGTTCCTCCGAAATGATTAACCTCTTCTGGAGAATATCCGTCAAATATATTCAGATAGGAGATGCTTTGAAAGAACTTCATATGTTCTGCAAAATAACCAGCCCAAGGTGCATCCATTTGATATCATAAGATGTCATTGTCACTTATAGTTGACATAATTGTAATCCATAATGTAAGATTAAATTGGCCAAAGTAGCCGACATGCTCATGGTCCCAAGATATCGGATTCATCTGAGAAGTCGGCCAATCTTGGTACTTGGTAACCACCAGCATAGTTTTATGTTGTACATTCATATTTGAACTGCAAAAAAAAGTAGGGGAAGAGGCTTAACTTTAGACACATTTTAACTAGCCTGATGACCTTGTGTGAGGCTGAATGTTGACATCTCCGTGGACATTTTACAATTGGGAATCCATACTTTCTCTGCATGAGAGAACAGAAAGTCCTTTCCTAACGTATAACTGTCAAGTTTACCCTCATCGTCATACCCTCTATGGCAGCATTTCCCGAACTCGGTCCTGGGGACCCGAAGGGGTGCACGTTATGTTTTTTGCCCTATCACTACACAGCTGATTCAAATAATCAAAGCTTGGTGATGAGTTGATTATTTGAATCAGCTGTGTAGTGCTAGGACAAAAGCTAAAATGTGCACCCATTTGGGTCCCCAGGACCGAGTTTGGGAAACCCTGCTCTTTGGACTATATTTAACTTTATATGTTATTCTATGGCCAACTCAATTTAAAGATTAAGCTTTCTTAAAGGTAGACACAGCAGTATGACATCATCATGCTTACAGACATCAACAACATAATTTAAATCTGCCAAGACTGCTACGATTGGCTCTTCCCAATTTGCCCCATCCCCAATCCCCATTGCCCACATTGTGGCAGATTTAAATGCTGTTTTTATTGATGGCTGTAGACAGCAAGTTCCCCCACAGTATATAATTATGGCATATTGCTGAGTGAACCTTTAAATAGGGGCCAATATGACTGGGGTCCAGAGATGTAGGTTGTGTATCTCGCTCTTAAAATGAAATGCATGGCTGTGGTTTGTTGTCGTTGAGTGTATGTGCATAAAGCTTTACATGTTGTCGATTGTCACACATTTATAAGTGTTCTCATCTTTGGACAAAGTTATTCACAACTACAACACAAGCCAAACATAGAATTATGAAAGAAATGTAATTGCATTACAAGTACGATGTGAATATATCATTTTACTCTGAATTTGTGTTTTGTGTGTGTAAAAAGGTAAGTATATCTACAATTGACTATGTTAAAGCATTTAGACAATCTTGCCATTTGTAGACATACCATATATACACAACACAAAATTCTAGTGAAAAGGTTAAACTAAATATCACAATCTGTGAGCCACTCTAAAGGTTGCACCTCACATTAAAAGAAAGCAGAGTTATTGGCGGGCCTAATGTGTGCGTGAACACGTCCAAGCGGATGACATTTAGCCATTCTAATGAGCGACAGCTATTTCCATCCCTCTCATATGAGCTTCTCTCCTCTATTCCTCTTTGTTCTCCAGAGGGAATCCTGAACAATGCCCGGGATACAAGTGTCATGGATACTCTACCACTGAATGGTAACCATGGCTACAGCATCGCCAGCGCCGAGTACATGAGCGACTGCGTCCAGATCATCGACCGGGGCTACAACCATAAGGAGACTACGCTGGAGAAGAAGATCCTGAAAGAGCTGACATCCAACTACATCCCCTCCTACCTGAACAACCACGACCGCTCGGCCGAGCAAAACCGCAACCTCATGAACAAGCTGGTGAACAACATGAGCAACGGAGGCAAGGATGTTGGCCTTGGGGGGATGGGGATGAACGTGACGTTGGACTTGGATGATCATTCTTCCTTCCCTCCGCACCTCCATGATGAAGGTCTGGGCCTGGAGTTGATTCGGGAAGAGTCCAACGCCCCCCTTCTGCCCCAGAGACCCCCTTTGCTGCCGCCCGTGGACAACCTCCACCACAACCACCTCCACAACCAGGGCCCGCCGCACCAGCCTCCGCTCCCCCACCACCACCACCCAGCCTTCTCCTCGGCCACCACCACCTCGTCCTCGTCCCGCCGGCGGATCCCGCAGGAGAACAGCGAGAGCTTCTTCCCCTTGCTCACCAACGAGCATACCCTGGATGTGGAGCCCACTTCCCCCAGCCGCCACCCCCACCACCTGCACCATAACAGGGACTCCCTCTACACCAGCATGCCCGTGCTGGCAGGCCTACCGGATACCATAGACACCGGCACCACCACCACTACCGCCCCCCTCGCCGATAAAGATGCCGGAGAGGGCCACCTGGCAGCGGGCAAGAGCCCCGAGGCCAGCCAGGACGATGTCTACTACAAGAGCATGCCTAACCTGGGCTCACGTAACCAGCTGCACTCCTACTACCAACTAGGGAGGGGCAGCAGCGACGGGTTCATCGTGCCCCCCAACAAGGAGGATCTGTCCCCTGAAGAGGCCCCCCAGGAGCCCTCGCACCTCGTCACCAGCCTATAGGCCTACAACCCAACCCCCCTGACTCATCCGCCCTGATCCCTTCTCGCCGTGGTCCCCCTCCGCCCCCTACGCGTTCTCCCTTGTGCTGATCAATCGTCGGCAGTGGTAGCCTTTTTTTTTTTACTCTGTGTCCCGAAGACTATAATCGAAACTGATGCCAGTCCCAGTACTGACCGCAGACAGAAATTGAAACTGTTATGTTTTGTGGATAATATAACTAGTCTGGGTTGGATGTTGGAGAAATCAATTGATGTGCATTTCACTTTTTGTTGTTGTTGAGATGCCCGAACCCTGTGTGGATTTATGTTTTCCCCTTCGTGTGAGGGGAGATGAGCACTCGGAACAGCGGGATCTCGGGCTCTGAAATGCATTTTGACAGTCCAAAGGAACTACGAACAGCCACAAAAAAACATTCTGCTACTAGTTGATGTGTAGAGTTCAAATCAGAACAAATCGAGACTATTTTATTATACTTCTGTATCCATAATGGCTTTTTAAGGGGTTTTCTTCCTCTCTAGTGATATTGCAGCACATTTATTGCTGAAGTGTTCCTGCAAATTCGACTAAACTGATTTTGAACAATATCATGAAGGACCTCTTTAAATCATATGTGCTTTACAGCATATATTTTTGTTTCCTTGTTTTTTTTCTTTTGCTGTAACAATAACAATTGAGAGAGAAAAAAAACAAATAACAGAGATTTATGAGATATTACTATGTAAATGTACAGATACTAGCATTGCACATAATAGTATGATTTTTGTTCCACCCAAACCTTTGTCTCTGTAAATGTAGTTGGTTAGGAGCATTTCCTTTCTGTTGTGCTGGTCTTGACACCAGTATGAGCATTTTTTTTCCTTTTCCTTTTTTTCAAGAAACAACAAACAAAGCAACAAAACGAAATAACACCCAAAAAAAATCACAAAACAAAACACTTACCATACATAATTTTTTTTCTCTCTAGCGATGTAACAACCAATGTTTTCCAACCCATTTTTGTTTCACAGTTTGATTATTTCTTCACTGTGTAGATAGAAAGAGAATGATGGTTCACACACCATAGAAGGAACACAATCACAAGTGTCTGAAAAGTTAGCCAAGAGTTGGCCTACATCAGTTATAAGAGACTGGTGCTTCTCAGAGAGAAATAACAAATGTAATATCAATAGGCAAACAGAAAAAGAGGGCGTATTTTACTTTTTGAAGAGAGAACGTTTCTAGTGAGAAAAACAACTGGAAATGTACTTTTTTTCTTCCTCAAGGGAAAAATATATTTATTTATTTGTTCAAACTACAAAATAAAGTGAAAAATGAAGGTAAAGAATTTAGCAACACAGATACGTTTTTATTGTGAGTAAGGTTATGGCTTTTTATTTATTCATTTTTGTATTGGTTTCCAAGTGGAATGACCTCATAACTAATATTTGTTGTAACAGTGAAACTTGTTTGCCAACAAATAAATTACTGATTAAGATTTACCACATAGTTATCACAAAGGTTTTGTGTTTTTCTGTGGGTTTTACATTGCTATTACTCCAAAAGGCAAAGCAAGGCCTTGCATATAAAGAAGGTGTTGTATGAGCTCTGCTTAAATAATATCTCAATAGATTCAGCTATTTCATGAACACAATAAATGGCAATGTGTCACTGCTGGTATAATATTTACTCTGAATATGGAGGATAACAACAAGTGGGTGAACAAAAGAGTGCACATCAATCAATTTACCCTGACATGAGCTATGAAGAAAGGTGGGTAAGCAATCATTCATTTTTATATTAATATTAGCCTTGATTATTACTTGAAAATCTGTCATGACCCTGTTTTTTTCAAATTATTGACTTTCTCAACTGAGACTGCTGCAGTTACAGTGGCCATGTAAAAAAATAAACACCACAGCATAGATTGATGTCTTACCTTGTCCATAGACTTCTTATCGGGTAAGGAAACCACATTTGGGTGAACTGTCTCGTGAACATTTTGCCTTTTCCAGATCTTTTAACTCAGCTATGTGATGGTGGTAATGACCCAATCTGACATGACATGTGTCATATAATGTTATACAAGCTGTAGCTACATGTACTGTATGTCAAGATAGTGAAGTGCCATTGGATCGGACAATGAATGTCATGCCAGTGTTGTACTGTACATAAAATATGGTCCATGCTGTGTAGACTGTTGCATATTACATAATTAATATGAAGCAGTAACATTTCCCCCAATCAAATATACCGTTTCTGAAACTCAGCACTTCTCTCCTAATTACTTTGCTTTATTGGTTTTTGCATGTTATGCATTCAAAGCAGTAGGAGAAAAAAAAAGAAAATGTCCGCCTCCAATCCCGTATTCATGGAGTTGCAGATGTGATTGATGGCCGAGTGAAAAATTACAAGGGGATGTGAGGCTCTTCTCATAACCGCTCACGGCCCGCAGCCACTAAAGGGACGCTTCCTTCCTCCCCATGGATATACATGAGGCTGGATCCCCTCTTAGATCTCTCTCCGGTAGCAGTGAAGAGCTATGGCCCTCGTGTCAGTTTGACTGGCGTTTACAAAGTGGGTGAGTTAATGAAACGTGTTGAAAAAGTGACTCTGGCCTCCATACACTTTATTAATGAGTCATTACACTGGCTCATAAGTGGGCCCCGGGCCCTCGCAGCCTCTGCCATGCCGTTTCCGTGTACATGCTGACACGGCACAAAACGGCCCCGTCATGAATAAACATAGGTCTGGAATTGACACAACTACTCAACCGCTGAGCACAACTACTCAACCGCTGAGCCATGTGTGTGCGCTTGTGTGTTGATGGCTATGATCTAATGCTGATGCATGTTAGCTCGTGTGGAGGATGGTTTCATTAACTTTTTTGGGTCGTCAGATCAATCACATTCACTGGAAATGTGAGAAAATGTCAATTTAGCGTTAGTTCTGTGAGGGGGAAGGCTCTACATATGTTGAGACTGCAGTGTGTGGCATCTCACTAAGGGCCTTAAATAATTGAATCAGTATCCATACTGTAGGTTCCAGGGGTGAAAGGGCATTCAAATGAATAGTTGGGTCGTTACATGGAATGAGTTTTAACATTCTGTCATGAAGAGCACATGTTTTCCCATCTCAAGAGGTTAAATAAAATGACTATAGTAAGTGCCTATTAAGTGCCAAATAAAGTAACAGGGTTGACCGTAACAGTGTTGACAATTTCATCTTAAATCAGCCACAAATCCCTTTGTGACGGGGAATGGAAGCTTGGTGTGTACAACAGGAGGGGGGCAATTCGCAAGCTTCAGAAAACATTTAAATTGTTAAAACATTTATAGCCTCTATCTATGGATAACAGGGTTGATGTGTTATGCTCGACCCACTCAGTTTTCCACCTCAAAACACCAGAAAATGGCCAAAAAGAGTAGAACCTGCTTTTACACTATGATCTGACTATTAGATGTTCATTTGTTTCTTTTTTTTTTACAACTTAAAATCGAGTAGTCTCACCATATTAAAACGAGAGTTCAGTTCACATAACTGGGTTGACCTTAAAATGAGGGACAGGTTTTTTTTTCTCCCTAAAATGAATTACTAATCACATGAAATAAATAATAATCTTCAGAAATTACTTTGTCAAAGCAAGAAAATAATTAGGGTTTACAATGATGGTAAAACTTGGGGTTAAGTGGGTTTAAATCTTCCTAGAAGTTAGAGGGTGCACAGAGGGACATGTCAAAATGCTGAGTCTTTATTCATATTAAAAATCTGATGTATTGAATTTCCCATGTGGTCTATATTAAAGGGCACTTCATTTAATATAATAGGATTTTAAAATTAAATATTGGTGCACAATTTCTAATTAAAATATACAAGAAACTGAACAACCCAGTTCAGTTTCTACATTCACTTGTTGTTTTAAATGGTTTCCTAGACTAAAAACAACTGGATACAGGCAACACAACTATTCTTGATGAAGCTTTTTTGTCCCCCACTGGTACAGGGCATACATACACAATTATTCATTTCAAACTTTCAAATCCCCCTAGAAAATCCTTTCAGACAACACATCCCCCAGACAGTCCGTGTAACCATAGATATCCTTGGTCCTGACAGGGAAGGACATATTCTATCCCCTCGTCCCTCCTTCCTCTCCACCTCCATCGCCTGTCCATGCCACCCGTCCTGTCGGCTATGAGAAAATAAACTCTCTCCTTTAAAATTAAGAACAAGAACTTAAAATCCTTACATATCAAAACAAACAAGATTTGACTTTCTCATTTTGTAATGTCATATTGCATGTTTGGTTGTGAATGTTCACAAAGCATTCCGTGACAAAATGAACAACAAGGTTGTCTGTAAAAATTTTTTAAAAAAGAAGATGCTATCAACACTTGGTCTGACAGCTAAATTACATATCTGTCAGTAATTGAGACACATGCTATAGGGAATGGGACCACTCTTTGTTATTGTGCATGTTATTGCAATTTGCGGCTTGAAAGGATGTTCGCTGTCCTTTGTTGGTTTGAGGGAACATATACAGCAAATCAAGAAAAAGGCACTTAATATATGGCTAGTATGATATAAAGTTATTTATAGTGAATGGTGAGAAACAGCGTGAAGGCGTTGGGAAAGCACTTAAGGAGAAGGCCTATAACTGGCGTGCTGTGGGCTGAATTTGGCCCGCGGATGATTTTATTTAAGTTTTCTGAGCAAAATTGTATTTCCTTTTTTTTTTTTACATAAAAGACAGTAAAAGCACTAGCAAATCAGTTCGAGGTGATTTTAATTTAGGAAATCTGTTCCAAAGTATTCCCATGCATAATAGAGAGATACAGTGGGGAAAAAAAGTATTTAGTCAGCCACCAATTGTGCAAGTTCTCCCACTTAAAAAGATGAGAGAGGCCTGTAATTTTCATCATAGGTACACGTCAACTATGATAGACAAATTGAGAAAAAAAATTCCAGAAAATCACATTGTAGGATTTTTTATGAATTTATTTGCAAATTATGGTGGAAAATAAGTATTTGGTCACCTACAAACAAGCAAGATTTCTGGCTCTCACAGACCTGTAACTTCTTCTTTAAGAGGCTCCTCTGTCCTCCACTCATTACCTGTATTAATGGCACCTGTTTGAACTTGTTATCAGTATAAAAGACACCTGTCCACAACCTCAAACAGTCACACTCCAAACTCCACTATGGCCAAGACCAAAGAGCTGTCAAAGGACACCAGAAACAAAATTGTAGACCTGCACCAGGCTGGGAAGACTGAATCTGCAATAGGTAAGCAGCTTGGTTTGAAGAAATCAACTGTGGGAGCAATTATTAGGAAATGGAAGACATACAAGACCACTGATAATCTCCCTTGATCTGGGGCTCCACGCAAGATCTCACCCCGTGGGGTCAAAATGATCACAAGAACGGTGAGCAAAAATCCCAGAACCACACGGGGGGACCTAGTGAATGACCTGCAGAGAGCTGGGACCAAAGTAACAAAGCCTACCATCAGTAACACACTACGCCGCCAGGGACTCAAATCCTGCAGTGCCAGACGTGTCCCCCTGCTTAAGCCAGTACATGTCCAGGCCAGTCTGAAGTTTGCTAGAGTGCATTTGGATGATCCAGAAGAGGATTGGGAGAATGTCATATGGTCAGATGAAACCAAAATAGAACTTTTTGGAAAAAACTCAACTCATCGTGTTTGGAGGACAAAGAATGCTGAGTTGGATCCAAAGAACACCATACCTACTGTGAAGCATGGGGGTGGAAACATCATGCTTTGGGGCTGTTTTCTGCAAAGGGACCAGGACGACTGATCCGTGTAAAGGAAAGAATGAATGGGGCCATGTATTGTGAGATTTTGAGTGAAAACCTCCTTCAATCAGCAAGGGCATTGAAGATGAAACGTGTCTGGGTCTTTCAGCATGACAATGATCCCAAACACACCGCCCGGGCAACGAAGGAGTGGCTTCGTAAGAAGCATTTCAAGGTCCTGGAGTGGCCTAGCCAGTCTCCAGATCTCAACCCCATAGAAAATCTTTGGAGGGAGTTGAAAGTCCGTGTTGCCCAGCGACAGCCCCAAAACATCACTGCTCTAGAGAAGATCTGCATGGAGGAAAGGGCCAAAATAACAGCAACAGTGTGTGAAAACCTTGTGAAGACTTACAGAAAACGTTTGACCTGTGTCATTGCCAACAAAGGGTATATAACAAAGTATTGAGAAACTTTTGTTATTGACCAAATACTTATTTTTCACCATAATTTGCAAATAAATTCATAAAAAATCCTACAATGTGATTTTCTGGAATTTTTTCCTCATTTTGTCTGTCATAGTTGACGTGTACCTATGATGAAAATTACAGGCCTCTCTCATCTTTTTAAGTGGGAGAACTTGCACAATTGGAGGCTGACTAAATACTTTTTTCCCCCACTGTATATGTGATCATATACAAATGTAAGCAAGGTTTGAAAATTATTGCTTTAGTCAAATATTATATCTGTTTGTGCTTCTTGCGGTCAATTTGCAGTCTACAAATTATTTGTAATTATGTTCCGGCCCCCTGACCATCCATTCAAGAAAAAATTGGCCTGCGGCTGAATCTAGTTGATGATCCCTGGCCTATAGGGCTGGGCACTTCAACGTGGATGAGTTGATAAGGTGAAGTGTTCAACTTGCAGTGATGGCGGGCTGTTCAGTTGAAGAGTTTGTTTCGGAAAACTGCTGTGTGTGTGTTCGGGAACACTTGTATGTCGTGTATGAGTACCAGTGAAGGAGTAGGTCAGATATGACATATACAGTGGGGAGAACAAGTATTTGATACACTGCTGATTTTGCAGGTTTTCCTACTTACAAAGCATGTAGAGGTCTGTAATTTTTATCATAGGTACACTTCAACTGTGAGAGACGGAATCTAAAACAAAAATCCAGAAAATCACATTGTATGATTTTTAAGTAATTAATTTGCATTTTATTGCATGACATAAGTATTTGATATATCAGAAAAGCAGAACTTAATATTTGGTACAGAAAGCTTTGTTTGCAATTACAGAGATCATATGTTTCCTGTAGGTCTTGACCAGGTTTGCACACACTGCAGCAGGGATTTTGGCCCACTCCTCCATACAGACCTTCTCCAGATCCTTCAGGTTTCGGGGCTGTCGCTGGGCAATACGGACTTTCAGCTCCCTCCAAAGATTTTCTATTGGGTTCAGGTCTGGAGACTGGCTAGGCCACTCCAGGACCTTGAGATGCTTCTTACGGAGCCACTCCTTAGTTGCCCTGGCTGTGTGTTTCGGGTCGTTGTCATGCCGGAAGACCCAGCCACGACCCATCTTCAATGCTCTTACTGAGGGAAGGAGGTTGTTGGCCAAGATCTCGCGATACATGGCCCCATCCATCCTCCCCTCAATACGGTGCATTCATCCTGTCCCCTTTGCAGAAAAGCATCCCCAAAGAATGATGTTTCCACCTCCATGCTTCACGGTTGGGATGGTGTTCTTGGGGTTGTACTCATCCTTCTTCTTCCTCCAAACACGGCGAGTGGAGTTTAGACCAAAAAGCTCTATTTTTGTCTCATCAGACCACATGACCTTCTCCCATTTCTCCTCTGGATCTTCCAGATGGTCATTGGCAAACTTCAGATGGGCCTGGACATGCGCTGGCTTGAGCAGGGGGACCTTGTGTGCGCTGCAGGATTTTAATCCATGACGGCGTAGTGTGTTACTAATGGTTTTCTTTGAGACTGTGGTCCCAGCTCTCTTCAGGTCATTGACCAGGTCCTGCCGTGTAGTTCTGAGATGATCCCTCACCTTCCTCATGATCATTGATGCCCCATGAGGTGAGATATTGCATGGAGCCCCAGACCGAGGGTGATTGACCGTCATCTTGAACTTCTTCCATTTTCTAATAATTGCGCCAACAGTTGTTGCCTTCTCACCAAGCTGCTTGCCTATTGGCCTGTACCCATCCCAGCCTTGTGCACGTCTACAATTTTATCCCTGATGTCCTTACACAGCTCTCTGGTCTTGGCCATTGTGGAGAGGTTGGAGTCTGTTTGATTGAGTGTGTGGACAGGTGTCTTTTATACAGGTAACAAGTTCAAACAGGTGCAGTTAATACAGGTAATGAGTGGAGAACAGGAGGGCTTCTTAAAGAAAAACTAACAGGTCTGTGAGAGCCGGAATTCTTACTGGTTGGTAGGTGATCAAATACTTATGTCATGCAATAAAATGCAAATTAATTACTTAAAAATCATACAATGTGATTTTCCGGATTTTTGTTTTAGATTCCGTCTCTCACAGTTGAAGTGTACCTGTGATAAAAATTACAGACCTCTACATGCTTTGTAAGTAGTAAAACCTGCAAAATCGGCAGTGTATCAAATACTTGTTCTCCCCACTGTATATCAAATGGCACATTTTCATATCTGGTCCTCCCTGTGAATTCAATGGGGCGAATGCCCTGCAGAATTCCAAATGAAAGGTGAATCAATGTCATCTCTTGGTTTTGTGTATTGGTATAGTCCTTGCAAATAAAATAAACTGCCTCCCTACCCTTTTCTGTTGAGATAACATTGGTTAAAGGGGATTTTGTCAATGTTTGCTACCCTGTGGTCCATCTTGTAAAAGGAGACATGACCAAGGCTACAGTTTATCTTGGAGAACTTTTAAAAAGTTGGGGTAAACAACTGCAGGTAAACAACGTTGTGAGGGTGATTTAGAAGAACACATTTCTAAATCCACAACGAAACATCACTTCACTTGGCTACACCTGGTGTGTTCTACTAGTTCTACTAGGTCTAGTGCTGCTCTGACTGAAAATACATTTCTGTTTTAGAGGCCGATGGCTTACATGGAAATGCCTTCAATTCAATGCAATAAGTCATGAATTATGTTACACTAAACTGTTTTGAATTATGAAAGTCATTCAAACACCTACTATGCAGTTTTACATCAATCATCCAGAATATAGCTTGTTGATTTCATTCGCAAGTCTCATCCTGTAGCTTTAACTGTACACTAAGGCACCTCTATCACCTATCTCACTCATAAATATGCCTTAGGATGCCATTGCATCGCCCCTGTTTATGACTGTTGAGGGTGGCGAACACAGCCCTGTGCAACCCTTAAGTGTTTGCCCGTATCGAAGCACTAAGTCATACAGGAGTTGGCTTGCTCCCGATGCCACGGGCAAACAGGTCATCTGATGTTCCCATGAAACCCACAGCCAGTTCATTTGGAAGATCATTCTTACTGTGTACAGGCCACAATAGATGCAAGCCAGCAGACCATCTAGCCAGCAACCCGGTAATGACTGTTCAGGGACCTGCAGAATGTACTGTAGTTTACAGCACGGGGTGAACTGCATATAACAGGATCCCACTTGTGCAATGACAAACATGCTGCCCTGTATACAAAATCAGTCCAGACATTGATGCAATGTGCTATTTGGTAGTATCTTGGTTGTAAATGTGTGTATTAGCTCTTCTGGTAGAAAGTGACTGGTTAACCTCCAGAGAAAATGTTGCATGTATTAATCATCAAAGATTTTAACGGTGGTGATTGTTGTGTTCATTGCAGACGTCACATCTGTTGGCAATATCAATACCTTTATGGTTACAATAAGCAGTGTTTCCCAACGCCAGTCCTCCACTACCCCCAACAGCACACATTGTTGTTGTAGCCCCGGACAAACTCACCTGATTCAACCCATTAAGGACTTGATGATTAGTTGACAAGTTGAATCAGGTGTGCTTGTACATTTACATTTACATTTTAGTCATTTAGCAGACGCTCTTATCCAGAGCGACTTACATGAGCAATTAGGGTTAAGTGCCTTGCTTAAGGGCACATCGACAGATTTTGCACCGAGTCAGCTCAGGGATTAGAACCAGTGACCTTTCGGTTACTGGCACAACGCTCTTACCCACTAAGCCACCTGCCGCCCTTGTCCGGGGCTTCAACAAAAATGTGTATGATTGGAGGTACTGGAGGACTGGAATAGAGTGTATATTGATGAGCAACACTTTACAATAAGGGAACCTTACCCATTTGTTATTTTGTCTAGTCCAGTTAAATGAAAAGAAGAATAGAGGGATATGGCCAGACATTTTTAGCTGGAAGCCTAATGGTATTCACCCGGTGTCTGGCCTTATGTCAAGGTAATAGGAAAAAATCTTACCCAAAACACCTGAGCTTTGACAAGTGGATGGATTCTCGACATTATGTCACTGGCCCATTTTTTGGGGGGTTCCACCTCTGTTTCAAGTGCCAATCAACACTGATAATCTTTGAATTAAAGATGATGAGATAACTAGCCTTTATTGGGGCTGGGGCTGTGCAATTGTATTTTAATTAAATATATGAACACACAGCCCTGCCCTAGATGCTGAAGTCTAAACAAAGATAGCATCATCTAATCAAAAGATGGCCCTGAGTGTTTCAAGGGCAGAATTATTTTCTATTAAGGCCTTTCCCCCCCCGAGGGATTTAGACAATTTTCTTCAGCATATTGTAGATTGAATCGGTAGATAGTGTCACAGTGGGCTAGGTGCAATGGGTCCAGACACCCCGCCAGCATTCTAAAACCTTGAAACCTGGAGCAGCGTTCTCTCGTCTGTGTCCTTTAAGTCTTCCTAATGTCCAGCCTGCAGACATTGGCCACATTTTCTTGATGATCTGCCAGATATTTGGAAAAGGTTGTGTTCTTTCTGTGTTCTTTTAGAAAGAACAAACAATAACCTATGCAATGGAAGTGGACCCAGTTTAATAAGAACATAGTAAAAAAGACAACATTTAAAGGATCAATTAATCTGCTGACCTTGCTTGATTATGATCACTGTTCATGTAAATTAAAGTAAAGGTTAGGTTTAGGATTAGCTGACTGAGTTAACCACACGTTGTAAGTATGGTAACCTCACTTTCAGTTATTTGAAAAGGGAATAATCTCCCAAATATCACTATTTCTAAAACAAGCCATTGAAAGTTGGTTGCAATTTCAATTGAATCCTCCAGAAACGACAGAACAAATAATGCAACAAATATTGTGGTTAAACTCAAATATACTAATTGATAAAAAACCATACGTTTTTGATAAAAAAAATAAAAAAAAGGTATAATCTTCGTAAATTATATCATAGGTAGGACTGGTGGAGTTATGTCGCACATGCAGCTAACAAAAACATATGGAAATGTCTGCTCTACCCAAAATTACAACCAAATAATTGCAGCATTACCGCAGAAATGGAAGAGGAACGTGGAAGGGGGAAAAAGTAAGGAACTTGTCTGTCGGCCCTGCATTAAAGAACATAATTGGTTAAAGAAAATTGTGATAAATAAAAAAGTATACCAGTTTCATTTAAGGACCAAAGGATTGACAGCCGTCCCATATAGATTGCAAAATAGTTGGGAATATATTTTTGACGTACCGATTCCATGGCATAGTGTTTATGAACTGATACGCAAAACGATGCCGGATTCAAAACTTAGAATTATTATACAAACTTCTTGCTACCAATAGAATGTTATTTATATGGGGGATACAATCTTCCCAGCACTGAAGATTTTGCTGTGAAGAGACAGAATCATTAGATCATTTGTTTTGGTACTGTCCATTTGTACCTTGTTTTTGGACACAGGTCCAGGAATGGCTAAAAGATTGCAATATTTACCTGGAGCTAACCCTGCAGATAGCACTACTGGGTGATCTGAAAAGTCATAGTCAATCAATCAATAATATAATAATACTTTTAGCAAAAATCCTTATTTTTGTAAAACATCACAGTACAGTTGAAAAATATATGGCAAATAGAAATCCAATATGGATGGTGTTAAGAGATAGATGGGAGGTGTTGAATTGAGTTGAAGGATGGGACTAATAACAACTAATGACAACTAATAACAACAAGATAACTACTGTAAAGCATACTGTGTCCATAATAAGTACATAGGTTATAGGTTGAGAGCTTTTGTAAAAGAGCACAGTTAGAAAGATATGGCATATAGAAGCAAACTGGATGGACATCATGAAAATGATCGGAGAGGTTGAGGGTAGAGGAAGTTCAGGAGTAAAAACAAACTAAATAGAATTATTGTAAAATTGACTGTGTCCATAAAATGTATATAGTATGTATAAGCTGGAAGTAGAGGCCTAAGCATTGTTGTTCACTAGTTTACTCCAATTAGGGAAGGGGTGGTGGGGTTGGAAAGTAAGGGAAATATATTTTAAAAAAGGATATGTATATGTATGTATATGTATTTATATGTATGTATGTGTATATGTATGTGTATGTATTTCAAATCAAAATCAAATCAAATTTGATTGGCCACATGCACCGAATACAACAGGTGCAAACATTACAGTGAAATGCTTACTTACAGCCCTTAACCAACAGTGCATTTATTTTTTATAAAAAAGTAGAATAAAACAACAAAAAAAAATTGAGAAAAATAGAGCAGAAGTAAAATAAAATAACAGTAGGGAGGCTATATATACAGGGGGGTACCGGTGCAGAGTCAATGTGCGGGGGCACCGGCTAGTTGAGGTAGTTGAAGTAATATGTACATGTGGGTAGAGTTAAAGTGACTATGCATAAATATTTAACAGAGTAGCAGCAGCGTAAAAAGATGGGGTGGGGGGGCAAAATAAAAATGATGGTAACCAGCATTTTAATAATGTTGAACTAAACTGAGCTTTATTCCACTCCAGTTAAATTGTGTTGAACTCCACTTCCCTCAAAAAATCTCCTTCTCTGTCCACTCAAACAACAGGTTGTGAACTAGAAAGAACCAGAGGTCACCAGAGACAGTCCCTATTTTGTGTGATTACAAATCCACCCTATTGTCTTTGACACTCCATAGAGTTGCTTTTAACCAGAAAGGTACACTCTTCCCTCAAGATCTCTTGCCTCTTCCAGGTGCCTGGTAAGTAATTCTTAAATCAACTGTACTAAGCTTGCCAAGTAAGCTACCACCTACCCCAACATAATCAATTACCTCGGTCATAAACTAAAGGGATGCCATACATGTTTCACCACACATTTCAACTAATGTGAATATTCACTCCAAGCAGACCATCTCAATCTATAAATAAATATATTGCACCACAAACAGCACACACAAACAGACCGATAACAAAATTGGTAAATCTCATGGAACTCTCCAAGGAGCAGTGTTGATTGGCTACCGCTGCGAAGGGATCATCATCGCTATCGCTAATGTGTGTACATCTGGTTTCATGACAGGGGCTGGAGATGCCTGGATGCCAATGTTAGCATGCTGCAGAGTCTATTACAGAGGATGAAGTCATACTGTGCCATGTCTTGTAATTGGATCACTCGGCAGCCTGCTTAAATCTGGATTTAATTTTCCTCTCGGAGAGTTGCACTCTGGGAAATCTGAGGCGGAAGTTGCATAATATCACCCAGGACTGCAACCTCGCATTTCCTCCTGTCAAAACATTTGACGACTCAATGCCTCCTCATTAATGTTTGATAATTTCCTAAACTAAACAGGGCAGACAGTTGTGGGCGGAGCTAGAATGTTGGCTGTCAGAAGTATTACAATGTAAACTAACTTTTAATCCATCTGTCTGCATATTTCAAGACATGGCATAAGGGGGTGTAGTGAGATACCCAATGGGCTGGAAGATTCTCTTCTCATCACTCCTCTTGAAAAAATGTACACTAAAAACCTACAAAACAATCAATCTGCCATCATTAACACAATGGAACAATCAAATTATTTATTAATTAAATATGGAAATAGCATGGGCGATAACATTTACACAATTTAAGACCAAGCGGCAAACAATAATGCAGGCGCTAGGGATGGGGGTGTGAGCATGCGGGTCTGGGCAGATGAGATGTCATTGTTTGTGTGTGTCTGTAAGTTGTTGTTCATATTTATACATTTGTATATGGAGTGGAAAAAAAAACATGAAAAAAAACAGTGTATGATATGAGATCGTATGATATTGATTTGTCTGCCATAGTATCATCAATAAGTCAGTGGGGGATTTCTTTCGGAATCCTCAATGTCTGGCAAACAATGTGGCATTTTGTTCAAACGTTCAATGCCATTCAAAGTTCAATGAAGGGCATTCAAATAAGATGTGCCCAGTGTGTTTGAATATTAATTGTACCATATGTTTCAGTTCAGGGCTTTGTGAAATGAGTAATCGGAAAGAAGGCTGAATATCAACGTTTGAACAATGCAGTTCAATTATTAATTGGTTGCATGTCCTTGTGTAATTTTAAATTGTTCTAATTTCAACTGGAAATCCTTTGGAGTGTGGTAGGAACTGTTGCAAATGTAGCCATGAATAGACAGACCTATATTGGCTATAGTGTGAATTATTAATTAATTAATTAATGTGTAAATTATATTGGATTGTGTAAAATATGAGACAGTAGGTTTGCAAAGAAAGAAAGAAAGAAAGAATGAAAGAAAGAAAGAAAGAAAGAAAGAAAGAAAGAGAAAGAGCGAGAAAGAAAGGGAAAGCCTACTATTTCTTGTCATTCTTATCCCCTCTACCTTACAGTGTAGGTTAGGTTTAGGTGAATTACTTTTCTGTAAGGTTATATAGCCTGGTACAATTTCAATTGTTGTAGGCAGGTTGTGTTATTTGGACCCATGACATATTGAAGACAATTGATCATAATCGTTTTTTTCTCTATCTCTTTCTGTCTCTTTAATTTTACAAATTTTTGCCTCACCTATGTTGGAATGCAAATGAAAAACATGCAGTATGCCAAAATGTGAAAAAGCTAGACAAAGCTCTGTTACTTTACATGATATTGAGCTGTCTTTCAAGCCAACAGGGAGGAGTCAAAGATATGAGTGCGTCCTTGAAGATATTCAGATGTTAACAATGTATGTATTTTGTAAATCTATTTTTATTTATTTTTTGGGAGCAGAACAAATTCGAAACTGTATAAAAAGCTGTGTATACAGTGTATGGTGTTAACAGGATATCCAGTTATTGAAGGATTTAGTAGCTTTTAATTTATTTGCTTATTTTTTTATTATGCAACTACTTATACTTGGCATCTGTGATTAGATGTGATAATGTGGTGAAATCCATCATATTTAACCTTACAGGTAAACCATAAACGGAGGCAAAGACTGCTGTAACAAGACAGCTTGTCCATTGTCTGACTTCTATGCATGCATTATGCAACATGTCAATGTGCATATGCCTAATTAACAAATGCACACACACACACCCCTAGGAATAGGGTCAAGAAAGTGCCACCTGTTTGAACGTCAAAGGAATTCTTAAGGGAACACTGCAACATTCATTGACTGTCTGGAAAACATACTTTGTAGCATTTTTCCATTTATCTAAAAGCTAGGCTTAGTGTGACACAGTCTTGCCCCTTGCATACTGAAAAGAAAAGGGGAATTTAACATAATGGCATAGGCTGGAAAAGCAAGCGGTTTCTTTTGCATTCTTGTTGACTGAAAAGCCTCTGGGTTTGTACTCTACCACCAGTTGAAGCGCCACACATCCCGGCACAAAGGGACACACTTCCTGCACCTAATCAGTAGTCAACTCACAGAGTCAGTGAGCTGGTGCACAGAAGAGTGCTTTGGCCCTCCCTGACAACCGGGATCTGTTCAATAACAAGAGCTCTCTGTGTGAAAGAGGCAGGCCATGTCGCCAATAAGTAAGAAGCCTTTATACTCTCCTCAACTCTGGAGAAAGTAGAACTAAGGCTAAAACACACAGGCAGAGAAATGAACTGATGCTCCTCATGCTTGTGTGCTGCCACTGCCACACATTTCTGTGTGGTGGTATTGCACCTTGAGATAATGCATTGTGAGTAGTCTAAAAATGTGTTTATTTAATTTAAGGTATGCTATGGAAGTTTAGATGTTAATTGTTTACGTCAAATGTTGGTTTGAATGTTGGCTGTATGGTTCACAGAAATCACATAATTAGTTGAATAAAGTCCACCTGTGTGCAATCTAAGTGTCACATGATCTGTCACATGATCTCAGTATATACAGTGGAAGTCGGAAGTTTACATACTCTTAGGTTGGAGTCATTAAAACTCGTTTTTCAACGACTCCACAAATTTCTTGTATAGTTTTGGCAAGTCGGTTAGGACATCTACTTTGTGCATGACACAAGTAATTTTTCCAACAATTGTTTACAGACAGATTATTTCACTTATAATTCAGTGGGTCAGAAGTTTACATGCACTAAGTTGACTGTGCCTTTAAACAGCTTGGAAAATTCCAGAAAATGATGTCATGGCTTTAGAAGCTTCTGATAGACTAATTGACATCATTTGAGTCAATTGGCGGTGTACCTGTGGATGTATTTCAAGGCCTACCTTTAAACTCAGTGCCTTTTTGCTTGACATCATGGGAAAATCAAAATAAATCATCCAAGACCTCAGAAAAAAAAATGTACACCTCCACACTGGTTCATCCTTGGGAGCAATTTCAAAATGCCTGAAGGTACCACGTTCATCTGTACAAACAATAGTACACAAGTATAAACACGATGGGACAGCGCAGTCGTCATACCGCTCAGGAAGGAGACGCGTTCTGTCTCCTAGAGATGAACGTACTTTGGTGCGGAAAGTGCAAATCAATCCCAGAACAACAGCAAAGGACCTTGTGAAGATGCTGGAGGAAACAGGTACAAAAGTATCTATATCCACAGTAAAATGAGTCCTATATCAACATAACATGAAAGGCCGCTCAGCAAGGAAGACGCCACTGGTACAAAACCTCCATAAAAAAGCCAGACTACGGTTTGCAACTGCACATGGGGACAAAGATCGTACTTTTAGGAGAAATGTCCTCTGGTCTGATGAAACAAAAATATAACTGTTTGGCCATAATGACCATCGTTATGTTTGGAGGAAAAAGGGGGTCACTTGCAAGCCAAAGAACACCATCCCAACCGTGAAGCACGAGGGTGTCAGCATCATGCTGTGGGGGTGCTTTGCTACAGGATGGATTGGTGCACTTCACAAAATAGATGGCATCATGAGGAAGGAAAATTATGTGGATATATTGAAGAAACATCTCAACACATCAGTCAGGAAGTTAAAGCTTGGTCACAAATGGGTCTTCTAAATAGAAAATGACCCCAACCATACTTCCAAAGTTGTGGCAAAATGGCTTAAGGACAACAAAGTCAAGGTATTGGAGTGGCCATCACAAAGCCCTGACCTCAATCCTATAGAAAATCTGTGGGCAGAACTGAAAAAGCGTGTGCGAGCAAGGACGCCTACAAACCTGAGTCAGTTACACCAGCTCTGTCAGGAGGAATGGGCCAAAATTCACCCAACTTATTGTGGGAAGCTTGTGGAAGGCTACCCGAAATGTTTGACCCAAGTTAAACAATTTAAAGGCAATGCTACCAAATACTAATTGAGTGTATGTAAAATTCTGACCCACTGGGAATGTGCTGAAAGAAATGAAAGCTGAAATAAATCATTCTCTCTACTATTATTCTGACATTTCACATTCTTAAAATAAGGTGGTGATCCTAACTGACCTAAAACAGGGAATTTTTACTAGGATTAAATGTCAAGAATTGTGAAAAACTGAGTTTAAATGTAATTGGCTAAGGCAATTTGTAAGTCGCTCTGGATAAGAGCGTCTGCTAAATGGCGAAAATGTAAATGTATGTGTTTGTAAACCTCCGGCTTCAACTGTATACAGGGTTGGGTTATAAAAAAATATATTTTTGGCCATCAAGGAAAACGCTATGTCTGCCGCAAACCCAACACCTCTCATTACCCCGCGAACACCATCCCCACAGTGAAGCATGGTGGATGTTTTTCATCAGCAGGGACTGTGAAACTGGTCAGAATTTAAGGAATAACTTGCAAGCGACTTGCAGCTGTAATTGCTGCAAAATGTGGCTCTACAACGTATTGATAGTTATGCACGCTCAAGTTTTCTGTTTTTCTGTCTTATTTCTTGCTTGTTTCACAATAACAAATATTTTGCATCTTCACATTGGTAGGCATGTTGTGTAAATCAAATGATACAACCCCCTACCCCCCCCCCCCCCAAAAAAATCAATTTTAATTCCAGTTTGTAAGGCAACAAAATAGGAAAAATGCCAAGGGGGGTGTATACTTTCGCAAGCCACTGTAACTGATTATAACTAGGTATGACTGTGTACAAAATCTAAATTATTTTAGTTACATGCTTAGTTGCAGTCAAAACAGCTCATAAAAGTATGTCAGTGATATGAATACTTGGTAGAACTGTTATACAGAAACCAGCTACCCTCTGAATGTACACAGTTCTGTATTGGTGTGTATTCTCCGAAAACATTTTTTATGGATGTTGAACCACCAGAGAGAGATATTTGAAAAGAAAACATCAGACAACAGATTGTCTTCAAACTAGACATTTGTTATGGAAAATGACAACAGATAGATAATGTTTAACTGTAACTGCCCTAGTTCTCCTCCTTGTGCATCAAAATGTATTCTGGGAGTCATTCATTCAAGCCGAATGACTCAGAAAGCAGTCAATCTCTACTTCAGGAGCAACAAAAACAGTTTATTCAGGAAGTTGAACTGCTCTCTGGCATTTATGATCATTTGATCATTGCTGTCTATTTGATCAATGGACGACATTGGCGTAATTTAGTCTCTCAATTGCTAGGCATCCTTTTTCCTTTTGATATCGATATATATTTTTTCACCTTTTATATAACACTTCACAAACAATGTCTGTGAGAGGCTTTATTGGGAACACACCACTGACCAAGATGGCTAGGCAGCTGAACACTGACAAATAGCTTTATCATAGCAACAGAGGGTAACAATTCTGAAAAGCACCCTATAATAGTCCTCCCCTATTGTCAATGTCCTCTCTGCAGATCCATCCAGTAGCAGCAGCTGTCAACAAAATACCAGTTATAGTAGTTTAAACAACAACACTGCTGTTAGAGGGGTGTAGCAAGCAGACTTCGGCCTTGACTGCTTCAGTGAAATACTTGTAGTGTACACAGTCTTTGTGTTTGCTTACCAGCGCTCCTCTCCAAGCAAGCAGTCAATACCAGCTGCTCAATGAGCTCTTTAAGAAAATAGAGACAATAGTTAGTCTGCTAACATGCGTTGGTCTAGTGCCTAGTACCAGGGCTGCGGAGGTAAAAGGATAAAATAAGAATTACATTGCAGATTAATATCTAGTAGGATGGCCCTTTCTTCCATGCACCGCCAGTGACTTTGCAAGATCTAAAGGGTAGATATAGAGTATGGTCCAAATTAAAGCTTTGCTCAGGAAATTGAACTGTCAAATGGCTGGAGAAGGGGGAGGCCAGTTTGTAATATACAGTAGTTGATTTTATTCACGACGTGTCGACTTGAGCAAATGTCAATCATAACAGCAATTATACTGTACGGAATGTGTGAGTGTTGACTATAACCTTTAGTGCCTTTAATCTTTGGTGGTTTAAATCATTGTTGTGATCACTCTCCGCATCAGGCTTTAGAACTGATTGATTACAATCCTTTGGTTTGCCAAAGATAAACTACAAAACGCTCTGACGTAGGCATACACACTGATTGGCCTAATGATTCACTATTATGAATTTTAAACAGGAAATCCCTCAACGAGTTCCCTCAGAAATTAAACCTGGCAGCAATACAGCCTGAAGAAGATTATCACTAAATACAATTGACAGGTACAGTGCATTCGGAAAGTATTCAGACCCCTTTACTTTTTCCACACTTTGTTACGTTACAGCCTTATTCTAAAATGGATAAAATAAAAATATTTCCTCATCAATATACACACAATACCCCATAATGACCAAGCGAAAACAGGTTTTTATCAAGTTTTGCTGAAATACCTTATTTACAGAAGTATTCAGACCCTTTGCTATGAGACTCGAAATTGCGCTCAGGTACATCCTGTTTCCATTGATCATCCTTGAGATGTTTCTACATCTTGATTGGAGTCCACCTGTGGTAAATTCAGTTGATTGGACATGATTTGGAAAGGCACACACCTGTCTATATAAGGTCCCACAGTTGACAGTCCATGTCAGAGCAAAAACCAAGCCATGAGGTCAAAGGAATTGTCCGTAGAGCTCAGAGACAGGATTGTGTCGAGGCACAGATCTGGGGAAGGGTACCAAAACATTTCTGCAGCATTGAAGGTCCCCAAGAACACAGTGGCCTCCATCATTCTTAAATGGAAGAAGTTTGGAACCACCAAGACTCTTTCTAGAGCTGGCCGCCCGGCCAAACTGAGCAATCGGGAGAGAAGGGCCTTGGTCAGGGAGGTGACCAAGAACCTGATGATCAATATGACAGAGCTCCAGAGTTCCTCTGTGGAGATGGGAGAACCTTCCAGAAGGACAACCATTTCTGCAGCACACCACCAATCAGGCCTTTATGGTAGTGTGGCCAGACGGAAGCCATTTCTCAGTAAAAGGCACGACAACCCACTTGGAGTTTGCCAAAAGGCACCTAAAGGACTCTCAGACCATGAGAAACAAGATTCTGTGGTCTGATTAAACCAAGACTGAACTCTTTGGCCTGAATGCCAAGCGTCACGTCTGGAGGAAACCTGGCACCATCCCTACGGTGAAGCATGATGGTGGCAGTATCATGCTATGGGGATGTTTTTCAGCGGCAGGGACTGGGAGACTAGTCAGGATCGAGGGAAAGATGAATGGAGCAAAATACAGAGAGATCCTTGATGAAAACCTGCTCCAGAGCGGTCAGGACCTCAGACTGGGGCGGAGGTTCACCTTCCAACAGGACAACAACCCTAAGCACACAGCCAAGACAATGCAGGGAGTGGCTTCGGGACAAGTCTCTGAATGTCCTTGAGTGACTGGCTGACTTACTGCAAATTGAGAAATTATGTGACTAAACTCAACAAAAAGAAGAATAAACTGTATTATGAAGTCAAGATCAATGATATAAAGAATGATGGAAAAAAACGTTCAAATACTTTAAATGAAATGATGGGCAGAAAGACAAATTCAACTCCATCTTTCATCGAATCAGATGGCTTATTCATCACAAAACCATTTGATGTTGCCAATTATTTTAATGATTATTTCATTGGCAAAGTGGGCAAACTTAGGCAGGAAATGCCAACAACGAACAGTGAGCCATCGTCTTCATGCATAAAAAAAATAATTATGAAAGAAAAGCATTGCAAGTTAGAATTTTGTAAAGTTAGTGTGGTAGAGGTGGAAAAATGATTGTTATCGATCAATAACGACAAACCTCCTGGCATTGCCAACTTAGATGGAAAGCTACTGAGGATGGTAGCTGACTCTATAGCCACTCCTATCTGTCATGTCTTTAATCTGAGCCTAGAGGAAAGTCTTTGTCCTCAGGCCTGGAGGGAAACCAAAGTAATTCCGCTACCCTAGAGTGGTAAAGCGGCCTTTACTGGTTATAACAGCAGACCAATAAGCTTGCTGCCAGCTCTTAGCAAACTGTTGGAAAAAATGGTGTTTGACGAAATACAATGCTATTTCTCCGTAAACAAAGTAACAATAGACTTTCAGCATGCTTATAGAGAAGGGCACTCAACATGTACTGCACTGACACTGATGATTGGTTGAAAGAAATTGATAATAAGAAGATTGTGGGAGCTGTACTGTTAGATTTCAGTGCAGCCTTTGATATTATTGACCATAACCAGTTCTTGAAAAAACGTATGTGTTATGGCTTTTCAACATCTGGCATATTGTGGATTCAGAGCTATCTATCTAATAGAACTCAAAGGGTTTTCTTTAATGGAAGCTTCTCTAATGTCAAACATGTAAAGTGTGGGGTACCCCAGGGCAGCTCTCTAGGCCCTCTACTATTTTCTATTTTAACCAATGACCTGCCACTGGCATTAAACAAAGCATGTGTGTCCATGTATGCTGATGATTAAATCATATATGCATCAGCAACCACAGCTAATGAAGTCACTGAAACCCTTAACAAAGAGTTGCAGTCTGTTTTGGAATGGGTGGCCAGTAATAAACTGGTCTTGAACAGCTATAAAACTAAGAGCATTGTATTTGGTACAAACTATTCCCTAAGTTCTAGACCTCAGCTGAATCTGGTAATGAATGGTGTGGCTGTTGAACAAGTTGAGGAGACTACATTACTTGCCGTTACCTTAGATTTTTAAACTGTCATGGTCAAAACATATAGATTCAATGGTTGTAAAGATGGGGAGAGGTCTGTCCGTAATAAAGAGATGCTCTGCTTTTTTGACACCACACTCCAAAAAGCAAGTCCTGCAGGCTCTAGTTTTGTCTTATATTGATTATTGTCCAGTCGTGTGGTCGAGTGCTGCAAGGAAAGACCTAGTTAAGCTGCAGCTGGTCCAAAACAGACCGGCACGTCTTGCTCTTCATTGTAATCAGAGGGCTGATATAAATACTATGCATGCCAGTCTCTCTTGGTTAAGAGTTGAGGAGAGACTGACAGCATCACTTCTTATTTTTATAAGAAACATTAATGTGTTGAAAATCCAAAATTGTTTGCATAGTCAACTTACACACAGCTCTGACACACACTTACCCCACCAGACATGCCACCAGTGGTCTTTTCATAGTCTCCAAATCCAGAACAGATTCAAGAAAGCGTACAGTATTATATAGAGCCATTATTGCATGGAACTCCGTTCCATCTCATATTGCTCAAATGAACAGCAAACATGGTTTCAAAAAACAGATAAAGCAACACCTCACGGCACAACGCCTCTCCCCTATTTGACCTAGATACTGTGGTTTGTGTGTATGTATTGATATGTAGGCTACGTTTGCCTTTTGTAAAGAATACAAATAATTATGTCCTTGAGCTGTTGTCTATTAATGTTCTGTATTATGTCATGTTTCATGTTTTGTGTGGATCCCAGGAAGAGTAGCTGCTGCTTTTGCAACAGCTAATGGGGATCCTAATAAAATATCAAATACCAAATACTGTCCATGAAATCGGCATGGGTACGGCTTCCATATTTCGACCATCGGGGGGATGCAAAAGGCTTCCCTCCAGATCGCAAGGCATTACTGTGAAATATTGGAGTGTGGGCATGCCATTTTGATAACCAGTTACTTTGTTTATCAATTTTGCGCCAAATATAAATTGTGAGCAATAATAGGACCAAAGCGTAGTTTACATTGTTTAAGGGACATATCAGTGAAGACCACCTCTTCCAGGGAAATAGGAGACACCATATTTCTCTCACTATACTCAGCTAGGGGGAGGAATAATCATATCTAAACCAATTTAGGACGGGACAAGATCAATTTTCATTCGGAAGAGTCAGCTTTTTAAACCAACATGGCTCAGTTTAAATTGTTTTTACATTGTAGTAAAACCAAATACCTCAGTTGATATGCGTTGACATCAAATTACATGGCATTACTACATTCTGTAGCAATGTATGTTTTGTTCAATAAAAAAAATACATACAATTGAATGCGATTTGATTAAAATGAATGCCTTTAACTGCAGTAGATGCAAAAAGGTGGGCGGATCATAAAAAATCTGTTATTAGGAATGTACAAAAATAAGACCTGTCCACCAGTACAGCTATGAATCGGACTGACAGAGACAATTATAGTTTCCACCAATCTGCTCTGTTGAAGGCCGTAGCCTGTCCTTCTGTCCATCTTTGGGGTTTTATATCAGTTTTTTTGTCCTGTAACCTTTTGTCCTGTAACCAGTGCCGTTAAGATGAGGGAGGACGATTTTCTTTCATGAGCATCGCCTTATTTCTATTACAGCATATTGGATGACTGTCATTCATATTCCATTCACCCAGTTCAATGTAACAGCGATAGGTTTAGGCTACTACATGATACTCGAATTTCCCCTATACCCATCATGAGGTTGCTACAACCTAGCCAATGAATTAAAGTTTACAACGTAGGTGCACACAGGTCGAGAGACAAATTTGAGGTGACAGACAGTGACACATGGACAGAGAGTGACATTTAATACCGCCTTGCACACTCTTGCCTGCATCTAGCTTAAATAGGATGTAATCATTAGTCCAACAGTTGCAAACAAGAGTTTCTATTGGACAAATTCAAGTATGTTCATCCCCGTTTTGTTTCATTTGCTTCCGTTTAAGAAACGTTTTTCAACAGAATCGGTGGAATGAATACACCCCTGATCACACGTAAACACACAGCCACGTTGTATTCCTTCTCTCATCCATGCGCTCTCCTCCTCCAACCTCTTCCCTTCGCTTGTGGACTTCAATGCACAACACATCAACTGTATTTGCCCAGGCGAAAACACCTAGCTGTAGCTTATGCTTTCAGCACTAGATTAATTCTCTGATCCTTTGATTGGGTGGACAACATGTCAGTTCATGCTGCAAGACCTCTGATAGGTTGGATGACATCCTCCAGAAGTTGTCATCATAAATACTGTGTAAGTCTATGGAAGGGGGTGAGAACCATGAGCCTCATAGGTTTTGTATTGAAGTCATTGTACCTAGAGGAGGATGGAAGCTAGCTGTCCTCCGGCTACACCATGGTGCTACCATATAGAGTGCTATTGAGGCTAGTGTAGACCTTCTTTGCAAAATAGTGTGTTTTAATCAATTATTTGGTGACGTGATTATATTTAGTATAGTTTTATCTAAAAAGGATAACATTAATGTTTTACCATTTTTATTTTTATGAAATTCACTGAGGAGTTATCCCACTGGCTATAAGGTGAATGCACCAATTTGTAAGTCGCTCTGGATAAGAGCGTCTGCTAAATGACGTAAATGTAAATGAGGATGGTCCTCCCTTTCCTCCTCTGAGGAGCCTCCACTGGACGAGATGCTAGTGCCTGAAAATACAATTTAATGTTTGGTACGGATAGTCCTCCTACATCTTTCCCTCTTTGCAAGTTTGTTAATTTCATCTGGGCTCACTTACCTTGCCATATACATTTTGAAACTTCACTATGGATTTTATCCCAATAACCAGAAGGGGGAGACAAGATAAGTATTGAAGTACAGAAATTCATTCATTTTGACAATAGTTATTCTGCCGGTTAAAGCAACTGGGATATTAGTCCATGTACTGAGGTCAGATTGAATTGATCTGAGGATTCTGTTTGTAATGAATGCTCAGGGAGAAAAAGGAGTAGATTCACAAGCAGAGCACGGCAGGTGTTTATTACGCCTTCGCAGAAGGCAGGAATCGTGGTCATAGGCAGGCAATGGTCATACACAGGTAGGCAAACAGGCAGGTGAAACAAAACTAGGACTGAAGGCTAAAACTGGTTCTCACAAACGAGCTAGGAAAAGGCTTAGTGGAGTCAAAACGAACAATACCTCACAAGGCACAAACAAAATGAACTAAATTAAATAAGGAGCTGATGAGACCAGGTGAGTAACTAAAACAGGTGAAATCAATGAACAAACATGAAAGACAGGGCTACGTTCAAGAACACAAAGAAACAGGGCTACGTTCAAGAAAACAAGGTGAACTAAGAAAATAAATAGCGAACCTTACACTGTTAACATTTCTGCCAATGGTTTTATCTAAGGAAGGAAATCTATCTATTCCCAAATATTTTTTATGCCGAAACCATTGAGATTATAATAATAATAATAATAATAATAATAATAATACATACTGTAAGTAGAGATGGAGTCCTCCATCGGGGTCTTGAGAGGCAGTATGGCAGATTTGGTTAGATTAATTTTATAACTTGAGATGGAGCTGAATTTGTGTATGATCTTCAAAGCTTTTGGGAGGTATTGAGATACATTGTCTAGATAAAGTAAGATATTGTCTGCGTATAATGAGATTACATAATCCGTAGAATTGAGAGATGTTGGTGTAATTTCTTTCGATTGTCGAATTGCCTGGGCCAGGGGCTCCATAGACAATAAAAATAGCAGTGATGTGATGGGATCACCTTGCCTGCTACTTCTAGTTATTCTGAATGGAATTGCCTGTTATTACTATGGCTGAGGTATTGGCAAATAGTATTTTAATCTTATTAATAAAATTGGAGCCAAGTCCCATATGTTCCAAAACCGACCGAAGATATGACCAATCTAGTCTATCAAAATGTAATTGTTATCTTTAGTGTTGTAAGCCCATGGATGTAAAATAAAAGGCAGGACCCACAGGGAAACCCACCCGTTGGTCGCTCCCCACCCAGAGGACCTTCTCTCTCCATCCTCCCCCTTCCCAAGTACCCCTCCTACCTAGCCCTCCCTCCCATTTCCCCCCACCCTGCACTATAATTACAGGTTTGTAGCACAAAGGCGAGTGGCAGCCTTACATATGAAATCTCTTAAGCAGCATATTCTTGGTCTTAAGGTGTTAATAAATCTGAAATCACCTCTGGCTCGCTGTGTGGCCTTATCAGTGTCAGACAAACTCGACTTGGAAAAGGCTACCATCAAACATTTCGCTCCCTGCTTTTACATGACCATCCATTCTGGTCTGGATTTTATTACCGTTGTGGTTAGCGATTGTATCACCTTTATGGTTTGTTTTCGCCCAACAGTTATTTTATAATCTATTGTCGTCCTGGATGTCGGCCTCTCTTCAGCCTCCTTCTGTTACCTGCTGCACTGCTCCTCGCCTGCCCTGTTCTGTCTCTCCCAGTCTGGTGCAGGTGCCCCCGCTCACTCTCTCTCTCTCTCTCTCTCTCTCTCTCTCTCGCTCTCTCTCTCTCTCTCTCTCCCTCCCCCTCCCCGGAGCTTTGCTGACCTACATCATCCGCATACACCGCAGACTTTTTTACTGATCTGCTGTTGAACTATTTGATTAGTGATTCTTGCTATGTTTGTATTATTATTTAGGAACACTTTTATTTGAAGTCGTAGCTCATTTAATATGAGGGTTTAGCGTTGTGTTGGCTACATATCTTAGATTGTTCTGTTAACTTTGTATGTGCTTAGTGCTGTGTTTTCTCTCATGTTAATTGATAGGGCAATAAACAAACATGCTGCTGTTGCTCATTCTGCTGTTGTCTACTCTTGCTTTTACAATGTTGGCGATACCTTTAGAGCCTGTTGCTCTGTGAATGAGGAAATATATGACTGTTTCTCCCTTGTTCCTTGGGAGAAACCACACACTTGCTCTGTAAATGCACAAGAGAATTCTGCACATTTCTCTTAAACAACATGTGAGAAATCAGACTCTTGTGCTTACATGTCAGGATTGTTCTCTTGGTACTTAACCATGTCTCTGGACTTTACACATCTCCTGAAATATGTGGCGTTAAAGACTCTGGTAAATGTGGATTGTCGTTCAAGTGATCTGTAAATCCAAATATTGTAACCCTCGATCTAGACATACCATTATCTTGCTGCTTCTACTGTCTGGAAATGTGCAATCTAACCCAGGTCCTGACATTTTACCCCTGCCGAATTACGTAGTCAGAGTGGCCAGATGTTTCTGCATATGAATGTAAGAAGTCTTCTGCCAAAGCTTGATTTTGTGAATATATGGATAAAAACTGCCAACCCTGACGTATTTATGCTTTCTGAAACCTGGCTCAAAAAATCTATTACAGACAAAAATATTGGCATAACTGTTACAATGTTTTTTGTACAGATCGTAAATCTAAGGGTGATGGTGTTGCTGTATACATAAAAGACAATTCTCTGCGCAATTTGAATATCTGTCTTTGAACCTAAAACTCAGCTTATCTTTAAATATTGTTGTATCTTGTGGTTATAGACCTCCATCTGCTACTGCTGGCTCTTTGGATTGTATTTTTGAATTGTTATCACAGTATGTCAGCTCTGAGTTTGTCTTGATGGGTGATCTGAATCAGGATTCGTTAACGTCTAGCTCTGATCAACTGAAAATTCAAGGTTTAAGGTCAGAGAGTACAGAGTACAGAGGTTAGTGCGTACGGCCCAGTACATCACTGGGGCCAGGCTTCCTGCCATCCAGGACCTCTATACCAGGCGGTGTCAGAGGAAGGCCCTCAAAATTGTCAAAGACTCCAGCCACCCTAGTCATAGACTGTTCTCTCTGCTACCGCACGGCAAGCGGTACCGGAGTGCCAAATCTAGGTCCAAAAGACTTCTCAACAGCTTCTACCCCCAAGCCATAAGACTCCTGAACAGCTAATCATGGCTACCCAGACTATTTGCACTGCCCCCCACCCCCCACCCCCACCCCCCACCCCATCTTTTTACGCTGCTGCTACTCTGTTAATGATTTATGCATAGTCACTTTAACTCTACCCACATGTACATATTACTTCAACTAACTCAACTAGCCGGTGGCCCCACACATTGACTCTGCACCGGTACCCCCCGGTATATATAGCCTCCCTACTGTTATTTTATTTTACTTCTGCTCTTTTTTTCTCAACACTTTTTTGTTGTTGTTTTATTTTACTTTTTTATTAAAAATAAATGCACTGTTGGTTAAGGGCTGTAAAGTAAGCATTTCACTGTAATGTCTGCACCTGTTGTATTCGGCGCATGTGGCCAATAAAATTTGATTTGATTTGATTTGAGAACCCTTGGTTTGCTGATGAACTTACTAAAATCATAAGGGAATGAAATGCTATGTGGGCTAAAGCAAGAGGGTCTGGTTCGGCAGATGATTGGATGGCTTTTAAACGTCTTCGAAATCTGAGTGTGGCTATGACCCGAAAACTGAAAGCAGACCACTACCTTAAATCTACTAAGGATAATTTTTATAATCCCTCCAAATTTGGGCAAGTAGTGAAAGGTTTGTAGTGCAAAAAAGATAGAGCTTCCCAAACAATTGTTGGTAGACACAAAGATTGTAACTGAGAGAACCTCTATTCTGAAAGCCTTAAATCAGCATTTTGTTATGCGGAGTGGAACAGGGGAACCCAAGAGCAGACTCAGACGAGGAGACTGGGATGAAGTAACCAAGGTATTTATTGAAACACAGGGGGAAGATGGAGTGCAGGTCAGGGGATACTGCTGGAAACCAGGTGCGGAGGCTGAGGCAGGAGCGAGGGGGGTTGAGACAGGGTGAGCAGGTCTGGAGGGGAATCCAAGGGAGTAGTAGAGTGGGTAATCCAGGACAGAGTAGTAGGATGACGGGATGTGGGACTGGAGACAGGGACCAGAGTCGGAGCGGGCAGAACTGTAGCGGAGAGGAAAACAGCGTCAGGCAAGGAAAACAGGCACAACAGGATAACAGGATCTGAATAGTAACAAACGGCTAGAACCGTAGACTGACTGAGCAGAGATTACGATCTGGCAATGTGGAAGTGGCAGGACTGAGTATTTGTAGAGGTCTTGATTATGGAACAGGTTGCAGCTGGTGGGGATCTGCTCTGACTCCAGCACACAATCAAACACACACACACACACAGAGAGAGAGAGAGAGAGAGAGAGAGAGAGAGAGAGAGAGGGAGAGGGAGAGAGTACTGGGGCAGTGGCGGCAGGTCAAGGAGACACAGGATGAGCAGTAGAGGGCGTTGCAGGAGCAGATGTGACGGTACCCCCCCGGCGCCCAACAAGGCTTATCTGGGTGTGAGGTATAGAAATCCCGTAAGAGGGAGGGGTCCAGAGTGTGACGGCGGGGCACCCAGCAGCGCTCCTCAGGCCCGTATCCCTCCTAGCCATGACCCCGACGGCACACGTCCAGAAGCCGCCGGACAGTATAGGCAGGATGGTCATCGATGAGCCGAGGGGGTGGAGGAGCTGCTGCAGGATGAGACAGGGGACTAGAGCAGACAGGTTTAATCAGGTATACGTGGATGGTAGGATGGATCCTGAGAGAGGCTGGGAGTTTCAGGCGCACCGCAGAGGGGTTAATGACACAGTCAATTTCAAAGCGACCAATGAATCGGGGGGAAAGTTTATTCAATGCCACCTTCAATGGCAGGTCCTTCGATGAGAGCCATACCTTTTGACCTGGGGTGTAGACTGTAGCTGAGGCCCGGCGACGGTTGGCTTGGGACTGGGTCCTGTCGGAGGCACGATGAAGGGCAGCCCGGGCCTTCCTCCAGGGACGGTGACAACGGCGTAGATGGTCCTGGACAGAGGGAACCGCAACCTCAACCTCTTGGGCGGGGAACAAGGGGGGTTGGTAACCCAGAGCACACTCGAAGGGTGACATACCTGACGAGGCATTGGTGAGGGTGTACAGGAAGAGGGTGGAGCAGACCGGAAGTGGGTTTAGTGGAGGTTTTGTTCCGGGCACAAACCGAACAGGCTGATACAAACTCCCGGACATCTCTCTCCATGGTGTGCCACGAAAAGCGCTGACGCAGGAAGGCGAGGGTCTGGTGGATAGAATAGCCCCACTGAAGAACATCAGAGCGAACACATTCTGGGACAAACAGAGCATTACTAGGACCGTTACCCAGATCAGGCTGGTTCTGCTGAGCCTGGCGGATACGGGACTCAATCTCCCAGGTGATGGCGGCAACGATGCAGGTGGATGGCACAATGGCTTCTGGCTCGGTACCCGTGTCGTCGGTGGTGAACTGGCGAGAGAGGGAATCAGGCTTGGTATTCTTTGAACCGGGGCGATAAGGGAGTGTGAAATTGAATCTACCGAAGAACAAGGCCCACCTGGCTTGCTGGAAGTTCAGACGTTTGGCGGTCTGGATGTAGGACAGGTTTTTATGGTCAGTCCACACGATGAAGGGGGTTATAGAGCCCTCCAGCCATTCCTCCAGAGCCAGCTTAACTGCCAGGAGTTCCCGGTTTCTGATGTCAAAATTCCTCTCTGCAGGTGAAAACATTAATAATTACAGATGATATAATGTTATCTACTAGAGAAAGAGTCAAATAAATCAAATCTATATCAATATTTATTGTGAGCATGCCCTTCATATTGTTTTTTACACAAAATATATCTGTCCTTTGGTAGTGGTGTCATTTCCTCATTAATAAAGTTTTTTCAAGAGCATGTTAATTTAGTTAACATGGAAACACTGAAGCACATGGCTGCAGCAGACAGTTGTTCCAGATGTGAGGTCCAGAAGTTGAAGAAAAATCTAGGTAAATATTGCTTGTGTAGAGAATATTTTTGTCAGTCATTTCCAAACAGGCTATAATGTATTTAATTTGTGGTAGAATTTTGAAAAAAATTGTATATTTTATGTATTTAGTGTAAACTATATGCTAGCTGTAATACTAGCCAAAGCATGCTAAGCAGTCTGTAATTTTTCTCCAAAAACTGTAGAAGCATCATTTCCATCACAAACTCAACTGTTATTATTTTTATTGTTTTACTTTAGGCTTATTTAATCATGTTTTAAATTCATTTTAACTAGAAAATGCTCCAAGGTGTGCACAAGTTGAAAACTTAAGTTGCATTTTTCTTTGTTTTTAGAAGATGCCACATAAAACAGCACAGAGGTCACAGACATAGAAAGAAAATAAAAACGTATCCTATATGATACCAGGAACATCTGCAAAAAGACAGGGAGAGATACTGTAAGAAAAAAAGAGAAAGGAGAAGTGAAATATATCTCTGAGCTTACAAAGCGAGAACAAAGAAGCAAGACAAGGCAATGGAAATGCAACCAACGGAATAGAAGACAGACTTTAAAGAGAACAGTTGCAATGGAGACCTACCTATCAGGCAACACACCACCTTAGTCACCAGAAGACTTGCAGCCAGAACATGAGGCCAACATACCTGCCCCTAACTTACCTGCCCCTGATGCACGCCCTGATACCCATTCCTCATCGTCTGCAACAGGAATGAGAAGTCAAATACTTGCTGGAAGGAAAAAGGTTGGAAGAAGTTGCTCAAAAACATACAGAGATCTTTGCATGACAAATGTCAAACTTGATAAATCTTTACGGAAAGCTGAGAAATACAAAAAAAGGTATGATCAACTGATGAAGAAAATGGAGAGACAAGATTCCCCAAAGATAAAGACAAAACAGCAAATGAAGGGAACTCCGAAGAACTTGAGAAGGATTGCATTGTTTCAAAATGCCATCATTGCAGAGTTAAAGCAAAAGTATAAGCAAAAGTATCAAAAAATACGCAGTGCCAAGGACAAACAAGTGGGCCAAGGACAAACAATGCTCAGAGGCAACATCCTGAGAAAGTATGGCCTGGACAAAGCTGCAAACAGAGAATTTGGATTTCCTGAAAAAGCAATGAGGGCAAATGAAAACAGGCCAACCAGTCTTCAATACTCCAGGAAAGAAAAGTGTAACAGAATTAGCACAGCCACAGAAGAAAAAATCACTAGATTCTATGAACGTGATGTCAACAGTAGAGCAACAACAGGGGAAAAGGATACACTAACGAGGAACAAGAAGAAAAAGCAGAAGCGCTTCTTGAATGGAACAATTCAGAACCTTTATCAGACGTTTAAGAGGGAATATTCAGAGATTTAAATGTTCTATTATGAATTCTGCAAAATACGTCCTTTTTAGGTTGTCAAGCCAACAGTCCAGGATAGAGACACATGCCTCTGCAAAACCCACGCTAACCTCCAGTTCATGGCGGACAAACTACAGTATCGCAAAGTGATCAGCTGCAGCAACATTGAGAACCTTATAGAGTCTTTGTGCTGTGAGGACCTTATAGAGTCTTTGTGCTGTGAGGACCTAGAAGAAAGAGTGCATGTACAGAGAGTACTCCCTTTGCCAAGCAAAAGAGCTTAAACATCTGACTTTGATGCTGGTGAGCAGACATGGTGGTTTGAGTGGAAAAACAAAGCTGAAGAGAGAGAGAATGAAAAACAAAGAGGGAGAAGTTCACTGTACATTTGACGGTAAAATAAAAGGTGTGTGGCACACTGCAGATTCTACTGGAGGACTTCTCCAAAGGATTGAAAGAGAAGTTGGGGAAACACGTGTACAACAATCGACACCAATACTCCAAACTGAGAGAATGAAAAGAGAATATGCGGAAAGAGGAGATCTTTGTGTATATTGACTTTGCATAGAACTACCTGTGTAAATACACCTGTGAAATCCAAGCAGTTCACTTTGGTGATTCTCACAAGCAGGTGACCCTCCACACCTGTGTTGGATATACCACAAATGATACAGTTTCACTTTGCTCACTGAGCTATTCTATGCAGACGACCCCTCTGCAATCTGGGCCCATCTCTCAAAAACACTGGCCTACTTCCTTGAGCTCTGCCCATCGGTACTTTTGGAATCTTACTTTGTCTTAAATTAATTAAATGTTTAACAATGGTTGTTGTTCAAAATGTTTGCAATAAAATATTTTTTAACATACAGTGCCTTGCAAAAGCATTCATCCCCCTTGGCGTTTTTCCTATTTTGTTGCATTACAAACTGTAATTTAAATTAATTTTTATTTGTATTTCATGTAATGGACATACACAAAATAGTCCAAATTGGTGAATTGAAATGAAAAAAATTAATAACAGAAAAGTTGTGCGTGCATATGTATTCACCCCCTTTGCTATGAAGAACCTAAATAAGATCTGGTGCAACCAATTACCTTCAGAAGTCACATAATTAGTTAAATAAAGTCCACCTGTGTGCAATCTAAGTGTCACATGATCTCAGTATATATACACCTGTTCTGAAAGGCCCCAGAGTCAGCAACACCACTAAGCAAGGGGCACCACCAAGCAAGCGGCACTATGAAGACCAATGAGCTCTCTAAACAGGTCAGGGACAAAGTTGTGGAGAAGTACAGATCAGGGTTGGGTTATAAAAAAATATCCCAAACTTTGAACATCCCACTTAGCACCAATAAATCCATTATTAAAAAATGGACAGAATATGGCACCACAACAAACCTGCCAAGAGAGGGCCGCCCACCAAAACTCACGGACCAGGCAAGGAGGGTATTAATCAGAGAGGCAACAAAGAGACCAGAGATAACCCTGAAGGAGCTGCAAAGCTCCACAGCGGAGATTTGAGTATCTGTCCACAGGACCACTTTAAGCCATACACTCCACATAGCTGGGCTTTACGGAAGAGTGGGCAGAAAAAAGCCATTGCTTAAAGAAAAAAATAAGCAAACACGTTTGGTGTTCGCCAAAAGGCATGTGGGAGACTCCCCAAACAAATGGAAGAAGGTACTCTGGTCAGATGAGACTAAAATTGAGCTTTTTGGCCATCAAGGAAAACGCTATGTCTGGCGCAAACCCAACACCTCTCATCACCCCAAGAACACCATCCCCACAGTGAAGCATGGTGGTGGCAGCATCATGCTGTGGGGATGTTTTTCATCGGCAGGGACTGGGAAACTGGTCAGAATTGAAGGAATGATGGATGGCGCTAAATACAGGGAAATTCTTGAGGGAAACCTGTTTCCGTCTTCCAGAGATTTGAGACTGGGACAGAGGTTCACCTTCCAGCAGGACAATAACCCTAAGCATACTGCTAAAGCAACACTCAAGTGGTTTAAGGGGAAACATTGGAATGGCCAATTGGGAAATTTTACATACAGTATTTCATGGAAATGATAAATGAGCCCCATTGAACACAAATTAAGGCCGGTCTACACACCACATGAGGGACAGTTTTACTGTGTGTGTGTTGCAAATGTATTTCTTGCACTTGATGCATGTGTACTGTGTCTTCCTGTCCTTCTTGGGTCCACAAACATTGCAGCGCTTCTTCTTGTTGCTACCGGCTGCAATCTGGAATGATGAAAACACTTAGTTCAGGAATTTTGCTAACATCTCACTCACTCTCACAAATGCAACAACATCACTCACACTTACTTCCGGTATTAGAGTTGTTGGTTCTGTGGGTCGGACGGATGGGGCACCAGCATCCTCCTCCTGAATTCTCCTCACGATGGCTGCAGAAGCTGGGGTCCTTGGGATAGGTTGCCTCCTCTGGATTTGAAGTCTTACCAATGCCTTGCCCAGCTCCTCGAGAAAGAGCCGTCTCCTCTGGAGCTTCCCCCTGTTCCAATCTGGGTTCAATGCCATCCAGATGACAAACGCGTTGTACGCCGAGATGTCCAAGATGTTGAAGAATATCACAAGTGGCCAGCGTAGGGTTCTTCTTTTGCAGCTGTAGCCAGTCACCAGCTTGTCTAAATTGTCCACCCCTCCTTTTGTTGCATTGTAATCCATTATGATTTCTGGTTTTTATGTTGCTGGCCACAGATTCTCCCATCCCTATGCAGCGTACTCATGAGTACCACATTTTTGCCTTTCTTTGGCACGTAGGACACTAGGGACGTGTCGGCCGTGAACACAAACTTAGAGGAATTGATAGGCTTGTTCCGTGTATTCAACAGCTGAGGTGGGAGATCTGGCTTGTTTTTTCGTGCTGTTCCTACCATCGTCAGCTTCCTCTTGAGGAGCTCCTGTCCCAGCTTGTGCGAAGTAAAAAAGTTATTGCATGTGAAGTTGTGGCCACGGAGTCCCTGTGTCACGTCCAGGACAACCCGCATCCCTTGGTTCTTCTCAGGGGCTCCTCCATCTGGCTTCCCCGTATACACTTGCAAGTTCCCCACATATGATGAAGCAGCATCACAGGCAGCCCAGATCTTGATTGCATATTTTGCGGGTTTAGACGGTATGTACTGCCTGAAGGGGCAGTGGCCCCTAAATGGCATAAGCTGCTCATCAACAGTAAAGTTGGGCCCAGGGTTGTAAAACAGGGGAAGGCGGTCCAGAGACATGATCCTCATATTAGGAAAATTCTTCATCTTCCAAAGTGGAAGACGCTCCTTCCACACTAGCTTCTCTCTCTGCAAAAAAAATTCTAAGGCCCTCTGAGCAGAGATTATTTTTGTTGTACTGATTGATTGTCTTAAAGAGCCACACATGCAAAGCTATTTCTTTGTTGTGTCCCTCCCCCAATTTGTACCTGGCTGGGGTAGAGTGTGGGAAAATACAGAATTTTTGTATGTATCGAAATAATGTATTGAAATAATGCATTGTAATAACATTGTGCAGGTTCCGGCAAGACATTGTGAGGTTTCACACACTACAAATGGTAAAGAGTGCGAGAAAAGTGGGAGACAGGCAGACAGGCATGGAGACAGACAGACAGGCAGGGAGACCGACAGACAGACAGGCATGGAGACAGACAGACAGGCTGGGAGACAGGCAGACAGGCAGGGAGACAGTCAGGTTATTGGTGCTATGTTGAAACAGCAGGACTAGGGAGGAGGAAGACAGAGTGAAGGCATACAGCAAACCTTTTTGTTTCATTTTTACTTGTTTTCACCTACACACACACTTTTCCACACTTTTATTACCCTCGGGTCCAGTGGATCCGAACACCACATATGTAATATAAATGTGTAGGGGGGTGCACAGTGTGCACTCAATGAAAATGTGTTATTTTACATGTTCTTCACAGAAAATGAGCCAAGGCCAATGAGTCTCAGGTTTGAAAAAATAACTAATTGTATCATTTTTCTTTTAGTAAATATTGAAAATGGGTCCCACAGACACGAACCCCACACAAAGGTTAATGACGTGATGGAAATGACATTTGTCTATGGCTGTCTGAGAAAAATGACAAAAATATATACATTCCTGAATAGTACGATCGCAGCCATTATCAGATATTATTTCTAGACAAATCAAAGACAATTATAATACTGGTAAAATGGTGTTTCAATAAGTTTTAATTTCTGAAAGCTTGCAGGGCCAATGTGCCCGAAGTTGCAGAATCACCCAAATGTGTCTTGTTGAGAATATGGATCCTAACATGCATTTTGTCACGATCGTCTGAAGGAGGAGACCAATGCGCAGCGTTGCGAGTGAACATGATGACTTTATTAACTTAAAGCAACCACGAAGAAAACAACAAATGACGATCCGTGAAGTTCTATACTGAATACTACTAACAGCAACGAAGAAACAATAACCCACAACACAAAGGAGAAAACACACAGAATATATATGGCTCCCAATCAGAGATAACGAGCCGACAGCTGACACTCGTTACCTCCGATTGGGAGTCATCGACCAATCACCACATGACACAAACAAAATGAAACTCACCCATCCCCAACACCACCAAATGAAATACACCCAAACACATGAAAATGAACAACCCTGGCTCAATATAAACGTCCATAGAGCCAGAGTGTCACAGTACCCCCCCCTAAAGGTGCGAACTCCGGGCGCACCAACATCAGGACTAGGGGAGGGTCTGGGTGGGCGTCTGTCCATGGTGGCGGCTCTGGCCCCGGTCGTGATCCCCACCCCACCACAGTCACAACCTGCTTCGGTAGCCTCCCAATGACCACCATCCACCTAACCCCACCTGGACTAAGGGGCAACCCCGGGACTAAGGGGCAGCATCGCCTAAGGGGCAGCACCGGGATAAGGGGCAGCACCGGGCTAAGGGGCAGCACCGACTACGGGGCAGCACCGGACTACGGGCAGTACCGGACTAAAGGGCAGTACAGGACTAAGGGGCAGCACCGGGCTAAGGGGCAGTACCGACTCAGGGGCGGCACCGGACTCAGGGGCAGCACCGACTCAGGGGCAGCACCGGACTCAGGGGCAGCACCGGGCTAAAGGGCAGCACCGGACTAAGGGGCAGCACCGGGGCAAGGGGCAGTACCTGACTAGATGGCGGATCCTGGCTGGCTGGCTCTGGGCGGATCCTGGCGGGGACGGCTCTGGCTGATCCTGGCGGGACGGCTCTGGCGGATCCTGGCGGGACGGCTCTGGCGGATCCAGGCTGGACGGCTCTGGCGGATCCAGGCTGGACGGCTCTGGCGGATCCTGGCTGGACGGCTCTGGCGGATCCTGGCTGGACGGCTCTGGCGGATCCTGGCTGGACGGCTCTGGCTGATCCTGGCTGGACGGCTCTGGCGGATCCTTGCTGGACGGCTCTGGCGGATCCTGGCTGGACGGCTCTGGCGGATCCTGGCAGGACGGCTCTGGCGGATCCTGGCTGGCTGACGGATCTGGCGGATCCTGGCGGGGCTGACGGATCTGGCTGCTCATGGCTGGCTGACGGATCTGGCTGCTCGTGGCTGGCTGACGGATCTGGCTGCTCATGGCTGGCTGACGGATCTGGCTGCTCGCGGCTGGCTGACGGGTCTGGCTGCTCGCTGGCTGGCTGGACGGATCTGGCTGCTCATGGCTGGCTGACGGATCTGGCTGCTCATGGCTGGCTGACGGATCTGGCTGCTCATGGCTGGCTGACGGATCTGGCTGCTCATGGCTGGCTGACGGATCTGGCTGCTCATGGCTGGCTGACGGATCTGGCTGCTCATGGCTGGCTGACGGATCTGGCCACTCATGGCTGGCGGAAGGCTCTGGCTGATCCCGTCTGGCGGAAGGCTCTGGCTGCTCCTGTCTGGCGGAAGGCTCTGGCTGATCCGATCTGACGGAAGGCTCTGGCTGCTCCTGTCTGGCGGAAGGCTCTGGCTGATCCTGTCTGGCGGAAGGCTCTGGCTGATCCTGTCTGGCGGAAGGCTCTGGCTGATCCTGTCTGGCGGAGAGCTCCTCAGCGGCCCGGTCTGGCGGACGGCTCTGAAGGCTCATGGCAGACGGGCGGCTTTGTAGGCTCAGTACAGACGGGCAGTTCAGACGGCGTTGGGCAGACGGACAGTTCAGACGGCGTTGGGCAGACGGGCAGTTCAGACGGCGTTGGGCAGACGGGCAGTTCAGACGGCGTTGGGCAGACGGGCAGTTCAGGGCGCTGGGCAGACGGGCAGTTCAGCGCGCTGGGCAGACGGGCAGTTCAGACGGCGTTGGGCAGACGGGCAGTTCAGACGGCGTTGGGCAGACGGGCAGTTCAGGCCGGCTGGCGACGCACATCGTGGACCTGGTGCGTGAGTAGGAACAGGCCGGACCGTACCGGGAACACCCACCACTGGCCTTAACTGGGGATCAAGAACGGACCGGACCAGACTGGGAACACACTTCAGTCTCATGCCGTGCCACAACAACTTCCCCTCCTCTACTCGCCAATGGCTCCCCGTAATCCGATAGCCTTCTCTCCTTTTCTCCCTGTGGCAGCCTCCTGCTGCCCAGGCGAAGCCATGTGCCCCCAAAAAATTTTGGGGAGTAACCACGGGCTTCCAGCCTCGACTCCGCGCTTCCTCTTCATACCACCTCCTCTCGGCTGCAGCTGCCTCCAGCTCTTCACGAGGGCGGTGATATTCCTCCTCATACCACCTCCTCTCGGCTGCAGCTGCCTCCAGCTCTTCACGAGGGCGGTGATGTTCCTCCGGTTGTGCCCAAGGACCCTTTCCAGCCCGAATCTCCTCCCATGTCCAAAAATCCTTAGGAGGCGTCCATAAATCCTGCGTAGGTAGGTCTTGTTGCCGCTTGTTACGCCCGCTTGGTCCTCTTGGGGTGGGTTATTCTGTCACGATCGTCTGAAGGAGGAGACCAATGCGCAGCGTTGCGAGTGAACATGATGACTTTATTAACTTAAAGCAACCACGAAGAAAACAACAAATGACGATCCGTGAAGTTCTATACTGAATACTACTAACAGCAACGAAGAAACAATAACCCACAACACAAAGGAGAAAACACACAGAATATATATGGCTCCCAATCAGAGATAACGAGCCGACAGCTGACACTCGTTACCTCCGATTGGGAGTCATCGACCAATCACCACATGACACAAACAAAATGAAACTCACCCATCCCCAACACCACCAAATGAAATACACCCAAACACATGAAAATGAACAACCCTGGCTCAATATAAACGTCCATAGAGCCAGAGTGTCACACATTTGTGCAGTGCAGGAAGATAGATGTGTTGGTTCATAATTGAAACAGTGTTTCTGAATTTGATTTAATAGGGATTTATGGTGTATTACTTCTCAGTACATAGGCTGTCAAAACCACACTGACCCTCCATCATTGAGTGCAATACCTTTTGCTCTTCTCAACATTATTGGTGTCATACTTCCGTCAGTGTTGTCTGAAAGTGTTCACATGAGGTATGGTTCCCAGTCAAAAGTCTTTCTCCTATCTAACCTGAAAGAATGGCAGTGAAGCTCATAGGGAGCCATTTCTTCAATTCAACATGCCTTGTATTAATTTATAATCGATTTCCTGGACGGACATGCTCTTCTCCTTCCAGACGATACTAACCAAGACAAGTTTTCGAGCCTTTGACAACATCCCATTTCTGTGAGTTCCTACATGACTTAACCAAAATGGCCTGTCATGGTACTGATTCAATGCAACGAATTGTCCAACAGGCGGGAAGTCAATGTCTCTCGGAAACGTAACCTTGCAAAACACAGACAGAGCACAGACATCAGAGGAAACGTTAGACTTAATCTGATGACCTTCGAGTTCAGGAGACTCATTTTGAAAAAATCTTCATATCTTCACATCAAGAACATTACTGATGCCCTCCATCCATTTTGAAGGAAATTTAATCAGATGTTTTCGACCTAAAGCAACCTTTTGAACCACCTCCGCAGTCAGATTCTGTGATGCAGGGGCTTTAATCTGTCTGATGGCAGAAATTAGTCTCCATAAACCCTACATGTACTGTACAAACCCCAGAGGAGGGACGATCTGTGACTGTGCTAAATCAACTGAGTCCTCAGCTGCCATCATATCATCTACAGCAACTGTCTATTTTTCTATAATTATGCATGTCCCACTAATTTTGTTTTAATGGCAATTTATGCCACCACTTATTTAGTATTCATACTCTAATATCTTCAATTAAATGGCGCTCCCCATAGGCCAAGTAGAAGGTAATTAAATCATTGTGGACATGCTTTAATGTGGGATTTCTTTCATAAACTGCCAACAAAAAATATAACCTAGTTGTGTGCCTTGGCATCCAGCTATGTCGCATATCAGTAAAGTCTGGATGCAGACTGAGGAAGCTGTAAAAATACAACTCCAGAATATGGGTTTGTTTACTTATTAATTCAGACATTCAAATGCTGTGGAGCGAGGTTGTCAATATTGTGATAATGTAGGATCTTAATTTGATCACGCTTTTGTTGCTGAGAATCTTCCTGCACAGCAGGAAATGCAAACGTGTAGTGTATTTGAGTTTTAAAAAGGTTTCTAACGTTTTTCATTTCCACTTTGAAATGTCAGACTTGATTTGCCCTAACGAAATATGTATCAACCCTTACAAAAATGTCCAATAATTATAATCAACATCCTAATTCACATTTCCTGTTGCTGCGGGATTATTTTCCTGCTGTAGTAAACTGTCTCAAATTAACATCCTACATCTGTATTTAAATTGGTCAGAATTAGGAAAATCCACTGAATTGGCGTTGCAGGGACAGAGACCCACTACCACCATTTCCATTAGAGTAATCTGTCTAAGGATTTCAAATTGCAATGAGTCATTTTGTCCATTTGGGGGATGCAAAATAATATACTTGGCCTTTAGTGCCCATTGGAAAAAAAATCGGCGCATCACTGCTTCCGCTTCACTTGACAGATAACGGGAAAATACACTACATGACCAAAAGTATGTGGACACGTGCTAGTCGAACATCTCATTCCAAAATCATAGGCATTAATATGGAGTTGGTCCCCCCTTTGCTGCTATAGCCTCCACTCTTCTGGGAAGGCTTTCCACTAGAGCATTAGTGAGGTCGGGCACTGATGTTGGGCGATTAGGCCTGGATCGCAGTCGCCGTTCCAGTTCATCCCAAAGGTGTTTGATGGGGTTGAGGTCAGGGCTCTGTGCATGCCGATCTCGACAAATCACTTCTATATGGACCTCGCTTTGTGCACGTGGGCATTGTCATGCTGAAACAGGAAAGGGCCTTCCCCAATCTGCACAGAATCGTCTACAATGTCACTGTATGCTGTAGTGTTAAGATTTCACTTCACTGGAACTAAGAGGCCTAGCCCGAACCATGAAAAACAGCCCCAGACGATTACTCCTCCTCCACCAAACTTTACAGATGGCACTATGCATTGGGGCAGGTAGCGTTCTCCTGGCAACCGCCAAACCCAGATTCGTCAGTTGGACTGACAGATGGTGAAGCGTGATTCATCAATCCAGAGAACGCATTTCCACTGCTCCAGAGTCCAATGGCGGCAAGCTTTACACCACTCCAACCCACGCTTAGCATTGCGCATGGTGGTCTTAGGCTTGTGTGTGTAATGAATACTCAGGGAGAAAAAGGTGTAGTATCACACGCAGAGCGCGGCAGGTTTTATTTCGCCTTCACAGAAGGCAGGAATCATGGTCACAGTCGGACAACGGTCATACACAGGTAGGCAAACAGGCAGGGGAATCAAAACTAGGACTGAAGGCTATAACTGGTTCTCATAAACGAGCTAGGAAAAGGCTTAGTAGAGTCAAAACGAACAATACCTTACAAGGCACAAACAGAATGAACTGAACTAAATAAGGAGCTGATGAGACCAGGTGAGTAACTAACACAGGTGAAATCAATGAACAAACATGAAAGTCAGGGGCCTCCTGAGTGGCGCAGTGGTCTAAGGCAGTGCTAGCTGTGCCACTAGAGATCCTGGTTGGCGTAGGCAGGTTCCCCTCCGACGTCCAACGGTGGGGGCGCACTGCAGGTTGAGATGAAGAGGACTGTAGGTGACCGGTTTTAACAGAGACACATGGAAGGATGAGGAGATTTTATACTGACGGGGTACCTGGAGACGGTACGTGATAAGGTTGATGCGATGGGTTATCTTGAAGGGACCAATGAAGCGAAGACAGAACTTTTTGCAGGGGAGGCAGAGCCGGATGTCTCTGGTAGAGAGCCACACACGCTGTCCGGGGTGAAAGAGTGGCGTAGGTCGGCGGCGTCTGTCAGCAAAGCGTTTCTGGGTATTAGAGGCCTCCTGCAGATTCCGTACCCGCTCACTACGCCGAAACCAGTCGTTGACAGCTGGGACAGTACCAGGCTCCGTCTCCCAGGGAAACATGGGGGGTTGGTAACCAAGTACACACTGAAATGGAGTAAGGTGGAGGGATGAATGCATGAGTGAGATCTGAGCGTATTCGGCCCAGGCCATAAACCGACTCCAGTTGTGTGGAGAGGCAGAACATTGTTGGCAGAGGTACTTCCCTATTTCTTGGTTCAAGCGTTCCTTCTGCCCGTTGGTCTGGGGATGGTACCCGGAGGAGAGGATGAGGGCAACCCCCAGTCAGTCACAGAAGGCTCACCACACCTGGGAGACAAACTGGGGCCCGCGGTCAGAGACAATGTTCTCCGGAATCCCACACAGACGGAACACTTGCTGGAACATACACTCAGCCAATTCCATGGCGTTAGGTAAATGTGGAAGAGGAACCAGACGACACAGTTTTGAAAAGCGGTCTATTATGACAAGGATGGTGGTGTTACCAGAGGATTCAGGAAGGTCTGTGATGAAGTCAACATTTATGTGGGACCAGGGTCTGTGAGGGACTGGCAAAGGTTGAAGCTTACGGGAAGGGAGATGACGAGGGCTTTTGGTTTGGGCGCAGACTGGACAGGAGAGTACGTAATAACATACGTCGGATGCCAGTGAGGACCACCAGAACTTATGGGCTAGAAGTTCGGTGGTTCTTGTAATGCCCAGATGTCCTGACCCCAAGGACGTGTGACACCATTGCATCAGTTGGGGTCTAACAGCTGCTGGTACGTAACTCTTCCCAGCTGGTGTCTCAGGAGGAGCTGGGTCTGAGGTTAGGGCTTCTTGTATGGCAGAGTGAACCTCCCACTGTACCGGTCCCATAATGCAAGAGGAAGGAAGAATGGGTGTAGGGTCACTGGTCGGAAGGTCAAACTGGCGGGAGAGAGCATCAGCTTTTACATTTTTCTTTCCAGGGATGTAAGTAACATGAAAATGGAAGCGTGTGAAGAAGAGAGCCCAGCGGGCTTGTCTGGAGTTTAACCTCTTGGCCCCTCTGATATATTCCAGATTACGATGATCTGTTAGGACGAGAAAGGGATGTTGTGCGCCCTCCAACCAGTGGCCAACTCCCAGGTGAACCGTCATATTTACCAGGCATGGATATGAATGAAGAGGGCTATGGGTTACGATACCTGGCATCAGAGGCGTAGGGATAGGCTGGCAGATTTCCTCCATACGCTCCTCCTGCTGGGTTTGGCGCCGCTGTAGCTCCGCTGAATCCATTCTGTTTTTAGGTGAGGTATTCTGTAATGAATAATCAGGGAGAAAAAGGTGTAGATTAACGCGCAGAGCGCGGCATGTTTTATTTCGCCTTCGCAGAAGGCAGGAATCGTGGTCACAGGCGGGCAATGGTCCACATACTTATGTATATATAGTGTAGCTTTCACCTTGATTCACCTGGTCAGTTTGTGTAATGGAAAGAGGGGGTATTCTTAATGTTTTGTATACTCAGTAAAAAAAAAAAAAAAATAATAATATATATATACATATATAAATACAGTACCAGTCCAAAGTCTGGACACACCTACTCATTCCAGGGTTTTTCTTTAATTTCACTATTTTCTATATTGTAGAATAATAGTGAAGACAACAAAACTATGAAATAACACATATGGAATCATGTAGTAACCAAAAAAGTGTTAAACAAATTATAATATATTTTATGTTTGAGATTCTTCAAATAGCCACCCTTTGCCTTGATGACAGCTTTGCACACTTTTGGCATTCTCTCAACCAGCTTCATGAGGTAGTCACCTGGAATGCATTTCAATTAACAAGTGTCTTCTTAAAAGTTAATTTGTGGAATTTCTTTCCTTCTTAATGCTTTTGAGCCAATCAGTTGTGTTGTGAAAAGGTATACAAAAGATAGCCCTATTTGGTAAAAGACCAAGTCCATATTATGGCAAGAACAGCTCAAATATCAAAGAGAAACAACAGTCCATCATTACTTTTTAAGACATGAAGGTCAGTCAATATGGAACATTTCAAGAACTTTGAAAATTTCTTCAAGTGCAGTCTCAAAAACCATCAAGCGCTATGATGAAACTGGCTCTCATGAGGACCACCACAGGAATGTAAGACCCTGAATTACCTCTGCTGCAGAGGATAAGGTCATTAGAGTTACCAGCCTCAGAAATTGCAGCCCAAATAAATTCTTCACAGAGTTCAAGTAACAGACACATCTCAACATCAACTGTTCAGAGGGGACTGTGTGATTCAGGCTTTCATGTTCAAATTGCTGCAAATAAACCACTAATTAGAAGAAGAGACCTGCCTGGGCAAAGAAACATGAGCAATGGACATTAGACCGGTGGAAATGTGTCCTTTAGTCTGGAGTCCAAATTGGAGATTTTTGGTTCCAACTGTTGTGTCTTTGTGAGACGCCGTGGGTGAACGGATGATCTCTGCATGTTTATTTCCCACCGTAAAGCATGGAGGAGGAGGTGTTATGGTGTGGGGGCGCTTTGCTGGTGACACTGTCTTTGATTAATTTAGAATTCAAGGCACACTTCACCAGCATGGCTACTACAGTATTCTACAGCGATACGCCATCCCATCTGGTATGGGCTTAGTGGGACTATCATGTGTTTTTCAACAGGAACTTTTATTTGCCACATGCGCCAAATACAACAGGTGTAGACCTTTCAGTGAAATGCTTACTTACAAGCCCTTAACCAACAATGCAGTTTTAAGAAAAAAAAAAAAAAGTGGTGCCCAAGAACTCGATGGTCACTCTGGCAAAGCTCCAGAGTTCCTCTGTGGAGGTGGGAGAACCTTCCAGAAGGACAACATCTCTGCAGCACTCCACCAATCAGGCCTTTATGGTAGAGTGGCCAGATGGAAGCCACTCCTCAGTAAAAGGCACATGACATCCCGCTTGGAGTTTGCCGAAAGGCACCTTGAGAAACAAGATTCTCTGGTCTGATGAAACCAAAATTGAATTCTTTGGCCTGAATGCCAAGCATCACGTCTGGAGGAAACCTGGCACCATCCCTACGGTGAAGCATGGTGATGGCAGCATCATGCTGTGGGGATGTTTTTCAGCGGCAGGGAGGCTAGTCAGGATCGAGGGAAAGATGAACCGAGCAAAGTACAGAGAGATCCTTGATGAAAACCTGCTCCAGAGAGCTCAGGACCTCAGACTGGGGCGAAGGTTCACCTTCTAACAGGACAACAACCCTAAGCACACAGCCCAGACAACGCAGGAGTGGCTTCGGGACAAGTCTCTGAATTTCCTTGAGTGGCCCAGCCAGAGCCCGGACTTGAACCTGATATAACATCTCTGGAGAGAGCTGAAAATAGCTGTGAGGCGACGCTCCCCATCCAACCTGACAGAGCTTGAGAGGATCTGCAGAGAAGAATGGGAGAAACTCCCCAAATACAGGTGTGCCAAGCTTGTAGCATCATTCCGAAGAAGACTCAAGGCTGTAATCACTACCAAAGGTGCTTCAACAAAGTACTGAGTAAAAGGCCTGAATACTTATGTAAATGTATATTTCAGTTTTATATTTTTAATACATTTCTACAAATCTGTTTTTTCTTTGTCATTATGGGGTATTGTGTGTAGATTGATGAGGGGAATATTTTTTTGGAATAAGGCTGTAACGTAACAAAATGTGTAAAAAGTCAAGGGGTCTGAATACTTTCCGAAGGCACTGTATATATACTGTATATATACTGTATATATATATATATATATATATATATATATATATCAAAGCTGGTTAGTGCAGAGCTGAGCTGATAGAAAAATGATGAATCCTTTGGGCATTAGATGGAAATCATTCCTCGTTTTTTTTTTATGCTCGTGGGCAGCTTGAAGTGGTATGATAGCAATTTGTGTACTTATACTGTAATGTTTTGAAATTTATATTTCATTGTCCACATACTTGTTTTGCCATAATGATTCTATGCTCATAGTGGTTTTATGCTAATAGGCTAACACTGAATTAAAGGCAGGCATACTTGACCTTCATTAGTAGCTGGTGATCATGCTGAGAGGTAGCTTTTCACACCTCCATGACCCATTGTTATTCAGACAGTTTTCACGTATTTGCTCTCCCTTTTTCTTGGACGTTGGCAAAAACGCTAATCCTTTCTTGCTTATGTAATTTAACAGGGTCTCATTTATATCCATTCTAGATTCACACTCCATTGAAACACACATTAGAAACAGGAAACACATTAGGGATGAATACTTACAGCGTACAGCTGTCTAGTTTAGATGCTGTTCAGTCACTTATTGTGCGTGACTCAGCTGAAACAAGAACTATCACAAACTCTCTCTGTGACACTGGGCTGAGCCAGATATCAGAGTGATGTTCATTAGGCACCAAATGGAAGACAAGTGATTGAAACAAGGAGAGACTACCTGGACTTGTCCAATAAGGAACTCTCATGTTCTGTTGCAAAATGTTTTCAAACTTTTGAACACGACCCAGTTCATGTCACTCATAGATTCATTTCAGAGATTATATTTATATGATGAAGAAGGCAGAACCATCATGGGGAATGATGTGAGAGAAAGGATCGGGATTAGCACTGATTTAAATCTTGGAGATGATTTTCTCTCCTTAAATCTTCTGGCAACATAATTATGCAATGGTATACCCATGCACATGACCACCATGGACATAATAGTTGGTTTTTAATACAACATGAGAATACATGGTTGTGATCATTTTCCAAGCAGATTAATCTAATCCCTTTCCTCTGAATTGCCAGATAGCATCTATCCAAGTGGTCCCCTTCCATCCCGACAGTACAGTCGTTTGTCCAGCCAGCTTCAGAGTAAGGGTGCAGGTCTGCACCGATTAAAGGTGTCAGGTAGCGTATAGAGGTCAGGTGCTCCAACCTCTGTCTCTCTCTGTGTGTGTGTGTGTGTGTGTGTGTGTGTGTGTGTGTGTGTGTGTGTGTGTGTGTGTGTGTGTGTGTGCGCGTGCATGTGCGTGTGCGTGTGTGTCCTGGGGCCACAGAAAAACACAAATCTATGTCAATAACATCCCAGTACAATTTTTTTAAACGAATAATACAATTGATTTTGTCTAACATTACCACATATAGTTTAAATCTCTACATGCATATTATATAATGATCAGATAAGATTAGAACAACTGTAATAGAGCTAAAACAGCATCTCTGTTGTGCAAAACAAAAAACAGTGACAACCAATTTAGCGAAACAACAGCCACTGTGCCTATCGCAATATGATATTTCACAAGGGAGGACAACTTTACTTGAATTGTCAGAGCCAAACATTGACAGTGACAGGTTGTTGAGGTGATCCACTACTGGCTCAGATAATGGTCCCATATTGGGTCTTCATTCCTGAGGCATTGCTCTCTGTCCATCTCTGAAACCCCTGGGAAGACTCAGAGTGATAAGGGAAGATGAATGGCTGGTAGTCTGGCCAAGTCTCAGCCGTCGCAGCTGCCTTGCTCAGAGACTAATAATGAATGTTCAAATATGTCTCGCACCTACCTATCTCATGTACATCCACTAATATGCCAAGAAGGCTCAGTATTATTGTAAACCCTTGAAGCCAAAATCTGCATATTACTGTTGTGCATGTGTAATCATTGTGGTATCAAATCAAATCAATCAAATATAATTCACATGCTTGGTAAACAACAGGTGCAGACTAACAGTGAAATGATTGCTTATAGGTCATTTTCCAACAATGCAGAGTTAAAGATAAAAAATATAATAAATAAATAAAATAGAAATAGTGACACGAGGACTAAATACAGAGTGAATAACGAATGGTATTTATCATTTACATTTTAGTCATTTAGCAGACGGCTCTTATCCAGAGCGACTTACAGTTAGTGACTGCATACATTTTTTCTTTCATACTGTGAGAATTGATTCAATGTGAAGGGGAGTATGGATTAAAAATTCCAACAACCCCACTTAGATAGCAACCTCATACTGCATATCAATTAAAAATCCTCAAACATCATAATTGAAAATAGAAAAAACTTCATCCATCCAGACAGTATTGATATGCCTGACATCTCACTGGGAGCAAGCTACCATACATGCTCACTTTCCCAGCCTCATCTGTCTTCATTGATTTTAGTGGATGACCAACTTGGATATGTGTAAAATACAGTGGGATACTAAAATTATTGACACCCTTGATAAAGATTAGCAATAATGACTGTATAAAATAAACAATTCATGCTACCCTCTCACCATTACCAATAATAGGGCAGGTTAGCATGTCTTGGGGGTATGATCTTTGACCCTCTGTAACTTTCTCACTCATCATTATTCGCGATTCATTCAGGATTATCCGTAATCATGGTAGCATCCACATGAATGTAGAATTGTTTAGAAACTCATTCTATTCTTATTTACAACAAAAGTGACTCCAAAATGACACAATACATTATTTACCATTCATTTCTATTGGGCACAAAATAATCTAAAACACAATCAAAACGAACTGCAAATGCATCCAACAAGTTTGTAGAGTCACAAGCTTGATGTAGTCACTGTGTGTAGGAATATGGGACCAAATACTTCACTTTTGACTACTTTATTTAAAATAATCTTTAGGGTGTCAATAATTTTGACCCCTACCTTTTTGAGAAAATAAATATTACTTGTTAAACAAAATCTCTTTCTCTGATCAATTGTATTAGTATAAAATAATATAATTTCCCCATTTTTTGGAACATACAATATAGCAGAGTATTTGAATTCTTTATTTTATACAGTCATTATTGCTCATCTTTATCAAGGGCGTCAATAATTTCGGACCCCACTGTGTGTATTGGTTGGGAGTCCAACTGCCTTCAACACTAGCAAAGTGCTGTACATAATGACAGTTGAGGTTATCACTGGCAGATAGAAGATGCCTTCATAGTCTCTTGCTGAAAACAATGTTGACAATAATTTTACATCGTAAGGGTGGGCATAAACATGTTTCAGCACAGCCATGTTACAGGATAAGGAAAGGATCCATCTCATTGAAAATGAATGGCTTTGTATATTATAGCATTCAAAGAAAGGCAAACTTGAAGACCCTGAGCAGTCATATCACAATGGAGAACTAAATATGCATACTCCTTGAAATTTCATCAAGGGCCACTTGGTAAAACCTCCATGATTCATTGCCTTCCACAGGAAAAAAAATCCCCCCTTCCCTCATTCATTCAAAAGTCCACCGACCCACAGTGCAGGAACACAGACGACCATATGTCAGGCAGAGACAATCACCGCGGTGAAACAGCAAAGGATTCTGAAAGGTCAAGAGACCACGGTGTACAATTTATGGTTGAGATGCCACTCATAGAGGATAATGACAATTATACCCACAGGTATCTGCGTCAGCAACGGGGAGGGATATACAGGCATCAGTTATTTATCTGGGGCTGAAGGTTTTCTCTAAAGTAGCAGGCAAAATTGTTATATTTTCACCAAGATGGGCCAAGCTTCTGGCAGTAAAAGCAGAGGTGGAAATGCTACATTTTCATCGTGTACTGTAAACCAGGGTATGAATCTAGGAAAAGGTTAAGTGAGAGTAATAGGTGGGTAACTCCCAGCTAGAAACATTATGAAAAAAAGAATAAGACATAGTTCAAAGTGCTACTTGAAACACTGACTGCATAATATTGCAAGTGCAACAATGTGGTCAAATCGTAGGCTGTAGTAGCATCTGCTTAGATTCCACCTCTGAAATATAGTTTGCCCTCAGCAAAGCTGTGGGATCAGGGTGTTAAAAGCAAACTCTGTAAGTATCATGATAGTAACACTTTTCATCAGGAAACGATCAAAATGTGACCCTCAGTTAGTCAAATGAGTGAGTCATTGCCTTACAATATACTTTTTTTTGGTATTGATTTTAATTTACTTTTTGTCTTACAAATACAGTTCAGGGATCACATTGGACCAATTTTATTTCTACTGGCTTTTGTTGTGTTTTCCTAGCAGAAAGATACTATGCTATTTTGCTCCGAGGCCAAGTGAAGTCAACTCCTCATTTGATATAGATGATAATTAACATTTTATGAATTCTAGTAGAATAAGCACATCATGAGTAGTCAACATCAAGAATACCCGATTGAGGTCTGTTTGAGGCAAAACAAAATACATAATTGCTGATTAGCTGGAAGCAAACCGCCGACGTCCTGTTTCCTCAGGCAACTGAAAAACAACAGTGTGACTCAACAACAACCAGTGATCTTCCAGCCAAATAACAACTTATGAATGTCTCTTCTTAGTCACTGATGTGCTAATGGTCTCCATCTGGTGATGATAAAGATAATGATAAAGATTGTCATGGGTAACCATAGATCGCAGGGGTTGGCAGTGCTGGCCTTCAGGAGGACTTAGGAAATGGGGAGATGTGTTCGAAGCACTCTCTGGAGGTGCCTAGGGCTGCGCCATGACAGGTGAAGGGACTGGAGTTCAAGTCCTTTTGTTTAACCAATTGCTCATGAGAAAAGGGCCTTGATGTCTCCCTTACGGAGCGAGCCGGAGTGTGGATGCACTTCAAAGCAGAGCGAGCCACACACGGCACACAGTGGGGGAAGAGGGGAATGGTACCCGGGCTGCTGCCCACTTACACACACACATACACACACATGTCAAAACACACATCAATCAGAGCAAGACATCCAGAGGACTTTTCCTTTTAAGAGCTGTGTCCACTTTGTGAATAATGTCCCAGAATGCTGAGGCACCGTGACTGACAATTACCCCACAGAGAGAGAGAGAGGGGTCATGCTCAACATGAGCTCCTGATTTTTTTCAGTTTTTTTGTTTTTAGAATGAGATAAACACTCAAATCTAAAAATAATTCAAGACAAGAAGTGATGAACAACAACTCTATTAAATAAGAATAGAAAAAAAAGTAACTTTGCGCCTCAAATTAAGACGTTTTGACTCTCACTAGCTAGCTACACAACAAAAACCTAGCCAGCAGGCTAGCAAGCCAGCCAGCCAGAAAATTGAGCTAGAACAAACCTAGCAAGGGGCGTTAATACAACTACATCAAACGACCAAACTGAGTGAGTAAATCAAAAAGAAGCACGGACTCTAACTTTAAACATATCTTCTGTTTTTGTGTGTGAAGATTTTTCACTATTTTTGCTGGTTTTTGAGCTATACAGGAGCTAGCTAGCAACAGCAGCAGGCAAACAAAACTGGTTGCCATGGCAATGGTGCAGCAGAACAGAGCAGCAGAAGCAGCAATAGCAGAGCCCACAGGCACCATGTCCCCACTCCCCCTCAGCGCTGAGTCCATTCTCTACCCTCCAGAGGCCATAAATGACACAACAAGAAAAGCTTTTAAACAGAATCTACTAAAGGGGAGGCCAGATACCCTTTTCACAGACCTCTACAAAAACGGTGATGTGAGTATTCTAATCTTTCTCACTGACCAGCCAAATGCATGGCGCTCAGCAGTCTGCTCTCACTACCCATCCGTAAAGAAAGAGGGAATCTGTAATGGGTGGAAGCTGAAAGTCAAAGAGACAGACGACCCTGACAGCACCATGATAACAATCAACCTCTACAAGACTGGGACTGTCATGGTGCAAGGTAACCTTAGGCTGTTTGAAACAGACTTTCAGACCATTAAGGAGAGAGCAGAGAGAGAGAAGGACACCACCAGTGACATGCCCTCCCACAAGTCAAACTCCACCAGCACCACCCTCACCCCCACTATCCCCACCCAAAAAGGCACATCCAGCACCTCTCTTCCCACCATAGTGGAGGACACGCCCCAGGAGGAGAGCGACCCCCTCAGTGCAGAGCAGGCTCAGGCCCTCCTCACCACCATGGCTGCCATGAGGGATCAGTTCACCAAACTGGAGGGGGAGGTGGTCCTGCTCAGGGAGAGTGTGAGCAAACAGCAACCAGACATCCACACCTTAGAGGAGCTCCTAACCAAGGTATGGACAGAGCAGGACAGCAGCCTTGCAACACAGCTGAAAGAAGTTCAGCAAGAGAGAGACGGACTCAAGAGAGAGCTGGCTGATCAAACAAAAACGAGCTGACCACACTAAGAGAGGAGCTGCAGGAGAGAAAGAGAACAGAGGACAGGCTGCAGGAGGAACTAGATCACCACTCAAATCAAATCAAATCAAATTTTGTTGGCCACATGCACCGAATACAACAGGTGCAGACATTACAGTCAAATGCTTACTTACAGCCCTTAACCAACAGTGCATTTATTTTTAATAAAAAAGTAAAATAAAACAACAACAAAAAAGTGTTGAGAAAAAAAGAGCAGAAGTAAAATAAAATAACAGTAGGGAGGCTATAAATACAGGGGGGTACCGGTGCAGAGTCAATGTGCGGGGGCACCGGCTAGTTGAGGTAGTTGAAGTAATATGTACATGTGGGTAGTTAAAGTGATTATGCATAAATAATTAACAGAGTAGCAGCAGCGTAAAAAGATGGGGTGGGGGGGCAGTGCAAATAGTCCGGGTAGCCATGATTAGCTGTTCAGGAGTCTTATGGCTTGGGGGTAGAAGCTGTTGAGAAGTCTTTTGGACCTAGACTTGGCACTCCGGTACCGCTTGCCATGTGGTAGCAGAGAGAACAGTCTATGATTAGGGTGGCTGGAGTCTTTGACAATTTTGAGGTCCTTCCTCTGACACCGCCTGGTATAGAGGTCCTGGATGGCAGGAAGCTTGGCCCCAGTGATGTACTGGGCCGTACGCACTACCCTCTGTAGTGCCTTGCGGTCGGAGGCCAAGCAGTTGCCATACCAGGCGGTGATGCAACCAGTCAGGATGCTCTCGATGGTGCAGCTGTATAATTTTTTGAGGATCTGAGGACCAATGCCAAATCTTTTCAGTCTCCTGATGGAGAATAGGCTTTGTCGTGCCCTCTTCACGACTGTCTTGGTGTGTTTGGACCTTGATAGTTCGTTGGTGATGTGGACACCAAGGAACTTGAAGCTCTCAACCTGTTCCACTACAGCCCCGTCGATGAGAATGGGGGCGTGCTCAGTCCTCTTTTTTTTCCTGTAGTCCACAATCATCTCCTTTGTCTTGGTCACGTTGAGGGAGAGGTTGTTATCCTGGCACCACACGGCCAGGTCTCTGACCTCCTCCCACTGTTGTGTCGTCGGCAAACTTAATGATGGTGTTGGAGTCGTGCCTGGCCATGCAGTCATGGGTGAACAGGGAGTACAGGAGGGGACTGAGCACGAACCCCTAAGGGGCCCCCGTGTTGAGGATCAGTGTGGCAGATGTGTTGTTACCTACCCTTACCACCTGGGTGTGGCCCGTCAGGAAGTCCAGGATCCAGTTGCAGAGGGAGGTGTTTAGTCCCAGGATCCTTAGCTTAGTGATGAGCTTTGAGGGCACTATGGTGTTGAATGCTGAGCTGTAGTCAATGAAAGGTATTCTCACGTAGGTGTTCCTCTTGTCCAGGTGGGAAAGGGCAGTGTGGAGTGCAATAGAGATTGCATCATCTGTGGATCTGTTGGGGCGGTATGCAAATTGGAGTGGGTCTAGTGTTTCTGGGATAATGGTGTTGATGTGAGCCATGACCAGCCTTTCAAAGCACTTCATGGCTACAGACGTTAGTGCTACGGGTCGGTAGTCATTTAGGCAGGTTATCTTAGTGTCCTTGGGGACGGGGACTATGGTGGTCTGCTTGAAACATGTTGGTATTACAGACTCAGTCAGGGACATGTTGAAAATGTCAGTGAAGACACTTGCCAGTTGGTCAGCACATGCTCGGAGTACACGTCCTGGTAATCCGTCTGGCCCTGCGGCCTTGTGAATGTTGACCTGCTTAAAAGTCTTACTCACATCGGCTACGGAGAGCGTGATCACATAGTCATCCGGAACAGCTGGTGCTCTCATGCATGCTTCAGTGTTGCTTGCCTCGAAGCGAGCATAGAAGTGGTTTAGCTCGTCTGGAAGTCTTGTGTCACTGGGCAGCTCGCGGCTGTGCTTCCCTTTGTAGTCTGTAGTAGTTTTCAAGCCCTGCCACATCCGACGAGCGTCAGAGCCGGTGTAGTATGAATCAATCTCGGTGAAACATCATATATTACAGTTTTTAATGTCCCGTTGGTAGGATAACCGTAATCTTAGGTCATCCAATTTATTCTCAAATGATTGAAGATTGGCTAATAGGATTGATGGGAGAGGCAGTTTGCTCGCTCACCGTCGGATCCTTACAAGGCACCCCGACCTACGTCCACGATATCTCTGTCTCTTCCTCATGCGAATGACGGGGATTTGGGCCTTGTCGGGTGTCTGTAGGATATCCTTTGCGGCCGCCTCGTTGAAGAAGAAATCTTCGTCCAATACGAGGTGAGTAATTGCTGTCCTGATATCCAGAAGCTCTTTTTGGTTATAAGAGACGATGGCAGAAACATTATGTACAAAATAAATTACAAATAATGCGGAAAAACACACATAATAGTACAATTGGTTAGAGGGCTGTAAAACGGAAGCCATCTTCTCCGGCCTCACACAGCAGAGGAGCCCATCTCAACCAGCCAGGCCTCTCCAGCCCTGCCGGCTGCATGCCTCCCCCCAGCCCCCAGAACAGCCTCCCACTGACAGCGGCACAGGCACAGACCAGCCACACCCCAGCTCCAACACCCACCATCCCCAACTCTACCCCCTCCAGGCCAGATGAAACACTGGCTGAGATTGTCCTGTTGATGGACTCAAATGGGAAGTTTGTTCAGGAGAATAAACTTTTCCCTAGACACAAAACGAGAAAGGTGTGGTGCCCAACAACGCAGAGTGCCATGGCACTGCTTGATAAGGCCCAGCTCGGGTCGCCAAGCCACATAATCATACACACCGGAAGCAACAACCTGCGTGCTCAGCAGGAGAGGGTATGCGACTTCACTACGGGGAATGATTGAGAAGGCCTCCGCAATCTTCCCCAACTCAAGGATCGTGGTGTCAACCCTTCTACAGAGGAAGGACTTCCACCCTGCCACAATCCAAAGAATAAACGCCAGCCTCTCCCAGGACTGTGCCCTGCGACCCAATGTACACCTGGCCCACCATCCCACCCTCGATCTGGACTGTCTCTATGACCATGTTCACCTGTACAGGGAGACAGTCCCCATCCTTGCTAAGACTCTCAAGGACGTTGCTTTAAACCGCATCCCGACCTCTCCACCCAGGAACAGCGGAGCAATCTCCACCCCCCCGAGATCACCGAGACAACACCCCGGACCAGCACCCTGGACACCACAGCCACGGCCACAGCACCACCAACCTCAATGCCCACCACATCCAGCGCAGCACAGACCATCCCAGCCCAGCTTCAGATCCACCCAGACGAGGCCTAACACCCCCCTCCCCCCCACCGCAGACCCACACCTGGAGGAGCCACAGCCCAGCAGACAGAGCTATGCACAAGCTGTGAGAGGAGCACCTGGCCCAGCTCCCACCAACGAAATGAGTGACATCAAACAAATGCTAAATCTACTATGCTAACATGTGATAGGCCGAGGGTCATGGTAAGATGAGCACAAGAACTCCACCATCCTCACACTACATCCACCCAAGTGGCATGACACAAATAAAATATCTTAAATGATAAACAAATCATATTTGCATAATAAGAGTTTACCTTAGTTGAAAAATCCTATTTTAATAGTTATTGTTGGATTGTGAGTGTTTATCTCATTTTGAAGGTAAAGAAAAAACTGTTATGAAGTCTTTTTACGTTGCATGTTGGAATTTACAAGGATTGAAGTCCTCTGCTTTTGGGCTAAAGAGCAGAAACCCAGACTTCCTTAAAGAAATTGATGATGTTGATATTGTAGTACTACAGGAAACATGGTGCAGAGGTGATGTTTCCACTGGCTGTCCACTAGGTTATAGGGAGATAATCGTACCATCCACCAAATTAAAAGGAATCACACAGGGCAGAGACTCCGGGAGAATGCTAATATGGTATAAATCTGAACTAACTAATTCAATCGAATTGATCAAAACAGGATAATTCTTTATCTGGCTAAAAATCAACAAGGAGGCTATCTTAACAGATAAAAACGTCTTCCTCTGTGCCACATACATTCCCCCCACAGAGTCACCCTACTTCAATGAAGAGAGTTTCTCCATTCTAGAGGGGGAGATTAGTCACTTTCAGGCCCAAGGCAATGTGCTGGTCTGTGGAGACCTGAATGCTAGAACAGCAGAAGAACTAGACACTATTAACAGTCATGGGGACAAACACCTACCGGGAAGCAACAACCTTTCCCTCCCCACATACCCCCCCAGAAACAACTATGACAAAGTGAAAAACAAAAATGGAGTACAGCTCCTGAAGCTCTGTCGAACACTGGGTCTGTACATAGTGAATGGTAGGCTAAGAGGGGACTCTTTTGGTAGGTACACCTACAGCTCATCCCTTGGCAGCAGTACTGTAGACTACTTCATCACCGACCTCAACCCAGAGTCTCTCAGAGCCTTCACAGTCAGCCCACTAACACCTCTCTCAGACCACAGTAAAATCACAGTGTATCTGAGAAGAGCAGAACCCAACCATGAAGCATCACGGCCCAATAAATTACATGGTACTAAACAGACCTGTAGATGGAGTGCAAACAGTACAGAAATCTACCAAAAAGCAATTAGTAGCCAAAAAATACAATCTCTCCTGGACAACTTTTTAGCCTTAACATTCTCCTACAGCAATGAAGGTGTAAATTTGGCCGTTTGGAACATAAACTTTATATTTGACAAATTAGCCTCCTTGGCTAATCTTAAGAAACATAAGAGCAAACCAAAAATAACAGATAATGAAAAATGGTTTGATAACGATTGCAAAAATCTAAGAAAGTAATTGAGAAATATATCTAATCAAAAACACAGAGACCCAGACAACAAAAATATACGCCTTTAATATGGGGAAACACTGAAGCAATACAAACACACCCTAAGAACAAAAAATCAGCTGGATGTGATTGAGGAATCCATAGAATCAAACCACTTCTGGGAGAATTTGAATAAATTAAACAAACCTCATAATGAGGAATTGGCTATCCAAAATGGGGATATGTGGAGAAATCACTTTGCAAATCTCTACAGCAATATAACAAAGAGCCCAGAACAACAAGATATACAAGAAAAATTACAAATCCTTGAATCAGCAGTCAAAGACTATCAGAATCCTGTGGATACCCCAATTACAGAACAAGAATTATTGGAAAAACTTTGCACTCTCCAACCCAAAAAGGCCTGTGGTGCTGATGGTATTTTAAATGAAATGATCAAATATACAGACCACAAATTCAATTTGGCTATACTCAAACTCTTCAACATTATCCTAACTGCAATTATTTTCCCCGATATTTGGAACCAAGGATTGATCACACCTATTTATAAAAATGGAGACAAATTTGACCCAAATAATTACAGAGGAATTTGCGTTAACAGCAACTTGGGGAAAATTCTCTGCAGTATCATAAACAGCAGACTACATCATTTCCTTGATGAACACAACGTCCTAAGCAGAAGCCAGATTGTATTTGTAAAAATTATCGTACAACAGACCACATTTACACCCTCCACACTCTAATTGACAAACAAGTAAACCAAAACAAAGGCAAAATCTACTCGTGTTTTGTAGACTTCAAGAAAGCATTTGATTCAATTTGGCACAAAGGTCTTTTTTACAAACTAATAGAAAGTGGTATTGGAGGGAAAACATATGATGTTATTAAATCAATGTACACTAAAAACAAATGTGTGATTAAAATCGGCAACAAGCAAACAGACTTCTTCTCTCAGGGACGTGGAGTGAAACAGGGCTGCCCAATAAGTCCAACACTATTTAACATCTACATTAATGAATTGGCAAAAACATCAGAAGAATCGGCAGCACCTGGTCTCACCCTACACAACACTGAAATCAAGTGTCTGCTGTACGCAGATGACCTGGTGCTACTGTCTCCCACTAATGAGGGGTTACAGCAGCATCTAGATCATCTGCACAGATTCTGTCAGACCTGGGCCCTGACCGTTAATCTAAAAAACCTGAATATAATGATATTCCAAAAAAGGTCAGAAAATCAGGATGACAAATATAAATTCTATTTGGACACAGTTCTATTAGCACACATCAAAATTACACATATCTAGGACTAAATATCAGCAACACAGGTAGCTTTCACATGGCTGTGAATGAGCCTCAGGACAGCACTCAGAAAATCTGGCCCAACCAAATCATCACAAAGCAAAAAGAAAAATATATCACCTATTGGAAAGACACCACAAAAAATCAAAGTAAACTTCAATGCTATTTGGCTCTAAACAGACAGTACATGGTGGCAGACTATCTGACCACTGTGACTGATAGAAAACGGAGGAAAACAATGACTAGGTACAGACTCAGTGAGCACAGTCTGGCTATAGAGACCGGTCGTCACAGGCAAACCTGGCTGCCCAGAGAGGACAGGCTGTGCTCACTCTGCCTCCGGGGAGAGGTAGAGACAGAGCTGCATTTCCTACTACACTGTGAAAAATACTCAGACCTAAGAGAATCTTTCTTTCCCGAAATTATCATTCAGTACAAAGAATTTGAAACTATAAAAGAGGAAGAAAAAATCCAATATTTATTGGGTGAAAAGCCAAAATGTGCAATTTTGGCAGCCAAATATGTGCCCTCCTGCACCAACCTGAGGGTCAGCCAATGAAAAGTGTAATGTAATGTCAATTATATTTCCTGTTTTGTTTTGGCTTTCATACCATGTAATGTGTCTTCTCAGTCATGTTGAGATTGGTCGACTACTATTGCTTTAATGTATTGTTATTCTCATTATTATTGTTGTTGTAGTTGCTGTTAATGGTAATCCCATTTCCACTACTACTATTATTATTATTATTGCTGTTGGTCCCACCATTTTTGTTATATCTATACTTTGACAATGTAAGTAATTTTACTTGCCATGTCAATAATGTCTATTGAATTGAATTGAATTGAATTGAGAGAGAGAGAGAGATGGGGCAATAGAGAGAGCAGGAGGGAGAGAGGGAGGGGGGACAATACAGAGAGAGCGAGAGAGAGAGAGGGGAGAGAGAAATAGAGCGTAGGAGTGTGTGTGTGTGTGAGAGAGTGTGTGTGTGTATGAGAGAGAGAGAGAGAGAGAGAGAGAGAGAGAGAGAGAGAGAGAGAGAGTATGTAGAGTTGCCCACTGCTGTAGCTCCTATCAACTGTATTCATTGTCACTCCTAGATATTCATTTATTTATTTCAAAAGGGCTGAGCTTTTCATACAGTATCTATCTGTGTGATGGAATGTGCCATTGTCCCCTGGGAGATTAAAGTCTATGAAATGTCAATTTGAAATAAACTGTGAATAAAGTAACAGATCCAGGTCCAGGCTATAGGAAATAGTCGCATTGAGGTGTTGTATAAAAGGGAGGAGAGGGGATAAGTATGAGAGGACGAGGGGATGGGGGGAGGAGGGAAAGAAGAGGTTGCTGATGTGCTCGTTGGGCAGCCTGTGCAGGGGCAGAGGCAGGGAGGGTAAGCTAAAGTATTTAGCGATTCCAAGAGCCTAGCTGGTAAAGCAGTCATTCCACTTGGTGGGGGGGGGGGTTGAGCTATTCCCCCTGGCGAAGCAATCATCTCAAAGGAAACCATTTCATTCCTATGCATATTCTGCGGTTGAGGGGCCATCTACCATTACACTGTAAAGTGCCCTGAAAGCCTGGGCTGGAGGGTTAATGAACCTACCTATTCCATCACGCCGGATAATGTTTTTGTGTATAATAATTAATTACTTGTGACCAATACAATGGCGCTTGGACAGGAAGCCATTGCTGCGGTATGGCCTATGAACAAAAACATTTTTCTAATGTGGGTGTGTTACCCATGACCTCACCTGATCAACGCTCTAGATGTACACACACCACACAAAGGGAATACACACATGCACACACAAACACTTGGCAGACCCCAACTCTGTGTTGAATCTACAGTATAACCTAAAATCATTCTGGCCATTTCCCCTCTAATCTCCCCTGAACACACCTCTGCGATGACGGATATTATGTTACTCTCTTTCTCTCTCTTTCTCTCTGGGTTTTTATCTTTCTCTCTCTCTCTCTCTCTCTCTCTCTCTCTCTCTCTCTCTCTCTCTCTCTCTCTCTCTCTCTCTCTCTCTCTCTCTCTCTCTCTCTCTCTCTCTCTCTCTCTCTCTCTCTCTCTCTCTCTCTCTCTCTCTCTCTCTCTCTCTCTCTCTCTCTCTCTCTCTCTCTCTCTCTCTCTCCCACTGGGCAAAAACTGGTTGAATCAATGTTGTTTCCACGTCATTTCAAGCCCAAAAATGTATGTGATGACGTTGAATCAATGTGGAAAACTGATATGATTTAAAAAAAGGAAATGTAATATATTTTTCATCAAATTCTTCACCTAAATCCAATGACATTGTGATTTTTTGTTGTTGATTTCACGTTGAATTCACGTTAGTTGACAACTCAACCAAATGTAAATCAAAAGTAGACGTGCCAAGTGGCCTCTCCCTCAACACATTCTCTCCTTTGTCTGTGGCATCTATGCATTGGGAGGTCTGTCTGCATAGCTGTAGGGCTCGAGGGGTTTTACGCAGTGTGGCTAGATTGTTCGAATGGTAATGAAATCATTTCCACCATCTCTCCCACAAGCGGTTGCCATGATTAAAATGACATGTTTTAGTACCCCCCGTTAGCACCATATCGACCCCATTAATCAAGCCAGTAAATGCCATTTTCTTGTCCAGATTGGGCCGCATGATGAACTGCTCATTGGTTCCATGTGTTGGGGAGAGAACCACACTGTGAGGGTGTATAGCAACGAGAATAATTGGGCCTAATAAAGAATATGTGACTTTTAATAATTAAGAGCATGCTGGTTTGTCATGATTGCATTCACAGCTCCACAAATACATGATATCTACATGGTAGAGCATATAAATTAGATATTATTGTATATTCAATGTAATGTTTAATAGATAGAATATTAAAATATAAGCTCAAAGGCAAAGTGATGCATAGATTACATGTTTGACAGACCTCGCCTGAAGATCATTACCTTTACAAACTTCAAATGAATACAGAGATAACAAAAAAAAATGTCTTAATCAGTTTGATGCAAAATACTGACATCATAATACTTCAATATCCTTATAGTTTTGTTCTTATAACATCACACATGAGACTTGTTATTCTATGCGTTTGCCATTCACTCATTCCTTCATTGTCTGTTTTTATTCATGCAATTTACTTGATAGATAAAGTGCAGATTATCCAACATGCCAATTTACACATCAACACAAATGTATAATATAATATGCCATTTAGCAGACACTTTTATCCAAAGCGACTTACAGTCATGCGTGCATACATTTTTACGTATGGGTGGTCCCGGGGATCGAACCCACTACCCTGGCATTACAAGCACCATGCTCTACCAATTGAGCTACAGAGGACCACTCACAAATGTGAGGGAGCTATTTACATCTGTGTTCCCTGGGCGGGTTAAACCAGATGAGATGACATAGCATCATCAATACAATACATCATGAAAGCAATACATGATTGTACATGACATTCTTCTCTGCCGTTTCTCATTTGAACATTTGATTGGCAGTTGAAGTCCTTAATAAAGATATAGGGGCCTTCAAACACGAAAGAGAAGAAAAACGTTCTTAACAAACTGGTTAAACTACTGTACCTTTTAGATGGCCAGAGAGACAGGTATCCTTAGGCTACACTATTATGCTACTCACATGATTCATAGCTTTCTAAATATAATCCAAAGTGAGAGAGAGAGAGCTTGAAAAACCTGAGGAATTACATTTGGTGTCAAACCAAAATAACCTGTAGAGGAGGCAATCCGACAAGGCTTCAGCTGATACTGACGCTCCTGTCAGCTCTCTCATTGAAGGATAGCCACGGCCAGACAATTAAATAGCTATCCATTACTTCTAATGGTCACATTAGCGGAGAAATGACAAATTAGGGTTCAATATTGCTTCGCTTTTAATGGCTGGATGCTTGCATTTCAGTCTTTCTCTTTCGTCAGAACTCCCTGACGAACTTACCGACAAATTACCCAGAACACAGCAGCAGTGAATTAATTATAGTTAGATATCAGATGACAGGGACCTCGGATTGGAACTTCTACCAGAAAGAATATATTAAATGAATATATTGGTTCATCGCAAGAGGGGGTTTTCACCAGTGCTTAATTTGTAAATCGGTAGATGCCGGAACAAAAAGTGAGCACAAAAGGGAGGTGACCTGGGGAGCTCTTCGGAGCTCTATGGTACCAGAACACATAAGAAAAAAAATCACCTTTATAATAAAGCATTGCATGCATATCATCACATTTGTGTAGTGGCATAGGACAGTGAGTAGAGACACTTACGGAAGTTGCACACAACAATTATTTTGGCCTTTTATATACGCATTTCATGCAATTCTACGTCATTTTACATGATTGGAGACTTTGGCATAATCTTTATTAATGCCGCGGTCAAAACAACTGGGAACTCTGAGCTGGGAAATCTTTGACTTCAGTGCTTTCAAGACAACTGGGAAATCGGGAAAAAACTAGCTCCGACTGGGAAAATGCGTTTTGAACTGTCATCCAACTCGGAATTCCAAGTGGGGAACTCTGGCCTCTTTCTAGAACTCCGACTTTCCGACCTGAAGATCACTGACGTCATGATTCGACCCAGTTGTCTTGAAAGCACCATAATACCTCACAAATGATCGAAATGACAGGCTACTTTGACACTAACAAACTGAGAATCTGAGATCAACTACCTTTTTTTGAATCCATCAATAGTTTAGGCCTAGGTGTGTGGAGACATATTGTATGCTACAATATGAGGAGGAAATTATAGTCCTAAAAATGGTTTCCAGTTTCACTGACTCACCCAATGATGTGCAGCTTACTCACTGGTGATGCATATGCTCGTGCTAAAAGCCTCTCTCTCTTGTTTTACTTTGTAAAACAATATTTGGAAGTTGATCAAATATTTTGGTAGCCTACAGCTGACAGATTAGAGTCTTCTCTTTTCAGCAGGAGCCATTTGCTTTCCAACCTGTGTTTTCCCGCGATTGTAGACTATTTGAAATATTATGAAAAGCCAGTTTTGTCTGCATACTGTTTGTTCACTGACAGATTTTCCGCACGTTCCTGACTGTACGCTATGCCTTGTTATTGGGCTACACTCCACAGCTAGGCTATTAAAATAAGCTATTTATTCTCTGTGGCTACATTTTAGGCTTTCTCATGGTGTAGTATGCTATTCTGAATTATTGCACTTCTTTCTGAACAGACAGCAGTAACTCTATAACATTGGCAAATTTAATTCAATTTATCAGGCGTGCTGTGGCTCCTCCAGAACCCTTCGCGCGGCTCTATAAGGAAATAAACTATTAAGTGCAATGCTGGAGAGATGAGAGTTGCAGGCTCATGTCTATCAGAGCAGAGAGAGGGAGAGAGATCATAGAACGTTAATCTCATTCTAGTTCTGTGAGAGAGACAAAGAGGCAACTCGAATGAACTTTGATCACGTTTATTCAAGTTTTGACATTGCAAAAAGTTACAATTATTTTCATGCCACGAGAGGTACCGGATCCGGCCAAATAGGTCCCGGAATGAAACAGTCCAAAACTGAGAGGCGCCGGATCCTGTTCCGGCAGGAACTAGTTTTCACTGTATATAGGGTAGTATTTCTCAATTATTTATTGGGAGACCCCAAACGGGTGCACGTGTTTCTACTGGCCAAGCACTAAAAACACCTGATTCCACTCATCAGGGAATTGGAGATCTATTTATCAGTTGAATCAGGTGTTAATGCTGGGCTAGAGTAAATCTGTTCCCACCTTAGATAGGCCAGCTGAAAAGTCTAAATTGGCTATATTGTAAAAATTAATGAAAACATTACTTATTGGTCTTAATTTAAGGTTAGGGATAGACAGTAGGGTTAGCAGTGTGGATAGGGTTAAGTTTAGGGTTTGAAATCTCTCAAATATAATGCTGCGGGTCATGTGCTCCTGGAATTATCTGAATGATTAAAAACACAATACTGAGAATAGGCATAACTACTGTCTGGGGTTCAGATGTCAAAAAAACATTAATCTTAAATCAGTGGTTTCCAGATACACAGAATCTTCACATATTGTCAGATCCTTACAATACAGTACCTGGAAACAAATCAAGAGCCTGGGACTATACGTTTCTATCTGCATTTTTGTCAAAATTGAGTTATTGACATAGCCTTGTTCTGTTCAATGTTCGCTACCTATATTTAAGTGATAATGCCCTCGAAGCCAGTGTTTGGAGGATATATTGGCACGGGTGTTGTTAGGCCAGAGATGAAATCTTGAGGGCATTATCACTTTTATACAACGAGTTACCGACATATTAAAATAATGATTTACCTATTTTGGTTAAAAATTTATTTTATTAATTTATTCATACTATTTCATCCTTCCACAAGATATAGTCCCGGCACAAATCTAGGGTCACTACCCAAGCCGGCTGGTCGTTCGTTCTATCGGTTCGGTTGCCAGAGAGGCGACCCAGTCGTTCCGTCTTTTTGTTCTGTATCTTTGGATCAGTCGTTTGTTCTAAATGTTCCATTGCCATACTGTCTGGCAATGTTCTTATTCCTTGCTTGCTAGCTAGCCAACTAAGGCTAACTTACAGTCACGTCAAACAGGCAGCCAGAATAACAACAGTAGCTGCATTTGCATTTGTTTAAGCTGTTTTCTAGTGACATTAATTTGTACACATCCATAACAATGAGCTAATGAGGCGCGATTTAGCCTGGCATAGAAAATGTGCTCTCTCGTCAGAACACTGTTGTTCAGAGGAGCTAGCCAACAACACAGCTAACACAATCACTTCAAACTGAAGCTGGAAAGACTGCAAACTAGCTGCACTTCGTTTCATTTGACCTTTTTTCAATTTACATAAAAATTATGCCCGCTGATTCATGATTTAGACTGGATGAGAAACGCTGCCTGCCTGTCTGCCTCGTCCCGACTCCTGACACGTTCATTAATATGGGACAGCTGGGGATCAAATTTTAATATTGAAACAATGTTGCAAATGTCGTGAAGACAGACAGCAAGGTTTATACAAATCTCCGCTGTTGAAAACTAAATGCTAGTCTGAAAGAAATGTGAGATAATGTCTAGATGGTTTTTATAGTGGAGATCTAGTTTATAAATTGGCTTGGCTGATGAGACAGTGGATTACGCAGTCAGGTGGAACAGAGTAAATAGGCATTTTAACGTCATAGATTTAGCCAGTGGTAATTTGTGGAATAGACACTGGCTAGAATGCGGTTTAAACCAATCAGCATTCAGGATTACACCCACCCGTTGCATAAAGTACTCTAAATACCCCAGTCATGTTGTTAAATTCAAAAGAATACAAGATTCTGAACTTTATAGCCAATTATCTCAGAATCATCTTTTTGCAGATAGAACCTTATAATCCCAAGCTCTCGAAATATAGTGCACTATGAAAAATCACACAAAATGAATTACATTGTTTCTACTTTACTATTGGTTTACTTTACTATGACCCGTCTCCAAAGATTAATAAACATTGCAGAGTCAGTTTGGTAAACTGTATGTTATAAGAAATTCGAAATGCCATAAAGAAAAAAAAGAAGTTAAAAAATGTATTTTTTAGTGATATCCAATTGGAGTCTTGTCCCATTGCTGCAACTCCCGTATGCTCGGGAGGAGCGAAGGTCGAGAGCCATGCGTCCTCCGAAACACGACCCTGCCAATCCGCACTGCTCGCTTAACCTGGAAGCCAGCCGCACTAATGTGTCAGAGGAAACACCATTCAACCGAAGTCAGCGTGCATGCGCCCGGCACGCCACAAGGAGTCGCTAGAGCGCGATGGGACAAGGACATCCCGACCGGCCAAACCCTCCCCTAATCGGGACGACGCTGGGCCAATTGTACGCCTCCTCATGGGTCTCCCAGTCGCGGCCGGCTGCGACACAGCCTGGGATCAAACCTGGGTCTATAGTGACGTGTTTGGCACTGCGATGCAGTGCCTTAGACCGCTGTGCCACTCGGGAGGACAAAAAAATTATTAAATTAAATGATATTCAAACAACTTTGATTGTCCTTTTGGGGCAATTGTAATAAAGCTATGTCCGTGCTTCAACAAACAGGCATAAAGACAAGAAATAAACAAGAACATGCGAGACAATTTGCAATAAGTAGGATAGTGAACATAAAACAAGCAGGTTGACATTTATTGGGATGAGTCTTGTCCTGGAGGCAGAATTTAGTGATTTCTGCTACATGGACAAGCTGCAAAGTCAAAATTGGCTATATTGTGAAAATTCTTGAAAACAAAAACAAGCTTTTTGGTCTAAATTTAAGGTTAGGGTTAGGCATTAGGGTTAGCAGAATGGTTAGGGTTAAGGTTCGGGTTAGGTTTCAAATCAGATTTTATGACTTTGTAGCTGTGCCAGCTAGTGACCACTCTGCAGAGCTGCCTCCAGAACAAGATTAATGATGAATAATGCTAACCTGCTTTACAGAAGATGAACATAGTGACTCTCATTCTCGGTGGCCCAGATGTACTTTTCTTCATTTGAAACACAGGCCTTTGATGCCACCATATATTTATTCCTCTCAGTATTCCTCTCATGAAAAACATCATCCATTGCAAAGCCATTGTGTGGCTCTCTGTACTGAAAATAACCATGGGCAAAATGAGTTTGACATTGGTCCACGGCACAGGCAATGGAGGGTGACATATCCAATATCGGGAGAGTGGCAGGGCTAAATATTTTTGTCAGGCCAGCGGCTTTACTGTGAAGTGAGGTGGATAAAGGATTCATTTGAGGCAGGATTTGAACACAGCTAATTTGGAATTTTACTACAGGTAAAATTGGGGGGTTCATTCCTTCTTTATGGTAATTAAATATAGCAGTACATCTTAGAGGTGAAGGACATTGAACAATAGAAGATGAACACCAATGGACTGTATTTTGAAGCATTTCAAAATGGCTTATAGGCTAGTGCCCTCAAACTCAACTCTGGACCTCGAAGCCAGTTTAACTGCATTATTTCATTGTTCCCCCCTAATCAGGGACTGATTTAGACCTGGGACACCAGGTGTGTGCAATTCATTATCAGGTACAGTAGAAAACCAGCAGGCTCTGGACCTCGTAGGGTAAGAGTTGAGTACCCCTGGGCAGTGATGCCAACTTAGCAATTTTGCTGCTAGATTTAACAACTTTTCAGACTACCTGGCAACATTTTTTTTAAACAGCACCTAGCAACACATTTAGCTACTTTTTAAAATGTATTTGGAACTTTTAGCAACTTTTGAAAAGTGACTCAAACGCTAAAATGCACGCATTTTCGCTCTAAATTACACAAAAACGATTTTCTCTGTCACACACTCAGTCACAACACACGTGCCTGGCTGCAAAAGTGCATTGTGAGTGACGTCAGCAGCAGGCGCTCAGCTCGTGCACAGGCAGCAGCAGGCCAGCCAAGCAGCTCAACAACCTGGAGAGAGCTGGAGAGAGATGCCTAGAGCACACATCATTATTTGGGTTAAGTTGCTTGTTCAATAAGATAGCATATATACCTTGTTATTAGCTTGTACCTATAATTGTTGATCAGTTACACTACCGTTCAAAAGTTTGGGGTCACTTAGAAATGTCCTTGTTTTCTAAAGAAAATCAATTTTTTTGTCCATTAAAATAACATCAAATGGATCAGAAATACAGTGTAGACATTTCTAATGTGACCCCAAACTTTTGTTAATGTTGTAAATGGCTATTGTAGCTGGAAACGGCTGATTTTTAATGGAATATCTACATAGGCGTACAGAGGCCCATTATCAGCTGTATTTCTGATCAATTTGATGTTATTTTAATGGACAAAAAAAATGTTTTTTTCGAAAACAAGGACATTTCTAAGTGACCCCAAACGTTTGAACGGTACTGTAGGTAGCATGTTAACTAACTACCAATACACTGCTTTAAAATATAATTGTTCAGAATGTGTAGGTTTACTAGTTAATAAGAAAATAAATCAAATGTAATTGTTCAATAATGTGTAATTGTTCAATAATTCAATGTGTTGTGTTTAAAAATAAAAATATCTGATCATATCAAATGTGTTGTGTTTATATTACTTTTACAAATAAAAAGATGTGATAATAAACAAACAAATCTAAACTAACAATTGTCAAATCATATTTGTCGCCGAGATGGCCAGTCAATTTGAGTAACGTTATTGTGTATTCTACGTAATGACGCAGTTTTACGTTATTATGTAATGACGTCATCACGCAATGACATCACAACATCATTTAGCAACTTTTAGCAACAAATCGACCTGCCTCTAGCAACTTCCCCTGAAAATTAGTTGGCAACACTGCCCCTGGGCTAGTGTATGGAAATCCATCCTGACGTTCACCTGTATAGCATTGCTAGTTTGAAAACACATTCCATTTAATATAACCCTGAAGAGTTAAATGTCCAAAAATGTATTATTCAAAATATCATAAAATGTGTAACCACATTTTTTATGCACAAGACCTTGCCAGTGGCAAGGAGTCTGCCCTAATACTTGACCAATTTTAGCTTGTGAGGCACTTGATATAAGGATGATATAGGGATGTGTCGCATTCTAACAAAAGCCTAGTAGGCCTGAAAGCATATCCCACCACTGTGTTCATGAGGCTGCTTCATGCATACCTAACCTTTTCTACATCTCTCCGTCTGATCGTGACAGGGTACCGGGACTGCTCAGACTACAGACCTGAGGCGTTTGGGCTAAAGCAGAGCTGGGATTCTCTGGTATGGTCATTACTCACTGTGGGATCCTCCTGTGTATAATACGGCACAAACAGAGACACTATCAATCAAGGATTCTATTTAACCTCCTATAAGACTAAATAACTAGACAACAGACCGCCAGCTTGGCTCAGGTAGTACTATTGGCAGACGTGAGCCTTCTAGGCACTCAGAAATTTATTGTAAGACATTCGTGCTAATCAATTATTTAAATGAAGGATATGATGTGCTTTAGGGTACGTTTTTTATCCTTGATCTTTTGGTGTTAAAGGAATAGTTCGGGAGTTTGACAATGAAGCCCTTATCTACTTCCCCAGAATCTGATGAACTTGTGCATACCATTTTTATGTCTCTGCGTGCAGTTGCCAAAATCCCAAACTATCCATTTAAGAGTTAATAATAACATAATAATCATAGTATATGGGACTTCTATAGCGCTTTTCAAGGACCCAAATTCGCTTTACAATTATAAAAATGAAAAAGAAAAACAACAAAACAGGAGTCAAATCAAAACATCAGACCAAACAAGACATGAATAAAGAGAGGGTGGTGGGCTCAAAGAAGGGAAAGAGTGTGATGTATCAGTGTATGGGGAGGGGAGGGTTGGGATTTAGATATGAACCCGGTTTAGGGTAGGGGGTAGGATAAGGGTTAGGTGCTGCTCAGTATGGTGAAGAGAGGAGTTTCTTAGTAGTGTATTTCTTTGCTTGTGTGTGTGTGGGGGGGGGGAGGGTGGGGGGGCTTAAGGGTAGGCCTTGTCAAAGAGGTGGGGCTGGAGGGAGGGAGTTCCAGAGCCTAGGAGCAACCCTGGAGAAGGCGCTGTCACCGAAGCTCTGGAGCTTGGACCTGGGGATGACAAGGTGGCCCGCTGTGATGGAACAGAGTGTGGGTTGGTGGGGGAGAAGAAGGTCTGAGAGGTTAGGGGGGCAAGGTGATGAAGGGATTTGTAGGTCAGAAGGAGGATCTTGTAAGCAATGCGTTGGGAGACAAGGAGCCAGTGGAGTTCACGGAGGACAGGGGTGATGTGCTGCCAGGACTTAGTGTGGGTGAGAAGTCGTGCTGCAGAGTTTTGAACCATTTGGAGCTTATGGAGGGAGCATGAGTTGATGCCGGAGAGTAGTGAGTTGCAGTAGTCAAGACGGGAGGAGATGAATTGCATGTATGAGGGTTTCAGCAGCAGGAGGGGAGAGGGAGGACCTGACTTCGGCGATGTTGTGGAGGTGGATGAATGAGACAGTCTGTCTTATGTGGTGGTAAATGAGAGGGCGGAGTCCAGGATGACGTCTAGGTTGCATGCATGGAGGGAGGGAGAGACAGTGGTGTGAGTTGTCCTTGTAAATGGATGCATGCATATTCCAGGACACAAGGTAAACAAATACTGGCCTTTTCAGTATGAACAACAAGTCAATACTTACGTCCTATTCACTCTGTATATCCTATGTTCTGTTGGTGTTAGCAATGTTTTATTAAACTTTCAGATGTGCAGTGTGTGTTGTTATTTTTTGATCATGGCTATCAGCAATTATGCTGTAGCATGGGTCGACTACCTGCTGGGACAAACAGGGCCGACAGCGTGTCATGCCAGAGGAAATAGCCTGGGCAAATCAATAGACTGTTTTTGAAATGTCAATCACACTTTAAATCTAGAGCAATTTGGATCAGCCTGTGTCATCTCTACAGAGATGTCTGAATGCAAGGGTAAACCTTTGAAAAAGGGCCTGAAGGTAAAAGGCTTGAGACATTGTTGAGACATTGTAGCAAAAGTTTATCCAAAAACTTTAGTTTAGAATACAAATCACAATTAATAATGCTAATAATATACTAATTAATGTTATTTACATATCAATAAACAAATAATAATTGTGTAATAAGCACATGCTGTATAACTTGTAATTTCTTATGCCCTGGGGAGTTAACCAAGTATGTATTGAAATTAAAAATTGCTTGAAATTAAACAACAAATACTATCTGTGTATTATATAGATGCAAACGGATGTCTTGATCCCTCACAAAAGTGCTGAATCTCACTCAGTTGTGTGTTTGTGTTTTCTCTGTGGCTGAAGAAAGACAGTGATGGTCTCCGGGGTGACGATCTCCATGGCTTGTGGCTCTGATGTCGTCAGGGTGATGGTAATGAGCATGAGCAGCCCAGTCCAGCGTCCCCACAATGTCACGCTTGGGAAGTAACAGGGACCAGGACTTGAAGCCAGCTCCAGGCCGATAAACAAGTCCTCCCGGAGAGAGACAAAGAGACTTTATACTCAGAGATGTTTGACTACCCTTTTCCTGTTGGCGTAGTCACTCACAAACTCCTTGTGACACTGAGGCTGTGTTAATATGGACACCGTACTCTCAAAGTACTCTGATTTGGATTGAATTTGGACTGCAAGACTCTGGGTGTTGGACTATGCTATTAACAGTGGTGGAAAAAGTCCACAATTGTCATACTTGAGTAAAAGTAAAGATACCTTAATAGAAAATGACTCAAGTAAAAGTGAAAGTCACCCAGTAAAATACTACTTGAGTAAAAGTCTAAAAGTATTTGGTTTTCAATACACTTAAGTATCAAAAGTAAATGTAATTGCTCAAATATACTTAAGTATCAAAAGTAAAAGTAAAAGTATAAATCATTTCAAATTCCTTATATTAAGCAAACCAGACAGCACAATCTTCTTCTTTTTTAAATGTACAGATAGCCAGGGGCACACTCCAACACTCAGACATCATTTACAAATGAAGCATGTGTGTTTAGTGAGTCTGCCAGATCAGAGGCAGTAGGGTTGAGCAGGGATGTTCTCTTGATAAGTGTGTGAATGGACCATTTTCCTGTCCTGCTAAGGATTCAAAATGTAACGAGTAATTTTGGGTGTCAGGGAAAATGTATGGAGTAAAAAGTACATTATTTTCTTTAGGAATGTAGTGAAGTAAAAGTAAAAGTTGTCAAAATATAAATAGTAAAGTATAGATACTCCAAAAAACTACTTTACTAGTACTTTAAAGTATTTTTACTGAAGTACTTTACACCACTGTCTATTGAGTGTGCTAAGAAGGAAAATGGTGTCATTCTAGCTGTGTATTGGCCTAAGAAGTGTATAAGACACTGACCATAAAAAAAAATATTCAAAGTATGGTTGTTGTCTTTTCTTGTTCCTACCTATTGCTGTTCACCGGACCTTATGATAACTCAGCTATACATCTGATGCCTGCTGGACTGTTCCTTTATACGGTACCGCATCCTGTTTATGTTTAGCCTCAGCCCAAACTTTGTCGCCATTACCAGCTTTTGTCTTAGCTCTCTCGAATAACACCTGTGATTGCTTTATGCCTCTCTCCCATGCCAATATGCCTTGCATGTTGCTGTTTCGGTTATTTCTTATTGTACTATTTCACTGTAGATCCCCCAGCCCAGCTCAACCTGCCTTAGATAGCTCCTTTGTCCCACCCCCCATACATGCGGAGACCGACTCAATCGGTGCCTCCAGTGATGCTATCTCTTTCACTGTTACCCAACGCTTAGTTTTACCTCCACTGCACTCATATCCTTCCATATCCTTGTCTGTACATAATGCCCTGAATCTATTCTACAACGCCCGGAAATCTGCCCCTTTTTTTCTCTGTACCCAACGCAATAGAAGACCAGTACTTAAAGCCTTTAGCCGTATCCTTATTCTACTCCTCTGTTCCTCTGGTGATGTAGAGGTTAACCCAGGCCCTGTAGCCCCCAGTATCACTCCTACTCCCCAGTCGCTATCATTTGTTGACTTCTGTAACCGTAAAAGCCTTGGTATCTTACACGTTAACATCCGAAGCCTCCTCCCTAAGTTTGAGTTATTCACTGCGTTAGCACACTCCGCCAACCCTGATGTTCTAGCAGTGTCTGAATCCTGGCTTAGGAAGGCCACCAAAAATTCAGAAATGTCCATCCCCAACTACAACATTTTCCGTCTCGATAGAACTGCCAAAGGGGGTCAATCTACTGTAGAGCTAGCCTGCAGAGCTCTATCGTACTATCCAGGTCTGTGCCCAAACAGTTTGAGCTTCTACTTCTAAAAATCCACCTTTCTAGAAATAAGTCTCTCACTGTTGCCGCTTGCTACAGACCCCCCTCCGCCCCAAGCTGTGCCCTGGACACCATATGTGAACTGATTGCCCCCCATCTATCCTCAGAGTTCGTACTGCTTGGTGACCTAAACTGGGATATGCTTAACACCCCGGCCAACCTACAATCTAAACTAGATGCCCTCAATCTCACACAAATTATCAACGAACCTACCAGGTACAACCCTAAATCTGTAAACATGGGCACCCTCATAGATATCATCCTGACAAATGTACCCTCTAAATACACCTCCGCTGTCTTCAACCAGGATCTCAGCGATCACTGCCTTATTGCCTGTGTCCATAATGGGTCCACGGTCAAACGACCACCCCTCATCACTGTCAAACGCTCCCTAAAACACTTTAGTGAGTAGGCCTTTCTAATTGACCTGGCCCGGGTATCCTGGATGGATATTGACCTCATTCCGTCAGTAGAGGATGCCTGGTTGTTCTTTAAAAGTGCTTTCCTCTCGATCTTAAATAAGCATGCCCCATTCAAAAAATTCAGAACTAAGAACAGATATTGCCCCTGGTTCTCCTCAGACTTGACTGCCCTTGACCAGCACAAAAACATCCTGTGGCGTACTGCATTAGCATCGAACAGCCTCCGCGATATGCAACTTTTCAGGCAAGTCAGGAACCAATATACACAATCATTTAGGAAAGCAAAGGCTAGCTTTTTCAAACAAAAATGTGCATCCTGTAGCACTGACTCCAAAAAGTTTTGGGACACTGTAAAGTCCATGGAAAATAAGAGCACCTCCTCCCAACTGCCCACTGCACTGAGGCTAGGAAACACTGTCACCACCGATAAATCTACAATAATCGAGAATTTCAACAAGTATTTTGCTACGGCTGGCCATGCTTTTCACCTGGCTACCACTACCCTGGCCACCAGCTCTGCATCCTCCGCTGCAACTTGCCCATGCCCCTCCCGCTTCTCCTTCACACAAATTCAGACAGCTGATGTTCTGAAAGAGCTGAAAAATCTGGACCCCTACAAATCAGCTGGGCTAGACAATCTGGACCCTTTCTTTCTAAAATTAGCCGCCGAAATTGTCGCAACCCCTATTACTAGCCTGTTCAACCTCTCTTTCGTAACGTCTGAGATCCCCAGAGATTGGAAAGCTGCCGCGGTCATCCCCCTCTTCAAAGGGGGTTACACGCTAGATCCAAACGGTTACAGACCTATATCCAACCTGCCCTGCCTTTCGAAAGGATTTGAAAGCCAAGTTAACAAACAGATCACCAACCATTTCGAATCCCACCATACCTTCTCCGCTATGCAATCCGGTTTCCAAGCTGGTCATGGGTGCACCTCAGCCATGCACAAGGTCCTAAACTATTTAATAACCGCAATCGATAAAAGACAGTACTGCGCAGCCGTCTTCATCGACCTGGCCAAGGCTTTCGACTCTGTCAACCACCGCATTCTTATTGACAGACTAAATAGCCTTGGTTTCTCTAATGACTGCCTCTCCTGGTTCACCAACTACTTCTCAGATAGAGTTCAATGTGTCAAATCGGAGGGCCTGTTGTCTGGACCTCTGGCCGTCTCTATTCTCTGTGTATATCAATGATGTCGCTCTTGCTGCTGGTGACGCTCGAATCCACCTCTATGCGGACGACACCATTTTGTATACATCTGGCACTTCATTGGACACTGTGTTAACAAACCTCCAAACGAGCTTCAACGCCATACAACACTCCTTCCGTAGCCTCCAAGTGCTCTTAAACACTAGTAAAACTAAATGCATGCTCTTCAACCGAACGCTGTTTGCACCCGCCCACCCGACTAGAATCACTACTCTCGGCGGGTCTGACCTAGAGTATGTGAACAACTACAAATACCTAGGTGTCTGGTTAGTCTGTAAACTCTCCTTCCAGACATTAAGCATCTCCAATCAAAAGTTAGATCTAGAATCGGCTTCCTATTTTGCAACAAAGCCTCCTTCACTCATGCTGCCAAACATGCCCTCGTAAAACTGACTATCCTACCGATCCTTGACTTCGGCGATGTCATTTACAAAATAGCCTCCAACACTCTACTCAGCAAATTGGATGTAGTCTATCACAGTGCCATCCGTTTAATCACCAAAGCCCCATATACTACCCACCATTGTGACCTGTACGCTCTTGTTGGCTGGCCCTCACTACATATTCGTCGCCAAACCCACTGACTCCAGGTCATCTATAAATCACTGCTAGGCAAATCCCTGTCGATAACTTACTACATTCGCACACACTGTATATATATTTTCTGTTGTATTTTTGACTTTATGTTTTGTTTACCCCATATGTAACTCTGTGTTGTTGTTTTTATCGCACTGCTTTGCTTTATCTTGGCCAGGTCGCAGTTGTAAATGAGAACTTGTTCTCAACTGGCTTACCTGGTTAAATAAAGATGAAATAAAATAAATAAACTGATAACTACCTCTTTGACATAAATATGGTAATTAGCTGCTTTAAACCTGCATTCATTTATAGACATCCAAAAGAAACTTGTGTGTGGTGTTACAGAAACATTTAGTGAGTGCGCAACAGTAGAACAAGGCATGGATTATTTAGCATTGCGGTGCTAAGCGATGTAATGTTAGCCTGCAGCCATATTCACCTGAGAGAGCCATGTATGTGCTGGAGCTCTCTTGTCAAGAGAACAAGGAATGGGCTTTGATGGAAGGCCACCTCTGGAAATCACAGTGCTTGTCAGTGTGGTATCGATGCACCTGCAGGTAGAACGTACTGTATAGTACATCTGGTTCGTATGGGTCCTTCCTTATACCTTACTGGTGAATCAATAGCATTATATTATTCAATAAAATCCCCCATTGGGATATACTAACTCAACACCACCACACTGTTATAGCTGATTTCTGTGAAGAGCTCTATCGCATATGGCTATCGTTCATATATGGGAGAGGCAAGTGACCTCTGTCCAATACTTTTTCATTACAGGCCAATGTGGAGAGAGAGAGAACGGGGGCTTAATTCATGGGTAGTACAGAGCAGAGGTGAGAGCAGTACTACCTGCACCACAAAAGCCTGGGCCTTGGGCAGAGGCAGTAGTACTCTCACATATACTACATACACTGCAATATCCCCCTTTCTCTGGAAGCATCCTTGTGTGTGTGTGTGTGTGTGTGTGTGTGTGTGTGTGTGTGTGTGTGTGTGTGTGTGTGTATCCACACATTTCTTTTTTGCAGACTGTCAGCTTTAATTTGAGAGTGTTTTCCTCCATATCGGGTGAACCGTTAAGAAATGACAATACTTTTTGTACATAGTCCCCCACATTTTAGGGGACCAAAAGTATTGGGACAAATTCACTTATACTGTATGTGTATTAAAGTGGTAAAAAGTTAAGTAATTGGTCCCATATTCCTCGTAATGACTACAAGCTTCTGACTCTACACAACTGTTGGTTTCATTTGCTGTTTGTTTTGGTTGTTTCAGATCATTTTGTGCCCAGTGGAAACGAATGGTAAATAATGTATTGTGCCATTTTGGAGTCACTTTTATTGTAAATAAGAATAAAATATGTTTCTAAACACTTCTACATTAATGTGGATGCTAGCATGATTACCAATAATCCTGAATGAATCATGAATAATGATGAGTGAGAAAGTTATAGACACACAAATATCATACCCCTGAAAAAATGCTAACCTCCTCTGTTATTTTAATGGTGAGAGGTTAGCAGGTCTTGGGGGTATGATATTTCTGTGTGTGTAACTTTCTCACTCATCATTATTCAGGACTATACTTTTTAACATTGCATTGTTGAATACTTGTTTCTGATTGGCTTGAAGGGGCATTCTAGGGCGTGCATTATTTCCCTATAACGCACAGTATATTTGCACGGTAGAATTTAGTCTCTATAGTTCATTCTTACATGTTCTATGTTTGAGCTGCTTTTTAAAGCAAAAGTCAAATTGAAAACATTATTGGCATTGTTGAATTCAATTTTCATAAAGGCAACCTAGGACTGATGGTTTGGTTAGCTAAACTAGCAAGTCTGGATGTTTGGTTACCAAGGCAACTACTGTAGCTATCTAGTAAACTTGCTAGCTACTTCGGTGGGTGTTGAACAAATGTCTACCTGCAAATGTGTTAAATTATAGCCATGGTATAAAAGGGATAATCAACTCCGCTAGCGCGTCTTGGAACACACCTTCAATGTCGTTCATTATTTTCCATAGAATGCATAGCCCCTCATTGATTATCCCTTACTTATGCATACCTCATAAGGCATTAGAAATGTACTTATATTACATTATAATGCATTACTAAGAAGGTATTCATGGGAAGTGTTACAGTGCACCCTATATCCTTCATTCCAGGTCGAGGTTTGCTTTAGATTTTGCCTCAGGAAAACTGATTGGTCAAAATGTGTAGCATGTTTTCTGAGTGTTTGTTCAGCCTTTGTTTGATTTATTTTCTATTATTTTGAAGATGTATCATAGTTTAAAAAAATTGTTATGTGAGTAGCCTACTTTACTTGATTAATCGTTATTTTAACATAAATTATTTCATTTTACTTTTCACATCTCTTAAAAATAGGAGTTGGAAAGCTAATAACATATTCTCATCAGATGTTTTTCATAAGACTCATGACATGCAACACATCTGCTTTGATCTTTCATCAAGTTCTGAATTTCTCCTTTTCAGACACATTCACTCTTATTAATGATATTTGACAATTTCTCTAAAACATTAAAAGTTCTCCTTTAATAAAACAAAACCGAGAAGGTCTAATGATTTAATTAATCAAAGGCACCATCTAATCACCATCTATGCACTCGCCTTGGAAAAGTGTGAAGACGTGGGCAAACAATTGGAAGCGTCCTTGTGTGTGTGTGCCCACACACATTTCTGCATGTGTGTGTGTGTTGCCTTGAAAGAGGAGAAAAACTGTTGCAGCTGACAGTAGATCCAATTGCTATGCTGTCACTGAGACATGTATCACACTGACACACATTTCTCTTTTTAAAGGACCCTTATCACATTTATAAATATTATCTTGGGCCTCCTGTAACATGAGTGTGACAGTGTGACAATCCTCAGTGGTCTAAACTCACTGTACTTCTAAATTGAAATGTAGTGCTGTATGCAGAGCTTGGGTGTGTGTTGAGTGTAGACAGTCAAGGTCAGGGGTCTTCAACTGGAGGAATGCGGCCCAAATCCGGTCCACAAGCTGATTTATTGTGGCCTGCAAAGGTTGTTGTCGGTCATGTGTTGAGCCATCTGTATGTGGATTAGTCATTGCATACCTTTAACTGTTTATTCACCTTTTAACCTTTGTTGTTAAAAACAAACAACTGTCACCTCTCCTTTGCCTCTGTGTGCCATGTTAGGCCTCAAAACACCTGCTGGCAGAGTTGCACCAGTAACACTTATGAATGCTCTCTTCATGGTGCATAATGCATTATAACACTTTGCTTCATAAGAAATTATACTGCCTCCTCATGAATATAGAATATAGCTATTCACATTCACTGTTAATGATATTAGACAATTTCTCTGAAACATTAACAGTTCTCCTTTAAATAAAACAAAACTTAGAAGGTCAAACGATTTAATTAATCAAAGGCACCATCTAATCACAATCTAAGCACTTGCCTTGGAAAAGTGTGAATACGTGGGCAAACAATTGATTAAACAATTATTCTAATTGACATTAATACACGTCCATTTGTGTCTGAGTTCGCCGAGTGCTTACGTTGAGAACAGGCCCCACCATTAACACACTGCTATTTCCTTTGATGTGTACCATAAACAAAGGACACAGTACAGTACTCACCAAATTAAATCACTAACTCAACCTGAAAGCTTTACTCTAATATAAAGCCAGTTGTATATCGGAGGAATACATACAGAAAATTAAGTTAAGACACTTGATGGATTTTCTAATCTAATGCACTCAAATATAATAACATCAAAGTAGCGTTTGCAAGGAACATTGCTAGAGGAACCACATGTTTTTTAATGTATAAGAAACATGGGGGGGGTAATCCATTTCAAGGTTCCCTTCTACAAGGTCTGTGATTGCAAACGGAATAATTTCGAATAATAAGGAAAGAGTCTAGAGAGTTTCCTCAAATACAACAATTCCTGAACTATTTTATATGATATGGGAAAAGTAAGTGCAATGCTTTTGTTTCAAAACTTTAATAATGACAATCATACCTCTTTTTCCTCTCTTTCAACTCTTCAATGCAAAGTTCGCTTCCCTCATTTATCAGTTTAGGTACCATAATTAGATATTGAGCCATGGCACTCACACCAAAATAAGATAAAGAATTGAAAGAGAAAAAACCTAAATGACTCGATTCGTGGCGTGTCCCTCACCAACAGAAGAGTGAGATTCTATTATCTGATTCCGTCTCCTAATGTGAACACTAGATATAGATTTTCAATTTCGAAGGTGACATTTTGCTCCTTTAGCCAGCGCCCATCTCCGCAAACTCACCTTGGGCGACCCATGACCATGTGTTGGCCAGTTTCCTCGTGATGGGATTTATTTGAGAGATGTGCCCGTTGATCAGAGTGAGACACATGGTCTGGTTATCACTCAAGGCTTTCTTTCAGCGAGGCTCAAATATATGGGGCTATTAGTAACAAATTATTGCCCCCCTCCCCATGTGCAGTTTTGTGGCCAAGCAGTGTTGCAAATGTTAGCCATTTGATATACTGCCCCCTTTCAGGTTCATAATACCTATGTGTTTGTAATGCATTGTATTGCATCCATGATTTTACAAACAGATTGCAGATCAGAATGATATTCTAATGAATTTGGTTGTTTTTCAAAAATATGTTACAATCCTATACAATTCTATTCTGATAAACATGCACGACACACAATAAAATAAAACTAATAAATGATGTGAAATTTTATCAGTTAACAATAATGTAAATGCCTGCGCCAAAGCCTGCCACCTTATTCTCCAACGGAGACATTTCTTTATAAGTACCTAATTGTCCTTTTATCCTCTGTACTCTGTTTTGTTTATGCATACATGTGTATAGATGATGTAATGCCAGCACCATGTTTGACTGTTTGATTGTTTTCAATGTCTCATAAGTCTATTTGAGTGGGCCACAATATTTAAAAAAAAATCTGTATTTTGTATAATTGTATCATTATGGAGTGACACTTAAATAAATGTTTCTAACTCTCCACACACACACACACACACACACACACACACACACACACACACACACACACACACACACACACACACACACACACACACACACACACACACACACACACACACACACACACACAGCTTCCAATAGGATGAGGATCTGACAGCAAAAGCACTCAGTGACGAATATATAAACATATAATATACTTGTAAACACATGATAAATTAATCAATTTCAACTTAAAATACACAACCCCGTTGCTTGTTTTCCAACTGGTGGCCATCAAAGTGTTGTCAACACATGACGGAACGCAATAGACTTTAAAGTAATTAGGCAACTCAATTCAAGTGAGCTAGGTTGCATGACAACCAGGTGATTGTTAAATGAAATCTTTAAAACTGCACAATGTGGCGTCATGATTATTTTAAGCAGACCCAGATATGTCTGGCACCATCTCTCTTAGTTGTCTTGTAGAGGCCTATTAGATTTCACCTGCTTTATATGATTAGCCAAGAGAATTCAGAACCCTGGACAGCGCCTCCCAGACACAGTGCTTTTAAAGTGCTTTAAAGAAAGTACATTGAGCTGCTGTATATAGTCCAGTACATAAACTCCCCAAAAATACCATATTGTTCGAATTGGTATAGAAGCGTGAAAATTGGCACAGTTGTGTAATTATTCACGCTGAACAAAACCTGACATAGTGCCATTTCAGCAAAGCCTCTGGTCGGCCTGTAGCGCCCCTCTAGCGCCCCCTATAGAACAATGGTGAAAATGCATTTACCTGCTTTTACGTTTTGGGTCATGGCTTCCCCTGTGTTGGGTCTACATTGCCCCAATATAGCTTAACATGTTTGTATTGGTTTGGGGGAACACAAGTCATCACCAACCAACACCATAAATACATTTTTGTTCAAATGGGTTACCTCTCTCCCTGTTGGACATAATGCATTCCTATGGGATTTTACCTAGAGTGGCGTGTACAGGGCAGGTTTCCTCTCACATTCCTAATACACCACTTTGAAAATATTAACATGTTACTGCGATTGATGATGGGTTTTCATCATTGTTGCGATCATAAAGAAAGAAACAAAGGCCATATGGTTTTGGTTGTTGATTGACTGTGTTCCCCAAACCAATACCAACAGTTTAAGCTATTTTGGGGACATGTAAACCCAACACAAGGGAAGCCATGACCCAAAATGTCAATATAGGTAAATGCATTTTCACCATTGACCTATAGGGGGCGCTACATGCCTACCCAGGGCTTTGCTGAAATGGCACTATATCAGGTTTCGTTCAGCATGAAAAATTATGCAACTGTGCCAATATTCACGTTTCTTTACCAAATCGAACAATATGGTCTTTTTTGGGAGTTTATCTACTAGACTAATAAGCCAGTTGGTGTAGAAGCCCAAGGCATAGGATATATTGGCCATATTAGGACAGATGAAGTCTCAGTGGGGGAGGCTGTCCTAATATGGACACCATGAACACAAGATCTTGTGACTCCCAGACATGACAGGTACAGCTCGATGTTTGCATTGGAATAGTTCTAAGGTTGCAGACAGGTAGACAATCTATGTAAAAAAAAAGATTAAGAAACGACTTGTGGTATGCACACTTCTGCTAACATAGTGATAATGACTTGTTGGTTTTGTGTACTTTGTCGAGACAGTTCATGTCATGGTATTGTAACCCTCAAAAGGATAGTCAAGTTCGCAAATATTAGGATGTATGATTAAAATGACATGTCTTCCGGCAGGTTATTGCATTTTCTTCTGTTAGATTAATTGCTTGTGTAATCTCTAAATTGTCAAACAGAAATACAAGGGCTTGTACAGTGGGGAGAACAAGTATTTGATACACTGCCGATTTTGCAGGTTTTCCTACTTACAAAGCATGTAGAGGTCTGTAATTTTTATCATAGGTACACTTCAACTGTGAGAGACGGAATCTAAAACAAAAATCCAGAAAATCACATTGTATGATTTGTAAGTAATTAATTTGCATTTTATTGCATGACATAAGTATTTGATCACCTACCAACCAGTAAGAATTCCAGCTCTCACAGACCTGTTCGTTTTTCTTTAAGAAGCCCTCCTGTTCTCCACTCATTACCTGTATTAACTGCACCTGTTTGAACTCGTTACCTGTATAAAAGACACCTGTCCACACACTCAATCAAACAGACTCCAACCTCTCCACAATGTCCAAGACCAGAGAGCTGTGTAAGGACATCAGGGATAAAACTGTAGACCTGCACAAGGGTGGGATGGGCTACAGGACAATAGGCAAGCAGCTTGGTAAGAAGGCAACAACTGTTGGCACAATTATTAGAAAATGGAAGAAGTTAAAGATGACGGTCAATCACCCTCGGTCTGGGGCTCCATGCAATATCTCACCTCGTGGGGCATCAATGATCATAAGGAAGGTGAGGGATCAGCCCAGAACTACACGGCAGGACATGGTCAATGACCTGAAGAGAGCTGGGACCACAGTCTCAAAGAAAACCATTAGTAACACACTACGCCGTCATGGATTAAAATCCTGCAGCGCACGCAAGGTCCCCCTGCTCAAGCCAACGCATGTCCTGGCCCGTCTGAAGTTTGCCAATGACCATCTGGATGATCCAGAGGAGGAATGGGAGAAGGTCATGTGGTCTGATGAGACAAAAATAGAGCTTTTTGGTCTAAACTCCACTCGCCATGTTTGGAGGAAGAAGAAGGATGAGTACAACCCCAAGAACACCATCCCAACCATGAAGCATGGAGGTGGAAACATCTTTATTTTGGGATGCTTTTCTGCAAAGGGGACAGGACGACTGCACCATATTGAGGGGAGGATGGATGGGGCCATGTATCGCGAGATCTTGGCCAACAACCTCCTTCCCTCAGTAAGAGCATTGAAGATGGGTTGTGGCTGGGTCTTCCAGCATGACAACGACCTGAAACACACAGCCAGGGCAACTAAGCAGTGGCTCCGTAAGAAGCATCTCAAGGTCCTGGAGTGGCCTAGCCAGTCTCCAGACCTGAACCCAATAGAGGGAGCTGAAAGTCCGTATTGCCCAGCGACAGCCCCGAAACCTGAAGGATCTGGAGAAGGTCTGTATGGAGGAGTGGGTCAAAATCCCTGCTGCAGTGTGTGCAAACCTGGTTAAGACCTACAGGAAACGTATGATCTCTGTAATTGCAAACAAAGGTTTCTGTACCAAATATTAAGTTCTGCTTTTCTGATGTATCAAATACTTATGTCATGTAATAAAATGCAAATTAATTACTTAAAAATCATACAATGTGATTTTCTGGATTTTTGTTTTAGATTCCGTCTCTCACAGTTGAAGTGTACCTATGATAAAAAATTACAGACCTCTACATGCTTTGTAAGTAGGAAAACCTGCAAAATCGGCAGTGTATCAAATACTTGTTCTCCCCACTGTATGTATCAAGCATCTCAGAGTGTGAGTGCGTATCTAGGATCAAATGCCCCTCAGTCCATGTAACCTTATTTATTGTGATCTAAAAGTCCAAACTAATCTTCAGCTACTCTGAGACACTTGATACACACGGCGCCGAAACTGTATGTTCTGTATTCATATGTTGTATATCTCTGTTAAATGGGTATGTCAATCATGCTGACATTAGACTATCCCGATTGAACATTGAAAAAATTAAACAAATAATCTAGATGTAGTGATAGGTTAATTTAGCATTGGACAGTTATGTTACCTTTGTGTGTCCTTAAGTGCATTGGTTTTGTTGGGCTAGTGGTTATGTCAACAGCTTCAAGAATGCATTGTGTTGTTGGGTTCGCTGGTTCGCATCCCGGGTCTGCTAAGACAGTGATAGACCTTGTTATATACTGTACTTATCTCCATAATCCCACAGTCCTTCAAGGTTTTATTTTTCTCTTTCAAGAGTAAGCAAGGCAGACTAAATTAGAGGTCTTCACGGGTCCAAAAAGTTGAGGGAGGGAGAGACGATAGACAGCAACCAACCAACCAAGCTGACCTGCGCTATAGTAGACTAATAGCTGCCATAGCTAGGTTATTTATCATCAAATATTATTACGTAGTACCTTTCTTGACTGCATGAAACCGGGAGAAGCTAGTTAAGCTAGCTAACGTTAGCTATCTAGGCTAACTGAGGCTGCAGTGCATGAGCGTTCTCATCCTACAGTTACAAATAGCAATACCTCCATTCAGAATATTAAGTAGCAGCCTACCTGTTGGCTCTTGGTCATTGTAGCCTATCCTTCTCCTTCAACTTTTAATTCTGTAATTTTATTTCCATCTTCCGTTGATTAGATATCTCCTAACTGTTGCCACACACAGAGCGAGGCTCTATAACTGTGTGTGGTCCTCTGTAGCTCAATTGGTAGAGCATGGCACTTGGAACGCCAGGGTAGTGGGTTCGATCCCCGGGACCACCCATACGTAAAAATGTTTGCACACATGACTGTAAGTCGCTTTGGATAAAAGTGTCTGCTAAATGGCATAAAAACTGTAGCTTATGATTGGCCAACAACAAGCTACACGTGTCATGCTCCACTTGTGGATTGCAAGAGCAGCAGCATCAATTATAACATGTATCTTTTTCTCTCTACTGCAGCAGTCGCTTTCGGATCTGTATGGGCCCTTCCGGACAAATTACACATACCGGAGACCCGTGACAATCATATCAGATCCGGGTCTCGGGTATTCGGGTACAGGTGGATCCGTGAAGACCTCTAGTCTAAATATCATGCCCACTGTATATTTCAGTTGCTCATCTCTTGCAGTCACTCAACTACATTTCAGTAAATTGGTTAGCTACTTACATGAAAAGGGAAGGCCACTCAAGATTTAATCTATGGGCCTTTTATCAAGGAAACAGATGGCGGATGATGTTTCTGCTTTGAAAGGGAGGATTGCGAGCAGCGTGATACCGCACTTAGGGGTAGATACTTACTCTTAGACTTAGAAGTTTGGAGCTGTGTGTTGGACTGATTGGTATAGCTTAGTCTATGTTGTTTAATTTAGTTTTATTTTATCTGGAGCATGCATGCATATGCCTTTGTCCCACATCCTTATTTTCGAATAGAAGTAAAGACAAATATATATGCATCCCCCCACTTCACATTGCTCTTGTTAAAGCTTTTAGAATAAAAAGCATGTTTCTTTGTGGGAAGTCAAGTCTGTCCACAGTTTTTAAACATACATTTTAAACAGACTTCTTAAACAAGTCTTTCCACCATTTTTAAACAGTTTTTATTTGTCATCAAATATTGTCAAATAGTGATATGTATTTATGTCAACCTTGTTTTAGCTGTTGACCAAGACCAAAAATATGAGAAAAATGCACTCTCATTAAATAATTGATAGACCTATCTAAATTCCTTACAGGTCCTCAGTACAGAGTAGGGGTTTGAATAAAGACATTGCACAGACACAAGGTCTGCATGGTACATATGGTATAAAACCAATACTGCTCTCAATAATTCATCCAGATTTCCTCACACTATAACATGTGTCTATCCCAGGAGACTTGTTAACACCCTCTCTTTCAAACAAGGGCCCTCTCATATCAAAGAGGGTATTTTCTGTACAGCCAAGCTCCTCGAGATGCTCCACCCACTACAGATGGTAGCAATGCTAACGTTGGCCCCGTCAATGTCCTGGACAATGCTGGACTTGGCTTTCATGTTCCGGGTGCTGCCCACTGCCAGCCTATCAGCAGCTGTCACTCCCTTGTGTACAGTTATCCACTTGGACAATACATCAAGTGTGTGTGATTGCGTGTGTGTTTGTGTGTGTGTGTATGTGTACAGTATGTGTGTTTCAGAGTATACTCATACTTGTTGGTTTGTTGAAAGGACTTGCATGTCTGGTAGTGGTATAAGTTGTTTCTATAGAATATCTACAGACATTCATATAATTTATAGATCACTGCCTGCCGATTCACTGGAAAGCCTCACTGTCTTTCTTACCTTTCTTACCTTTTGTTATGAATACAATACCCTTTTCTCCCATAGTGTACAGCCGTGCTGCAGAGAAATACAATACAATATCAAATAAGAAAAAGGGTGCTCTCTCTCCACACAGTATCAGGTTCACCACTGCTGTGGCAGAGTACATCTTCCAGAGTCAGGCCAATAATGTTGTACCGCCGTTCAGCAGTCAAGAAAAGCACTGCAACTATTGGCAAGCTTTGTTTGTTTTCTTCTACTTTTCTGTTCTTAATTTTTTTCCATCCAGAGAGAAAGACATAACAGAAACTGAAAGGCGTAAACCGAAGCCAACTGCACTCCCAATTTATGTCCTTCAGAGTGTCCATCAACTGTCCACACCTCTTGTGGATGAGTGCTGCTGACAAGCACCTCACTTCATCACCACAGAAAGAGAAGGAAACTTTCCATCCAATTTTCCATATCCTGATTGGTGGCTATGTCTTCTGACATTTTGACGCTACTCACTCTTCACTCCTGCATGTTGGTTAATTCCAGGCTCCTCTCTCTCCTCGCATATACTGTAGAAGGTCCTACCTAGAGCTAGGAGTTGTTCCCTGCTGGTTATTAGGACATCAGTTTTGCTAGGTGTGGCCACTGACAGTTTGACCTTTGAGGGTGAGGGGGAATGCAGTGTGCATGGCCTAGTAGTGTGGACACTGCTAAACACCATTATGGCCCAGTTGAAACTACTGGACACCATTATGGCCCAGTTGAGACTGCTGGACACCATTATGGCCCAGTTGGACAGTGTGTTGCTGCCAAGATGATGTTGTCACAATGCAACTGTAAGAGCATGGAACAGGGAGATCGAACAACAGTAAATGAACTGCTGTTTGTATACTGTGACCTTAGTGAGTAGGGTGTTTTCATAAGCTGAGCTTGCTATGAACTTGACTAACCTGGGTGTGTAGTGTCTTACCTCACTGATAGGCTTGGACTCCCGACCATTTGGTTTAGGAGTTTGATTATACTGACACCCAGTCTAGTGTTCCTCTAGTAGCAGCTTAAGCACAGAGCTCCTGTACATGTGTACATATTTGTACATACTGTATTTAGTTATTTTTAGGTGTTTTTAATTGTTGCATTTTAATCAGATCTTTAGTTTTGATAACATTTAATTTTTATGGAATATATCTGGTGTTTTTGAGCCACGAATTTGCAGATTGACTGACAGGTTAACACTTTTTGGCTTGGCAAGCTACCATATTTTTTGTTTCACCTGGCTGCCAATTCCTGATCTTTTGAGAACATAATTTGAGGAATCGCCTCTAGTGTGAGAGGAATTGGAGATGGAGGAATACAGTAGTGCTGAGGCAGAGCTCTCGTAGTGAGGACGACTGGCTACTATTTAGAACTTTGTGTGATGAGCATTCTGGCGCCCAGAGCTTTTGAGGCATCACCCAAGTATGTGCTACACAGAGTGGAAGAGGAGAAGTCCAGTGGCTATAAATACTCAGGCTTGTTCCCAGACGTGCCCTGTACAAGATCATCAGCAGACTCCATCACCATCATCTACAATCCTCTGACCAGCTCTATCCCCTCAACCCATGAACTGACCCTCTCCATCTTCGGAGGATGCAGCATTCAAATACTTGGCCTCTAAAAAATATTGCCAGAACCTGTTTCTTGAATTCTAAACATCAGACATTTGAAATCTCTATTTTTGACAATCATAATACCTCTTATGGCAGTAACTTTACAAGCACTAATTATGGTAAATTTAGTCTGAGAATAGTATCTACTTATGGTAAGGGGTGAAATAAGTATAGCCAGTTATAATTGTAACGGCATAGCAGATAATAAGAAAATAATATCAGTCTTTATGTGGCTAAAAGAAAAGGAATATAACATATACTGTTTACAGGAAACTCACTCTACAACCTTAGATGAAGTAGCGTGGAAAATGGAATGGGGTGGTGAAATAATTTTCTGTCATTGATAAAGCAACTCAAAAGGTGTGATTATATGAATTAACAAAAATGTCGATCCGACTGTGCAAATAGTCAGGAATGATTCGCAAGGAAGGTGGATCCTTTTGAATATGAAAGCGGATGAAAAACAGATTCGGCTCATTAATCTATATGGTCCAAATCAGGATTATCCATACTTCTTCAAAAATATTTATATCAATTTATTGAACTTACAGGCAACAAACGATCAAATCATTATGGTGGGAGACTATAACACAGTGTTAAGTACCGCAATGGACCGTAAAGGAAATCACTCTACAAACTATCATCACCATGCCCTTAAGGAGGTCACAAATATTATGGACACATTAGAAATAGTGAATATTTGGAGACTAAAAAATTCTGACCTAGTGAGATATACATGGAGGACACTTAATCAAGCCAGTCGTCTTAACTACTTTCTTGTCTCTTTCTCTCTTGTATCAAAGGTTAAAAAAGTATTGATAGGAGACAGAATGCAACCGGATCATCATCTAATTGGCCTTCACATAACTCTTACAGAATTGCCACCTGTACGGGGGTATTGGAAATTTAATCGAAGTCTACAGGAGGACAATTTATTCTTAACTAAGACAAAATAATTTATAACACAATTTTTTCAGTACAATATAGGTTCAGCAAATCCCCTTATTGTTTGAGATACGTTAAAAATTTACCTTCAGAGGTCATTCAATTCAATATTCATCAATAATAAAAAAGCAGTTTCTGTCTAAAGAGACAAGACTAATAGTACAGGTAGATAGCAATAAAAACAGTACTACAGAGATACAAAATAAGTTAGAGAAAAAACAAAATGAAGTGGAGGAACTTATTCAAGAACGATCTAATGTAATCTATTACAAAAATGAAGCAAACTGGATGGAATATGGAGAAAAATGCACCAAATTCTTCCTGAATCTCCAACACAGGTACGCTACCAAAAATAATTTGCAGAAACTCATTACTAAAGACGGAGTCATCTAAAGACGGAGTCATCTATGATTCACCAAATTATATTTTAAAAGAGGAAGCTAAATATTTTTGGAAGATGTTTTCTATTCCGTCTCATCCTCTCCTTCTGAATGATGATTACTGTGTGGAATTATTTCCAAATAATAATAAAAAAAGGAAAATGAACAAATGTACAGAAAGATCAGTGTGAAGGCCAAATTACAGAGGAATACATTTTAGAGGCTATTAATGCCTTTCAGTCTGGAAAAACCCCAGGACTTGATGGCATACCGGTAGAGATACAGTGCATTCGGAAAGTATTCAGACCCCTTGACTTTTTACACATTTTGTTACGTTACAGCCTTATTCTAAAATGGATTCCCTCATCAATCTACACACAGTACCCCATAATGACAAAGCGAAAACAGGTTTTCAGATTCTTTACAAATTTATTAAAAATAAAAACAGAAATACCTTATTTACATAACTATTCAGACCCGTTGCTATGAGACTCGAAATTGAGTTCAGGTGCATCCTGTTTCCATTGATCATCCTTGAGATGTTTCTACAACTTGATTGGAGTCCACCTGTGGTAAATTCAATTGATTGGACATGATTAGGAAAGGTACACACCTGTCTATATAAGGTCCCACAGTTGACAGTGCATGTCAGAGCAAAAACCAAGCCATGAGGTTGACGGAATTGTCAGAGAGCTTCGAGACAGGATTGTGTAGAAACACAGATATGGGGAAGGGTACCAACAAATGTCAGCAGCATTGAAGGTCCCCAAGAACACAGTGGCCTCCATCATTCTTAAATGAAAGAAGTTTGGAACCACCAATACTCTTCCTAGAGATGGCCACCCGGCCAAACTGAGCAATCGGGGGAGAAGGGCCTTGGTCAGGGAGATGACCAAGACCTGATGGTCACTCTGACAGAGCTCCAGAGTTTCTCTGTGGAGATGGGAGAATTTTCCAGAAGGACAACCATCTCTTTAGTACTCGACCAATCAGGCCTTTATGGTAGAGTGGCCAGATGGAAGCCACTCCTCAGTAAAAGGCACATGACAGTCCACTTGGAGTTTGCCGAAAGCCACCTAAAGGACTCTCAGACCATGAGAAACAAGATTCTCTGGTCTGATGAAATCAAGATTCTTTGGCCTGAATGCCAAGCATCATGTCCGGCGGAAACCTGGCACGATCCCTACGGTGAAGCATGGTGGTGGCAGCAACATGTTGTGGGGATGTTTTTCAGAGGCAGGAACTGGGAGACTAGTCAGGATCGAGGGAAAGATGAACGGAGGAAAGTACAGAGAGATCCTTGATGAAAATCTGCTCCAGAGCGCTCAGGGCCTCAGACTGGGGTGATGGTTCACCTTCCAACAGGACAACAACCCAAAACACACAGCCAAGACAATGCAGGAGTGCCTTCGGGACAAGTCTCTGAATGGCCTTGAGTGGCCCAGCCAGAGCCCGGACTTGAACCAGATTTAACATCTCTGGAGAGACCTGAAAATAGCTGTGCAGCGATGCTTCCCATCCAACCTGACAGAGTTTGAGAGGATCTGCAGAGAAGAATGGGAGAAACTTCCCAAATACAGGTGTGCCAATCTTGTAGAGTCATACCCAAGAAGACTTGAGGCTTTAATCACTGCCAAAGATGCTTCAACAAAGTACTGAGTAAAGGGCCTGAATACTTATGTAAATGTGATATTTATGTTTGTTTTTTAAGAAATTAGCAAATGTATAAAAACCTGTTTTTGCTTTGTCATTATGGGGTATTGTGTGTAGATTGATGAGGAAAAAAACTATTTAATCCATTTTAGAATAAAGCTGTAACGTAACAAAATGTGGAAAAAGTAAACGGTCTGAATACTTTCCGAATGCACTGTATATCAAGTCTTTTTTCACATACTCAAAGCACCATTATTACCTTGTTTTAACTACTCCTAATGAAATGGTAGACTGTCGGGTACTCATCAGGAAGGTCTGATTTCACTATTATTAAAACAAGACCCAGATGGCAAATATAAAGATCCAGTCAATCTAAAAAACTGGAGGCTCCTTCCACTTCAATGTTCTGATGCAAAAATACTAGTGAAATGCATAGCACTCAGAATTAAAAAGGTTTTTACCAGGTATTGTTCATCCTGATCAGACAGGTTTTTTACATGGGCGATACATTGGAGATAATATACGACAACTACTAGAAATAATAGAACAACATGAAACATCTAAGAAGCATGGCCTGGTATTGATAGTGGATTTTGAAAAGGCCTTTGATCATTGTAAGACTGGATTTTATCGGCAGGGACTGGGAAACTGGTCAGAATTGAAGGAATGATGGATGCCGCTAAATACAGGGAAATTCTTGAGGGAAACCTGTTTCAGTCTTCCAGAGATTTGAGACTGGGACGGAGGTTCACATTCCTGCAGGACAATGACCCTAAGCATACTGCTAAAGCAACACTTGAGTGGTTTAAGGGGAAACATTTAAATGTCTTGGAATGGCCTAGTCAAAGCTCAGACCTCAATCCAATTGAGAATCTGTGGTATGACTTAACGATTGCTGTACACCAGCGGAACCCATCCAACTACAAGGAGCTGGAGCAGTTTTGCCTTGAAGAATGGGCAAATATCCCAGTGGCTAGATGTGCCAAGCTTATAGAGACACACCCCAAGAGACTTGCAGCTGTAATTGCTGCAAAATGTGGCTCTACAAAGTATGGTTGAACTCGAATGTGCTGGTTGATAAAATACCTGTATTTATGGAAAATATGTTTGAAAACTGTATTTTGTTTTTAAATGATATTGTAAATTGGAATGGTAGAGTTATGCCTTTCATGGTTATCAGAATTGTATGGGAAGGCCTGCTCAATCCAAGATTACAAATAAAATAAAATAAAATGTGATTTGTCATATGCGCCGAATACAACAGGTGTAAACCTTACAGAGAAATGCTTACTTACAAACCCTTAACAAACAAAGCAGTTTTAAGAAAGAATACCAAAAAAAATCACACAAAAAAATACAATATAAAATAATACGAAATAAAAGTAACAAATAATTAAAGAGAAGCAGTAAAAATAACAATAGCGAGGCTATATACAGGGGATCCCGGTACCGAGTCAATGTGCGGGGGCACCAGTTAGTCGAGGTAATATGTACATGTAGGTAGAGTTATTATTATTGATTTTTTATATTATTTTTATTTTTAGGGGTAGATCAGCTTTAATATTGCAGATAGATTGTAACTTCCATCAATGTAATTGTCTGCATCTCTTCCAATCCCCCATATTTACATTTACATCATTTAGCAGACACTCTTATCCAGATTATGTTTTTTTTTCTATATATATATATATATATACAGTGGGGAAAAAAAGTATTTAGTCAGCCACCAATTGTGCAAGTACTTCCACTTAAAAAGATGAGAGAGGCCTGTAATTTTCGTCATAGGTACACGTCAACTATGACAGACAAATTGAGAAAAGAAAATCCAGAAAATCACATTGTAGGATTTTTAATGAATGTATTTGCAAATTATGGTGGAAAATAAGTATTTGGTCAATAACAAAAGTTTCTCAATACTTTGTTATATACCCTTTGTTGGCAATGACACAGGTCAAACGTTTTCTGTAAGTCTTCACAAGGTTTTCACACACTGTTGCTGGTATTTTGGCCCATTCCTCCATGCAGATCTCCTCTAAAGCATTGATGTTTTGGGGCTGTCGCTGGGCAACACGGACTTTCAACTCCCTCCAAAGATTTTCTATGGGGTTGAGATCTGGATACTGGCTAGGCCACTCCAGGACCTTGAAATGCTTCTTACGAAGCCACTCCTTCGTTGCCTGGGCGGTGTGTTTGGGATCATTGTCATGCTGAAAGACCCAGCCACGTTTCATCTTCAATGCCCTTGCTGATGGAAGGAGGTTTTCACTCAAAATCTCACGATACATGGCCCCATTCATTCTTTCCTTTACACGGATCAGTCGTCCTGGTCCCTTTGCAGAAAAACAGCCCCAAAGCATGATGTTTCCACCCCCATGCTTCACAGTAGGTATGGTGTTCTTTGGATGCAACTCATCATTCTTTGTCCTCCAAACACGACGAGTTGAGTTTTTTTACCAAAAAAAATTCTCATTTTGTCTGTCATAGTTGACGTGTACATATGATGAAAATTACAGGCCTCTCTAATCTTTTTAAGTGGGTGAACTTGCACAATTGGTGGCTGACTAAATACTTTTTTCCCCCAACTGTATATATATATATATATATATATATATATATACAGTTGAAGTCGGATGTTTACATACACCTTAGCCAAATACATTTAAACTCAGTTTTTCACAATTCCTGACATTTAAACCTAGTAGAAATTCCCTGTCTTAGGTCAGTTAGGATCACCACTTTATTTTGATCTCTCTGATCATTTTCATGATGTCCATCCGGATTGCTTCTATATGCCATATCTGTCTAAATGTGCTCTTTCACAAAAGCTCTCAACCTATAACCTATATACTTATTATGGACACAGTATGCTTACATTATTAGTTATCTTGTTGTTATTAGTTGTTGTTAGTTGTTATTAGTCCCATCCTTCAAATCTGTTAACACCATCCATATTGGATTTCTATTTGCCATATATATTTCAACTGTACTCTGATGTTTTACAAAAGTTCTGAACCTTTCTATTCTCATTGTTTCTATAGATTGTACATTTTTGCTAAAATTATTATTATATTATTGATCGATTGACTATGACTTTTCATATCACCCAGTAATGCTATCTGCAGGGTTAGCTCCAGGTAAATATTGCAATCCTTTAGCCATTCCTGGACCTGTGTCCAAAAACAAGCTACAAATGGACAGTACCAAAACAAATGATCTAATGATTCTGTCTCTTCGCAGCAAAATCTGCAGAGCTGGGAAGATTGTATCCCCCATATAAAGAACATTCTATTGGTAGCAAGAATTTTATATAATAATTTATATTGAAAGATTCTAAGTTTTGAATCCGGTGTCGTTTTGCGTATCAGTTCATAAACACTATGCCATGGGATCGGTACGTCAAAAATCTCTTCCCAACTATTTTTGCAATCTATATGGGACGGCTGTCAATCCTTTGGTCCTTAAATGAAACTGATACACTTTTTAATTTATCACAGTTTTCCTTAACCAATTATGTTCTTTAATGCAAGGCCGACAGACAAGTTCCTTACTTTCTCCCCCTTCCACTTTCCTCTTCCATTATTGCGGTAAGGCTGCAATTATTTGGTTGTAATTTTGGGTAGAGCAGACATTTCCATATGTTTTTGTTAGCTGCATGTGCGACATAACTCCACCAGTCCTACCTATGTTATCATTTACGAAGATTATACCTTTTTTATTATAATTTTTTTTTGGGTCAATTAGTATATTTGAGTTTAACCACAATATTTGTTGCATTATTTGTTCTGTAGTTTCTGGAGGATTAAATTGAAATTGCAACCAACTATTGCTTGTTTTAGAAATAGAGATATTTGGGAGATTATTTCCTTTTCAAATAACTGAAAGTGAGTGGTTGTAATCTGAATAAAGGGAAAAAGGCCATTCTTGAACATTGGGTGAGACAATCTTACTAATTTGCTAGAGAACCAGTTCGGATTTAAGTATAACTTTTGTATGACTGAAGCTTTTAGTGATAGTGTAACGATCCCGGCAGTCTGAGTCGGGTCCTGTCTGGTGACTAGTTTTTCTGTTCGTGATCTCCAGTTTCCCGAGGGTTCGGGAACGCTCCGGGGAGCTCTCTTGATTTCCGCACCTGCATCCCATCAGCAATCTGCACACCTGGTCCTGATCATCACCCTTCTTAGGCTCTGGCCTAACATCCAGTCCCTGCCGGATCGTTAGCCATGAACAGTAGGTTTACCAGAGTATCAGTCTTTGAGCCTAGCGTTAGAGTTGTTGTTTTTGCACCGTTTGGTTTGTTGCTTACTTACCCCCGTTTTGTTCCATCTGCAGTCACCCGTCCGGAACCTTCATCCAACCTCTGCCTGGTGGTCGGCGGCTGCCGACCCAGGATGGGATCAACCACTGCACCCCCAACAACTAATCAACGCCGCCCGCTCTGTTCCCCGGATTATTCAGCATCACTCTTGAATTTGTAATAAACACTCACCCTCGTTTCAACTTACCTTGTCCTGGTCTGCTTCTGGGTTCTGGCTTAGCAACTCGTGACAGATAGGTCTAATGCTTTAATATTTCATAATTTCTGTCCTCTGAATTCATATTCATTATATAAATAGGCCCGTTTAATTTTGTCTGGCTTGCCGTTCCAAATAAAATGGAAAATATTTTTCTCATATAATTTAAAAAACTGTCCGCTAGGCGTAGGCAAGACATTAAGCAAATAGGTAAACTGGGATAATACTAAAGAGTTAATCAGGGTGATTTTTCCACAAATTGACAGGTATTTACCTTTCCATGGTAGCAAGATCTTATCAATTTTTGCTAACTTTTTATTAAAATTTATTGAAGTGAGATCAGTTATTTCCTTTGGGATATGTATTCCGAGTATATCCACATCACCATCAGACCATTTTATTGGTAAACTACATGGTAATGTAAACATTTTAATTTTTAGTGATCCAATACGTAATATAGTACATTTGTCATAATTTGGTTGTATTCCAGAGAGGTTAGAAAATGTATCTAGATCCTCTATGAGGCTGTGGAGGGATTCTAGTTGTGGATTTAAAAGAAAACATGAATCATCAACATACAATGACACCTTTGTTTTTAAGCACTGGATTTCTAATCCCCTGATATTATTGTTGGATCAGATTTTAATAGCTAACATCTCGATGGCCACAATAAATAGATATGCCGATAGTGGTCAACCTTGTTTCACTCCTCTTGACAGTTTAAAACCTTTTGAGAAATAGCCATTATTTACTATTTTACACCTAGGGACATGATTTTGACCCATTTTATAAGAGATTCTCCAAAAATGAAATGCTCCAGGCATTTATATATAAACCCCAGTCGTACTTTATCAAATGCCTTTTCGAAGTCTCCTATGAATAGCAGGCCTGGTTTCCCAGATTTTCCATAGTGTTCTATTGTTTCCAATACTTGCCTTATATTATCTCCAATGTATCTTCCATGTAAAAAACCTGTCTGATTAAAATGAATAATATCTGACAATACCTTTTTAATTCTATGTGCTATACATTTTGCTAGAATTTTTGCATCATAACACTGAAGTGTAAGGGGCCTCCAATTTTTTTTATGGACTGGATCTTTATATTTTCACTTGTATCCTGTTTCAGTAATAATGAGATCGGACCTTCTTCTTGAGTGTCAGATAAGCTACCATTTACATAGGAGTGGTTAAAACATGCTAATAACGGTCCTCTTAGTATATCAAAAAAGGTTTGGTATACCTCGACTGGTATGCCATCCAACCCTGGAGTTTTCCCGGATTTAAAGTCTTTAATTGCAGCCAGAAGTTCCTCCTCTGTAATTTCACCTTCACATGAGTCTTTCTGTATGAAAAGAAAAAGAAAAAACTCTCTACAATTAGCTTCAGTTAGAGGAGATGGAGGCGACTGAAACGAAAAGAAATGATTAAAGTACTTTGTTTCCTCCTTCAAAATATCATTTGGTGAATCATGGGTGACTCCGTCAATTGTAACCAATTTCATTAAATTATTTTTGGTAGCATTCCTATGTTGAAGATGAAAAAAGAATTTGGTGCATTTAGTTTGCTTAATTTTTATAATATATTACACTTGATCTTTCTTGAATAAGTTTCTCCATTTCTTTTTGTTTTTTCTGTAATTTATTTTGAGCCTCTATGTTACAGTTTTTATTGCGATCTATCTGTTCTGTTAGACTTTCTATTTCCTTTGTTAGTATAAACTCTTTTGACCTAAATTGCTTTTGTTTTCGAGATGAGTACTGAATTGCATGGCCTCTAAAGGCACATTTAAAGGTGTCCCATACAATAAGGGGATTTGCTGTACCAATGTTATGTCGGAAAAAGTCAGTTATAAATTCCTTTGTCCTAGTTAAAAATAAATTATCATCCAATAGGCTTTGATTAAATTTCCAATATCCTCGCCCACGTGGAAATTCAGTAAGAGTAATGTATATGGCAATTATATGATGGTCCGACCGCATTCTGTCCCCTATCAACACTTTTTAAACTTTTGGTGCCAACGAGAATGAGATAAGAAAGAAGTCAAGACGACTAGCTTGATTGAGTCTCCGCCATGTATATCTCACTAGATCAGGATATTTAAGCCTCCATATATCTACTAGTTCTAATGTATCCATGACATTCACGATTTCCTTAAGAGCATGTGTGTGATTGTTTGTGGTGTGATTTCCTTTACGGTCCATTGAGCTATTTAAAACAGTATTAGAATCCCCCACCATAATAATATTGTCTTGAATTGCTTGCAGGGTTGATCATTTATTATACAAATTGTCAAAGAAGTGTGGATCATTATTATTTGGTCCATAAAGGTTAATGAGCCATATCTGTTTATGGTCCAATGACATATTTAAAATAATCTATCTACTTTGCGTATCTATTTGGACAAATTGCACATTCTGATCGAAATTACTATTAATTAACATCATCACCTCTTTTGAATTTCTTTGCCCATGGGAGAAGTATATTTCGCCCCCCCCATTCCTTTTTCAACGCAACTTCATCTACAATTGTTGAATGAGTTTCCTGTAAACAATACATATTATATTCCTTCTCTTTGAGCCATGTAAATATTGCTCTTATTTTGTTATTATCAGCTAAGCCCTTACAATTATAACTGGCTATACTTATTTCACCATACACCATAATGAGATACAAGTTTCAAGTCTATTTATCATTATATATGTTTGTAAATTTACCAATAAAAAATACCGTAATGATTGAGTGTCCATATAGCTGTACCGTGATATTTGCATTGCTACTAAGTAACCCTTCAATTGTTCTCCACTAATTCCCCAGCTAAAAACCCTCCCCATCCCAAGTTGAGCCGTCATCCCAGTGATCGGCATCCCACCCACGTCCCTCCAGATCCCTAGGGCCCCGAGAGGCCAGGACCCATCCATCGAAAACAGCACACAGTGCCACCCACAAAACAGAAGCAGATTAACCACCAAAAACATTTCCAATGCTGTCACCTCTATATACAGTGGGGAGAACAAGTATTTGATACACTGCCAATTTTGCAGGTTTTCCTACTTACAACGCATGTAGAGGTCTGTAATTTTTATCATAAAAAAATCCAGAAAATCACATTGTATGATTTTTAAGTAATTTATTTGCATTTTATTGCATGACATAAGTATTTGATCACCTACCAACCAGTAAGAATTCCGGCTCTCACAGACCTGTTAGTTTCTCTTTAAGAAGCCCTCCTGTTCTCCACTCATTACCTGTATTAACTGCACCTGTTTGAACTTGTTACCTGTATAAAAGACACCTGTCCACACACTCAATCAAACAGACTCCAACCTCTCCACAATGGCCAAGACCAGAGAGCTGTGTAAGGACATCAGGGATAAAATTGTAGACCTGCACAAGGCTGGGATGGGCTACAGGACAATAGGCAAGCAGCTTGGTGAGAAGGCAACAACTGTTGGCGCAATTATTAGAAAATGGAAGAAGTTCAAGATGACGTTCAATCACCCTCGGTCTGGGGCTCCATGCAAGATCTCACCTCGTGGGGCATCAATGATTATGAGGAAGGTGAGGGATCAGCCCAGAACTACACAGCAGGACCTGGTCAATGACTTGAAGAGAGCTGGGACCACAGACTTAAAGAAAACCATTAGTAACACACTACGCCGTCATGGATTAAAATCCTGCAGCGCACGCAAGGTCCCCCTGCTCAAGCCAGCGCATGTCCAGGCCCGTCTGAAGTTTGCCAATGACCATCTGGATGATCCAGAGGAGGAATGGGAGAAGGTCATGTGGTTTGATGAGACAAATATATAGCTTTTTGATCTAAACCCCACTCACCGTGTATGGAGGAAGAAGAAGGATGAGTACAACCCCAAGAACACCATCCCAACCGTGAAGCATGGAGGTGGAAACATCATTCTTTGGGGATGCTTTTCTGCAAAGGGGACAGGACGACTGCACCGTATTGAGCGGAGGATGAATGGGGCCATGTATCGCGAGATCTTGGCCAACAACCTCCTTCCCTCAGTAAGAGCATTGAAGATGGGTTGTGGCTGGGTCTTCTAGCATGACAACGACACAAAAAACACACAGCCAGGGCAACTAAGGAGTGGCTCCGTAAGAAGCATCTCAAGGTCCTGGAGTGGCCTAGCCAGTCTCCAAACCTGAACCCAATAGAAAATCTTTGGAGGGAGCTGAAAGTCCGTATTGCCCAGCGACAGCCCCGAAACCTGAAAGATCTGGAGAAGGTCTGTATGGAGGAGTGGGCCAAAATCCCTGCTGCAGTGTGTGCAAACCTGGTCAAGACCTACAGGAAACGTATGATCTCTGTAATTGCAAACAAAGGTTTCTGTACCAAATAAAATATTAAGTTCTGCTTTTCTGATGTATCAAATACTTATGTCATGCAATAAAATGCTAATGAATTACTTAAAAATCATACAATGTGATTTTCTGGATTTTTGTTTTAGATTCCGTCTCTCACAGTTGAAGTTTACATTTACATTTTAGTCATTTAGCAGACGCTCTTATCCAGAGCGACTTACAGTTAGTGCATACGTTCTTTTTTTTCTTTTTTCATACTGGCCCCCAGTGGGAATTGAACCCACAACCCTGGCATTGCAAACCCCATGCTCTACCAACTGAGCTACATCCCTGCCGGCCGTTCCCTCCCCTACCCTGTACGAATTGTGCGCCGCCCCATGGATCTCCCGGTCGCGGCCTGCTACGACAGAGCCTGGATTCGAACCAGGATCTCTAGTGGCACAGCTAGCACTGCGCCACTCGGAAGTGTACCTATGATAAAAATTACAGCCCTCTACATGCTTTGTAAGTAGGAAAACCTGCAAAATCGGCAGTGTATCAAATACTTGTTCTCCCCACTGTATATATATAACTATACACAAAAATGTATGCACTCATGACTGTAAGTCGCTTTGGATAAAAGCGTCTGCTAAATGGCATATTATTATTTATTATTATTTAAAAATATATATCTATTCAAATATCTTGCATATCTTATTTTCCATCATTATCAATTAATATGCGTAATAATGTTGGCAGTTCATGCGTAGGATGTTAACATATAACCCGGATTGCCATTGTATTACATTTAATTTATTGACAAGCAATTATTATCCTAGCAAACAATTACCACGGTCCATCCCATACTCCCCCCAACATCCCCACCCCCCCACAACAGATGCGGGACAAACACACACGCACATACTCACATACTTCAACACACTCAACCCCTTTCCCCCACAATCAACCATAAAATCAGATGCTCAACGGTTGTTACATCCCAGAGCACAACTCAAGAAAGGACCTGATTTATGAGTGCACATACAGTTACAGCTGATTGAGAAAGCATGCAAGATTGAGCAGAAATTGACAACAATGTGAGATTTGATTAATCTATTTAATCTATGTCAAGTCCTAGGTGATGGAGATCAGATCCACCCTCTTCACCTGAGACACAAATACTCTGGTCCCCCGTTGTAACCATTTTATCCAAGCATCTCTGTGCAGTCAGACCTTTGATTATTTTGTGCCACCTGGGCCACAATGATAAACCCCCTCTCTGATTGTCCGAGTGTGATCCCCTCCCCATGGGTTACTGCAGCCAGTGTTGCCAGCACTGCCACTACCTGGGTGGGGGTACCCCACCGGAATCCCCACCGGCTAGGTACAAGGTCGTCAAGGTTCTCATTAGCAGCTTTGAGAATTTCCTTGTATATAATGCTCTCCCATCAGGGGGCTCTGGCTTTGTAGGACCAACCCTGCCAGGCAGGCTCAGAATCTTGAGGGGGTGGTGCTGCTCAAGTAGGTCTCATTTATTTCTCTGTTTAGGCTGCATACTCACAGCAGGTCCATAAAACAGATGGGAACTTATCTTTGGTGTATGGGTCGCTCAGGTGGGTGGCCAGGTTATAGGGTTGGGGATCTTTCCATCATGATAGGACAATGACAAATTTGATTAAATGTATACTATATTTAAAAATGTATATCCCTCATCTACACACAATTGAAAGCTCTCTCTCACTACCCCTGCTCATAGACACCCGTCGGCTCTGGGATATGCAACCATTTCCCCTCTCACTCACTTAACGCCGCACCTTTCCAAACACAAAAATGCACACCACATGGTTGACTGCGGAGGAAATGGGCCGAGCGCGCAAACACACCCACATCCCACACCTGCCGCAAGGGGGAAAGGACGCCAGGGAGAACACAGGACCAACCACAACAACCGTCCGCCAAAACAACAATTGGCCGCCAAAAAAGCCATGTTCTAATTAGTTGTATTTGAAGATGTATTATTCTGCTTGTTATCTTTTCTTGTTATATCGTTTTATCCTTTTTTTAAATACTATACTTACTATAGATGTTCTTTAATATTACAATCCCTATCATTGCTAGTATTGGGTGTTCCATTATTCGACTCCTCTATTACAACTTTTAGAATAGCCATGGAGTGGTCTTTGTGTCTCTGAACATTTGGTTGTCAATATACAGTTTATCGACCACAAGTGCAACACGTTTCCCTTTTAATCTATTTTCCTTGAAGATTGGATACAGAACTTTGCGCCTTTCTGCAATCTCCCTCGGGAACTGATCATTCATGCCTATTTTCGTGCCAGCAAGTCTTTTACCTAGGCTTTTATCCATTGCTTTATCCTTAAAAAATGCAAATTTGGCAACGATTGGTGATCATATTTCTGTCCTCTTTGTCCGAAACGTTGTACACGTTCGAGTTGGATTTTATCGACAGCCTCGAGTGGGATTTGAAGCGCTGTATGCAGGAAATCCTTCATAATATTCTCGGTTATTTCTCCCTCCTTTTCCTGAATACCCGTAAGTACTAGATTTTCTCTCATCGATCTAGTTTGGATGTCTAGTAAGGCTTCTCTCAGAAGGTTGTTCTCCTTTTTAAGTTCCCTAATGTCCGTTCAGGAGTCTTATGGCTTGGGGGTAGAAGCTGTTTAGAAGCCTTTTGGACCTAGACTTGGCGCTCCGGTACCGCTTGCCGTGCGGTAGCAGAGAGAACAGTCTATGACTAGGGTGGCTGGAGTCTATTTTTAGGGCCTTCCTCTGACACCGCCTGGTATAGAGGTCCTGGATGGCAGGAAGCTTGGCCCCAGTGATGTACTTGGCCGTTCGCACTACCCTCTGTAGTGCCTTGCGGTCAGAGGCCGAGAAGTTGCCATACCAGGCAGTGATGCAACCAGTCAGGATGCTCTCGATGGTGCAGCTGAAGCTCTCAACCTGCTCCACTACAGCCCCGTCGATGAGAATGGGGGTGTGCTCGGTCCTCTTCTTTTTCCTGTAGTCCACAATTGATTACAACAGGCAGGTGGCAGCGGGAGGAGGTAGGGAACTGGTCTGTCTGCCCAATATAAAGCATCAAACTGGCGTAAATAGGAAAGTATATCAGTTTCATTTGAGGACCAGGATGTTGACAGCTGTGCCATACAGATTGCAAAATAGCTGGGAAGAAATGTTTGATGTACCGATTCCATGGTGCATAGTGTATGAGTTGATATATAAAACGACACAAGATTCAAGACTTCATGCTTTTCAGCTAAAATTATTCTATAGAATTCTTGCCACCAACAAGATGTTGAATATTTGGGGCATAGAATCATCGCAGCTCTGCAGATTTTGTTGTGAGGATACAGAATCAATAGACCATTTGTTTTGGTATTGCCCTCAGGTAGCCTGTTTCTGGTCTCAGGTTCAGGAATGGCTGAAAAAGCATAACATTAATCTAAAATTGACCCTAGAAATAGCAATGTTGGGAGATCTGGAGAGACCTGGTCAGTCAATTACTAATATACTAAGTAATACCGACTGTGGGGGCGGTCTCGGATGGTTGAGGGGAAGCTCTCGGGGAACTGTGGGGGGGATCTTGGAGGGCTGGTGGCCTGGCTGTTGGGAGCTTGGGCCGGTGGCTGATCGGTCGCTGGTTCAGGTCCCCGTTTTGACCTTTTGGGAGATCTGTCGACGTGCCCTTGGGCAGGGCGTTGACCCTGGTGGGTCGCTCTGGATGGGAGTCTGTTAGATTAATGTAATGTAAATGTTGAGCAGCTTCATTGCAAGTAGATTGTATGTTTTAATATTCAATACAAATAAATAAAAGACTTGGCCTCTATTGGTTGACCTGTAATGAATATATATATATATATATATATATATATATATATATATATATATATATATATATGTATTGCTCTTGAAGCACTTTGAGATTCTATGAAAAGCGCTATAGAAATGTAATAAATTCTTATTATAAAGCCTAATTTACACCTTCCGCTTCCACGCCGTCTGTGAGGTCCGCTTGAACAAAATGAGGCAATATCGAACGTCTGCTCATCTGTGATTGGTGTAGAGAGTGAACCAAACTTGCTGTCTGGATCTCCAGTTAACTGTGTGTCCTACAGGTGTAGCAGCGTGGCAGGCGAGACTTCATTACCTTATTAGCCATTTGGTTTTCTAGGTTTTGCTGGTGTGCTAAGCAATTCTTATTCACTCTCCTAGTCTCTAAAGGATGAGCGAACAAGTGCCAGTCATCCTGTACCAGTATCCTGAGGAAAGTAAATAATGGATTTGTTAGAACTAATCAACTGGGTAAAGAGAGCGGTCATAAATTATGCACTTCTTGAATGCTTCTTGCTCATTAATAAGCAAGTCAGTCGTCAGGCATCTTAGTTAATTCTTGATGCTGCATCAGTTTCATCCAGCACTGCTCTCCCCACCCCCCTTCCAGCTCCATAAAAGAGGTATGGGGAGGTAATTTACAAGGTCAAAGTGCAATGAATATGAACAAATTAAGATCCTACATCTGTATAATCTGTGCAACTGGTTGGGGTCCAATGTGAACTTGATTAATTAGCATTTTACCTAATACCCAGGCTGTGTCTCAAATAGCACCATATTCCCTTTATAGTGCACTACTTTTGACCAGAGCCCTATGTGTCCTCGTCAAAAGTAGTGTACTATAAAGGGAACAGGGTGCCTTTTGGGACGCATGCCAAGTTTAATACTGGGTTAATGGCTTGGGATCTGCTGGGCCCCAGTGTCTGCTTGTTGCCTTTGAGCCCTAACACTTAATTAATTGAACCAATTATTTGGGCAGCAGAGGTCTCACCTAGGCGGTATAGGTGGGAATATATATGTTTTATACTGCGCTCCAACACCGCTAGGACTAGCCTCTGCGACCCCCCGAGCTAGCATATGGAATAAAAAGTTTTAGGCCATGCTTATCGAATACTAAACATTCTCATATGGCTGCCAGCATGTGATTCCTGTTTGTTTCCTGGCTGCTCAGTAAACATCCCGCTGATATACATAATTATGTCCCCCCAATGCGCCATTGGTATTATAATTTATCGCTGAATGCAGTAAACCCTTAGTCCCGTTGTTACCAAATTATATAGTTCACATACAACTCAGCAAATGCACTTAACCAGCCCCCCTGTGATGCAGCCACAAGTTGATAATCAACAGCATCATCAATATCAACAACTTGGGTGTTTCTAAATATGATCTAGTGTTCCCACCTGTTCCCTTAATTTTCTAATACATAATATTTGAATAATAAATAAAATATACATATTTTTAGGTTGAATTTTCTCATGATTTATTGAAGATCTGTAAACTGGTGACCACAGGATGTCATTAAGTATACAGCTAGTCTTGTAAGAGAATACTTTTGAAATCCAGGGGCCATATGTATCAAGCATCTCCAAGTAGGAATGCTGATACAGGATCAGTTTAATGAATCAGATTATGGACAGGGAGGATCCTAAAAATACAAGACCAGGACCATTCTGTAATGAAAGACCTGACACATCATTGAACTTTATTTCTATACCTTGTTATCAACCCTCCGAAATATATTCAAATGATTTGTATATCTGTTTATCTCAGATTAAATAATGACCTAAAGCCTACAGGTATAATACACTGCTCAAAAAAATTAAGGGAACACTAAAATAACACATCCTAGATCTGAATGAATGAAATAATCTTATTAAATACTTTTTTCTTTAGATAGTTGAATGTGCTGACAACAAAATCACACAAAAATTATCAATGGAAATCAAATGTATCAACCAATGGAGGTCTAGATTTGGAGTCACACTCAAAATTAAAGTGGAAAACCACACTACAGGCTGATCCAACTTTGATGTAATGTCCTTAAAACAAGTCAAAATGAGTCTCAGTAGTGTGTGTGGCCTCCACGTGCCTGTATGACCTCCCTACAACGCCTGGGCATGCTCCTGATGAGGTGGCGGATGGTCTCCTGAGGGATCTCCTCCCAGACCTGGACTAAAGCATCCGTCAACTCCTGGACAGTCTGTGGTGCAACGTGGCGTTGGTGAATGGAGCGAGACATGATGTCCCAGATGTGCTCAATTGGATTCAGGTCTGGGGAACGGGCGGGCCAGTCCATAGCATCAATGCCTTCCTCTTGCAGGAACTGCTGACACACTCCAGCCACATGAGGTCTAGCATTGTCTTGCATTAGGAGGAATCCAGGGCCAACCGCACCAGCATATGGTCTCACAGGGCGTCTGAGGATCTCATCTCGGTACCTAATGGCAGTCAGGCTACCTCTGGCGAGCACATGGAGGGCTGTGCGGCCCCCCAAAGAAATGCCACCCCACACCATGACTGACCCACCGCCAAACCGGTCATGCTGGAGGATGTTGCAGGCAGCAGAACGATCTCCACGGCGTCTCCAGACTCTGTCACATCTGTCACATGTGCTCAGTGTGAACCTGCTTTCATCTGTGAAGAGCACAGGGCGCCAGTGGCGAATTTGCCAATCTTGGTGTTCTCTGGCAAATGCCAAACGTCCTGCACAACCTGTAAGCACAACCCCCACCTGTGGACGTCGGCCCTCATACCACCCTCATGGAGTCTGTTTCTGACCGTTTGAGCAGACACATGCACATTTGTGGCCTGCTGGAGGTTTTGCAGGGCTCTGGCAGTGCCTCTCCTGCTCCTCCTTGCACAAAGGCGGAGGTAGCGGTCCTGCTGCTGGGTTGTTGCCCTCCTACGGCCTCCTCCACGTCTCCTGATGTACTGGCCAGTCTCCTGGTAGCGCCTCCATGCTCTGGACACTACGCTGACAGACACAGCAAACCTTCTTGCCACAGCTCGCATTCAAAAGTGACCAAAACATCAGCCAGGAAGCATAGGAACTGAGAAGTGGTCTGTGGTCACCACCTGCAGAACCACTCCTTTATTGGGGGTGTCTTGCTAATTGCCTATAATTTCCAACTGTTGTCTATTCCATTTGCACAACAGCATGTGAAATTTATTGTCAATCAGTGTTTCTTCCTAAGTGGACAGTTTTATTTCACAGAAGTGTGATTGACTTGGAGTTACATTGTGTTGTTTAAGTGTTCCCTTTATTTTTTTGAGCAGTGTATATTCCGATGCAGTTACAATGTATTTTAAGACTTGAGTCATGAGAATGTTTCAGCTTCTCAAGGCCATGGAATATATACAAATCTTCTCCCTCACCTTGAGTTTTACCTAAGCCAATTAAAGCTAGAATTAATGCTCTGGCTATGAATTTGAGAGTGGTTACATTTCTCAAGCCCCATCCCTAAGCTTTTTACCAAAACACAGGCAGGGTGACCACTATGTTACACTAGAGTCAACATGTGCTCCCGGATTGAGTTTAAGGGAGCACGCTGTGTAAGGTACACCTGCACACTACCTCGTCACCTGGGTATATCACCTGAGTACTGTGGCTATGGCAGTCCCTGTAGGGGTCATTTGCATACTTTATAGCTCTGGGTACAAGGGGATAGAAACAGGGAAGGCGGAAGGAAAGTAGAAAAGGGATAGAGAGCGATAGTGGGCTCAGAGGAAAGAGGGTGACGCTAAGAGTCACAGGAACTTGTTTGGAGTTTACACTGGGTCAATGTCATCTGGGGACTCCTAAATATGTGCTGAGAATAATTATATTCTAAAGATCTAGGAGGTAAGTTGCTCATAAATTGATTTTTTGGTAACACTTTACGGTACAGAAATTAACAGGTAGATTATTTACGTAGAAGGTACATGATAAGTATGTAGTTACACAGTAATAACCGATAACATACTTGTGTGTCTTTGGGATTTATCGAAAAAATAAGTACCTCTAAGCGTCATTGGTACCTGTTAACAGTTGTGTGTTTTTAACTACATGTTACATAGCAAGGCCTCATGTGTTGCCCTGGGCTGTTGTTATGGTTGCTAGCTAGATGCTAACTAGTTTCCTCCTGGGGCTATTTACATTTTAGCAGTCGCTCTTATCCAGAGCAATTAGGTTTAAGTGCCTTGCTCAAGAGCACAGACAGAGTTGTGTACCTAGTCAGCTTGGGGATTTGAACGAGCAACCTTTCAGCTACTGGCCCAATGCTCTTAACCACTAGGCTACCTGCAGCCCATGGCTGGGTCAGTACCGCTGGTTTATGAAATTCAGTGCACAAGGTTCAGAACACAGGAGGTTGGTGGCACCTTATTTGGGGAGGACAGGCTCATGGTAATGGCTGGAGCGGAACCATGAGGGGTACAATCATTTCATGAGTTCGGTCCAATGACTTGGTTTACAATGTAAAGGAAATGTTTTGATACATAAATACTTCACACTGTTGAACTGTAATATTTTCACAAAAATGTTCTGTAATTTTGCATGTAATGAATTATAACTGGACATCGTTTTGAATTAATCAGATACACAGCACAAGATATACAGTACAACATTCAGTATGAACAAGATATAAGATATACAGCACAATATTCAGTATGAACAAGATACAAGATATACAGCACAAGATATGAACAAGATACAAGATATATAGTAAAAGATACAGTATGAACAAGATACAAGATATACAGTACAAGATACTGTATAAACAAGATACAAGATATACAGTACAATATACTATATTAACAAGATACAAGATATACAGTACAAGATATGAATAAGATGCAAGATATACAGCACAAGATACTGTATGAACAAGGTACAAGATATACAGTACAAGATATGACCAAGCTACACGATATAATGCACAAGATATGAACAAGATACAAGTTATACAGTACAACATACAGTATGAACAAGATATACAGTACAAGATACTATATGACCAAGCTACACAATATACTGCACAAGATATGAACAAGATACAAGTTATACAGTACAATATACAGTATGAACAAGATATAAAGTACAAGATATGAACAAGATACAAGATATACACAGTACAATATATTAACAAGACAGTAGAGGTCTTCACGGGCCCGTCCTCCCCAATTAAGGTGCCAGCAACCTCCTGTGCTAAACATGCAGTAAGTTGGTGCTAATATGGCTAATTAGCAGCTAACAATTGAGTAATAGGCACCAAATGAACATGAATTTACTGTTGTTGATGGATGCTAATAACCTGCTGCTTTGAACATCTGAATAGCTTTAGTTCATACAGTGTTGCTTTCTGTACAGTGACCCATTTTCAACATTTCACAAACAGTTTTGTTGTCAAGTTTTCAAACTTAAAAGGGGCAATCTGGAACAAAGTGGTCACTCTGCCACTTTTTGTTGTTGTAAAAAGCTGAGGGCTGGGGCTGGAGAAATTTAAACACTACATTTTATAGATAGAGCAGGATGGATATGGATGCAAGGCCTGACCGTCCATGACATAACATTTTTAGTTTTAACCATGTTTTGAAGCTATATGGTGTTTGTTTAAAATTACATTGTGTACAAAAAATGGAGTACTCTTCCAGAATCAATGGCTATATATCATTAAATTAAAATATTTCTCTTTTAACACATAGACAACACAATGGCTTTGATGCAGAAGATTCAACATTTCCGAACATTTTGAGTTAAAGCCATTGCACAGCATCATTGGAGGAAGTGTACAACTGGTTGCAATGACATCATTATGACACATTTTATGACTTCAAGGTCATACTGGTTGTATAAAGAAGTTGAGTTAACGTTAACTAATTCAAAACGAAGAAGTGACATGCCAAATTTGGCGCCGCTGGTTCAGTGAAGGAAGGATGTAGGGTATAGCTGGAGTGTACACAATGTGGGATGAGCATCCCTTAAAGGGATAGTTCACTCAAATTACAACATTTTAGTAATTTAGCAGACGCTCTTATCCAGAGCGACTTACAGGAGCAATTAGGGTTAAGTGCCTTGCTCAACGGCACAGACAGATTTTTCACCTAGTCCGCTCTGGGATTAGAACCAGCAACCTTCCAGTTACTGGCACTACGCTCTTAACCACTAAGCTACCTGCCGCCCCGGCATTTACAAAATGGCATATTGGTTTCCTTAACCTGAAATCAATCTACAGTACCAGTCAAAAGTTTGGACACAAAACCAACTGATATTGCCAACTACTTTAATAATTTTTTCATTGGCAAGATTAGTAAACTTAGGCATGACATGCCAGCAACTATTGCTGACACTACACATCCAAGTATATCTGACCAAATTATGAAATACAAGCATTGTAATCTTGAATTCTGTAAAGTGAGTGTGGAAGAGGTGAAAAAAGTATTATTGTCTATTAACAATGACAAGCCACCAACTTGGATGGAAAATTGCTGAGGATAATAACGGACAATATAGCCACTCCTATTTGCCATATTTTCAATTTAAGCCTACTAGAATGTGTGTGCCCCCAGGCTTGGAGGGAAGCAAAAGTCATTCCGCTACCAAAGAATAGTAAAGCCCCCTTTACTGGCTCAAATAGCCGACCAATTAGCCTGTTAACAACCCTTAGTAAACTGTTGGAAAAAATGGTGTTTGACCAGATACCATGCTATTTTACTGTAAACAAATTGACAACAAACTTTCAGCATGCTAATAGAGAAGGACATTCAACAAGCACAGCATGTACATAAATGACTGATGATTGGCTGAGAAAAATTGATGATAAAAAGATTGTGGTGCTGTTTTGTTAGACTTCAGTGCGGCTTTTGACATTATCGATCATAGTCTGCTGCTGGATGGACATACACAAAATAGTCCAAATTGGTGAAGTGAAATGAAAAAAATAACTTGTTTCAAAAAATTTAATTAAATCTATAATGGAAAAGTGGTGCGTGCATATGTATTCACCCCCTTTGCTATGAAGCCCCTAAATAAGATCTAGTGCAACCAATTACCTTCAGAAGTCACATAATTAGTTAAATAAAGTCCACCTGTGTGCAATGTAAGTGTCACATGATCTCAGTATATATACACCTGTTCTGAAAGGCCCCAGAGTCTGCAACACCATTAAGCAAGGGGCACCACCAAGCAAGTGGCACCATGAAGACCAAGGAGCTCTCCAAACAGGTCAGGGACAAAGTTGTGGAGAAGTACAGATCAGGGTTGGATTATTTAAAAAATATCTGAAACTTTGAACATCCCACGGAGCACCATTAAATCCATTATAAAAAAATTGAAAGAATATGGCACCACAACAAACCTGCCAAGAGAGGGCCACCCACCAAAACTCACGGACCAGGCAAGGAGGGCATTAATCAAAGAGGCAACAAAGAGACCAGAGATAACCCTGAAGGAGCTGCAAAGCTCCACAGCGGAGATTGGAGTATCTGTCCATAGGACCACATTAAGCCGTACACTCCACAGAGCTGGGCTTTATGGAAGAGTGGCCATAAAAAAGCCATTGCTTAAAGAAACAAATAAGCAAACACGTTTGGTGTTCGCCAAAAGGCATGTGGGAGACTCCCCAAACATATGGAAGAAGGTACTCTGGTCAGATGAGACTAAAATTGAGCTTTTTGCCCATCAAGTAAAACGCTATGTCTGGTGCAAACCCATCACCTCTCATCACCCGAGAACACCATCCCCACAGTGAAGCATGGTGGTGGCAGCATCATGCTGTGGGGATGTTCTTCATCGGCAGGGACTGGGAAACTGGTCAGAATTGAAGTAATAATGGATGGTGCTAAATACAGGGAAATTCATGAGGGAAACTTTTTTCAGTCTTCTAGAGATTTGAGACTGGGACGGAGGTTCACATTCCAGCAGGACAATTACCCTAAGCATACTGCTAAAGCAACACTCATGTGGTTTAAGGGGAAACATTTAAATGTCTTGGAATGGCCTAGAATAGTTGTGCATGCTCAAGTTTTCTGTTTCCTTGTCTTATTTCTTGTTTGTTTTACAATAAAAAATATTTTGCATCTTCAAAGTGGTAGGCATGTTGTTTAAATCAAATGATACAAACCCCCCAAAAAATATATTTTAATTCCAGGTTGTAAGGCAACAAAATAGGAAAAATGACAAGGGGGGTGAATACTTTCGCAAGCCACTATAGTCTACTGTTCAGTAGTGTTGTCAGGTGCCACAAAGAGGGACTTGGGAAAATTGCAGTTGGCTCAGAACAGGGCAGCACGGCTGGCCCTTAAAAGTACACGGAGAGCTAACATTAATGACATGCATATCAGTCTCTCGTGGCTCAGAGTGGAAGAAAGATTGACTTCATCACTGCTTGTTTTTGTAAGAGGTGTTGACAAGCTGAATGTACCGAGCTGTGTGATAGTAGTTTAAACAGACAGCTTGCATACCCCACAAGACATGCCACCAGAGGTCTCTTCACTGTCCCCAGGTCCAGAACAGACCATGGGAGGCGCACAGTACTATATAGAGCCATGACTACATGAAACTCTATTCCACATCAGGTAAGTGATGCAAGCAGTAGAATCAGATTTTAAAAACAGGTAAGAATACACCTTATGGAACAACAGGGACTGTGAAGACACACACACAAGGGTATGGACACATGCATATGCACACATTGTGATATTGTTGTATGGTGGTATTAAACATTTTGTATTGTAGATAGTTAGTGGTGTAATAATGTCATATGATGTACTGTTTTATAATTTGTTTTATAAACTCAGCAAAAAAAGAAATGTCCCTTTTTCAGGACCCTGTCTTTCAAAGATAATTTTTAAAAATCAAAATAACTTCAAAGATCTTCATTGTAAAGGGTTAAAACACTGTTGTCCATGCTTGTTCAATGAACCATAAACAATTAATGAACATGCACCTGTGGAACGGTCGTTAAGACACTAACAGCTTACAGACGGTAGGCAATTAATGTCACAGTTATGAAAACCTAGGACACTAAAGAGGCCTTTCTACTGACTCTGTAAAACACCAAAAGAAAGATGCCCAGGGTCCCTGCTCATATGCGTGAACGTGCCTTAGGCATGCTGCAAGGAGGCATGAGGACTGCAGATGTGGCCAGGGCAATAAATTGCAATGTCCGTACTGTGAGAAGCCTAAGACAGCACTACAGGGAGACAGGATGGACAGCTCATCGTCCTCGCAGTGGCAGACCACGTGTAACAACACTTGCACAGGATCGGTACATCCGACATCACACCTGCGGGACAGGTACAGGATGGCAACAACAACTGCCCGAGTTACACCAGGAACGCAAAATCCCTCCATCAGTTGTCAGACTGTTTGCAATAGGCTGAGAGAGGCTGGACTGAGTGCTTGCAGGCCTGTTGTAAGGCAGGTCCTCACCAGACATCACCAGCAACAACGTTGCCTATGGGCACAAACCCACTGTCGCTGGACCAGACAGGACTGGCAAAAAGTGCTCTTCACTGACGAGTCGCAGTTTTGTCTTACCAGGGGTGATGGTCGGATTCGCGTTTATCGTCAAAGGAATGAGCATTACACCGAGGCCTGTACTCTGGAGCTGGATCGATTTGGAGGTGGAGGGTCCGTCAAGGTCTGGGGCGATGTGTCACAGCATCATCGGACTGAGCTTGTTGTCATTGCAGGCAATCTCAACGCTGTGTGTTACAGGGAAGACATTCTCCTCCCTCATATGGTACCCTTCCTGCAGGCTCATCCTGACCCTCCAGCATGACAATGCCACCAGCCATACTGCTCGTTCTGTACGTGACAGGAATGTCAGTGTTCTGCATGGCCAGCAAAGAGCCCGGATCTCAATCCCATTGAGCACATCTGGGACCTGTTGGATCGGAGGGTGAGGGCTATGGCCATTCCCCCCAGAAATGTCCGGGAACTTGCAGGTGACTTGGTGGAAGAGTTGGGTAACATCTTACAGCATGAACTGGCAAATCTGGTGCAGTCCATGAGGAGGATATGCACTGCAGTACTTAATGCAGCTGGTGGCCACACCAGATACAGACTGTTACTTTTGATTTTGACCCCCCCTTTGTTCAGGGACACATTATTCAATTTCTGCTAGTCACATGTCAGTGGAACTTGTTCAGTTTATGTCTCAGTTGTTGAATCTTGTTATGTTCATACAAATATTTCCACATGTTAAGTTTGCTGAAAATAAACGCAGTTGACAGTGAGAGGACATTTCTTTTTTTGCTGAGTTTATGTAATGTAAGCGCTTTAATATGTTTGGACCCCAGGAAGAGTAGCTGCTGCCTTGGCAAACATATGTAGGCAAACGTATGTAGAGTTTACCCAATGATGCCTTGGCAGCAGCTAATGGGGATCCCTAATAAATACAAATACAAATACAAACTCATCCCAAACCATCTCAATTGGGTTGAGGTTGGGTGATTGTGGAGGCCAGGTCATCTGATGCAGCACTCCATCACTCTCATTGGTCAAATAGCCCTTACACAGCCTGGAGGTGTGTTTGGGTCATTATCCTGTTGAAAAAAAAAGTATAGTCCCACTAAGCGGAAACCAGATGGGATGGCGTATCGCTGCAGAATGCTGTGGTAGCCATGCTGGTTAAGTGTGCCTTGAATTCTAAATAAATCACGACAGTGTCACCAGCAAAGCACCCCCACACCATCACACCTCCTCCTCCATGCTTCATGGTGGGAACCACACATGTGGAGATCATCCGTTCACCTACACTGCGTCTCACAAAGACACGGCGGTTGGAACCAAAAATCTCACATTTGGATTCATCAGACCAAAGGACAGATTTCCACCGGTCTAACGTCCATTGCTCGTGTTTCTTTTTATTATTTTATTTTAAAATCTTTTTGGTAGATCAGCTTTAATATTGCAGATAGATTGTAACTTCCATAAATGTAATTGTCTGCATCACTTCCAATCCCCCATATGCTATCTTCTTTTTTTTCTCACATAAATATGTATTCCGAGTATATCCACATCACCATCAGACCATTTTATTGGTAAACTACATGGTAAAGTAAAAAAAAAAATATGTTGTGATCCAATACGTAATATAGTACATTTATCATAATTTGGTAGTAATCCAGAGAGGTTAGAAAATGTATCTAGAGCCTCTATGAGGCTGTGGAGGGATTCAAGTTGTGGATTTAAAAGAAAACATAAATCATCAACGTACAATGACACCTTTGTTTTTAAGCCCTGGATTTCTAAACCCTTGATATTATTGTTGGATCTGATTTTAATAGCTAACATCTCGATGGCAATAATAAATAGATATGCCGATAGTGGACAACCTTGTTTCACTCCTCTTGACAGTTTAAAACTTTCTGAGAAATAGCAATTATTTACTATTTTACACCTAGGGTTACTATACATGATTTTAACCCATTTTATAAGATATTCTAAAAAATTGAAATGCTCCAGGCATTTACAGTGGGGAGAACAAGTATTTGATACACTGCCGATTTTGCAGGTTTTCCTACTTACAAAGCATGTAGAGGGCTGTAATTTTTATCATAGGTACACTTCAACTGTGAGAGATGGAATCTAGAGGTCCTCTGTAGCTCAGCTGGTAGAGCACAGCGCTTGTAACGCCAATGTAGTGGGTTCGATCCCCGGGACCACCCATACACAAAAAAAAAAAATGTATGCATGCATGACTGTAAGTCGCTTTGGATAAAAGTGTCTGCTAAATGGCATGTTATTTATTTAACTAAAACAGAAATCCAGAAAATCACATTGTGTGATTTTTAAGTAATTAATTTGCATTTTATTGCATGACATAAGTATTTGATACATCAGAAAAGCAGAACTTAATATTTGGTACAGAAACCTTTGTTTGCAATTACAGAGATCATACGTTTCCTGTAGGTCTTGACCAGGTTTGCACACACTGCATCAGGGATTTTGGCCCACTCCTCCATACAGACCTTCTCCAGATCCTTCAGGTTTCGGAGCTGTCGCTGGGCAATACGGACTTTCAGCTCCCTCCAAAGATTATCTATTGGGTTCAGGTCTGGAGACTGGCTAGGCCACTCCAGGACCTTGAGATGCTTTTTACGGAGCCACTCCTTAGTTGCCCTGGCTGTGTGTTTCGGGTCGTTGTCATGCTGGAAGACCCAGCCACGGCCCTATCCATCCTCCCCAGAATACGGTGCAGTCATCCTGTCCCCTTTGCAGAAAAGCATCCCCAAAGATTGATGTTTCCACCTCCTGGTCTTGGCCATTGTGGAGAGGTTGGAGTCTGTTTGATTGAGTGTGTGGACAGGTGTCGTTTATTACATATACATTACATTTACTTCATTTAGCAGACGCTCTTATCCAGAGCGACTTACAAATAGGTGCATTCACCTTTTTTTTTTGGGGGGTTGGAGTAAAGGCGGGGGGTAGAAGGATTACTTTATCCTATCCCAGTTATTCCTTAAAGAGGTGGGGTTTCAAATGTCTCCGGAAGGTGGTGAGTGACTCCGCTGTCCTGGCGTCGTGAGGGAGCTTGTTCCACCATTGGGGTGCCAGATCAGCGAACAGTTTTGACTGGGCCGAGCGGGAACTATGCTTCCGCAGAGGTAGGGGAGCCAGCAGGCCAGAGGTGGATGAACGCAGTGCCCTCGTTTGGGTGTAGGGACTGATCAGAGCCTGAAGGTACGGAGGTGCCGTTCCCCTCACAGCTCCGTAGGCAAGCACCATGGTCTTGTAGCAGATGCGAGCTTCAACTGGAAGCCAGTGGAGTGTGCGGAGGAGCGGGGTGACGTGAGAGAACTTGGGAAGGTTGAACACCAGACGGGCTGCGGCATTCTGGATGAGTTGTAGGGGTTTAATGGCACAGGCAGGGAGCCCAGCCAACAGCGAGTTGCAGTAATAAAGACGGGAGATGACAAGTGCCTGGATTAGGACCTGTGCCGCTTCCTGTGTAAGGCAGGGTCGTACTCTCCGAATGTTGTAGAGCATGAACCTACAGGATCGGGTCACCGCCTTGATGTTAGCGGAGAAGGGTCACGCCAAGGCTCTTCGCACTCTGGGAGGAGGACACAACGGAGTTGTCAACCGTGATTGCGAGATCATGGAACAGGCAGTCCTTCCCCGGGAGGAAGAGCGGCTCCGTCTTGCCAAGGTTCAGCTTGAGGTGGTGATCCGTCATCCATACTGATATGTCTGCCAGACATGTAGAGATGCTATTCGCCACCTGGTTATCAGAAGGGGGAAAGGAGAAGATTAGTTTTGTGTCGTCAGCGTAGCAATGATAGGAGAGGCCATGTGAGGATATGACAGAGCCAAGTGACTTGGTGTATAGCGAGAATAGGAGAGGGCCTAGAACTGAGCCCTGGGGGACACCAGTGGTGAGAGCACGTGGTGCGGAGACAGCTTCTCGCCACGCCACTTGGTAGGAGCGACCGGTCAGGTAGGACACAATCCAAGAGTGAGCCGCGCCGGAGATGCCCAGCTCGGAGAGGGTGGAGAGGAGGATCTGATGGTTCACAGTATCAAAGGCAGCAGACAGGTCTAGAAGGACAAGAGCAGAGGAGAGAGAGTTAGCTTTAGCAGTGCGGAGAGCCTCCGTGACACAGAGAAGAGCAGTCTCAGTTGAATGACCAGTCTTGAAACCTGACTGGTTTGGATCAAGAAGGTCATTCTGAGAGAGATAGCAAGAGAGTTGGCTAAAGACGGCACGCTCAATAGTTTTGGAGAGAAAAGAAAGAATGGATACTGGTCTGTAATTGTTGACATCAGAGGGATCGAGTGTTGATTTTTTGAGAAGGGGTGCAACTCTCGCTCTCTTGAAGACGGAAGGGACATAGCCAGCGGTCAAGGATGAGTTGATCAGCGAGGTGAGGTAAGGGAGAAGGTCACCGGAGATGGTCTGGAGAAGAGAGGAGGGGATAGGGTCAAGCGGGCAGGTTGTTGGGCGGCCTGCCGTCACAAGTCGCAAGATTTTATCTGGAGAGAGAGGGGAGAAAGAATTCAAAGCATAGGGTAGGGCAGTGAGAGCAGGACCAGCAGTGTCATTTGACTTAACAAACGAGGATCGGATGTCGTCAACCTTCTTTTCAAAATGGTTGATGAAGTCATCCACAGAGAGGGAGGGGGGGAGGATTCAGCAGGGAGGAGAATGTGGCAAAGAGCTTCCTAGGGCTAGAGGCAGATGCTTGGAATTTAGAGTGGTAGAAAGTGGCCTTAGCAGCAGAAACAGATGAAGAAAATGTAGAGAGGAGGGAGTGAAAAGATGCCAGGTCCGCAGGGAGTCTAGTTTTCTTCCATTTCCGCTCAGCTGCCCGGAGCTCTGTTCTGTGAGCTCGCAATGAGTCATCAAGCCATGGAGCTGGAGGGGAGGACCGAGCCGGCCGGGAGGATAGGGGACATAGAGAGTCAAAGGATGCCGAAAGGGAGGAGAGGAGGGTTGAGGATTCAGAATCAGGAGATTGGAGGGAGAAGGATTGAGCAGAGGGAAGAGATGATAGGATGGAAGAGGAGAGAGTAGCGGGAGAGAGAGAGCGAAGGTTGCGACGGCGCATTACCATCTGTGTAGGGGCAGAGTGAGTAGTGTTGGAGGAGAGGGAGAGAGAAAAGGATACAAAGTAGTGGTCGGAGACTTGGAGGGGAGTTGCAGTGAGATTAGTAGAACAACAGCATCTAGTAAAGATGAGGTCAAGCGTATTGCCTGCCTTGTGAGTAGGGGGGGACGGTGAGAGGGTGAGGTCAAAAGAGGAGAGGAGTGGAAAGAAGGAGGCAGAGAGAAATGAGTCAAATGTAGACGTAGGGAGGTTGAAATCCCCCAGAACTGTGAGGGATGAGCCATCCTCAGGAAAGGAACTTATCAAGGCGTCAAGCTCATTAATGAACTCTCCAAGGGAACCTGGAGGGCGATAGATGACAAGGATATTAAGCTTAAATGGGCTAGTGACTGTGACAGCATGGAATTCAAATGAGGAGATAGACAGATGGTTCAGGGGAAAAATTGAGAATGTCCACTTGGGAGAGATGAGGATTCCTGTGCCACCACCCCGCTGACCAGATGCTCTCGGGGTATGCGAGAACACATGGTCAGACGAGGAGAGAGCAGCAGGAGTAGCAGTGTTTTCAGTGGTAATCCATGTTTCCGTCAGCGCCAAGAAGTCGAGGGACTGGAGGGTAGCATAGGCTGAGATGAACTCTGCCTTGTTGGCAGCAGAACGGCAGTTCCAGAGGCTGCCTGAAACCTGGAACTCCACGTGGGTGGTGCGTGCAGGGACCACCAGGTTAGACAGGCAGCAGCCACGCGGTGTGAGGCGTTTGTGTAGCCTGTGCGGAGAGGAGAGAACAGCGATAGGCAGAGGCATAGTTGACAGGCTGCAGCAGATGGCTACAATAATGCAGAGGAGATCGGAATGAAATTAACTAAACATCTGGGAAAGGAGAGAGAGGGGCCTCCCTCACCACAACTCCCAAATATAACTCTCCCAACTTCCACCTCAGAAACTATAATTGTTGTAAACTACAGCGGTTCAATGTTTTCTAGGAATAGACTAACTTAGTTTATTCAGCTAGCTAACTAGGTGCAGTATTATTCCGTGAAAAACATCCGGGCACCTCGTCATAAGACTCCACAGCCAGCTAGCATGCCGGTCTCCAACTACACGGTTTAGCGCCAATACTCCAGTGTATCAACATGCAAGCAGATCGTTCGTGTCCGTGTCTAACGTTGTGGGTTAGTCCCGACAGCTTGAGCGAGTCCGTCGTCAACTTATTCAGCCAGTTAGTTAGCTAGAATAGTTAGCAAACTAGCTAGCCATTGCTTTCAGAGAAAGAAGAACCCCCTCCTTTCACGGCACGAACACACAGAGAGAGCCAAACTAACGTTAACTAGTCACCCATGTCCCGAATTCCTTGAACGACTCGGGCTATCAATATGTAAAAAAAAAAAAAAACACAAGTGTAGGTTATGACTTACCCCAAGCAGCTACTGTTAGGTAGCCAAGTGCAAAGCTAGCCACTGAATTGACTCAGCCAGTTCGCGTCTGTTCGCTCGGTCGTTCCAGCTATTGTTTACCAGTAGCTATCCAGGTAGCAACAAGCTAGCTAAATTTCAAGCACAGTAGCCACTTGCTACCTAACGTTAGCGGTTCAGACAATGAGGTTAGAAAACAGCTGAATGGAAGGCAATTATTGTATGTAATTATTGTAGGCAGCCAGCTGGCGTAATTACAGGCACTCTCAGGCGTGAAACAACTATACCGTTGCTAATAGCTACTCGCCAGCTAGTCCAGGTGGTGAGTTAGCTAGCTAGCTAGCTTCATGCTACACCCGGCACAGCCGAATACAATACTAACCTACAATAATTACATACAACAACCCACGATACCTACCTACAATACCTAACTACAATCTAAATACATAGTTTAAGCCTTACTCGACAAAGCCCAAGCTATGTATAAAGCCAAGCTTACCCGACGTCATAATTTGGTTGTAATCCGTTGCAGTGCCTTTGGTTATTACCCCACAAGTCCTAAGGACCTGTTTATACAGGTAACGAGTTCAAACAGGTGCAGTTAATACAGGTAATGAGTGGAGAACAGGAGGGCTTCTTAAAGAAAAACTAACAGGTCTCTGAGAGCCGGAATTCTTACAGACCTCTACATGCTTTGTAAGTAGGAAAACCTGCAAAATCGGCAGTGTATCAAATATTTGTTCTCCCCACTGTATACAGTATATAATCCTCAGTCGTACTTTATCAAATGCTTTTTCGAAGTCTGCTATGAATAGTAGGCCTGGCTTCCCAGATTTTTCATAGTGTTCTATTGTTTCCAGTACTTGCCTTATATTATCTCCAATGTATCGCCCATGTAAAAAACCTGTCTGATTAGAATGAATAATGTCCGACAATACCTTTTTAATTCTATGCGCTATACATTTTGCTAGAATGTTTGCATCACAGCACTGAAGTGTAAGGGGCCGCCAATTTTTTAAATGGACTGGATCTTTATATTTTCCACTTGTATCCTGTTTCAGTAATAATGAAATCAGGCCTTCTTCTTGAGTGTGTGATAATCTACCATTTACATAGGAGTGGTTGAAACATGCTAATAACGGTCCTCTGAGTATATCAAAAAAGGTTTGGTATACTTCGACTGGTATGCCATCCAATCCTGGAGTTTTCCCGGACTTAAAGTCTTTAATTGCATCCAGAAGTGCCTCCTCTGTAATTTCACCTTCACATGAGTCTTTCTGTATGGCTGTTAATTTTACATTATCAATTGAAAGAAAATCTCTACAATTTGATTCAGTTAGAGGAGATGGAGGTGACTGAAATCGAAAACATGTGCTTAAAGTACTTTGTTTCCTCCTTCAAAATATCATTTGGTGAATCATGGGTGACTCCGTCATTTATAACCAGTTTCAATAAATTATTTTTGGTAGCATTCCTATGTTGAAGATTAAAAAAGAATTTGGTGCATTTTTCCCCATATTCCATCCAGTTTGCTTTATTTTTATAATATATTACACTTGGTCTTTCTTGAATAAGTTTCTCAATTTCTTTTTGTTTTTCCTCTAATTTATTCTGAGCCTCTATGTTACAGTTTTTATTGCTATCTATCTCTTCTGTTAGACTTTCTATTTCCTTTGTTAGTGTGGACTCTTTTGACCTAAATTGCTTTTGTTTTCGAGATGAGTACTGAATTGCATGGCCTCTAAAGGCACATTTAAAGGTGTCCCATACAATAAGGGGATTTGCTGTACCTATGTTATGTCGGAAAAAATCAGTTATAAATTCCTCTGTCCTAGCTAAAAACAAGTTATCATCCAATAGGCTTTGATTAAATTTCCAATATCCTCGCCCACGTGGAAATTCAGTAAGAGTAATGTATATGCCAATTATATGATGGTCCGACCGCATTCTGTCCCCTATCAACACTTTTTAAACTTTTGGTGCCAACAAGAATGACATAAGAAAGTAGTCAAGACGAATAGCTTGATTGAGTCTCCGCCATGTATATCTCACTAGATCAGGATATTTAAGCCTCCATATATCTACTAGTTCTAACGTATCCATGACATTCACAATTTCCTTAAGAGCATAAGGGTGATTGTTTGTAGTGTGATTTCCTTTACGGTCCATTAAGCTATTTAAAACGGTATTATATTCTCCCACCATAATAATAGAGTCTTGAATTGCTTGCAAGGTCGATAATGTATTATATTTTCAAAGAAGTGTGGATCATCATTCTTTGGTCCGTAAAGGTTAATGAGCCATATTTGTTTATGGTCCAATAACATATTTAAAATAATCCATCTACCTTGCGTATCTGTTTGGACAATTTGCACATTCTGATCGAAATTACTGTTAATTAATATCATCACCCCTTTTGAGTTTCTTAGCCCATGGGAGAAGTATATTTGCCCCCCCCCCCCATTCCTTTTTCCACGCAACTTCATCTAGAATTGTTGAATGAGTTTCCTGTAAACAATAGATATTATATTCCTTCTCTTTGAGCCATGTAAATATTGTTCTTCTTTTGTTATTATCTGCTAAGCCCTTACAATTATAACTGGCTATACTTATTTCACCATACACCATAATGAGATACAAGTTTCAAATCTATTTGTCATTATATATGTTTGTAAATTTACCAATAGAAAATACCATAGTGATTGAGTGTCCATATAGCTATACCATGATATTTGCAATGTTACTAAATAACCCTCCAATTGTTCTCCACTAATTCCCCCGCTAAAACCCCTCCCCATCCCAAGTTGAGCCGTCATCCCAGTGATCGGCATCCCACCCACGTCCCTCCGGATCCCTAGGGCCCGGACCCATCCATCGAAAACATCACATAGTGCCACCCACAAAACAGAAGCAGGTCAACCGCCAAAAGCCTTTCCAAAAGCACCTCAATATATTTATATAGCTATTTAAAATATATCTATTCAAATATCTTGCATATCTTATTTTCCATCATTATCAATTAATGTGCGTAATAATGTCGGCATTCATGCGTAGGATTTTAACCTATAACCCAAATTGCCATTGTGTTACATTACATTTTTAACAAGCAACTACCACTTTAACAAGCAACTACCATTTTTAACAAGCAACTACCAAACAACTCTGTGAATACTTTTTGGGTCTGCCATCTGAGGTGCAGTTAACTCTAATGAACTTACCCTGTGCAGCAGAGGTAACTCTGGGTCATCCTTTCCTGTGGCGGTCCTCATGAGAGCCAGTTTCATCATAGCGCTTGATGGTTTTTGCGACTACACTTGAATAAACTTTTAAAGTTCTTGAAATTTTCCGGATTGACTGACCTTCATGTCTTTAAAAACGTAATGATGGACTGTCATTTCTCTTTGCTTATTTGAGCTGCTCTTGCCATAATATGGACTTGGTCTTTTACCAAATAGGGCTATCTTCTGTATACCACCAACACAACTGATTGGTTGAAACGCATTAAGAAGGAAATAATTTCCACAAATTAACTTTTAACAAGGCACACCTGTTAATTGAAATGCATTCCAGGTGACTACCTCATGAAGCTGGTTGAGAGAATGCCAAGACTGTGCAAAGCTGTCATCAAGGCAAAGTGTGGCTACTTTGAAGAATCTCAAATATAAAATATATTTTGATTTGTTTAACACTTTTTTGGTTACTACATGATTCCATATGTGTTAAATCATAGTGTTGATGTCTTCACTATTATTCTACATTGTAGAAAATAATAAAAATAAAGAAAAACCCTGGAATGAGTAGGTGTGTCCAAACTTTTGACTGGTACTGTATGTACAAGGTTGAACGATCCCTTTAATATTTAATGAGTGCCGACTGAACTTTCTCAATAGAAGGTCAAGGCAATCATTTTAACCACATACATTTTCTCCTATAAAATTATATTTAGCTGAATATTTCCAAATGCAACTCTACATACGTTTGTATACTTACTGTAAAACACTACAATTTACAGGGTCAAGCCTCTTGAGCTTCGAGCAAACATACCTTTGAGCCAAATTGCATGTAATTATTTCTACATAGAGAAATTAAAAGTAGCTCATCCTCTCAAGACTAACATTTGAGGCCCCATCTTGAGCATGTATTTTATAAATAGTAAATTACCTTCTGCATTTTTTATAACATAGGTTTCCAGGGATGGCAGGGCTTTTTTTTTACCCAATGATGTCTGTGTAGAGTGTAATGAAATATTCAAGTAAAGCAGAGACAATTACATGACCTAGTGTACACAGTGTCAAGAATGCTGAGTGTGGATGTGGTGCGAGAAATCAAGCGCAGGAACAAGGGCGTTCGTCAACAGACTTTAGTGATCCAAAATATAACTCCAAACAGGTAACTGGCCAACCCAACCGGGAAGCATGAACAATTACGCACACACACAACAGTGCGTAAAATAGTAGAAACGCGCACGCAGTGCGGACTCTCAAAAAACAAACAACATGAGAGGAAAACCCACCAACAGCTAACAGCTGACATAACAATCACACATAACACCTGACCCAACACACGATAACTAAATAGGAAACAAAATCAAACACTAACAAGGGACAGGTGTACAAACAGACAAAACCAAACAAACATGAAACATCGAACGGTGGCAGCTAGTACTCCGGGGACGACGACCGCCGAAGCCTGCCCGAACAAGGAGGAGGAGCAGCCTCGGCCGAAACCGTGACAGTACCCCCCTTGACGCGTGGCTCCAGCCGTGCGCCGACCCCGGCCTCGGGGACGACCAGGAAGACGCGGAGCAGGGCGCGTAGGATGACCCCGATGGAACTCGGTCAGAAGAGACAGGTCTAATATGTCCCTCCTCGGCACCCAGCACCGCTCCTCCGGGCCGTACCCTCCCACTCCACGAGATATTGGAGACCCCCATCCGGCGTCTCGAATCAAGGATGGACCTAACGGTGTGCGCCGGGAGCCCCCTCGATGTCCAACGGGGGCGGAGGAGTCTCTTCTATCTCATAGTCCTGGAGTGGACCAGCTACCACCGGCCTGAGGAGAGACACATGGAACGAGGGGTTAATATTCTTGTAATCAATGGGCAGTTCTAACCTGTAACACACCTCGTTCAACCTCCTCAGGACTTTGAACGGCCCCACAAACCGCCGACCCAGCTTCCGGCAGGGCAGGCGGAGGGGCAGGTTTCTGGTCGAGAGCCAGACTCGATCTCCAGGTGCGTACACAGGCCCCTCACTGCGGTGGAGATCGGGCGCTCGTCTTATGTCGACGGATGGCCCGCTGCAGATGAACGTGGGCAGCGTTCCACGTCTCCTCCGAGCGCCGCACCCACTCATCCACCGCAGGGGCCTCGATCTGGCTCTAATGCCAAGGTGCCAGAACCGGCTGGTACCCTAACACACACTGGAAAGGGGGTTAGTTTGGTGGAGGAGTGGCGGAGAGAGTTTTGTGCCATTTCGGCCCAGGGAACATATCTCGCCCACTCCTCCGGCCGGCCCTGGCAATATGACCTCAGAAACCTACCCACATCCTGGTTGACACGTTCAACCTGCCCATTACTCTCCGGGTGGTAACCCGAGGTAAAGGCTCACCGAAACCCCCAACCGTTCCATAAAGGCTCTCCACACTCTGGAGGTGAACTGGGGGCCTCGATCAGACACTATATCCTCGGGTACCCCGTAATGCCGGAAGACATGGGTAAACAGAGCCTCAGCGGTCTGTAGGGCAGTAGGGAGACCCGGCATGGGAAGGAGACGACAGGCCTTCGAGAACCGATCCACAACGACCAGGATGGTAGTATTCCCCTGTGAGGGGGGAAGGTCTGTAACAAAGTCCACCGAGAGGTGGGACCAGGATCGTTGCGGAACGGGCAGGGGTTGTAGCTTACCCCTGGGCAAATGTCTGGGCGCCTTACACTGGGCACACACCGAACAGGAGGAGACATAAACCCTCACATCCCTGGCTAACGTTGGCCACCAGTACTTAGTGCTAAGGCAGTGAACTGTCCGTCGATACCTGGATGTCCAGAGGAGGGGGACGTATGAGCCCAATAAATGAGGCGATCGCATACCTCGAGCGGAACGTACGTCCGACCCACTGTGGAGGACTTGGGTCGGTGCGTAACGCCCGCTCGATCTCTGCATCGACCTCCCATACCACCGGTGCCACCAGACAAGACTTTGGTAGTATGGGAGTGGGCTCAACGGACCTCTACTCCGTGTCATACCGCCGAGACAGGGCATCTGCCTTCCCGTTCTGGGACCCAGGGATGTAAGTGATTTTAAATACAAACCGGGCTAGAAACATAGTCCAGCGAGCCTGGCGAGGATTCAGTCTCCTAGCTGCCCGGATGTATTCCAGGTTACGGTGGTCGGTCAAAATGAGGAAAGGGTGTTGAGCCCCCTCAAGCCAATGCCTCCACACCTTTAGGGCTTGTACCACGGCTAACAGCTCCCTGTCCCCTACGTCATAATTCCGCTCCGCCGGACTGAGCTTCTTAGAATAAAAAGCACAGGGGCGGAGTTTAGGTGGTGTGCCAGACCGTTGTGAGAGAACGGCCCCGATACCGGCTTCAGACGTGTCTACCTCTACCTGGAATGGTAAAGCGGGATCCGGATGCGCCAGCACCGGCGCCGAGGTAAACAGGTCCTTCAGTCTCCCAAAAGCCCTGTCCGCCTCAGCTGACCACCGCAAGCGCACCGGACCCCCCTTCAACAGGGACGTTATGGGAGCTGCCACCTGTCCAAAACCCAGGATAAACCTCCGGTAGTAATTCGCAAAACCCAAGAACTGTTGCACCTCTTTCACAGTGGTTGGGGTTTGCCAATTACGCACAGCTGACACCCGGTCAACCTCCATCTTCACCCTGACGCAGACAACTGATAACCCAAAAAGGAGACCGACTCCTGAAAGAACAGACATTTCTCTGCCTTGACATATAGGTCATGCTCCAACAGCCTCCTCAATACTCGGCGCACCAGGGCTACATGCTCAGCTCGGGTAGAACTGTACACCAGAATATCGTCTATGTACACGACTACTCCCTGCCCCTGCATGTCCCGGAAAATCTCATCTACAAAGGATTGGAAGACTGAGGGAGCATTCATTAACCCATATGGCATGACGAGATACTCGTAATGACCGGAGGTCGTGCTAAATGCTGTCTTCCATTCATCGCCCTCTCTAATGCGCACCAAGTTATATGCGCTCCTGAGATCCAATTTTGTGAAGAACTGAGCACCGTGTAATGACTCCGTCATAGTCGCAATCAGAGGAAGTGGATAACTGTACTTCACCGTAATCTGATTGAGACCGCGGTAATCAATACACGGGCGCAAACCTCCATATTTTTTCTTCACAAAAAAGAAGCTAGAGGAAGCGGGTGAAGTGGAGGCCCGTATGTATCCCTGTCTCAGAGACTCGGCGATGTAAGTTTCCATCGCCTTCCTCTCCTCTTGAGACAAGGGATACACATGGCTCCGCGGGAGTGCTGCTCCTAACTGGAGATCTATCGCACAATCCCCCTGTCTATGAGGCGGCAGCTGCGCCGCCCTTGTCTTACTAAACACCAGTGTCAAATCCTCATACTCGGGGGGAATATGCAGTGCGGGCATTTGATTTGGACTCTCCACCGAGGTCGCCCCTATGGAAACACCCAGACATAGCCCCTCACACTGAACAGACCACCCTTTAAGAGCTTTCTCTCGCCACGAAATAGTAGGATCATGGGTAATCAACCAGGGAAGTCCCAGCACCACCGGATACGCAGGAGAGTCAATCAGATAGAGCTGAATCGTCTCCTCATGACCCCCTGCGTCTTCATCCTAAGGGGCGCTGTGACCTCCCTAATTAACCCAGATCCTAACGGACGGCTATCTAGGGCATGTACAGGGAAAGGCTTATCAATGGGAAGGAGAGGAATCCCTAACTCTACACAGAACTGGCGATCTACAAAATTCCCAGCTGCGCCTGAATCTACTAGCGCCTTATGCTGGGAACGAGGTGCAACCTGTGGAAAACAAACAGGCAAGGTTATGTGAACGACAGAAAGCTCTGGGTAAGTAGGGCGCCTACTCACCTGGGAGGACTCCCCAATGCGTGGCCTGCCTTCACCTCCACCGGGGACCTTCCCCAACACCTAGCCGCGGTGTGCCCTCCACGGCCACAGTTGGTGCAGGGAACGGCCCCCCTCGGGTTCCTACTCCTCCGTTCTCTAGCGCCAGCACCTCCGAGCTCCTTAGGGCTCGGCTCGGAGGTGCCGGAGGGTGGAATGGGCAACCCCCACCCGGGACGTCCACGGGTGGCGAGCAGGGTGTCCAGCCGAATGGCCATGTCGACCAGTTGGTCAAACGACAACGTGGTATCCCTGCACGCCAACTCTCTCTGGACGTCCTCCCGGAGGCTGCAGCGGAAGTGGTCTATGAGGGCCCGCTCATTCCACCCTGCATCTGCCGCTAGAGTCCGGAACTCCAAAGCAAAATCCTGTGCGCTCCTCATCCCCTGTTGGAGGTAGAACAGACGCTCCCCCGCCGCCTTCCCTTCTGGTGGATGGTCAAACACGGCACGGAAGCGGCGGGAGAACTCCGCATAGGTAATAGTAGCGGCGTCTATTCTCCTCCATTCGGCGTTGGAGTGGGCAGGAGACAGGAGATGAGGGCGGAGACGCTCTCGTGTGCCGGGTGTACGGTTGCGAGGTAGAGCTCCACTTGCAGCAGGAACCCTTGACACCCGGCAGCGGAGCCGTCGTACGCCCTCGGGAGCGAGAGCCGAATCCCGCTGGGTTCCGGAAGGGGAACAGGAGGACTGACCGATGGGGATGGTCCGGTAGGTGGGGGCGTGGGTACCCCGCTGCTTTCCCATCGGTGGAGAGTGTTCATCACCCGATCCAGGGCGTGACCGATCTGGTTGATCCTGTCCTCCTGCCCACGAAGACGGTCCTCCATGATGTCCGTTGGCGCGGTTGCTCCTGCTGATTCCATGGTGTGATGTGTGATTCTGTCAAGAATGCTGAGTGTGGATGTGGTGCGAGAAATCAAGCGCAGGAACAAGGGCGTTCGTCAACAGACTTTAGTGATCCAAAATATAACTCCAAACAGGTAACTGGCCAACCCAACCGGGAGGCATGAACAATTACGCACACACACAACAGTGCGTAAAATGCGCACGCAGTGCGGACTCTCAAAAAACAAACAACATGAGAGGAAAACCCACCAACAGCTAACAGCTGACATAACAATCACACATAACACCTGACCCAACACACGATAACTAAATAGGAAACAAAATCAAACACTAACAAGGGACAGGTGTACAAACAGACAAAACCAAACAAACATGAAACATCGAACGGTGGCAGCTAGTTCTCCGGGGACGACGACCGCCGAAGCCTGCCCGAACAAGGAGGAGGAGCAGCCTCGGCCGAAACTGTGACACACAGTTTCTGAAGGCTTCGCAGAAGAAACAGACTATTCATAGGGCAGTTCAGGAAAATGCCAGATGGGCTGGTCCATCTTTAGCACAGTAAGCCTGTCTAAATTGCTGGTGTGAAAATAAAACATTTCCCGGTGTGTTAAAAATGCCTGAGCCGATTTCTGATCCCAGTCCGTCTCAGCCTAGTAGGCTTATCTTTAAAGATCTATATAACTTTTTTACTTTAGTGTTGTGGTAGGTTTTGGGCTAGGTTTAACATTTGAATGTCAGGAGCCTGAACTAAATGTCATTATACACTGGGTGGTTCGAGCCCTAAATGCTGATTGGCTGACAGCCGTGGTATAGCAGACCGTATACCACGGGTATGACAAAACATTTATTTTTACTGCTCTAATTATGTTGGTAACCAGTTTATAATAGCAAAACGGCACCTCGGGGGTTTGTGATATATGGCCAATATACTACGGCTAAGGGCTGTATCCAGGCACTCCATGTTGCGCATAAGAACAGCCGTTAGCTGTGGTATATTGGCCACATACCACACCCCCTCATGCCTTATTGCTTAATTATACAAAGTAGACACATAGTACTTTGTGAGGGGCAGCCTTTGTTATACAGTAGCTACAGCCTTTCGATAATACAAACAGATATTGAACAGTATTTCAGTTGCTGTAATTAAGAATGTACTCAGTCAACTCACCTGGTAAAGCAAGGGTTAAATGAACAACAAAACTTACACACACACACCGAGCAACCCCAATGTTCTCACTGAAAACAGAGTAGTACTTGGTTATTCATGTTGTAAATAAAATCTGGAAATGTCTCAACCTGCACCTGAATAAACCTTACCAGCTGTTCAGAAATAGCTTGGTAAAAGAAGGGTGACAATACCTTGAAGGGACAATTCCATGGCCACGTTTTATTAAAGCACAGATGTTCTGGGGAATTAGTTTTGGGTGTTTAAGAATGATTCTTGAAGGAAGTAGTATCAGGAAAAGAGCAAAATGCCCTTGGCCCTCCTACAATGCACAGTTGGTGGTATAATCTGCTCTGGCTTTGGAAAGCTTTACTTACCAAATGGTCTGTGACAATGCAAGTTTAGGTCCACTTTTAGAATTTCATTATGTAGTCGAATGTCAAAAACCAGTTATTTTAATCCCAATACCTCAGACACAGGGACGAGGCAGACAGTCAGTCTCTACAGTCCTTTAATATCTTTATTTTCTCAGTATTAAAAAGGGGTTTACAGGATAAAAGCAACACAAAAACACAAGGACAGGCCCAGGCACACTCACACACTAGAGTTTATAGTTGTTTAGCACGGACTGTTCAGCGCTTCGGTGTTGGCATCATGGGGTTCCGATGCGGTAGTCGTGGCCTTGGCAGTCTTGTCGTAGCAGGCCACGTCTGGAGAAAGCTTATTCAGTAACGTCATTATCCTGGAAACAGTTCGGCTCTTCCCGGTCAGGGTCACTGTCATCTGTTCCCCTCTACCCAGACGCAGCAGTAGTGCCGCTCGCGTGCGTGCGTGTGGCTGAGCACAGCCTGTGGCACCTGTCCTCTCCCGTTGCTGGCTTGAACCATCCTGAACAATGTCTGAGAGCTGCCTTTGTGCAGGGACAGCTCGTTAGCCCCAATGCTCCTCAGGTGTGGGGGTGTGGCTCAAGTCCCTGATTAACACTCATTCCCACAATGAGAAAAACACTCAAAAGGAGGTTAACCAATTCACCCAAATAAGGAAATAAGAAATGAACCAAAACACAGTACACGATAGGGGAAATCTTTAAAGCACTTCTAGGTTAATACAGTCAAAATAAAGTACTAATGAGGGAATAAAGAAAAAGGACTAAATAGAGCCATAGGCACACGTGACATAGTCGGTAGCTAAGTTAACATTGCTAGTGCTTTACTGAGACCTATTGCCCTGGGCCCAAATGTCTTGGCTGTTTTGGATTAGTGGTGTTGACAGTGCTTCTGGAATATGACGTGTTATTGTGCAGAAGGTCTGATCCTGGCAACCTCAACCTGCCTTTCTTTCACCGGACACCTCCGATCTCCAGCCGCATGGGCATCGCCACAGTTAACACACATAACTTTCTCCACCGATACTACACATTCCTTTGTCCCATGCCCTCCTGCACACTTCTCACATCTAGGCATCTCCCTCCTACACACTGCTGCAACATGCCCAACTTGACACTGTAGTATTTTCAGAAAGAAAGCTACCTTGACCTTATCTGGCAACGACTCTGCATCAAAACTCTGCATGACAGAAAATGTCTTCTCCGTTTCCTCACGCTCTCCACCGGATCTACATCTCACCAAACGGCGGGCGTCACAGACACCGGGAATTTTCAATTTCAACTGCTCCTCCTCAACACTTAATGCCACCCCTGTTATCACTCCTTTCAACGGCGCCCAACTCCGGAGAGCAAAGCAAGTCACAATTCCTGACCCTAATAGCGTAATCCGGAGCGCCCACTCCCTCTGGGTGGAGGAAACACAATAAATCATCACGAGTTCACTCTGAGTTACCTTCACCAACTCAACATTTCCCAACCTCTTCTCCACCCAACCTGACACCACATATGGATTAGCCAAAATGCAAGGATTCATTCACTCTACAAATCTCACTCCTACTGGGCCAGAATCATCCTTATCATCCTCGGGACAAGGCCCGAACTCGGCAGTCCTCACCGTAGGTACTTCATCCCCACGCTCGCCAGGTACAATCTCTGAACTACTGGAGCACGTATCCCTCTTTTTGCACTTGACGCCAACCTTCCTCACCACACTGTTCCCTCTATACTCAACTTCTTCTCAGCAGTCATCACTGCACCTGCCTCCACAGTTCATTCATCCTCACTCTCGTCACGTTCAATTTCCTCCTCAAACTCTTCCAAAAGTTCTGTGGGATCCTCCATTCCATATTCACTCAAAACATAACACTTGTATTTTTTCTTTCCTTGTCTACCATCTTCTCCTTCGCCAGATCTTCCAGAAGGCTTGTGCAATCCCCCACTCCATATTTACTCATAATATGTTCCACTTTCTTCATTTTTTTCTTGTCCGCGTGTCTCAGCTCATCACCATCAACATCTGCAATCCTATGATCCCTTATTGATGTCACTTGTTAAATCCACTTCAATCAGTGTAGATGAACGGGAGGAGACAGGTTAAAGAATAGTTTTTCACGCTCAACAGTTTCCCATGTGTATCAAGAATTGTCCACCACCCAAAGGACATCCAGCCAACTTGACACAACTGTGGGAAGCATTGGAGTCAACATGGGCCAGCATCCCTGTGGAACGCTTTCGACACCTTGTAGAGTCCATGCCCTGACGAATTGAGACTGTTCTGAGGGCAAAGGGGGGTGCAACTCAATATTAGGAAGATGTTCCTAATGTTTTGTACACTCAGTGTATATTATTCATTATAAATTAGGCAAAATGTATACATTTATTCAGTATGAGGTCCTGTTTCTATCACAATAATGATAATTTATAATGCAGTACTTTATTTGCCACCGACAAGAGAAATTAAGGTAAAGTTAAAATACCTTTGACCATGGTTAATTCATTTTGAATGTGAGCTATAATTTCCCTTATTATTAAAACCTAATGAATGAAGACCCCATCTATGTCAACTCAAATACAACAATATTCAGAGAGGAAATTGTTGGTCAAGGATACTGACATGTCCACCAGAGAATGATTTCTTGGTAAAAGCAGACTGTTTATTTGCATGACCCAGCAATTCACCTTTCCCCTTAGGTACTAATTAAAACTAGCTGTGCCACAAGCCATCCCCTTGAACTGGCCTCAGAGACTTTTAAGATTCCCACATGTAAAGAGAGTGTGTGATGAAGAGAGAGATGGAGGGCGAAGAGGGAGAGGAGAGAGAGTCATAAGAGAAATAGAGAGAGGGGGGCAGAAAGAACATTTGCTCTTTGGAAGAGGGCTTTTGTAAACAGATGTTAGGAACATTCTCTGCCTTACTCCGCTTGGATGACAAAATATATGTTCACACGTTCTGTCATTGCAGGGGTTGAAATAATGCACTCTGATGTAGCAAGTCCACAAATACCAGGCTTGCATCAACACTTTTATCTCATACTACATGCTTTTATTTTCTTTATTTTTGTAAACATGTCTTCTCTCCTCTTTTTTCGCTTCATTTCTTTTTCTCTTTCCTCTGCCTCGACTATGCTCTGTTCTTGGATCCTCTTTGGTACTAATGACACCATTGAGACGTCTTGAGTGTAAAAAGTGGCACAGCAACATATTTAAATTATTCAGTAGTGTTTCCTCTGTCACTGAGAGGGAAAACAATTATGGAAAACCAGGGAGACTGTACTGTATGGCTATGAACTCACAAGGGCTTGTGTTGTCTAACTCTGACTTAGATGCAAATCTCCATCAATATTTCCCTATTAAGCAGGCCTCTATGTAGTGTGAACCAGTGACATTCCCGCATCTCAATGTATGGGCCATGTGCTAGGAGAATGTTATTTACCCTTCATGGTTGACGTGACTTCCAACACAGAAGGCTATTACGAGCTGTTCTTCCCTATGCACTATGCTTGTTTCAAAAGACGGGGCTTGAAAGCTGTGCAAGCAAATGTGGCACATACTCAATTATACAAGCACTTGAGGGAGACAAGTGTTCGTGCATATACAAGGGGGGCTGCTATATAAAGAAGGAGACAGGCTGTTTTATCCTGGTGGCACTTGTCTGCTCCTTAATGTCAACTCACCTCAAAGACATGGAAAGTGTGGGAATACTTTTTGGAGCCAGCTGCTTCAAGGGTCATACAGAGAGTGAATACATGTATATCTGCAATATCCAACTTTTTGTTTTGCTTCATGTGTCTTGACATTTTTCTTTGGGTATGAAAATAAATATGTTATGGCAATATTTCAAAAGATGTATTCACTTCAGTGAGCCACTTCCATTGATGCCCCACCTATTCCTATATTGCAATCATTCCTCACATCAGATGTTTGAATATAGTATGATAGTAGCTGTATATACACTCTAAGAAGAAAAGGTGCTATCTAGAACCTAAAATGGTTCTTCAGCTGTCGCCATAAGAGAACCCGTTAAAGAAACCTTTTTGGTTCCAGGTAAAAACCTTTTGGGTCCAGATACAACCCTTTTGGGTTCCATGTAAAACCCTTTCCACAGAGGGTTCTACATGGAACCCAACATACTTCTACATGAGACCAAAAAGGGCATTTAGTCCAGTTGGATTCTCAGGAGTTTACAGGTTTGGTTTTGTCTATGTTTTGTATGTTACGTAGCCTGTACAGCAGCTTAACGCCTAATAGAAATTGAACTTTAATTATTTAAGGCCTTCCGGAAACAGCGTCTGGGGACTTAATTCTCTTTTGCACCATTAGAGCCTCTTTCTGGCCACCTGGATGTACAGTGACCTCAGCTTTCATGACAGTAAATAAAACATATATGAAGTAACGGTAATGTGGAAATGGAAGGGAAGGAAATGGAGCGTTAAAAGTGGCACATTTGTATGTGGCTTCGACTCAGGCTAAAACTTGCATCCTCTATTTTCATATTTTGCTCCCAAAGTCCTACTGTTCTTTATCCAGGACATTAAGTTACAAAGTAGGCTTACAATAGCATACTATATACAGTGCCTTCAGAAAGTATTTATAACCCTTGACTTATTGCACATTTTGTTGTATTACAGACTGAATTCAAAATTGATTAAATATATTTTTTTCCTCACCCTTCTAGAAACAATACCCCATAATGACAAAGTGAAAACATGTTTTTATTATACATTTTTGCAAATATTTAATTTACATAAGTATTCACACCCCTGAGTCAATACTTTGTAGAAGCAGCTTTGGCAGTGATTATAGCTGTGAGTCTTTTCTGGGTATGTCTCGAAGAGCTTTCCACACCTGGATTGTGCAAGATTTGCCCATTATTCTTTTCAAAATTCTTCAAGCTCTGTCAAATTGGTTGTTGATCAATCCTAGACAACCATTTTCAGATCTTGCCATAGATTTACAAGGAACATTCACTGTCTTCTTGGTAAGCAACTCCAGTGTAGATTTGGCCTTGTGTTTGAGGTTATTGTCCCACTGAAAGGTGAATTAATCTCCTAGTGTCTGGTGGAAAGCAGACTGAACCAGGTTTTCCTCTAGGATTCTGCCTGTGCTTAGCTCCCTTCCGTTTATTTTTTATCCTGAAAAACTCCCCAGTTCTTAACGATTACAAGCATACCCATAACATGATGCAGCCACCACTATGCTTGAAAATATGGAAAGTGGTACTCAGTAATGTGTTGTATTGGATTTGCCCCAAACATACCACTTTGTTTTCAGGACAAAAAGTGAATTGCTTTGCCACATGTTTTGCAGTATTACTTTAGTGCCTTGTTGCAAACAGGATGCATGTTCTGGAATATTTTGTATTCTGTACAGGCTTCATTCTGTTCCCTCTGTTAAGTAGGTTACTATTGGGGAATAACTAAAATGTTGTTGATCCATAATCATTTTTCTCCTATCACAGCCATTAAACTCTGAAACTGTTTAAGGTCACCATTGGGCTCATGGTGAAATCCCTGAGCGGTTTCCTTCCTCTATGGCAACTGAGTTAGGAAGGACGCCTGTATCTTTGTAGTGACTATGTGTATTGATACACCATTCAAAGTGTAATTAATAACTTCACCATGCTCAAAGGGATATTCAATTAATTTTTTTACCCCATCTACCAATAGGTGCCCTTCTTTGCGAGGCATTGGAAAACCTTCCTGGTCTTTGTGCTTGAATCTGTGTTTGAAATTCACTGCTCGACTGAGGGACCTTACATATAATTGTATGTGTGGGGTACAGAGATGAGGTAGTCATTAAAAACCATGCAACTTATTATATGACTTGTTAAGCAAATGTTTGCTCCTGAACTTATTTAGGCTTGACATAACAAAGGGGTTAAATACTTATTGAGTCAAGACATTTCAGCTTTTCCTTTTAAATTTGTGAACATTTTGAAAAACACTTCCACTTTGACATTATGGGGTATTGTATGTAGGCCATGTGACAAAAAAACCTCAATTTAATCCATTTTATATTCAAGCTGTAACACAACAACATTTGGAAAAAGTCAAGGAGTGTGAATACTTTCTGAAGGCACTGTAGCTATCCTAGCTTAACGTCCACCTATAAGGTCCATGATACTGTCCATTTGGGTGATAAAATGAACAAATACAGTATATGGGAAATGGTGTAGTGATAGCTCTGGTCCAGGGCTTTAGTGTACGTTCCTTCACGTTCCTTCATGTGCGCACCCATGTCCTTTACCAGAGCTAGTGCAGTGGTAATACTACCAAACAAAGAAAAACTGAGTTGAAACCGAAGTGTGTTGACTACAGTAGGCACTTGTTATTAATGGTAAATCAGCAGGTTAAATATATTATTTGGTTTAGAAAAGCAGTGGTGATGTCTAATGTCACGTAATAGAATGCAGGTAAAGGTTACAGTATGTCAGTGATAGATTCATAATCTAATAAGGGCCTGCCTGTTGTGCAATCATTGAGTTTTTAATAAAGGTCACGGTGAGTGTAAAATGCCATCGTATATCAATCTGTGTTTATTATCTGTTTAATCAGTGTGCCAAAGCCACTAAAATGTTTTGTAAATCCTTTTATTATCATCATAAATATAAATATAAACTTTTTAGATATCTATGTTGACTTGTTAGCCATCAATTACTTGTAAATACAGAGTACAACTAGTCTTAGAAGTAACATTTCGTTCAATTAATTCCGTTCCAAGAAGTCAGACCAATTAAGTTCCACAATGGGTGTATGCAGATTAGTTTTTTATCACAAGTGACCTATACCTTTGCACAAATCTGGCATTGAATTCAACTGTGATTTATGTTGCTTAGATATGCACACATAGATAGTTCAAATATTCAGGTCTAGAACCAGTGTTAGCTGAATATTGAATACAGTGAGGTGTAAAAATGCAAACCGGCACACCAAATGATGAGTAATGTACAGTGTCCCTGTCAAAACATTGTTGAGTAAAGTGAAGTAAATACATGTATAGAGTGTAGGTTTTCCAGCACACGGCTTTGACCTACTACAGTACCTATGTTGGTATTGTACTTCAAACTATGTGTAGGCAGGTTGCTTAGGAGTCAAACCTTCTCAAACAGCCTAATTTGTACTCTTCAGAGGGATATTGGACTTTACAGTGTATACATCGTTTTAACAATAATACACATTTACAGTAGGCCTATATCAACTTTTTTGTTGTTGATTTAGGCCTATTGTATATGTGTATTTTTGTTTATTGCAACAAGAAATACAAGTACAAACATAACTTTAAGCTACACTGAACAAACATATAAACACAACATGTAAGGTGTTGGTCCCATGTTTCATGAGATGAAATAAAAGATCCCAGAAATGTTCCACATGCACAAAAGGCTTATTTCTCTCAAATGTTGTGCACACATTTGTTTATATCCCTGTTAGTGAGCATTTCGCCTTTGCCAAGATAATCCATCCACCTGACAGGTGTGGCATATCAAGAAGCTGATTAAACAGCATGATCATTACACAGGTGCACCTTGTGCTGGGGACAATAAAAGGCCACTCTAAAATGTGCAGTTTTGTCACACAACTCAAGCCACAGATGTATCAAGTTTTGAGGGAGCGTGTAATTGGCATGCTGATTGCAGGAATGTCCACCAGAGCTGTTGCCAGAGAATTTAATGTTCATTCCTCAACCATAAGCTGCCTCCAACGTCGTTTTAGAGAATTTGACAGTATATCCAACCGGCCTCACAACCGCAGACCAAGTGTATGGCGTTGTGTGGGCGAGCGGTTTGCTGATATCAACATTGTGAACAGAGTGCCCCATGGTGGCAGTGGGGTTATGGTATGGGCAGGCATAAGCTACAGACAATGAAAACAATTGCATTTTATTGATGGCAATTTGAATGCACAGAGATACCGTGATGAGATACTGAGGCCCATTTTCATGCCATTTATCCGCAGGCCATCACCTCATGATAATGCACGGCCCCATGTCTTAAGGATCTGTACACAATTCCTGGAAGCTGAAAATATCCCAGTTCTTCCATGGCCTGCATACTCACCAGACATGTCATCCATTGAGCATGTTTGGGATGCTCTGGATCAACGTGTATGACAGCGTGTTCCAGTTCTCGCCAATATCCAGAAACTTCGCACTGCCATTCAAGAGGAGTGGGAAAACATTCCATAGGCCACAATCAACAGCCTAATCAACTGTAGGTGAAGGAGATGTCACGCTGCATGAGGCAAATGGTGGTCACACCAGATGCTGACTGGTTTTCTGATCCACGCCCCTACTTTTTTTTACAGGTATCTGTGAACAACAGATGAATATCTGTATTCCCAATCATGTGAAATCCATAGATTAGGGCTTAATGAATTTATTTCAATTGACTGATTTCCTTATGTGAACTGTAACGCAGTAAAATCTTTGAAATTGTGGCATGTTGCGTTAATATTTTTGTTCAGTATATGATAATGCATCACTGGGTTGTCACAGTACGTCCTGAACCAGGTGCTTTGCCATGAGACCAAGGCCTTGGGAAGTGGGTGATTAGTGGCATTCCCCCCAGCATGATGCACTTGTTCTCTGTATTAAAACCAACACCCTTCTTTTATTCCCTTTAGGGTCTATTAAGTGGGGGGTTGCCATAACAACGCGTTGGCAGGATATTGCCTAGATACGGCATAATGGGTCTCCTGACACAACTTGGTCTGCTCCTGTGGAAGAACTTCACTCTTCGGAAGAGACAAAAGGTAACTACACACCCTCAAAATATAATCAACCTACATCTGCTAAAATCGTAAGGATATGCAAATGTATGCTTGTGCTACAGTTGACACAGGGCCGTAACTACGGTTAGAGTTTTAGTGAGGTCTGGAAAAAGATTTTACTGCATTTCTATACAATTAAAACACTTTAAAATGCTGTTTGGAGAACAGCAAAATCAAGGTAAAATGACCTGAGCCATTATCACCTTGGCTGCTATAGGTTCATTCATCTCAGTCGATCTACAAAAAAGCGACTATTTACCAGTTGTGCACTCATTCTCAGAGAGTCGGTCTTTGTTTGTTTGGAGGATGTCTGTAGACATGGCAGGAGTAAAACATTTTTTACTCCTGTTTTAAAATGGCCTTTTGTCCGGTATCTAGCAAACACAATGCCAGCGGCATCTCTAGACTAGTTGCCTATTATGCCGGCTGCAAGCTGGTGTAGTTCGTTTCACATCACCCTCGGCCTGTGCCACGAGTGGGCGGAGTTAGCCATTTGAGAGAGTGGCAAATTTGCCGCTAAAAAGGAACATCTGGGAGGAAAATCCGGGGGACGCAGGCGAGCATAACGAACAAACCACTGTTCATGATTTCACTAGTTGGCAAAGATGCAGGCGCAATTAGAACTCGGTCAGATCAAGAATATAAGCGTTCTGAGCTTTGATCAACGCTGGGAGCAATATTTATATTTTATATATATACTGTATAAATAAAATCGAATGAGAAAACACTACCGAGGTCCGGTGTCCTCATATGTAGTTGGCCATAAGTGAACAAGGACATCTAAGGTATTGTGTTAGGGGAAGAGTAGAGGGATTTGTCTTAAAAACTGGTTCATATCTATGTGAGCTGCTGCCCTAATTCTCTCGCTGGAGAATAATTTTTACCCTGACACGCACAAGCTGGAAGTGTCACCTTCAATTTGCAGAGATTCATCCCTTCCAAATGTTATGTCACTTGCCACCTGTGTTTAAGCTTTAACAAAGTCCGCCTGATGGGAATGGATGGGGCATGGGGAATGAGTGGTAAAAAGTTTGTTTAAAAGCTAGACTATACCTTTACCCAACAAAACATCCACCTACAGTATTGCATTAAATTCGATAACATAGGGGTATGTGAATATGACACGCATACAATTGTCTCTGTCCTTGCAACTGCTTTTATAGGGGAGAATTAAGACAGGTTTTTGATAAAAAATAAATCCCCTTGAACCTCCTTCAATCAGATTAAAAAATGGGCTCTTCATGCTCTTTAGTGATTTTATGGTCAGAGTCCAAGGACATTTACAACGCCCACTCGTTATTCTGGTCTCTGTCAATTCCTGCTGACTCCTTATTTTAGCCAAGGTGGGAGTGTGACATCCTGAGTTTGATACCAGCTGAATTTCACTACACAGCTTTGACTGTAATGTTACATGTTAGTCATTTAGCAGACACTCTTATCCAGAGCGACTTACAGGAGCAAATAGGGTTAAGTGCCTTGCTCAAGGATCAGCAGATTTCTCACCTTTTGGTTACTGGCCCAATGCTCTTAACCGCTAGGCTATCTGCCACCCTTGTTGACAACTATGTAACATTGATGATCCATCCTCTTCTCATCTAATACAAAACTACATACAGATGTAGGATCTTAATTTGATTAACCTGTTGCAGGACAACTTTCAGAAAATTTCGAACTTGGAGTGTATTTGTGGTTTAAAAAAGCTTCTGAATTTTGTAATTTCCACTTTTAAATTTCAGACTTGATTTTCCCTTATGAAAAATATATCAACCCCTACAAAAATGTCCATTGATTATAATCCACATAATAATTCAAATGTCCTGTTGCTGCAGGATTATTTTCCTGCTGTAGCAAACTGGCTCAAATTAAGATCCTACATCTGTACAATAATTTTATCACCCTGTTGCAGGAGAACTTTCCTGCAATGCAGGAAATGTAAAACTTTTTGTGTATTTGAGGTTTAAAAAGGCTTCTGAAGTGTGTAATGAATGTCAGGACTCTGTGTCGAGTTCAGGTTAAAGGTTCAACTCCCATTATCCCCGGCCAATTCCCCCAACCCTGGTCGTTAGCTCCTCACTTCGCTCTCATTACACACACACCCCTCTCTCTCACACAAGCCTAATGTAGCAGCTAATGATGTATGGGCCATATAATAGTCTGTGATATCACCAACCAGCCATCAGGGAACAGACTATACTGACTAAAGAGAGAGACCCGTTATGGTCCGTGCTATCCGGGATCCCTGGGATGTCCCTAACCCCATTGAAGATTACATGTAAAATGGTTAAGGTTAGGGTTAGGGTAAGGATAGGGGTTAAGGTTAGGATTAGGGTTTAGGGTAGGGACGTCCCAAGAAGCCCAGATAGCACCAACCAGAGCCATGTATTTAGAGAGTTGGGCTAATGCGGTTTCTGCATTATGATGGATGACACTTGAACGTTCTATGGCAGCCATGTTAGCTCCCCATTAACATTCCATGGGGAATATTTAAACAATGCTTCGTAACTGAACATCTAGAATTAGAACAATATTAACAATTCTAAAAGTTGGCCTAACTCTCTAAATGTCTAGGGACATACAGAGAAGAAACTACAGATGCGTCAAAATACCCCTGGAACTAGCCGCATTGGGAGCCAAATTTGAAATGGAATACATTAAATACATGGAGAGGGGTGGAAAAAAGGTCCCGGAAGCGACCCAGAGGTCTCCTTTGTCTGCGCGGGCGTGATGCGGGGTGAGTGTCCACTTCACAGGAGGCGTGGTAATGGACCCGGTACACCATCTCTCCCATCCTCTCCAGGCCCCTACAGGGCCCCACCCAGTGACTGTCCAGCTTGGGGCAATGACCTTTCTTTCTCAGGGGGCTGTAGCCCAGATCAGCTCCCCACCCTCGTAGTTTATTTTCTGCCTCACACCTGCGATCACCAGCTGCTCCCTGGCGAAAAAGTGGGCTGTCTCCAGGTGGTCCTGGAGTCTCCTGGCATACTCTGGCCCCGGGGGAACAGGAGGGCTATCAGGGGGCCACTCAAACGCCATCTCTACAGGGGTGCAGATCTCTCTCCCCAGCATGAGTACGGCAGCCGTGCAGGAGGTGGAGTCTTGGACAGCAGAGCGACATGCCATGAGGACCATGGGCAGGTGCTTGTCCCATTTACGCTGGTGTTTGAGATAATTGCCAGCTGCTATGCAAGTGTTTTGTTGACGTGCTCCTCTAGGACATTGCTCTACTGCTCACACATGGTGGTGAACACACGGGACTCAAAGTGCCTGCCTTGGTAGCTCTGAATGGACTCTGCAGTGCCAAACCTGCTGAACATACCCGCTGTGAGGGCGTCAAAGATGGTCTCTGCTATCTGGTCAGGGAGAGCGCAGGCCTCAGGACATTTTGTGAAATAGTCCTGCTCCTCCTGCTGCTGCCTCCATTCAGCCACTCTGACAGCCTGCAGCTCACAGCAGACAGGCACGCTTACCTAGCATTCTAATGCACAGACTCACTGCTCTGCACACTGCTCTCTCTCTCACGGCCCTCTCTCCACTCACAGTGGCGGCTCCCGACCTGTGTACCACTGTGAAGTCGTACGGCTGAAGATCCTCCAACCAGCATGCGACCTGCCCCTATGGCTCTTTGAAAGACATGAGCCACTGGAGAGCGGAGTGGTCCATCCTTACAGTGAAGGGCAGGCCACACAGCGAGAAGCTCTCACCGGGTGACACAGTAGCGGTGGTCGTGTTTGTTGAATGTCTTGCTGAAGTAAGCCCCTACTCTCTTCCCTTCTGGCCCCACCTGGGCCAGCACCCCTCCCATGCCCACATTCCTTGCATCTGTGTCCAGGATAAAGGGCAAGGTGGGGTCAGGGGGGACGAGCACAGGGGCATCGGGCAGCATGGGTCTCTGCTGCCTTGACAGCCTGAGTAAGGGGGTTGTTGGACTGCGTGAATGTGACGGGACGGGACGGACGGACGGACGGACGGACGGGGGGGGGCATGGTGACTGGAGGTCCTCCCTGGAAGCTCAGCATTCAGTCTGGGGGAAGTGGAGCCTTGCTCCCCGTCTGTGCCATTGGGCTCCTCCTGGCGATTGTGGGGTTTGGGAAAGAGAGCAAGGGGTCCGCACCACCCCATCTATGCGGACCCCAAGCAATTTCCCTGAGCTCTGGGAGACATGGGGCAATCCCTGCGCAGATGGCCTGGCTGGCCACACTCCCAGCCGACCATGGGAGTGTAGTTCAGTTATTTCAGCCACCCATGCAGGCTTTTCCGGCTCTGGGCTGCTCTGCACAGTGGGTGTATCTCTACACGCCCCCACTGAAGCCCCAGCCCACACAATCTCCCTCTCCAAAGCCATCTCCAAAGTTTTCTGTATTGACTCGGAATGAGCCAGCTGGGTCTGTGTGCGAAGCTCCGTAGGAGGGTGCACCTGTATGAACTGGTTGCGTGCCAGCTCGCTCTGCACGGAGGGGTGCATTTGAGCGTATGCCCGCCGAGTGTGGCTCTCAAAGTCATTAGCTAGCACACGTAGTGGCTCCCCTGGCTGCCTGCTTCTATTGCTCAGTTCAGAGAGCAGCAACTCTGGTTGTAAACAATGTCCAAAGCTCCTCTTCAGTGCTCCAACTAAAGCCCCATAACCACGTCTGTCCTCTGGGCTAATCAATAAACAGGACAGAGCATCGTCCGTGAGGCACAAAGCTAGCTGAAGTGTCTTATCATCATACGACCACCTCCCTGAATGAGCTAACAGTTTAAATTGAGCAAGAAAAGCTTACCAATCTGCCTTACCAGAGTACTTCAGGGTCTTAACAGCTAGGGATGTGGCCGGGTCGCCGTGATCGTCCTCCACCTCCTCCTTCACTCTCGGGCCTCCTCTAAGCATTTTCAGTCCCCTTTCCATGATAGGCTAATTCATGTAGCTAGCCACCGTAGTCAGCTAGCAAGCAACATTTTTGTTTTTACTTCTGACACCAATGTAATGAGCTCAATAGATCATGAATAAACAAATGTCCAGGACATGGGATCAAGCTCTCGAATCAAACAGTTTATTAATAAACTCTTAGCAGGCTACTGTAGGGCTGTAGCCTACGCCAAAACAATCTGTAAAATGCACGATCAACAGTTATCGAACACCCTTGTCCTGGACGTAAGAGAGAGAACAAAATAAAAAGCCTGTTCTTATAACTTGCATCTGCACGACCCCCTGCCCATAGCCCCGCTGTCCACCAACCACAAGGACGCCTGGCACCAAAACATTCCATGTATTCCTTTGATTGGTAGACAGCAGAGTGACTGGCCTGCTGGACCCCGTGAATCTCATAAACATGACCATAAACTCATAAACAATTGCACATAACTGACCACAGCACGGAGGAACCACCAGACAGTTGGCAGCCTGTACGAGGCAACACATCACAGAATCCTCAGTCTGTACATGTGCACAAGACCAACAGATAGTAAGGATGCTGACCAGAGTGACGGAACTGACACACCTCCTGACCGACCTCAGTCTCCTGAGCGACCTCAGTCTCCTGACAGAACTCAGGCTCCTGACAGACCCCAGTCTCCTGACAGACCTCAGTCTCCTGACAGACCTCAGGCTACTGACAGACCTCAGGCTCCAGACAGACATCAGACTTCGCACCGATCTCCGTCTACCTTCATACATTCGAATCCGATTAGTCCTCTTCTCAAGACTTACTACAGTCTTCTGATGATGATGTGGTGTTTCCCAGTTGTGACACGAATATGTCATTTGACGATCTCTGTGACACATTAATAAACTAATCATTACATGATGATTGTATGATGACTGAAGCAGCAGTGGTGACAATACTGGAAAAAGGTCCACCTCAGTCAGATCCAACCTGCAATGTACCAAGCACATTCTGTCAAAACCCAGCTGATGTTGAAGTAACTGAGGGAAGGAAATGGAGTGTTCAAGGACTGTCTCACTGATTTCTGGGACACTTTTTATGCAACAAAAACTTGTGAAACAACATACAAGATACCCACTCTCCATCACACCTACCAAGAAAGAGAGTGGGAGGCTGTCACACGGATTGTGGCCATTGGATGGCAGCGCTTTGTGTACTTGCCAATCCAGCTGACACCTCCTTTTCTGACAGAGGAACTATCCCTTCCTTTAAAAAAAAGCAGTCTGATGGTGGTGTTTTTCAATTACATCAGCCCTACATAAAAGGATGTGTTAACCGAAGCACTCAATGACTTCAAAAGTGTAGACATGGATGAGATCCTCAGTGTCCTCAGCTGTCACAACTGCTCTGTGCTCCCAAATGAAACAACCTCCCGAAGATACTGGAAGGAATTGCACATAAGGAGATGGTGTAGCAACCAGCTTTCATAATAATGTGCTGGCAACCCATTCTGAGATCTATTGGGGAATCCATGAGTGCATGCAGGCTGGACAAGATTATTGAAGATCTTCAACTAAAGGCAAGAAGTGTGGCAAAATGCATCCAGTTCCCACAATCAATGTCACCATCTGAAACCATTTACGTTTTACATTTTAGTCATTTAGCAGACTTACAGTAGTGAGTGCATACATTTTCATACTTTTTTTCATACTGTTTTCAAGCCATCACATCCAATCACCTCCTGTGATTCATTAGGGAGAGAGACCAGATGGAGCTCGGTCTCTTCCTCAGATATTGCACAGGGTCCAATGTATTTATATCCAAGACTATCAAGGTATCGTTCACATAATGACTGAATTCTCAAGACGGTCAGTTGTTCACACTTGTACTTATCGCCTAGAGTTGGCATGTGACTACAGCACTCACGCAGAATTTAGGGCAGAGTTTTGCACTATGCTGAACAGTGCAGTGTGGGTAAAGGATATGTTATAGATGTATCTGTACTCAGGTAACAATTCCTGTGTCTAACTTTCTTGGAAGGTTATGGTTTACTGTTCCCCCTAAAGAAAAAACTTCCAGTTTGAGCTTAATAGCAGCAAAAACATATTGTAGTTTCTAAATATTCCAACATCTCATGTAGGCTACAGTCTATTTGTCATTTCATCCACAAATGGTGGGCAAAATGTTGTGGTGCTGAAGGACAGCTCCGCCATTCATCCAGTTATAAAACAAATATCTAAATGACTAGAAATATACTGTAACACGTGCAGTTTGTTTGGAATTTGTAATTCTTCAGTTTGCCATTGTTTGTATTTTATTGCTGGAGCTTTGATAAGAAGACCCTGGCCTATACATTAGCACATGGCTACTTACAGCAGATGTGCTCCAATCAAAGGTCTTAGATATTTGTAGAGTCTTACTGCCTCTGGTGCACTATGACACTGCTCTAGATCATTTTCCTCCATCACCAGCATACAAAGGTCATATACAGTAGATCACGGTCAAAAGGAATGTCAGATATCCAAAGGCAGACATCCTCTTGCAGAATCACGCCGAGTCTGTCAGGATCCACTGGATGCAAATAGTCCCGTGCATGATACAGTTCTGGTGAGTTATACATGAGAAAGGGTTTTCCATGGTATAAATCCCGTCCATTGCTACCAGGTCTAATGCGATGGTTGTTCCACATGTTCACAATGGTGTCCAGTTCATCCTATGGCAAAAACAATACTTTTATCATAATTATTGCATAAATAAACAAGAATAGCCTAGGTCAGAGATACTCAATTACAATCAAATAGCCTACCCTGCTCTAACATATCCATTACTGTTTTATACTCTAAGATTTGACTGCCTAAGTGTTGATATTTAACCTGAATTGGTAGAAGGAAAAATAATCGAATGAGACCCTTGTCAATGTCATCGCCAGTGAAACCCCCGTGGACTGAAATTCGTGAAATACATCCCTCCAGTAGTCAGCATTCTGTCTTCTATAGATCCCCCACCAGTTTTCAATCTGTTGATTTGCTGTACTTGTTCCTTGCAACACACATGGTCCATGCACTGTACCCATGTCGTCTCTGCGGAGAAACTGCTGCTGTCTGTTCACATGGACATTTCAGTCCCCAAATCAGACCTTACTATGTGTGCGCAACTGCCTCTTTCACTAACTGCAAGGAAGAAGTACACAGCAATTACTCTTGGGTTATTTTTTGTGAAGTTCACCTGCATCCAAATTACTGTATGTGACGTGAAAACCCATCTATACAGCCGTTAATGCCAATGCCAAGTAGCTTAAATTTATAGTACAAATCCAAATGCCATAAGTAATTATGCCCCGGGACACTGTAGTGATGTCTCCTTAGCCTTCTCCATGTCCTTTGATGCACTCCCTCTGGATCGAGATATGATTGTACTTCTCACACTATGGCTCTGGTAAGCCGTAACCCGGCCAATCGGCATCTTTAATGCATCATACCGTATCCATGAAGACGCCCCAGTCCCTGTAGCTGCCTGGCTATAAAATTGAGGACACATTCTTGATCACCTGAATAGACCAAGATTTGCCAGCCTCCTTCTCAAATGCCGAATGCTGATTTGGAAGGCATCTACAGTGAGGGAAAAAAGTATTTGATCCCCTGCTGATTTTGTAAGTTTGCCAACTGACAAAGAAATTATCAGTCTATAATTTTAATGGTAGGTTTATTTGAACAGTGAGAGACAGAATAACAACAAAAAAATCCAGAAAAACACATGTCAAAAATGTTATAAATTGATTTGCATTTTAATGAGGGAAATAAGTATTTGACCCCCTCTCAATCAGAAAGATTTCTGGCTCCCAGGTGTCTTTTATACAGGTAACGAGCTGAGATTAGGAGCACACTCTTAAAGGGAGTGCTCCTAATCTCAGCTTGTTACCTGTAGAAAAGACACCTGTTCACAGAGGCAATCAATCAATCAGATTCCAAACTCTCCACCATGGCCAAGACCAAAGAGCTCTCCAAGGATGTCAGGGACAAGATTGTAGACCTACACAAGGCTGGAATGGGCTACAAGACCATCGCCAAGCAGCTTGGTGAGAAGGTGACAACAGTTGGTGCGATTATTCGCAAATGGAAGAAACACAAAAGAACTGTCAATATCCCTCAGCCTGGGGCTCCATGCAAGATCTCACCTTGTGGAGTTGCAATGATCAAGAGAACGGTGAGGAATCAGCCCAGAACTACACGAGAGGATCTTGTCAATGATCTCAAGGCAGCTGGGACCATAGTCACCAAGAAAACAATTGGTAACACACTACGCCGTGAAGGACTGAAATCCTGCAGCGCCCGCAAGGTCCCCCTGCTCAAGAAAGCACATATACAGGGCCGTCTGAAGTTTGCCAATTAACATCTGAATGATTCAGAGGAGAACTGGGTGAAAGTGTTGTGGTCAGATGAGACCAAAATCGAGCTCTTTGGCATCAACTCAACTCGCCGTGTTTGGAGGAGGAGGAATGCTGCCTATGACCCCAAGAACACCATCCCCACCGTCAAACATGGAGGTGGAAACATTATGCTTTGGGGGTGTTTTTCTGCTAAGGGGACAGGACAACTTCACCGCATCAAAGGGACGATGGACGGGGCCATGTACCGTCAATTCTTGATTGAGAACCTCCTTCCCTCAGCCAGGGCATTGAAAATGGGTAGTGGATGGGTATTCCAGCATGACAATGACCCAAAACACACGGCCAAGGCAACAAAGGAGTGGCTCAAGAAGAAGCACATTAAAGTCCTGAAGTGGCCTAGCCAGTCTCCAGACCTTAATACCATAGAAAATCTGTGGAGGGAGCTGAAGGTTCAAGTTGCCAAACGTCAGCCTCGAAACCTTAATGACTTGGAGAAGATCTGCAAAATCCCTCCTGAGATGTGTGCACACCTGGTGGCCAACTACAAGAAATGTCTGTCCTCTGTGATTTCCAACAAGGGTTTTGCCACCAAGTACTAAGTCATGTTTTGCAAAGGGGTCAAATACTTATTTCCCTCATTAAAATGAAAATCAATTTATAACATTTTTGACATGCGTTTTTCTGGATTTTTGTTGTTGTTATTCTGTCTCTCACTGTTAAAATAAACCTACCATTACAATTATAGACTGATCATGTCTTTGTCTGTGGGCAAACGTACAAAATCAGCAGGAGATCAAATACTTTTTTCCCTCACTGTATAACTGACAGACATAATGCAATTTCTGCCTGTGTTAATCCTTGATCAAAATAAAAACTGATGCGCTGATCCACCATGGGCTCTGCCTCCTCAGCCATACTGTCAATCTTTCATCAATATGTCCACTGCTATTTATAGAGTTTATCTGGTGATCTCAACAAAACAACTTTTGTTATGTTGTGATCACAAGAAAAGTGTATTGTGATCTCAACAAAATTAGACTTCTGTACTAATCAATTCTATGGCAAGAACATAATAATTTTGATCTGATTATAGTGGTAAAATCCCCAATGTCTCTATTAATAGGCCCAACTACTCTATTAAAAGATATTCATCTTACTGTATTTCTCCAATGCCAAACTGGTGTGTCTTGTTTGCAATGAAACTGACACTGTAGTAGGTGATTTGGACAGAGTCAGGTGCAGGAGGAGTGAATCACAGAATAATGGTTTATTCGGCCAATACAGCAGTTCGCAACAATGTGTAAAACAACTACAGTGCGACTTAACGGCGTACTGGGAAAAACAAAACACACGTGTGAATATCCCGGCGATAAGGTACATAATGCTCCACCAAGCTATCGACACCTCAACATGGAAACAACCACACACAAAGACATTGGGGGCAGAAGGAATACTTATATAGGGACTGATGCGGGGATATGAACCAGGTGTGTGTAAAAAACAAGACAAAACAAATGGAATGATGAGAAGAGGAGCGGCAGTGGCTAGAAGGCCGGTGATGACGAACGCCAAAGCCTGCCCGAACAAGGAGAGGAGCTCTGATGCCACGGTGCCAGGAAAGGCTGATACCCTAAAACACATTGAAACGGTGACAGGTTAGTGGAGGAGTGGCGGAGAGAGTTATGGGCATATTCGGCCCATGGCAAGACCACTGACAACTCCCCCGGCCGGTCCTGGCAGTAGGACCGCAGGAACCTACCCACATCCTGATTCACCTGTTCTACCTGCCCATTAGAATCAGGGTGAAACACAGAGGTCAGGCTGACCGAGACCCCTAGCCGTTCCATGAACACCTTCCAGACCCTGGACGTGAACTGGGGACCCTGGTCAGACACTCTATCCTCTGGCACCCCGTAGTGCTGGAAGACGTGAGTAAACAGGGCTTCGGCAGTCTGCAGGGCCGTGGGGAGACCAGGCAGAGGAAGGAGGCGGAAGGCTTTAGAGAAGCGGTCCAGAACGACCAGGATGGTGTAGTTACCCTGAGAGAGGGGAGGATCAGTTAGGAAATCAATGGATAAGTGCGACCATGGCCGTTGTGGAACTGGTAAGGGATGTAACTTACCCGCTGAAAGGTGTCTAGGTGCCTTACTCTGGGCATCACCAGGTATTTATAATGCCCCGTGGTTGTGCTAAATGCTGTCTTCCACTCGTCCCCCTTCCCGGACACGCACCAGGTTGTACGCATTCCGAAGATCTAATTTCGTGAAGGCGGAGATCTAATTTTGTGAAGAAGCGCGCCCCATGCATTGATTCGATCACAGAGGAAATGAGGGATAGAGGATTACTATAGCTAATGGTAGTTTTATTAAGTGCACGGTAATCAATGCAAGGGCGCAGACCCCCGTCTTTCTTCTTCACGAAAAATAAACTTGAGGAGGCGGGTGAAGTGGAGGGAAGTATGAACCCCTGACACAGCGACTCGGAGACGTATGTTTCCATAGCCTTCATTTCCGCCTGCGACAGGGGATATACATGACTCCTGGGCGGCATAGCGTCTAACTGGAGGTTTATCGCGCAATCCCCCACCTGATGGGGTGGTAATTTGGTCGCCTGCGTTTTGGAAAACACGTGCGCCAAATAGAGATATTCGGGGGAAATGCGCACGGTGGAGGTATTGTCTGGACTTTCCACCGTGATCGCACCAACGGAAACAGCTAGACACCGACCCTGACACTCTCACGACCACCCCATGAGAGCCCTCTGTGGCCATGAAAAGGTGGGGTCATGTAATGCTAGCCAGGGAATGCCCAACACAACATGGAATTCAGAGGACTCAATAATGTGAAACGTGATTTGCTCATTATGGGTCGCTCAGCTGGTTACGCAGGGTCGGGTCCTCTCCTCTCCATGCGCTGGACGGCCTGGAGAGCCCGATCCATCGCTTCGCCCAAGCTGGCTAAGATGTTGGAATGCTCCCGGACCTGCTCAAAGACTCCAGGCATACTCCCAGCTCCTGCTGACTCCATGCTGTTGGGTGTGTGGTTCTGTAGTGGGTGATTTGGACGGAGTCAGGCGCAGGAGGTGTGAATCACAGAATAATGGTTTATTCGGCCAATACAGCAGTTCGCAGCAATGCGTAAAACAACTACAGTGCGACTTAACGGCGTACTGGGAAAAACAAAACGCACAGGTGAATATCCCGGCGATAAGGTACATAATGTTCCACTGAGCTATCGACACCTCCACATGGAAACAATCACACACAAAGACATGGGGGGCAGAGGGAATACTTATACAGGGACTGATGAGGGGATATGAACCAGGTGAGTGTAAAAAACAAGACAAAACAAATGGAATGATGAGAAGAGGAGCGGCAGTGGCTAGAAGGCCGGTGACGACGAACGCCAAAGCCTGCCCGAACTAGGAGAGGCGGCAGCTTCGGAGGAAGTCGTGACAGTCCCTGTTTGCAAATAATTCAATCTGAGATGTCATTGTGAATCTAAGCATGGTTGTATTTTCAGAACTAGATTTTTCACTCCTGACATGAGGCCCGAGTCCCGATGTGATTGCCAACAAGGGTTTTGCCACCAAGTACTAAGTCATGTTTTGCAGAGGGGTCAAATACTTATTTCCCTCATTAAAATGCAAATCAATTTATAACATTTTTGACATGCGTTTTTCTGGATTGTTTTGTTGTTATTCTGTCTCTCACTGTTCAAATAAACCTACCATTAAAATTATAGACTGATCATATCTTTGTCAGTGGGCAAACGTACAAAATCAACAGGGGATCAAATACCTTTTTCCCTCACTGTATAGCCTATACAAACCTTCAAAACATACAGTGCGAAACTTGAAAGAACTTGTGGTTCTCAAGATCAAGCGAAATGATACAATGTAGGCCTATCACTTGTGCACAAGTGCCCCCTGGAAAGGAAACAACGTGATATGTAGCCTAACAACTTCACTCACAGATGTGAGATTTTTTTCGCTATAGAAGCACTTTAGAATTGTAATTCCAAGTTGAACATACTAATATTTAGGGTCATATGACGGTCTGCTCTGCCATTCCTCCACTTTACACTGGGGCTGCCAATAATATAGGGTTGCTATAAGACCTAAATGGGAAAATATGGACCCATAAAAAAACTATAAAATAGCTCACCACTACCATGAGATGTATATATTTAAGGTATTAGTTGAATGGTGACGACAGCCCTTCCGAAAATACATTTAAATCGTGTTTTAATGCAATTTTTTTCACCCTACTCCATGTATTCAATGTATTCCATTTCAAATTTGGCTCTCAGTGTGACGCATCTGGAAGTTCTTTCTCTTTATGTTCCTATCTAAATATATGGGTCTGGTACTAAACAAATGAGATGTTGCCATGACCAGAGCTTGTTGTCATAGAAACTAAACTGTCTCCAGGGCAGTTTCATTGTTTGCTATAGATACAGTAAGGCCCTTATTCTTTTCATTCAATGTCAATCACATCGTTGTTTTTACTTTACCATGGTGACGGTGTTGAGAAAAACCATCCTCCAGTACACCAGGTTCCCTATGGATAAAGCACAGTAGGGTGGGCCTCATTTCAGCAGAGAACAAAAGACTATGTAGAAAGTTTTTAAGTCAGCTTTTTATTAACATTTTTAACTTTATAATCGATACTGACAACATGTAATTTGAGGCTTGACAAATCTTGTTTTGTAGCTGAAGCATTCTCTTATTAATTGTGTTAAGGAGATGACAAAGATGTTATGTCATGGCAATCATGAATGGCTCTGTGTGCGCCTTCTTCCTTGGAATGTCATCGAAGACAACATAGATATTGTGCACAGATTATATGTCAGAGGAAGGAAACACATGGGATATTGGCTAGCGGAAACTGGATGGGAGTTAACAAGGACAAAGTGTCTTTTAGAGGTTAATGACCAATTAAATCTATCACCAAACATTTTGGGATTTTATAACAGGCATGAAACTGATTTTATGGTGCAGTATTTCACATAATTTCATAGTGAGAGGTTATCTATTCACAAAGAAGCTAGTGTAAGGCGGCAGGTGACCTTATAGAGGTTAGAGCATTTGGCCAGTAACCGAAAGGTCGCTGGTTCGAATTGCCAAGTCGACTAGGTAAAAAATCTGTCGATGCGCCCTTGAGCAAGGCACTTAACCCTAAGTGTTCCTGTAAGTTGCTCTGGATAAGAGCGTCTGCAAAAATGTAAAAATGTTGTGTCTAATGGCAACTGCAACTACCCCCAAGCCACAAGACTACTAAATAGCCAAACTGCTACAATAGTCAATTAATGGTACCTGAACTATCTGCACTTACTCTATCTTGCACTAGACTATATATACACACCATATTCACACTTACTTATGCAGAATGCAAAGTAACATTTAATTAAAAAGGTCCTAACCAATTACAGTTTAAAAGTCTATTTGGTTATTTAAAAGTCTTATGGCGGTGTCTATGGTCGAATATTTCAGTCTAATTGTTTTTGCATTGATGCTGGACAGTTGTCTCTGGTTGAAGAGGACTCTGCCAGCGCTGTCTCCCCTTCTCTGTGGTAGGAGATCATGTAGAGGGTGGTCGGGTTGGTGCACGTCACTGACCAATCTTCCTGCTGCTTGCTCTCTCTGTGGATGTAGTGGTGGAAGGGTCAGTGAGATGTTTCTGTTTTTGTTATTATCTTGCTTGGCCTTTTCTGTACCCTATCCAGTGCAGCTTTCTGCTTCTTTGTTCAGCCCATCAGCAACACACAGGCATACTCCAGGCATGGTCGGATCAGAGGGGTGTAGATGTCAACAAGATTATCAGTGGGAAGGCCATTTCTTGCCATCACAGTCAGGAAATGTAGATACCTTGAAGCCTTTTTCACTGCCTGGTCAATGTGTTGTTCCCCACTGAGTTGGTTGTCCAAGTGGAAGCCAAGGTATTTTGTGCTTGTTACAACTGGAACAGCCTGTCCACCCAGGATTAGTGGAGCTGGTTGGGGAGGATTTTTGGAGAAGCAGATTCTTAGATTGACAGACTTCTTTCCATTAAGAAGCATGTTGTTCTCTGCCGTCCAATCCTCCAGTTGCTTTGCCTCCTCTTCCATTAAGTTGTCCTTTTCAATGTTGACTAGCCTTAGAGCACGGGACAGCCCAATGTCATCGGTGTAGCCAGTGTCCAGTGTATCCTCAAAGATGACTCTCTGAGTGGACATGTGAAGCAGGAAGAGGTAAGGCGAGACGACCCTACCCTGTGCGACCCCAGATGTTACCTCTGTCCATGAGCTGTACATTGCATTTGCCATCACCCTCTGTGTTGTCCCTGTTGTATAGCTGTGAAGCCAGGTGAGTAGCCTTGGACATAGACCCAGACTGGCCAGATGCTGGAAGAGTTTAGCATGGTCGACACGATCGAAAGCCTTTGACATGTCCGCCAGCAGAACCTCAACCATTGTCGGTTGCTTTGAGTCAGTCTCTGTAAGCCAGGTGTTTGTGGCTCTGACCAGCGCATTTGTGGTGCTGTGTTTAGGCAAGTATGCATATTGGTTTTTGCATTCTTCATGAGCAGCTGGTATGAGCTTCTTGACAATGAGCATTTCCCGGACTTTGCCCAGACAGGATGTCAAAGAGATTGGTCTCCAATCACTTTTCTGTCCAGGACTGGGGACCTTAGGAATGGGGCAGATGTTGACGGTCTTCCACACTGTAGAGACAGAGCACAGTTGATAGGAGGTGTTAACTATTGTGATTGAGTGACCACTGGTGCTAGATCCTCTGAAAATTCCTTCAGTAACCTGGGAGGCATACCATCTGGACCACTTGCTTTCTTTGGACGGAGTCTTGAAAGAGCTTGTTTCATTTGTCCAATGTTGCTTAATTCTCCTTCCCCAACAGGCCTAGGAAGAGGAAAAACGGTGACGAATGTATTTCCTGGTCCCGCTTCAGCAAAGAACTTGTTCATGACCTCAGCAACATCGTCATTTGTCCACACCATCAATCTGTATTGTCCCTCCAGATGGTTTTGAACTACAAAGCTATTTGTTGATTAAGTCCCCCCACTCTTTTGGGTTCTTCTTTTTGAGTTCTTGCATTTCATTTGTGTAGTAGTTGTTCTTTGTCCCTCGGATGAGCTTTTTTTTTTTTTTTCAATTTCTCAGTTTTCCCTCATCTGTCAAATATTTTTTGCCTTTTCTTGATGGCCGCTTTTAGTTGTTCCGCCATCCATGGCTGGTACCGCACTGTTGTTGTTTTCTTTTGTATGGGCACACTATATTGTCACTCCCACACAAATCCCCACACACATTCACATACACACATACGCACACACATAACACACGCATACCGACACAACACAAACACACATACATACACATTACACACACAAGCACACTTTTACACTCATGATTTGCTGCTGCTACTCTGTTCTTTATTTTACTCTTATTATTATCTATCCTGCTGCCTAGTCACTTTACCCTGCCTTCATGTACATATCTACCTCAAATACCTTATTATTAATATCTATCCTGATGCCTAGTCTCTTTACTCTGCCTTCATGTACATATCTACCTCAAATACCTTATTATTACTATCTATCCTGATGCCTAGTCACTTTACTCTGCCTTCATGTACATATCTACCTCAAATACCTTATTATTACTATCTATCTATCCTGATGCCTAGTCACTTTACCCTGCCTTCATGTACATATCTACCTCAAATACCTTATTATTACTATCTATCCTGATAACTAGTCACTTTACCCTGCCTTCATGTACATATCTACCTCAAATATCTTATTATTACTATCTATCCTGATGCCTAGTCACTTTACTCTGCCTTCATGTACATATCTACCTCAAATACCTTATTATTAATATCTATCCTGATGCCTAGTCTCTTTACTCTGCCTTCATGTACATATCTACCTCAAATACCTTATTATTACTATCTATCCTGATGCCTAGTCACTTTACTCTGCCTTCATGTACATATCTACCTCAAATATCTTATTATTACTATCTATCCTGATGCCTAGTCACTTTACCCTGCCTTCATGTACATATCTACCTCAAATACCTTATTATTACTATCTATCCTGATGCCTAGTCACTTTACCCTGCCTTCATGTACATATCTACCTCAAATACCTTATTATTACTATCTATCCTGATGCCTAGTCACTTTACCCTGCCTTCATGTACATATCTACCTCAAATACCTTATTATTAATATCTATCCTGATGCCTAGTCACTTTACTCTGCCTTCATGTACATATCTACCTCAAATACCTTATTATTACTATCTATCCTGATGCCTAGTCACTTTACTCTGCCTTCATGTACATATCTACCTCAAATACCTTATTATTACTATCTATCCTGATGCCTAGTCACTTTACTCTGCCTTCATGTACATATCTACCTCAAATACCTTATTATTACTATCTATCCTGATGCCTAGTCACTTTACCCTGCCTTCATGTACATATCTACCTCAAATATCTTATTATTACTATCTATCCTGATGCCTAGTCACTTTACCCTACCTTCATGTACATATCTACCTCAAATACCTTATTATTACTATCTATCCTGATGCCTAATCACTTTACCCTACCTTCATGTACATATCTACCTCAAATACCTTATTATTACTATCTATCCTGATGCCTAATCACTTTACCCTGCCTTCATGTACATATCCACCTCAAATACCTTGTACCTCTGCTCATTGATCTGGTACTGGTACTCCCTGTATATAGCTCCATTCTTGTGTATTTTATTTTATTCCTCTTGTGTTGCTATTTTATTTTTAAACTCTGCATCGTTAGGAAGGGCTCGTAAGCAAGCATTACATGGTCAAGTCTACACCAGTTGTATTCAGCGCATGTGACAAATAAATTGTATTTGATCCTTTTGTCTTTCCTCTGATACTCTGGAATACATTATGATAATTCACATTCTCAGTGGTACCACAATTTCCCTGACACATGTAAAGCTGAGGAAAATGGAAGAGTTGTGAAATTACCTAAGACATTCCTCAATAAATTGTGGTTTCATATTGATATTCAGCTTTGACTTTTGGATACATACAGTATTACATTGTGGCGCAAAATAAAAATAGCTGAGTGATTATGTACTGTATCAACCATATCCACTTGGTGTGGCTCATTTAAGTTATCTTTAAATCTATGGACTGTCTATGCCACACCATTGGAGAAGCTACAACACTCAGTAACAACAAATAAAACACCTAAATAACAACTACTGTATTGGCCGAGTACTGTCTCACAACGTCGTTGGGCTGAATTCAGAAACCTAAGAGTTTGTATGTATGGATATCTTTTAGCTACAATAAATAATAATGACATGCCACATGCCATAGAGACACCATAAGTAATTCACTTTTGAGAGGATTGACAACAACAGACATTCAGTCAGTAGAACAGCAGTGGTGATTTTTAAGGCCATGGACTCTAGCGAGACTAGCACTGCCTCTGATTCCTCTAAGCAGCTAGGTCATTCCACTGGAGAGGATGGGAGGATGAACACGCCGACAGAAGAGGTCGGCGGAGGTGGAGGGAGAGAGAGGGAAAACTCTGAGGGACACATAAAAGCTTAGATGAGGGAGGGAGGTGGAAAGTTGAGGCTGGATGTAGCGTTGTAATATCTTTCTCCCTAGTTGGCTCCTTGCGAAGCCTGTAGACAGCTCACGCTGTGAGAGCACTTTGACTGTTGTTCTGAATTGCCCTCCTACGTTGTCTCTTAGCTACTCAGGTTGCCATGGTAGACGTATAGCCAGGCTGCATATAGGAGTTGGTTCAACATTAGCTAGCTTGCAGAATCGGTGGCTAGTCTATAGGCATTAGAATGAGATAGCATACATAGGGCAAGAGTCTCGTTGAACGTCTGATTAGCTAGGAGGGTTTCAAAAGGCTCCCATCTCCAATGCCACGGTAAATTGTTCTGTGGCTCTTGCCATCTCTACAAAGTGCAAATGAAGAGATAGAGTAAGAGAAAAACTAAAGGAGAACACATCAAGCCTCCATTTTGGGCCTTGTTCTTTCTCCCCTTCTGATTCCCTGTGGTTATTTGGAATAAAAGGCTGGTATCTTTGATGTGGTAGGGAGAGATGCAGGCAGGTGGTGAACTGGACACATTAACGAAGAAAAGGGACCCAGGGGTCCAGACACTAAGGTTTAAATTCCATTTATAGCAGGATAGACTGTGGTTGCGTCCCAAATGATACCCAATTCCCTAAATAATGCCCTACTTTTGACCAGAGCCTTATGGGGAAGCCCTAAATAGAGAATATGGTGCAATTAAATGGCACAATTTGGGACGCAAGCCAGTGTATGAGAAGACGATGTCAGTAAGCTTTGGCCATGCGAAGAAGTAGAGGAATCAGTGGAGCATGCAGTCTCATCCTCGGTAAAAGCTCAAAGCTATAGTGATGTAGAAGTTGACCCCACTGCAATGACTATGCTTTGAAACACACACAGACACACACACACACACACACACACAGGCACCGATACACACGCACACTCACGCACACACACACACACACACACACAGGCACCAATACGCATGTGCACACACACACACGCTCCAGTGAACCCTCATTAACTTCACTGAACCGTACCTAATGATTTCAAAAAGCAAATTCGTACATAACCGGTGATTTTGCAGAGGTGCTGCAATTTACTGAAACCTCTGTCGACTCTGTGATTTGTCACTGTACTTTGAGATCTATTATTTCAGAGATGCATGTTTCGTAGTCATACAGTGAGGGGAAAAAGTTTTTGATCCCCTGCTGTTTTTGTACGTTTGCCTACTGACAAAGAAATGATCAGTCTATAATTTTTATGGTAGGTTTATTTGAACAGTGAGAGACAGAATAACAACAAAAAAATAAAGAAAAACGCATGTCAAAAATGTTATAAATTGATTTGCATTTTAATGGGGGAAATAAGTATTTGACCCCCTCTCAATCAGAAAGATTTCTGGCTCCCAGGTGTCTTTTATACAGGTAATGAGCTGAGATTAGGAGCACACTCTTAAAGGGAGTGCTCCTAATCTCAGCTTGTTACCTGTATAAAAGACACCTGTCCAATCAATCAGATTCCAAACTCTCCACCATGGCCAAGACCAAAGAGCTCTCCAAGGATGTCAGGGACAATATTGTAGACCTACACAAGGCTGGAATGGGCTACAAGACCATCGCCAAGCAGCTTGGTGAGAAGGTGAAAACAGTTGGTGTGATTATTCGCAAATGGAAGAAACACAAAAGAACTGTCAATCTCCCTCGGCCTGGGGCTCCATGCAAGATCTCACCTCGTGGAGTTGCAATGATCATGAGAACGGTGAGGAATCCGCCCAGAACTACACGGGAGGATCTTGTCAATGATCTCAAGGCAGCTGGGACCATAGTCACCAAGAAAACAATTGGTAACACACTATGCCGTGAAGGACTGAAATCCTGCAGCGCCCGCAAAGTCCCCCTGCTCAAGATAGCACATATACAGGGCCGTCTGAAGTTTGCCAATGAACATCTGAATGATTCAGAGGAGAACTTGGTGAAAGTGTTGTGGTCAGATGAGACCAAAATCGAGCTCTTTGGCATCAACTCAACTCGCCGTGTTTGGAGGAGGAGGAATGCTGCCTATGACCCCAAGAACACCATCCCCACCGTCAAACATGGAGGTGGAAACATTATGCTTTGGGGGTGTTTTTCTGATAAGGGGACAGGACAACTTCACTGCATCAAAGGGACGATGGACGGGGCCATGTACCGTCAAATCTTGAAAATGGGTAGTGGATGGGTATTCCAGCATGACAATGACTCAAAACACACAGCCAAGGCAACAAAGGAGTGGCTCAAGAAGAAGCACATTAAGGTCCTGGAGTGGCCTAGCCAGTCTCCAGACCTTAATCCCATAGAAAATCTGTGGAGGGAGCTGAAGGTTCGAGTTGCCAAACGTCAGCCTCGAAACCTTAATGACTTGGAGAAGATCTGCAAAGAGGAGTGGAACAAAATCCCTCCTGAGATGTGTGCAAACCTGGTGGCCAACTACAAGAAACGTCTGACCTCTGTGATTGCCAACAAGGGTTTTGCCACCAAGTACTAAGTCATGTTTTGCAGAGGGGTCAAATACTTATTTCCAAAATCAATTTATAACATTTTTGACATGTGTTTTTCTGGATTTTTTGTTGTTGTTATTCTGTCTCTCACTGTTCAAATAAACATACCATTAAAATTATAGACTGATCATGTCTTTGTCAGTGGGCAAACGTACAAAATCAGCAGGGGATCAAATACTTTTTTCCCTCACTGTAGATGGATGGCTATAGTTTTTGTTTAAAATGCCCTTTAATCATCTTTAAATATCGTGGACAGTAAGTGTCATAACCACAGGAGGATGGTGGCACCTTAATTGGGGAGGACGGGCTCGTGGTCACTGAATCAGTGGAATGGTATCAAATACATCAAACACATGGTTTTCCCCTCAGCAGCCCCCTCTGGTCATAACATAACATGTATGACATGTCGTTCACATTAGATTATATGTAATTTGTTGTAGAATTTCAATTTCAATATACAGGGTATTATATTGCAACGACAAACAAGGTGACCCCAACTCCTCTTCAGCAACACTGACCAGATCTTTCAGAAAAGTGTCAGAGTTGACCCCTTCCTTTTAGGGCTAAAACACAGGCATTAGCAATGACTCAAACACAGAGACTAGAATGTGATTCATGAGGTAGTATACTTTAATATGATATAACATGATATGATATAGCATGAGGCAATCTCTCCTGTTCTTCTTCAACAGGTGCGTCTGGTGGTGGAGTTGTTGTGGCCTCTCTTTCTGTTCTTCATCCTCGTCAGGGTGAGATCAACCAATCAACCCATTTATCAGGGCGAATGTAAGTAGAACGGTCCCACTTTAAGAAAACTACAAAATATAAAGGCTTTATAAAGGATGTATAAAGTATTTTAAAAATACATAGATGCTTCACAAATCATCTCAAAACTCACAAATCATTATACTCTAAATCCCCCATACTCTACAGGTGGACCGCGGGCCGGATCTGGGCCCAGAACGGGGTCAATTTTTGACCACGGGTCCCGATTTCTTTCTTTTGGAACTCAGTCGGGCTTCGACCCCTGGTATCATATGAACACACATAAGATTGCTTTGAAACTGCTAAATGTTCTCTCTGCCCCATGGCAAAATGTGTAGAATTGCAGGAAATTAGCATTAAATCTGCTAAATGTTCTCTCCGCCAACAAGAAGTGTGTGAACAGTTTAAACTGTTTGGGGCACATGGGTTGTGAGGTGGAGGTTTGTTACTACGCTGAGAAATGACAATATCCATTCGGACCTTTGCCACCTAGGATATTTGTGTGACCGGACCTTCTCAAATAGTACTTGAGTACCCCTGCTCTAAAGGGTGCATATAGAGTGACATAATAGCTCCCTCTGTATGCCAAAATGTGACATAATTCACTACATATATTCCCCCCAAAATGTCATCTAATACACTCCAATCACAACGTTTCTAATCATGAAATGCAAGCTTGTCATCACTTCCTTTCTCCATTTTCTTCTGTAACTTTGTCACCTGATAAAAATAGCAATGTCACCGTGGCCCAGCAAATGTCCTACCTTCCACTGTGACACACACTGTTCAGTATCAATCTCCCTACAAACTCTCATTAGTATGGTATACATTTTAGGACACCCCTACTCCCTAGAGACATAAGTAGGGACATTTGGTATGGTGAGTAGGGATGTCCTAAAATGTATACCATACTTGTTGTGAGTTCTCCAATGAAATGTCAAATCCAACTGTCAATGTGGCCAAGGGCCTATACAAGATGGCTGCCGAGTCAGCTGATTGGTCAGGTGGTCATCAGCTGACCATATTAAGATGACTGAGACAGAACATGCAGACACACTCCAATCAATTCACTAAATGGAAGCCATCATCTGAGGAAACTACAGCAAATATGGTGGATAAATGAAGATGGCTGTTTACAATTGAAAAAAATTGTCAGGTCCGGTCTATTTAAGGGGGTGGCTCTCCCATAGACACCAATGCAAAAGCAGCTGGGTCTGGTCTACTTTGTTCATTGACTTCCATTGAAACAGAAACAATTAGGGAGTGGGATGTCTCACTTCCTCTTCTATCTCTGACTGCAGTATGTATCTTTGAACAAAGGTGGAGCATGAGGACTTTTAGGTGCTCATGTATGAAAGGAAATTATAGCTTATTTTTCTGGTTCCAGGTCATTATCCAAATAAAGCCATGCCTTCCTCCGGGGTGCTGCCTTGGCTTCAAGGCATGATGTGTAACATAGACAACCCGTGTGTAAACCATCCCACGCCAGGAGAAGCACCAGGACAAGTCAATAACTTCAACAATTCCATGTATGTAGAAGGGCAAACATTTCAAGCCATTTCCCTACAGTGACAATTTCCAAATGTACTTTAATTTATCTTAGTTTGAGTTACATTATTCCACCTTGATAATGGTAGGTTTTAGTGATCAGTTGGCCATTGATATTATTTTAGAAAGGGAGTTATAACATATCTGAAAAATGTTATAGCTATCTTTTATTTAGCCATGCATTGTCTAAGATTTTTCATGAATAATATAACTTTTTTCAACCGTCCTCTGTCCAACCAGAATTGCTGGGATGTTGATCGAGCTGCAGTCATTTCTGGCAAACAGATCCATCCTAACCAAGGTCCAGAGGCTTTCAGAGGATGTGAACCAGTGGGCTTTGATTCTACAGACATTTAACCCTGCAAACGGTACAGCATTTCAACTGTATTCAAATTGTTCAAACTGTTTTTAGGACCCTGGAAAATCATGAGCCCATTGCAGTGGTGATCTACTTTGGCACACACACTCAACCGATCCAGTACCCACTGTTCAAAACTAAGTCTTAAACCAAACCCTGAATATCTCATGAACAATAAAGCTTTTACAGCCACTGACTAATGGTTCAGCAGTAATTGGAACAGTATAATACTTTATCAGACTGACAATCACTTCACCATGGATTTGACCAAGGTCCTCTATCAACGAGAGTAGCCCATTCACGATTTGTTATTTTCCAACATCCCTCAAAAAACAATGACAACTAATTATTTATGATCCAATTTTCCGTGTGGAGTGGCAGATCGTTTATCATTATAAGTTGCTACTTTGCATTAGGCTCATTTAGCCTGATGATATTCAAATTTTCATAACACACCTAATTTGCAAATAGGCAAAAGGGGGCTTTGCCATTGTTGAGGCTCGCACAAACACCACAACGAAAACCACATTTGCATTTTGGGGTTGCGGGCTTCTAATATACAAGATTAAATCCATCAGAGATCTAAGCCACAGCTTAATTAATGTGATACGCTGTCTGAGGCAAGATGGCGAAAGGTCATTAACGCAAGTGAGAAGCAGAGGGATATCAAAGGGATATGGATGGCAGAGGTGACTGTGTTGTGCTTCTCACTGGAGATGATTAAATATGTTAGGGTGGGGACTCCAATCTCGCCCGGCAACCAAGTTCAGTCGGAGGTCAGAGCATGTTTTGGTTTCGACCTGTTAGCGTAATTTTGTCCTACCTGATTGGTGGTGTTACAATGATAATAAAAAAAAAGTATGAAAAAAATGATATATGTATGCACTAACTGTAAAGTCGCTCTGGATAAGAGCGTCTGCTAAATGACTAAAATGTAAATGAATAATGACAGAGGTAGTAGTAAGAGTATACTATTAGTAAGAGTATAGTATTGTTAATAATATAGTATTAGTAAGAGTATAGTGATAGTATGAGTATAGTATAGTATTGGGAAGAGTATAGTATAGTATTGTAAGAGTATAGTATTGTAAGAGTATAGCATTGTAAGAGTATAGTATTGGTAAGAGTAGTGTATTGGTAAGAGTATTGTATTGGTAAGAGTATAGTATTAGCAAGAGTATAGCAGTAGTATGAGTATAGTATTAGCAAGAGTATAGTATTAGTAAGATCATAGTGATAGTAAGAGTATAGTATTAGTAAGAGTATAGTATTAGTAAGATCATATTATTATTAAGAGTATAGTGATAGTATGAGTAGCTCTATCTTGAATTTTTCTAAGCATGAATTCAACATCATAGGTACACTGTCAAGTTTTTTTCTACCATATTAAAATTGATACTCAAAAAATTCATTCATAAGCAGATTTCATCATGTTCTATTTATTTACTTGAGAATACTTAACCGAACCATGTAGCCTAGTAGCTAAACATTGTGCAGGAAACTAGTACTGGGATGTATTTGGCTTGTGAGCTGCATCCTTACATTCTCATTCAAAGCGGGAGGATTGCATTCAACAATCGATTGGTTTGGATTTTGTCGCTTCGATCATGACTATCAGTGGGAATATATAGCTAGCTGGCTAATTGTTTTTGTTTGAATGATGCATCCGGACACTGTTCCAGCTTTTTTGTTTCACCTGGCTGCTGGTTCCTGATCTTTTGAAAACATCAATTGAAGAGTCGTTTGAAGCTTGGGCTCGTAGTGAGGACAGTTGGCTACTACTCTAAACTGTGTGTGGTGAGCTTTCTGGCGCCCAGAGCTGCTGAGGCATCACCCAAGTGGGTACCATACATTGTGAAGGAGGAGCAGTCCAGTTGCTACACGAATCAGGCTGGTTCCCAGAGTAGCCCTCTACATGATCATCACCAGACTCCATCTTCATCAACCATCTCCCTGACCACCTTCCTCTGATCAAGCCATGAACTGTCCCTCTCCATCTTTGGAGGATGCATGCACTCAAAGACTTGGCCTCCATTGGTTGACCTAACTATAGCTAGGCTACTCATGATGATGTATTGGTTGACCTAACTATAGCTAGGCTACTCATGATGATGTATTGGTTGACCTAACTATAGCTAGGCTACTCATGATGATGTATTGGTTGACCTAACTATAGCTAGGTTAGTCATGTTTTTTTCTTCTTTTGAAGCACTTTGAGATTGTTATGAAAAGTGCTATAGAAATGTAATTTATTATTATCATCAGCACAAAATGGCTGCTTAACTGACTGATACATGTTTAGCAACGATGTGCCAGCTCTCACTAAAACATTTCCACTGTTCGACCCTCCCTCGCTCTCATCCATATTGTATTGCAACATTCACCTGGAGAATACAATACAATTGAAATTCTTATTCATCAGTAGTTTATGACCCAATGCCCTCCAAAATGATGAGTAAACAAAAAAACGAAGCATAGCAAAGCACTTTGGGAAATGCTACACCTAAATACATCAGTGGGATGCTGTCAACAATAACATGATAAAGGAACATCGCCTCTTTCAGAAATATCTACCAATCTTTGATGTTTGACACTTTTTAGGGAGTATATTACATTCCATCTTTCAAAAAACTGATACAGCTCCCTCAAAAATAGTTTTCACCACAGATCCATTCTAATGTGAAAGCACGACTTGTTCTCTTCTCTCCCTTCATGTTTAAGGTCAGCTCATTCCTCTGAGAAGTATCCTAAATGACAATGAAACGTTCACCGCATATCTGAAGGAGAACTTGTTCATGCCATTGACAGTAGTCAACAGTCTGATGAACTCAAATATTCGCAAGAATGAGGTGAGTCAGCATAACGCCACACATACATTTTTTTCACGTCATAGTACTGCATTCAAAAGATGTGCAGAAAGGTCCTGAAACAACAATGCACTCTAAACAAACACAACTTTATTTGTCTAACTCTGTCTTCTTTTCTCTTAACCCCCTCGCCCACACAACACACAAACACAGACTTTTCAGCCACAGTGCAGTGGCGCTACAGCCAGTTTTGAAATGCGTTGTTCAAGGGCACAATGGTTGGAGATTGCAGTTGGGATAAGAGACGAGCAGTCCTGCACTTATTTTAGTACCCAGCTGTAGATTCAAACCAGGGACCCTCTGACTAGAGGTCTACCTCTTCAACCTCTAGGCTACTACCTACCTCCCCAAATGATTGAACATATCACTGAATGTATTGCAAGGACATCATTTTCATCTTTGTTCTAGCCCAGCACTAACACACCTGGTTCAACTAATAAACTAATCCCCAAGCCGCTGATTAGTAAAATCAGGTGTGTTAGCCTTGGGGGTCCCCTAGTGTGAATACTTGGGGGTCCCCCAGGAGTTGATTGAGGAACATTGCTCTACCTGGCTGAGACCTTTGTCTTTGTGTTTGGGTGAAATGCAACTATAAGTGTGATCTATGAGCGACCCCTTCAGATGTTCCCAATTGATACCTTGCCATGTTCCAACTGATATCAGATGACGTGGAGGAAGACAATTATGTGTGCCAGGCTGTACATGCTTCACTGACAAGGGTGCTTAGATAGAATGCACAATGATTAGGAGATCACCATCTCCTCCACTCACTGTCTAATGTGTGTGTGGGCCGGGGGATGTGTGTGTCGTCTGTGCCTGTGCCTGTGAATGTGCGTTCATATGTGTAAAGTACAAAAGTAAAACACCAAGTAGGAAACTGAATCAGATAGGTTTCTTTCACTTCTGACACTCATCATATCCTTTAACCAGATGATAGGCATTTCAAGTCAAGACGACCTGAGAAATACCCTCTGCAATGGAACAACTCTTGACAGATACGTGGAATTCACCAGCGTGTCTGACAAGGAGGCCTTTCAGAATGTCAGCTGCTCCCTCACAGCACAACAGATGAGACAAGCCAGGGAAGTTTTCCTACAAAACCTGGATACAAGGAAGATGCTTACCAACGTAAGTAATTGGAATTAGTCCTACCACTCACTGCTGTCAATTTACCTTAAAGCTGGAATCCTTAATGGGATATTACAAAAATAAAGAAGTTACTGCAAACAATTAACACTGTTTTTTCCCCGCTGACATCATTGCACACGCGATAGAACAGCAGAATATGCATACTGCTCGATGCAATAACAAAGGTGCTGGGCCGGACAGTGGCACTGTTTCCCGTAATGCAGATTCCGTCTTCAATTGTATTGTTTGTTTCACTGTGAGATACAGTACATGTAATGATGCAGCATTGTATTTACGTGCTTTTCATTGACCTTTTCTCTCTTTGGATCTTAATTGTTTGAAATCTATGTTAGTCACTGCCTCATGGTTGTGGCATATTGGTGATTCGCAAGTAGTGGCTATTTCCAGTCCAAGGCATCCACGTCACCAAGGAGGGAACAAAGGTTAAGGCTAAATCAGGAGTTCCTACGCTGTAATCAATTGGAGCTTGTTACTGTCAAATTGCAGGCATATCTTGTGCAGCTGTAACACTCAACTTAATACTGCTGTATAATAATACATATTTTAGTTATATTGAGCTGCATAGTTTCTAAGAAGCAAAGAAAACATTAAATTGGACTTACTTACTTATTCCTTTTAGCTCGAAGTAAAACAAAGGGCCTCAACGGTGCATTGAAGTGGATATATACAATATTATACAATAGAGTGGAGTTGGCAATCATTTAGGTTTATGTTCTAGATAATTTTCTCTGGAGTATTTTCGTTACTGAATCTTGTATCTCACTGTCTCCAATGCGTGAGTTCACTTTTTCAATCTTGCACCGAACAAAGCATCCTAAGGTCAAAACTGTCAAAGGCATTCACCATCTTAACCTGCTTTGTTTATTGCACCTTTGAAAAATGTGAGAGTGTATCTGTCTCAATATGTTGGTGGTATAACGGTTTGGACGGCTGTGGGGGGAAAAGTATGTTTGAATAAAACCCAAGGTGAGAGATTTTCCCTAAGCCTGAGAAGCTGAGCTTGTTGCTCTATTAAAGAGGCTGTATGGAAGTTTAATTACTAAACTCATGGAACCACACAATACTTAGTTTTCGTCTAACAATATGCTTTTGCTCATGGGCGTCCAGTAGTGGTATCCCTTTTAGTCAAATGAGGTCATGTCTGGGCAATACAGAGCCTTCGGAAAGTATTCAGACCCCTTGACTTTTTCCACATTTTGTTACGTTACAGCCTTATTCTAAAATGTTTAATTTATTTTATCCTCAGCTTAATTGAGGTCCACCTGTGGTAAATTCAATTGATTGGACATGATTTGGAAAGGCACACACCTGTCTATATTAGGTCCCACAGATGACAGTGCAGGTCAGAGCAAAAACCAAGCCATGATGTCGAAGGAATTGTCCGTAGAGCTCTGAGACAGGATTGTGTCGAGGCACAGATCTGGGGAAGCGTAACAAAACACATTTCTGCAGCATGGAAGTTGCCCAAGAACACATTCTTAAATGGAAGAAGTTTGGGACCACCAAGACTCTTCCTAGAGCTGGCCGCCCGGCCAAACAGAGCAATCGGGAGAGAAGGGCCTTGGTCAGGGAGGTGACCAAAAACCAGATGGTCACTCTTACAGAGCTCTAGAGTTCCTCTGTGGAGATCGGAGAACCTTTCAGAAGGACAACCATCTCTGCAGCACTCCACCAATCAGGCCTTTACGGTAGAGTGGCCAGACAGAAGCCACTCCTCAGTAAAAGGCACATGACAGCCCGCTTGGAGTTGGCCAAAAGGCACCTGAAAACTCTCAGACCATGAGAAACAAGATTTTCTGGTCTGATGAAATCAAGATTCAACTCTTTGGCCTGAATGCCTAGCGTCACGTCTGGAGGAAACCTGGCACCATCCCTATGGTGAAACATGGTGGTGGCAACATGCTGTGGGGATGTTTTTCAGCAGCAGGGACTGGGAGACTAGTCAGGATCGAGGTAAAGATAAACGGAGCAAAGTACAGAAAGATCCTTGATGAAAACTTGCTCGAGAGCACTCAGGACCTCAGAACTCAATGTTGTTCAAGTTGGCTAACACGCTGGATTTCAGAGCGGGCGCGTTTGGTAGTCTGAACATGCTACTATGTGGCAAAGCTCCAGATCCAAACTCCACAAATACCACCATCAATTTCCCTGCTTCTGGAGCGATGAGGAATGACACAGAAAACAGTGAATCACTGGATGACGCCAGGAACCGCAGTTCCAGTAAGTATTGTTAATAGTGCACAATACCTTGACCTATCAAAATACTGACTTCAATTTCAGAAAACAAGTACTGTCATTCAAGGTAAGAGTTTTGGTGTTGTTCTCTAGTGGATGGCACACTATGAAGCAGACACAACATGTTATATATTTGTGACACTAAATGCTTCTTATATTTTTATTTGATACCGTTTATTGTATTGTCGTATAGTCACATCCCAGCAACCCAAAATTGGTTCTGTGAAAGTTCCCAGAACATTTTATTAAATTGTGGGAAAGGTGTAAGAAACATTCTGTCACGCCCTGGCTCTGGGGACTATGTTATGTTGAGCCAGGGTGTGTAATTCTATGTTTGATTTTCTATGTTGGGCTGAGTGACTCCCAATCAGAGGCAACGAGTGTCAGCTGGGTGTCTCTGATTGGGAGCCATATTTAACTGTCTGTCTTTCACTTTGTGTTTGTGGTTTCTTGTTCATTTCGGTTTGTGTTAAACTGTAGACGTCACGTTATCGTTTATTGTTTTGATCGTGTGATCAGTAATAAAAGGATATGTTCACCTTCAACGCTGCGCCTTGGTCCTCATCTCTAACCAACGATCGTGACAGAAGAAACCACCATAACAGGACCAAGCAGCATGAAGAAGAGAGAGGATGGACTTGGGAGCAGTTGAGTAGGAGTCTCGACTGGGCCAAGCCAAGAGAAGAGGAGAGAGGTTGGAGTTTGGAGCAGTGGGGTGAGAGTCTGGCGAGAATGATGGAGGCCTGGCCCACGGGGAGGAGAGACCCCCAGAAATTTTTTAGGGGGGGGCTCACGACGTCGGGGCAGCAGGAGGCCGCTATGGAGCGGTCCAGCGGGGTTGCAGAGGAGGCCGCCAGGTTACGGGGGCCACTGGTAGAAGAGGGGATGGAGGGTGTAGAGGCACGGTGAGAGGTACTGGCGTGTGTTGCCAGTCCGGTCCGGCCCGTTCCAGATCCCGGTGTAGAGCCAGTGGTGTGTGTCCCCAGTACGGTCCGGTCTATTCCTGCTCCCGCACCAAACCTACGGTGTGCGTCGACAGCCCAGCCCGGCCCGTTCCTGCGCTCCGCACCAAGTCTGTGGTGCGCGTCGCCAGCCCAGTCCGGCCCATCCAAGCTTCCCGCACCAAGCCAGTGGTGTGCGTCGTCAGTCCGGCACGGCCCGTGCCTGCTCTCCGCACCAAGTCTATGGTGCGTTTGCGTCAGCCCTGTCCGGCCCGTTCCTGCTCTCCGCACCAAGTCTGTGGTGCGCGTCGCCAGCCCAGTCCGGCCCATCCAAGCTTCCCGCACCAAGCCAGTGGTGTGCGTCGTCCAGTCCGGCACGGCCCGTGCCTGCTCTCCGCACCAAGTCTATGGTGCGTTTGCGTCAGCCCTGTCCGGCCCGTTCCTGCTCTCCGCACCAAGTCTGTGGTGCGCGTCGCCAGCCCAGTCCGGCCCATCCAAGCTTCCCGCACCAAGCCAGTGGTGTGCGTCGTCAGTCCGGCACGGCCCGTGCCTGCTCTCCGCACCAAGTCTATGGTGCGTTTCGTCAGCCCTGTCCGGCCCGTTCCTGCTCTCCGCACCAAGTCTGTGGTGCGGCTCGCTAACCCGGTCCGGCCCGTCCAAGCTCCACGCACCGGGTCAGTGGTGCGCGTCGTCAGCCCGGTCCGGCTCATTCCTGCTCCCGCGCACCAAGTCAGGGGTGCGCTTCGTCAGCCCGGTCCGGCCCGTTCCTCCTCCACGCATCAAGCCAGGGGTGTGCGTCGTCAGTCCAGCACAACCCGTGCCTGGGTCATGTCCGGGCCGGATCCGCCGCCGAGGCGGAGTGCCCACCCGGTCCCTCCCCTGTTGTGGTTGTTTGCGCGGCCGGAGTCCGCGCCTTTGGGGGGTACTGTCACGCCCTGGCTCTGGGGACTATGTTATGTTGAGCCAGGGTGTGTAATTCTATGTTTGATTTTCTATGTTGGGCTGAGTGACTCCCAATCAGAGGCAACGAGTGTCAGCTGGGTGTCTCTGATTGGGAGCCATATTTAACTGTCTGTCTTTCACTTTGTGTTTGTGGTTTCTTGTTCATTTCGGTTTGTGTTAAACTGTAGACGTCACGTTATCGTTTATTGTTTTGATCGTGTGATCAGTAATAAAAGGATATGTTCACCTTCAACGCTGCGCCTTGGTCCTCATCTCTAACCAACGATCGTGACACATTCCCTCCAAAAGTTTTAATAACACAACATCTGTCCAGTTGTGTTGACAATTACACAATGTTTGTATTAGGGTGCAAAAAACATTCCTCTGATGTTAACGATAATGTTAACAGAACATATTTCTTTATGATCCCAAAACATTCCATTAGGTTGTGTCCTATTGGTTCACCTTCCAATAGGACAACAACCCTAAGCACACAGCCAAGACAACGCAGGAGTGGTTTTGGGATAAGTCTCTGAATGTCCATGAGTGGCTCAACCAGAGCTCGGACTTGAACCCAATCAGACATCTCTGGTGAGAGCTGAAAATAGCTGTGCAGCAACGCTCCCCATCCAACCTGACAGAGCTTGACAGGATCTGCAGAGAAGAATGGGAGAAACTCCCCAAATACAGGTGTGCCAAGCTTGTAGCGTCATACCCAAGAAGACTCGAGGCTGTGATCGCGGCCAAAGGGTGCTTCAACAAAGTACTGAGTAAATGTCTGAATACTTATGTAAATGCGATATTTCAGTTTAGATTTTTTTATAAATGTGCAAAAATGTTTAAAAACCTGTTTTTGCTTTGTCATTATGGGGTATTGTGTATAGATTGATGAGGGAAAAAACAATTTAATCAATTTTAGAATAATGCTGTAATGTAACAAAATGTGGAAAAAGTCAAGGGGTCTGAATACTTTCCGAATGGACTGTAAGTAGGGACATTTGGCATGGTGAGTAGGGATGTCCTAAAATGTATACCGTACTTGTTGTGAGTTCTCCAATGAGAATGTTTTATGGGTCTACTGTAAGTAGCCTATACCCAGCCAAAGCAGAAAGATGAATGTGGACAGAGACCTACTAAAGCAGCACCGCCCCCTCAAGATTCTGAGACTGCCTGGCAGGGTTGGTCCTACAAAGCCAAAGCCCCTTGATGGGAGAGCATAATATACAAGGACATTCTCAAAGCTGCTAATGAGAACCTTGACGACCTTGTACCTAGCCAGTTGGGATTCCGGTGGGGTGCCCCCACCCAGGTAGTGGCAGTGCTGGCAACACTAGTTGCAGTAACTCATGAGGAGGGGGTCACACTCAGACATTCAAAGACATTTGGCCCTGGTGACATTTGGCCCTAGTGGCACAAAATAATCAAAGGTCTGACTGCACAGAGATCCTTGGGAAAAGGGTCACAACGGGGGACCAGCCTGTGTGTGTTTCAGGGGAAGGGGGTGTATCTGATCTCCATCACCTAGGAAATGACAATGGTTAATCAAATCTCCCCATTTTCCCCTTTTTTTGGTTACTACATGATTCCATATGTGTTATTTCATAGTTGTGATGTCTTCACTATTATTCTACAATGTAGAAAATAGTCAAAATAAAGAAAAACACTTGAATGAGTAGGTGTTCTAAAACTTTTGACCGGTAGTGTATATATTTACAAAACAATATATGGGGGATTGGAAATGATGCTGACAATTACATTGATGGAAGCTACAATCTATCTGCAATATTAAAGCTGATCTACCCCTAAAAATAAATAAAAGCTTGGGGCATCATACCCAAGAAGACTTGAGGCTGTAATCGCTGCCAAAGGTGCTTCAACAAAACACTGAGTAAAGGGTATGAATAGTTATGTAAATGTGATATTTATATTTTTATATTTGTAGAAATTAGCAAACAATTATGGGGTATTGTGCGTAGATTGATGAGGATTTTTTATTTTTAATATATATATATATATATATATACACACATTTAAAAATAAGGCTGTAACTTAACAAGGGGTCTGAATACATTCTGAAGGCACTGTATATATGTCAATTTAGGGGACCCTTTTTGGCTCAAGAGCATCAAAGCCAAAATGTCTGTATAACATTTTAATTGAAGTTTGTACTCTATTCTTCTCCTATCATGGTCTCCAGTGGCCGTGGTAAAGTAAAAACAATTCCATTTGTTTGAATAAGCATTGATATTTCCTGGATTTCATTTCAACATGATTTCCAGTAGAGGCTACAAAAGAGTGCACAAGTTATCTTTGAGAGAAATTGTATGGGACAGCAAACGCAATAAATAAATGATAAGGCAAGAAGCAGACAGAGGGGAAAAAAGCCATTTGAGCAACTTAAGCCCGGAGGCATTTTCAGTCATAGAAGAGAAAGCCAGACAAGCTCCGAGCAAAATGGAGCGGGTAAAATGCTCTTTCACACTCAGAGAGATTGGAGTTGGGGAAAGTGTTGATAACAAAAACATAAAGAAAGGGACTTAAGATAGAAAAAAAGAGAGACAGGGTTTATCGAGACAGCATTGAGTGGTAGTGGGTGATTTGGACATTTGTTGTAGCTTAGCACAGAGCACGATAGATAGTGAGGTCATAGGAGGTGTTGGACAGTAAGGAACTGGTGCTCTCTACTTCTGTCAAACAATGGTCAAGGTGCACAGTAGGTTAGAGATGTATGAAAATAAGTTGTTTTGACCTTAGATGAATTTAATTGAAAAAACTTTGATCCCCAGAGGATTTGTCACCAGCGTAGGATACATACAGTGACAACAGATAGGTGCCATTACAGGGTCAGCCATAGCAGTACAGAGCCCCTGGAGTAAAGTGCTTTGCTCAAGGGCACATCAACAGATTTTCACATAGACGGCTCGGGTATTTGACTCAGCAACGTTTCGGTTAATGGCCCAACGCAGTAATCGCTAGGCTACCTGTCGCCTGAGTACTGATGGCTGGTGGAACAAGTACAATACATGACGTCAATGGCATCAGCAGAATAAATATAATGCAACATCTTACGAAATAGTAGTGTTGTCACGATACCAGATTTCTGACTTCGAAACCAATACCAGGTTTAGTATCATGATACCGAAACGATACTCAATACCAAAATGATATTCGATACCGAAACAATACCACGGCAAAAAAAATGTGCATTAGGTAAAGTCAGTGTCACGAACGTTGAGAGACGGGTCAGACCAAGGTGCAGCGTGAAAACCGTACATGTTTATTAACTAAATAAACATAACACAAAACAAGAAACAACGTAACGTGAAGTCCTCAGGCTATACACATACACGCCTAAACGGAAACAAGATCCCACAATACACAGTATGCAATGGGCTACTTAAGTATGATCCCCAATCAGAGACAATGAGCGACAGCTGTCTCTGATTGGGAATCACACCCGGCCAAACCTAGAAACACAACCTAGCACTGCAACATAGAAATAGACTAACTAGAACATAAACATAGAATCTCACGCCCTGACCAAACCAACTAAAGACAACAGGCCTCTCAAGGCCAGGGCATGACAGTACCCCCCCCAGGTGCGTACTCCGGCCGCACCAACCTGACTCATTAGGGGAGGGTCCGGGTGGGCTTTCAGCCTCGGAGGCGGATCCGGCTCCGGGCGTGACGACCTCTTCCTCTCTGCCTCCCCGTTGCGCCCCTGGTCTGGTCTGGACCTCGGCGCGATGCTTCCCCTCTCCTTCCTCCCACGATGCACCAAGCCCTGTCTGGACCCTGGTGTGGGAGACCCCGAACCTGGAGAGGGGCTGACGTCTGGGCCTGGATCGGCAATCCTCCCGCGATGCACCAAGCCCTGTCTGGACCCTGGTGTGGGAGACCCCGAACCTGGAGAGGGGCTGACGTCTGGGCCTGAATCGGCAATCCCCCCACGATGCACCAAGCCCTGTCTGGACCCTGGTGTGGGAGACCCCGACCCTGGAGAGGGGCTGACTTCTGGGTCTGGAGTGGAGCCGCTGACCGGAGCTTGACTGGACACCGGTGGAGCGGACTGCTCTGGCTCCGGAGTGGAGCAACCGACCGGAGCTGGATCAGGCACCGGTGGAGCGGACTGCTCTGGCTCCGGAGTGGAGCCGATGGCCGGAGCTGGAATGGACCCCGGTGGAGCGGCCTGCTCTGGCTCCGGAGTGGAACCACTGACCGGAGCTGGACTAGGCACTGGTGGAGCGGACTGCTCTGACTCCGGAGTGGAACAGCTGACCGGAGCTGAACTGGACCCCGGTGGAGCGGTCTGCTCTGGCTCTGGAGTGGAGCAAACTTCCGGACCCGTATCCATCCCCATCTCTGGAGCAGGACTAAACGCCGTGCCCAGCCTGGGCACCGACGCAGAGGAAAATTCCAGCCCTGTAGTAAGACCGGTTGCCGGCCCCAGACTGGGCACCGACACGTTAAGGAGCTCCTGCTCCAAAACGGGACTGTATGTCATGCCCACCCTGGGCACCGATGCAGAGGTGGTTTCCAACCCTGTAGTTGGGCAGGTTGCCGGCCCCAGACCGGGCACCGACACGCTAAAGTCCTCCCTGCAGGGGACCGTCGCTGGAGGTCGGGAGAGTTGTGTGGTTGGAGGAGGTGTAGAAACGCCACCTCTCTCCCATCGCTCCAATCTACTCACTACACGCTCCATTGCACTGCCGAGAGCCTGGATCCTGCTCGCCTGCCGTTGGATACGTTCCTCCAAAGATCCGGACTGACCGACTGTACCTACTGACTCCATTTTAGGTGCGTGTTTCTGTCCTGGAACGGGCCGTGTAGGACTGGGAACACGCACCACTGGCTTAGTGCGAGGAGCAGGCACGGCCGTGCCGGACTGGGAACACGCACCACTGGCTTGGTGCGAAGAGCAGGCATGGGCCGTACCGGACTGGGAACACGTACCACTGGCTTGGTGCGAAGAGCAGGCACGGGCCGTACCGGACTGGGAACACGCACCACTGGCTTGGTGCGAGGAGCAGGCACGGGCCGTACCAGACTGGGAACACGCACCACTGGCTTGGTGCGAGGAGCAGGCACGGGCTGTGCCGGACTGGGAACACGCACCACTGGCTTGGTGCGAGAAGCAGGCACGGGGCGTACCGGGCTGGGAACTGGCGTTGGAGATGTACGACTGTTCCAGTCCTTCTCTCTCTGCGCCCAATCCTCCTCCAGTGAGGACTCCTCTGGGAGCCCCCACGAGTTAGGGAACAGAAACTCATCGTCGTTGTCATCCTCCGACTCCTCAGTGTAAAACTGTTCCCATTCCTGTTCCCATGGTCGTAGGGACTCCAACTGGAACCCCACCGGGTGCAGTGGTCGGGGCTCTTCTCTCTCGATCCCCGACCACCCCTTAAGTCCCCCCCCAAAAAAATATTGGGGCTGCTTCTCGGGCTTTCTCCGTGACCGAATCCTTTTGGGTCACCGTTTCTCCTCTCCTGCCTGGTCTTCCTCCTTCGCCCAGGGTCCTCCACCAGCCAATATCTCCTCCCAAGTCCAAAATGACTTCCCCACCTGTGTCCAGGGTGTCTGCTGCTCCTGGGCACACTGCTTGGTCCTTTTGTGGTGGGATCTTCTGTCACGAACATTGAGAGATGGGTCAGACCAAGGTGCAGCGTGAAAACCGTACATGTTTATTAACTAAATAAACATAACACAAAACAAGAAACAACGTAACGTGAAGTCCTCAGGCTATACACATACATGCCTAAACGGAAACAAGATCCCACAATACACAGTAGGCAATGGGCTACTTAACCTCTTAAGGCCCAAGCTGTTTTTTTACATGCATTTTTTATTTCTCTTTGCTATTTGGGCTTATTGGAACCTAATTAGAATAAAAACTAAGTATCATCTTTTGATATGATGTACTTTTAGAGAAAAATGATGTCCACATATGTGGATTCATGGTCCGAATTGCATTAGGCTAACATTTTCAACACAACTAATTTAAGTATGTATGTATGTATTTAGTGATTTAATTGTTCATTGGGACCATGTACAGCTTTTTAGCTGCATCAGAGCTAGCTTTTTTCCCATTTTACGTGTGTGCATGTTTACAAGCATATTAGCTGTTTCGAGGAGCCTCAGTCCATAAGTACACTTACGTGTACTTCATGTTTAGCGACCTACAAAGTTGCTAGTTTTACACTTTTTTTTTCAAATTTGCATGTCATGACAAATATACAAGGCTTTTATAAATATCTAAATCAGAATAAGCCATGAAATATGACAGAACTTCTACACAATTGTGGACATAAGAGCTAAAAAGTGCTGTCCACGTATGTGACCACTAAGCCCTAGGAGGTTAAGTATGATCCCCAATCAGAGACAACGAGCGACAGCTGTCTCTGATTGGGAATCACACCCGGCCAAACCTAGAAACACAACCTAGCACTGCAACATAGAAATAGACTAACTAGATCATAAACATAGAATATATAACATAGAAACTCACGCCCTGACCAAACCAACTAAAGACAACAGGCCTCTCAAGGCCAGGGCGTGACAGTCACAGAATAACCACTGTCACGCCCTGGCTCTGGGGACTCTAGTATGTTGACCCAGGGTGTGAGTTTTCATTAGTTTTTCGTTCTAGGTTAGTATTTCTATGTTGGCCAGTGTGGTTCTCAATCAGAGGCAACATGTATCAGCTGTTGCTTGTTGTCTCTGATTGGGGACCATACTTAGGCAACCAGTTTTCCCACAGTGTTTGTGGGATCTTGTTCCTGTTTAGGTTTGTGTCTGAACCGAGGACGTCACGTTATCGTTTATTGTTTTGTTCATAGTATTACTCAAATAATAAAGATATGTTCACCTTCCACGCTGCGCCTTGGTCCTCTGTTCCCGATGATCGTGACAACCACTGGGCTTTTTTTATATATATATTTTTTTACATTTAACAATAATATTGATAACTGGTAGAACAAATACAAATAAATTGAATATCTTCTACTCTATATTCAATTTCTTGCAAACATAAAACACCATATTAAATAACAGCAGAATACCTTACATTTTCCTGCTGTGAAACCATATCGGAGACTCAGAGCAAACAAAATAATTGCACAATTACATCTAAACTATTTAAAAATGTAATTTAATACATATCAGGGTTAATTTGCTCATCTATGATTCATAAAATTAGCTTTTTTGTCTTAATTTAAGGTTAGGATTAGGCATAAGTGTGACACTCTGGCTCCGGGACTTTTGTATTTGAGCCAGGGTGTATTTGTTTTGTTGGGTTTTGTTGTGGGGTTTTGTTGTATAGGGTGTATTCGTTTGGTTGGGTTTTGGGTGAGTAATTGTAGTGTCGTGTGACTCCCAATCGGAGGTAACGAGTGTCAGCTGTCGGCTCGTTATCTCTGATTGGGAGCCATATTTAAACTGTTTGTGTTCTCATGAGGGTTGTGGGTTTTTGTTCCTGTTTAGTCATTGTCACTATTGGACTTCACATTCGTCGCTTTGGTTTGTTGTTTTGGTTGCTTTAAGTAAATAAAGTCAACATGTTCTTTTCACTCGCTGCGCCTTGGTCTCCTTCACTCCTCGACGAACGTGACAGAAAAACCCACCGTAAAAGGACCAAGCAGCGTGTCAAGCGGCAACAGGACCTACCTACACAGGATTTATGGACGCCTATCAAGGATTCATGGACATGGGAGGAGATACTGGATGGAAAGGGTCCTTGGGCACAACCGGGAGAATATCGCCGCCCTTGTGAAGAGCTGGAGGCAGCTAAAGCCGAGAGGAGGTGGTATGAGGAGGCAGCACGGAGTCGAGGCTGGAAGCCCGTGGGTACTACCCAAACATTTCTTGGGGGGGGGCTTAAAGGGAGTGTGGCGAAGTCAGGTAGGAGACCTGCGCCTACTCCCTGGACTTACCGTGGAGAGCGAGAGTACGGGCAGACACCGTGTTACGCAGTAGAGCGCATGGTGTCTCCTGTACGCAGGCATAGCCCGGTTCGGTACATTCCAGCTCCACGTATCGGCCGGGCTAGATTGAGCGTTGAGCCGGATGTCATGAAGCCGGCCCAACGCATCTGGCCACCAGTGCGTCTCCTCGGGCCGGCTTACATGGCACCAGCCTTACGCATGGTGTCCCCGGTTCGCCCACATAGGCCGGTGCGGGTTATTCCACCTCCCCGTACTGGTCGGGCGACGGGGAGCATCAACCCGGGTAAGGTTGGGCAGGCTCAGTGCTCAAGGGGGCCAGTAAGCCTGCACGGTCCGGTATTTCCGGCGCCACCTCCCCGCTCCAGCCCAGTACCACCAGTGCCTACACCACGCACTAGGCTTCCTGTACGTCTGCAGAGCCCTGTGTCTCCTCCACGCACTAGCTGTATGGTGCGTGTCTCCAGCCTTTTCCCACCAGTGCCTACACCACGCACCAAGCCTCCTGTGTGTTCCCCGAGTCCTGTGCGTCCTGTTGCTGCTCTCCGCACTAGGCCTTATGTGCGTCCCCAGGGTCCAGCATGCCCTGTTCCTGCTCTCCGCACTAGGCCTTATGTGCGTCCCCAGGGTCCAGCATGCCCTGTTGCTTCTCCCCGCACTAGCCCTGAGATGCGTGTCCTCAGCCCGGTACCTCCAGTTCCGGCACCACGCACCAGGCCTACGGTGCGCCTCAGACGGCCAGAGTCTGCCGTCTGCCCAACGGGGCCTGAACTGCCCGTCTGCCCTAAGGCGCTTGAACTGGCCATCTGTACTGAGCCTGCAAAGCCGCCCGTCTGCCATGAGCCTTCAAAGCCGTCCGCCAGACCCGGAGCCGCTAGAGCCTTCCGCCAGACAGGATCAGCCAGAGCCTTCCGCCAGACAGGATCAGCCAGAGCCTTCCGCCAGCCATGAGCAGCCAGATCCGTCAGCCAGCCACGAGCAGCCAGATCCGTCAGCCAGCCATGAGCAGCCAGATCCGTCAGCCAGCCATGAGCAGCCAGATCCGTCGGCCAGCCACGAGCAGCCAGATCCGTCAGCCAGCCATGAGCAGCCAGATCCGTCAGCCAGCCATGAGCAGCCAGATCCGTCAGCCAGCCACGAGCAGCCAGATCCGTCAGCCAGCCACGAGCAGCCAGATCCGTCAGCCAGCCATGAGCAGCCAGATCTTTCAGCCAGCCATGAGCCGTCCAGCCAGGATCCGCCAGAGCCGTCCAGCCAGGATCCGCCAGAGCCAGCCAGCCAGGATCCGCCATTGAGTCCGGTGCTGTCCCTTAGCCCGATGCTGTCCCTTAGCCCGGTGCTGCCCCTTATCCTGGTGCTGCCTCTTAGCCCGGTGCTGCCCCTAAATCCAGGTGGGGTAAGTTGGAGGGTGGTCATGTGGAGGAGGCTAGGGGAAGCGGGTGGTGACTAAGGTGGGGTGGGGACCACGACCAGGGCCAGAACCGCCACCGTGGACAGACGCCCACCCAGACCCTCCCCTAGACTGTATGCTGGTGCGCCCGGAGGTCGCACCTTTAGGGGGGGGTACTGTGACACTCTGGCTCCGGGACTTTTGTATTTGAGCCAGGGTGTATTTGTTTTGTTGGGTTTTGTTGTGGGGTTTTGTTGTATAGGGTGTATTCGTTTGGTTGGGTTTTGGGTGAGTAATTGTAGTGTCGTGTGACTCCCAATCGGAGGTAACGAGTGTCAGCTGTCGGCTCGTTATCTCTGATTGGGAGCCATATTTAAACTGTTTGTGTTCTCATGAGGGTTGTGGGTTTTTGTTCCTGTTTAGTCATTGTCACTATTGGACTTCACATTCGTCGCTTTGGTTTGTTGTTTTGGTTGCTTTAAGTAAATAAAGTCAACATGTTCTTTTCACTCGCTGCGCCTTGGTCTCCTTCACTCCTCGACGAACGTGACAATAAGGTTAGCAGTGTGGTTACTACATGATTCCATATGTGTTATTTCGTAGTTTTGATGTCTTCACTATTATTCTACAATGTAAAAAATAAAACATATAAAGAAAAACCCTTGAATGAGTAGGTGTGTCCAAACTTTTGACTGGTAGTGTGTATATATATATTTGGTGATATTATGATATTATTTTATTTATTTATTTGTAACATAATGGCCTGCTTGGATGTTATGAACTCTGAAACAACACAAATCTGAAGGGGTCATTTTTGGGCATTCCTTAAGAAATTACAGTACCCATTAAATCTAGTAAGGCCACTGCCTTAGTAATCTTTGTGGTTTCTGAGTCCACAATGAAATTAGTGTTCTATTTTTGTAACACCATTCCATGCTCTTGCCTCCCTTGGATACACAGCTGAGAAATGACACATAATGCGAAGAATAAAGACTGAAACATCATACAGTTTACCGAATGGCTCTACTTATAAATCCTTTAATACGATACAGCCCGAGACCTCTCTCTCTCTGCCCATTGACTACTTAGCTGTGATTTCAAGCTGTTTTACCCAAAATTGCCTGAGTGAGATGCCCATGCTTTTCCAATCAGCACATCTTAGCTTCCTTGTGTGTTGCTGCCGAGGGTAAAATTGAACCAAAATGAATGTACTCAGAACTCAATAAGGGCTGCCTCAATTGCCGGGATAAACGGGGATTCGAGTGACACTTCCTTGAATTCGTAAACACTCTATGGCTTATACTTTCATAAACACAACAGGTGGATTAAGATTCTCTCTCGCTCTCGATTTGAGATATAATGTTTTTCTCAGTGAAGGTCAACAGGGACTCATGTTAGCATACTCCTGACATATCGAAATGATAGTGTTTAAGGACACGTGCAGTGGCTGGGCTGCCTTGGGCCATTGTGTTCTAGCCATCAGATATGTGGTATGGATATGAATCATATTCCGTCCATTTCATTTAAAACACATCCACTTAAAACTATCAGTACACAGTTAGGGAAGATATTGTTTTTGGCCATGTTTGAACTAAGTTACCACAGGCCTCATGCACCTAATCATTTTGATGGAGAGCACTATTGGAAAAATGCTGTGTCTAGGTGTTTTTTTTCCAATGTAACATATACTATACTTAATATAGTGTTATATATCCTCAAGCAACCATTGTTTTAAACTGAGAGGACATGCACCTGAACAATGAAATACAGAAATACTCTCTGTCGGCCACTTGTATTACAAACACCTGAGGTGTTTGATGTAACATCTGAGGTGTTAGCTAAAAGGGGAAATTCAGTATTTTACAACTTTATGTTAGATGGTTCCTCACTCTGAAAGTAGTCTATTGGCTACAATAAACTGTAGTCCATGGCTTTAAACAACCACTACAAACATCAGCTCACTTGCAAGCTAAAAATCAATGGGAGTTATGGGCAACAGTTTAATTTAGATTGAGGAACCATGCATCTTACATTAATTTATAAAATACTGAACTTCCCCTTTAACACCGTTAAGCCTGTTAGAAACAAATATGCGATATTACTCAACAATGTTTTCTAAATCAACTTCTTATTCCCTCATTTAGCTACCTTTGGATTTGAATCCGGCAGAGACATTTGGATTAGTGGGGAGAACTATAGAAGATGTATTACCTTTGATTGATGAGGTTGGTGTGTTAGTTATTTACCATCTGAAAGGATAGTGGGCCTACATGGAAATCTAATACCATTCAGTATTAGTCTCTGTTGAAAACACTTGTGTCGCCCAGTAACCCCTATATGACTCATTGTAATCAATAACAATAATGGAAATATGAAGTCTATTGAGAAATTGCATGAAAATGGATAGTATCATATCAATTTGTTGTCTTGAAGTCAATAAATTAAGTACTATACTGTCATTTTCTGATAATTTGTTGTTGTAATAACACCCCCCACCAATACAGATGAACAAGTTGCAGAACTCAATGTTGTTCAAGTCGGCTAACACGCTGGATTTCAGAGCGGACGCGTTTGGTAGTCTGAACATGCTACTATGTGGCAAAGCTCCAGACCCAAACTCCACAAATACTACCATCAATTTCCCTGCTTCTGGAGCGATGACGAATGACACAGGAAACAGTGAATCACTGGACAACACCAGGAACCGCAGTTCCAGTAAGTATTGTTAATAGTGCACAATACCTTGACCTATCGAAATACTGACTTCAATTGTTGATATTTCAGAAAACAAGTACTGTCATTCAAGGTAAGAGTTTTGGTGTTGTTCTCTAGTGGATGACACACTATGAAGCAGACACAACATGTTATATATTTGTGACACTAAATGCTTCTTATATTTTTGTTTGATACCGTTTATTGTATTGTCGTATAGTCACATCCCAGCAAACCACAATTGGTTCTGTGAAAGTTCCCAGAACATTTTATTAAATTGTGGGAAAGGTGTAAGAAACATTCCCTCCAAAAGTTTTAATAACACAACATCTGTCCAGTTGTGTTGACAATTACACAATGTTTGTATTAGGGTGCAAAAAACATTCCTCTGATGTTAACGATAATGTTAACGGAACGTATTTTTTTATGTACTTTAAAAGATCCCGAAACATTCCATTAGGTTGTGGGAACAGTGTGGGGACAATGCAAAAACTAGGTTAACAAAACACAAAATAGTTGATGACCTTCATACAATGTTTGTATCAGGGTGCACAAAACTTTCCCTCAATGTTCTTACAATGTTAGTCCTATTCTCCTAGAATGATAAAGATAACTTTTGAACAGTCCATGGAGGTTTCTTCCATGTGTAAATTATATTTTACTGTTACAGAATTTTGTTTTACAACTGTTCATGTAGAAACACATTTGGCAATTGTGATATTTATAGCCATTTTGAACATTTGAAATAATGATATATTGTAGATCCATTGATTCTTGAAGAATATCAAGCCTTGAAATAGCGTATAAAAATTGTGAAAAGGGTTCTTCGATCAGTTCTGTCAAACAGCTAGCCATATTGTGTAATGTATACACAGCACAGACATTTACACATGTTCAGAAATGACATTCATGAATGCTTCAAAGGTCACACTTGTCAAGTGGAATATGTATGATTCCTGTGAACACTGAAGTATTGTTCGAAAAAATAAGCTTCAGTAGGCTTCCTCCAATGACAATAAATCAATTTAGTACAACAGTTTCCTGCTAGGCATACACATGCAGTTGCTTATCCCAACGACATGAAATAAATATGTAGCCCGTTTCTTGGGTTTCATGCTTTAAAATGCAGCAGAGCCCTTGTCTGTTCTACTTGACAGGTAGGCGGATGCTAAGCTGTTTATTGATTTCTTCATAGAGTGCAAATGTTTTCTAAGGTCAGAAGACGCCAAACTAAAAACCCAAAGAGTCAGAGGTCAGAGGTCATTCAATTCAATATTCATCAATAATAAATAAGCAGTTTCTGTCTAAAGAGACAAGACTAACAAGGAAATATATGAACTAACAGTACAGGTAGATAGCAATAAAAAACAATACTACAGAGATAGAAAATAAGTTAGAGGAAAAACAAAAAGAACTGGAGGAACTTATTCAAGAACAATCTAATGTAATCTATTACAAAAATGAGTATGGAGAAAAATTCAACAAATTCTTCCTGAATCTCCAACACAGGAACGCTACCAAAAAGAATTAGCAGAAACTCGTTACTAAAGACGGAGTCATCTATGATTCTCCAAATAATATTTTAAAAGAGGAAGCTAAATATGTTTAGCAGATGTTTTCTTTTTATTCTCATCCTCACCCTCTGAATGACGATTACTGTGTGGAATTATTTCCAAATAATTTAAAAAACTGAAAATTAACAAATGTACAGAAAGATCAGTGCGAAGGCCAAATTACAGAGGAATAACTTTTTGATGCTATTAAATCCTTTCAGTCTGGAAAAACCCCAGGACTTGATGGCCTTTTTTGATATATTCAAATATCTATTGTTAGCTTGTTTTAACGACTCCTATAGAAATGGTAGTCTGTCAGGTACTCAGCAGGAAGGTCTGATTTCACTATTATTAAAACAAGACCCAGATGGCAAATGTAAAGATCCAGTCTATCTAAAAAAACTAGAGGCCTCTTACACTTCAATGTTGTGATGCAAAAATACGAGTGAAATGCATAGCACTCAGAATTAACAAGGTTTTACCAGGTATTGTTCATCCTGATCAGACAGGTTTTTTTACATGGACGATACATTGGAGATAATATATGACAACTACTAGAAATAATAGAACAACATGAAAGAAGCCAGGCCTGGTAATACAGCGGATTTTGAAAAGGCCTTTGATAATCGTTAGATTGTATTTTATTTATAAATGCCTGGATTTTTTCAATTTCGGTGATTCTCTTATAAAATGGGTAAAAGTAATGTATAGGAACCCAAGGTGTAAAATAGTAAATAGTGGCTACTTCTCAGAGTTTTGAATTGTCAAGAGGAGTTAAACAAGGGTGTCCGCTGTCACCATTTCTATTCGTTATGGCCATCGAAATGCTAGCTATTAAATACATATCAAATAACAACATTATAGGATTAGAAATCCAAGGCTTAAAAACAAAGGTGTCCATGTGTGCCGACGACTCAAGTTTTATATTAAGTCCGCAAGCTAGATCCCTGCAATGTCTCATTGAAGATCTAGATAACTTTTCTGGACTCTCTGGACTAAAATCTAATTATGATAAGTGTACAATATTACACATTGGATCTTTAAAAAATACAACTTTTACATTACCCTGCAGTTTACCTATAAAACGGGCTGACGGTGAAGTAGACATACTTGGTATTCATATCACAAAATATATAAATGAACTCTCCACTATGAATTTCAATATAAAACAAGATCCTGCAACCATGGAGAGGTAAATACCTGTCTATTTATGGAAAAAATGTCCTGATTAACTCCTTAGTCATAGCAGTTTACGCACTTACTTATGGCGCTGCCTACTCCTGATGATTCGTTTTTCAAATCATATGAGCAAAAAATATTTTGCTTCATCTGGGATGCTAAACCAGACAAGAGAAAGCGTGCCTATCTTTTTTCAAAGTATCTCTCTTTTTCAAATAAGCATTGCAGAGCTGGCTACAATTTCAAGTTCATCCCCCTGAAAAGATAGAACATATATTACAACAAATATTTTGGCTGAACTCAAATATGCTGGTTGATAAAAGACCTGTATTTATGAAAAGGGTATTTTGTTTTCAAATGATATTGTAAATTGGAATGGGAGAGTTATGTCTTTCATGGAGTTATCAGAATTGTATGGGATGGTCTGCTCAATCCAAGATTACAACCAATTGATTACAGCATTACCCCAAAAATGAATGGAGGCAGGTGGCAGCGGGAGGAGGTAGGGAACTGGTCTGTCTGCCCAATATAAAGGATCAAAACTGGCGGAGGAATAAAAATAGCATAAATAGGAAAGTATACCAGTTTCATTTGAGGACCAGGATGTTGACAGCTGTGCCATACAGATTGAAAAATAGTTGGGAATAGAGTTTTGATGTACCGATGCCATGGTACAGGGTGTATGAGTTGATATATAAAACAACGCAAGATTCAAGACTTTGTGCTTTTCAGCTAAAATTATTGTATAGAATTCTTGAATATTTGCGGCATACAATGATCGCAGCTCTGCAGATTTTGATGTGAGGATACAGAATCAATAGACCATTTGTTTTGGTATTGCCCTCAGGTAGCCTGTTTCTGGTCTCAGGGTCAGGAATGGCTGAAAATGAATAACATTGATCTAAAATTGAACCTAGAATAGTATTGTTGGGAGATCTGGAGAGACCGTGTCAGTCAATTACTATACTAATACTCTTAGTAAAAGTATTTAACTTCAACTCGCAATCTGTGGATTCTATTTGATTAGATAGATTCAAATTGTATGTTAAACATCACAGTATAGTTGAAAGATATATGGTGCATAGAAATCTGAAGAGGGTGGCCAGCAGAAATAGGTGGGATGGGTTGGGATGTGGAATTGGAGACAAGTGGGAGAGGAGTTGCTGGGCGGGGGATAGAATGACGGTCAAAGATAAAGGTAAAATAATAAAGTCAAAATAAAACATAACAAAAAGTAAATTTCAAATCAAATCAAATCAAATCAAATTGTATTGGTCACATGCGCCGAATACAACAGGTGCAGACATTACAGTGAAATGCTTACTTACAGCCCTTAACCTATCCAAGATGGCGAAGTAGTGCAGTCCTGTTTCTGTCGTGTGTCTGTAAATAGCCTGTAAATACCCAGTTTTTTTGTATTTTTCGTACATATTTCCCTATCAGACTTTTCATCCTTCTACAAAATATACTTTCCTGCAACCCGCCTCACTCAATGTGGAACGGATTCTATTATTGACTTACCTTTTATCTAGAATCTAGAATCTCCAGTTGAAACTAGCTAGCCAGCTAACTAGCTACTTGCTATTAGCCACAGCTAGCGGTGTTTCACCCAGATCATTGGATTTTTTCCGCGGGATTAATTTTAATCACTGGACATTGATCACCGGATATTCGGCCAGTCTGCACAGCGCGTTATCGACCCAGAACATATCAGTTTTTCTGCCGGAATCACTGATTCTCTGGACCTTTAACTCCGGATTCATCGCTACCAGCTGGCTACAACAACAACAAAACGGACGCTGTGGTCTGGCTAATCATCCCGAGCTAGGCCCATCTCCCGGCTATCTACCTCTCTATCAACCGGACGGGACCACCTAGTGTTGACACGGAGCCCCGCCGATCCTACACGACTGGTCTGCCGACGAAATCGTCTGATGTGGTTACGACGTTAACCACGAAGATTCCATCCATCTGCTAGCCCTGGCCCGTTAGCACACGTTATCCGTGGCCTCTTACTCACTAAACTGAACTAGCTACTGAACTAGCTACTTGCTATTAGCCACAGCTAGCGGTGTTGCACCCAGAATATTGGATTTTTTTCCGCGGGATTAATTTTTAATCACTGGACATTGATCACCGGATATTCGGCCAGTCTGCACAGCGCGTTATCGACCCAGAACATATCAGTTTTTCCGCCGGAATCACTGAATTCACTGGACCTTTAACTCCCGGATTCATCGCTACCAGCTGGCTACAACAAAACGGACGTAGCACACGCTAGCCGTGGCCTCTTACTCACTAGCGCTTCACCACCGGACCTTATGATAACTCAGCTATACAGCTGATATCTGCTGGACTGTTCCTTTTTACGGTACTACATCCTGTTTATGTTTAGCCTCAGCCCAAACATGGTTAGTTTATTGTTGTTTCGGTTATTTCTAATTGTACTATATCACTGTAGACCCCCAGCCTAGCTAAACCTGCCTTAGTTAGCTCCTTTGTCCCTCCGCCCATACACTCAGAGACCGACTCAATTGATGCCTCTAGAGATACTATCTCTTTCATTGTTACCCAACGCTTAGGTTTACCTCCACTTTACTCATATCCTTCCATATCCTTGTCTGTACATAATGCCCTGAATCTTTTCTATAACACCCGGAAATCTGCCCCCTTTATTCTATGTACCCAACGCACTAGAAGACCAGTTCTTAAAGCCTTTAGCCGTATCCTTATTCTAGTCCTCCTCTGTTCCTCTGGTGATGTAGAGGCTAACCCAGGGCCTGTAGCCCCCAGTATCACTCCTACTCCCCAGGAGCTATCATTTGATGACTTCTGTAATCGCAAAAGTCTTGGTTTCTTGCACATAAATATCAGAAGTCTACTTCCTAAGTTTGAGTTATTCACTGCGTTAGCACACTCTGCCAACCCTGATGTTCTAGCAGTGTCTGAATCCTGGCTCAGGAAGGCCACCAAAAATTCTGAAATTTCCATCCCCAACTATAACATTTTCCGTCTAGATAGAACTGCCAAAGGGGGTGGAGTTGCAATCTACTGTAGAGATAGCCTGCAGAGCTCTATCATACTATCCAGGTCTGTGCCCAAACAGTTTGAGCTTCTACTTCTAAAAATCCACCTTTCCAGAAATAAGTCTCTCACTGTTGCCGCTTGCTACAGACCCCCCTCAGCCCCCAGCTGTGCCCTGGACACCATATGTGAATTGATTGCCCCCATTTATCCTCTGAGTTTGTACTGCTTGGTGACCTAAATTGGGATATGCTTAATACCCCAGCCATCCTACAATCCAAGCTAGATGCCCTCAACCTCACGCAAATTATCAACGAACCTACCAGGTACAACCCTAAATCCTTAAACATGGGTACCCTCATAGATATCATCCTGACTAACATACCCTCTAAATACACCTCAGCTGTCTTCAACCAGGATCTCAGCGATCACTGCCTTATTGCCTGCGTCCGTAACGGGTCTGCGGTCAAACGACCACCCCTCATCACTGTCAAACGCTCCCTAAAACACTTTAGCGAGGAGGCCTTCCTAATTGACCTGGCCCAGGTATCCTGGATGGATATAGATCTCATTCCGTCAGTAGAGGATGCCTGGTTGTTCCTTAAAAGTAATTTCCTCTCAATCTTAAATAAACATGCCCCATTCAAAAAATACAGAACTAAGAACCGATATAGCCCTTGGTTCTCCTCAGACTTGACTGCCCTTGACCAGCACAAAAACATCCTGTGGCGTACAGCATTAGCATCAAATAGCCCCCGCGATATGCAACTTTTCAGGGAAGTTAGGAACCAATATACACAAGCAGTCAGGAAAGCAAAGGCTAACTTTTTCAAACAGAAATTTGCATCCTGTAGCACTAACTCCAAAAAGTTTTGGGACACTGTAAAGTCCATGGAGAATAAGAGCACTTCCTCCCAGCTGCCCACTGCACTGAGGCTAGGAAACACTATCACCACCGATAAATCTACAATAATCGAGAATTTCAACAAGCATTTTGCTACAGCTGGCCATGCTTTCCATCTGGCTACCACTAACCCGGCCACCAACTCTGCACCCTCTGCTGCAACTTGCCCATGCCCCCCCCGCTTCTCCTTCACACAAATTCAGACAGCTGATGTTTTGAAAGCGCTGCAAAATCTGGACCCCTACAAATCAGCTGGACTAGACAATCTGGACCCTTTCTTTCTAAAACTAGCGACGAAATTGTCGCAACCCCTATTACTAGTCTGTTCAACCTCTCTTTCATAACGTCTGAGATCCCCAGAGATTGGAAAGCTGCCGCGGTCATCCCCCTCTTCAAAGGGGGTGACACTCTAGATCCAAACTGCTACAGACCTATATCCATCCTGCCCTGCCTTTCGAAAGTATTCGAAAGCCAAGTTAACAAACAGATCACTGACCATTTCGAATACCACCGTACCTTCTCCGCTATGCAATCCGGTTTCCGAGCTGGTCACGGGTGCACTTCAGCCACGCTCAAGGTCCTAAACGATATTATAACCACGATTGATAATAGACAGTACTGTGCAGCCGTCTTCATCGACCTGGCCAAGGCTTTCGATTCTGTCAACCACCGCATTCTTATTGGCAGACTAAATAGCCTTGGTTTCTCAAATGACTGCCTCGCCTGGTTCACCAACTACTTCTCAGATAGAGTTCAGTGTGTCAAATCGGAGGGCCTGTTGTCTGGACCTATGGCAGTCTCTATGGGGGTGCCACAGGGTTCAATTCTTGGGCCGACACTTTTCTCCGTGTATATCAATGATGTCGCTCTTGCTGCTGGTGACTCTCAGATCCACCTCTACGCAGACGACACCATTTTGTATACATCTGGCCCTTCATTGGACACTGTGTTAACAAACCTCCAAACGAGCTTCAATGCCATACAACAATCCTTCAGTAGCCTTCAACTGCTCTTAAACACTAGTAAAACTAAATGCATGCTTTTCAATCGAACGCTGCTAGCACCCGCCCACCCGACTAGAATCACCACTCTCGACGGGTCTGAACTACAAATATCTAGGTGTCTGGTTAGACTGTAAACTCAACTTCCAGACTCACATAAAGAATCTCCAATCCAAAGTTAAATCTAGAATCGGCTTCCTATTTCGCAACAAAGCCTCCTTCACTCATGCTGCCCAAACATGCCCTCGTAAAACTGACTATCCTACCGATCCTTGACTTCGGCGATGTCATTTACAAAATAGCCTCCAACACTCTACTCAGCAAATTGGATGTAGTCTATCACAGTGCCATCCGTTTTGTCTCCAAAGCCCCATACACTACCCACCACTGTGACCTGTACGCTCTTGTTGGCTGGTCCTCACTACATGTTCGTCGTCAAACCCACTGGCTCCAGGCCATCTATAAATCACTGCTAGGCAAATCCCCGCCTTATCTTAGCTCATTGGTCACCATAGCAGCACCCACCCGTAGTCTGCGCTCCAGCAGGTATATCTCACTGGTCATTCCCAAAGCCAACACCTCCTTTGGCCACCATTCCTTCCAGTTCTCTGCTGCCAATGACTGGAACGAATTGCAAAAATCTCTGAAGCTGGAGACTCTTATCTCCCTCAATAACTTTAAGCATCAGTTGTCAGAGCACCTTACCGATCACTGCACCTGTACACAGCCCATCTGAAATTAGCCCACCCAACTACCTCATCCCTATATTGTTATTTATTTTGCTCTTTTGCACCCCAGTATCTCTATTTGCACATCATCTCTTGCACATCTAGCATTCCAGTGTTAATACTATTGTAATTATTCTGCACTATAGCCTATTTATTGCCTTACCTCCATAACTTGCTACATTTGCACACACTGTATATATATTTTCTGTTGTATCTCTGACTTTATGTTTTTTTTACCCCATATGTAACTCTGTGTTGTTTTTATTGCACTACTTTGCTTTATCTTGGCCAGGTCGCAGTTGTAAATGAGAACCTGTTCTCAACTGGCTTACCTGGTTAAATAAAGGTGAAATAAAAAAATAAAATAAAAAAAACCAACAGTGCATTTATTTTAAACAAAAAAAGTAAGAATAAAACAACAACAAAAAAAGTGTTGAGAAAAAAAGAGCAGAAGTAAAATAAAGTGACAGTAGGGAGGCTATATATACAGGGGGGTACCGTTGCAGAGTCAATGTGCGGGGGCACCGGCTAGTTGAGGTAGTTGAGGTAATATGTCACTCACCACCTTCCGGAGACATTTGAAACCCCACCTATTTAAGGAATACCTGGGATAGGATAAAGTAATCCTTCTACCCCCCCCCCCCAAAAAAAATTGTAAAGTGGTTATCCCACTGGCTATAGGGTGAACGCACCAATTGGTGAGTCGCTCTGGATAAGAGCGTCTGCTAAATGACGTAAATGTGCCCTTGAGCAAGGCACTTAACCCTAATTGCTCCTGTAAGTCGCTCTGGATAAGAGCGTCTGCTAAATGACTAAAATGTAAATGTAAATGTATGTACATGTGGGTAGAGTTAAAGTGACTATGCATAAATACTTAACAGAGTAGCAGCAGCGTAAAAAGGATGGGGTGGGGGGGCAGTGCAAATAGTCCGGGTAGCCATGATTAGCTGTTCAGGAGTCTTATGGCTTGGGGGTAGAAGCTGTTGAGAAGTCTGTTGGACCTAGACTTGGCACTCCGGTACCGCTTGCCGTGCGGTAGCAGAGAGAACAGTCTATGACTAGGGTGGCTGGAGTCTTTGACAATTTTGAGGGCCTTCCTCTGACACCGCCTGGTATAGAGGTCCTGGATGGCAGGAAGCTTTGCCCCAGTGATGTACTGGGCCTTACGCACTACCCTCTGTAGTGCCTTGCGGTCAGAGGCCAAGCAGTTGCCATACCAGGCGGTGATGCAACCAGTCAGGATGCTCTCGATGGTGCAGCTGTAGAATTTTTTGAGGATCTGAGGACCCATGCCAAATCTTTTTAGTCTCCTGAGGGGGAATAGGCTTTGTCGTGCCCTCTTCACGACTGTCTTGGTGTGTTTTGGACCATGATAGTTCATTGGTGATGTGGACACCAAGGAACTTGAAGCTCTCAATCTGTTCCACTACAGCCCCGTCGATGAGAATGGGGGCGTGCTCAGTCCTCTTTTTTTTCCTGTAGTCCACAATCATCTCCTTTGTCTTGGTCACGTTGAGGGAGAGGTTGTTGTCCTGGCACCACACGGCCAGATCTCTGACCTCCTCCCTATAGGCTGTCTCATCGTTGTCGGTGATCAGGCCTACCACTGTTGTGTCGTCGGCAAACTTAATGATGGTGTTGGAGTCGTGCCTGGCCATGCAGTCATGGGTGAACAGAGAGTACAGGAGGGGGACTGAGCACGCACCCCTGAGGGGCCCCCGTGTTGAGGATCAGTGTGGCAGATGTGTTGTTACCTACCCTTACCACCTGGGGGCGGCCCGTCAGGAAGTCCAGGATCCAGTTGCAGAGGGAGGTGTTTAGTCCCAGGATCCTTAGCTTAGTGATGAGCTTAGAGGGCACTATGGTGTTGAATGCTGAGCTGTAGTCAATGAATAGCATTCTCACGTAGGTGTTCCTCTTGTCCAGGTGGGAAAGGGCAGTGTGGAGTGCGATAGAGATTGCATCATCTGTGGATCTGTTGGGGCGGTGTGCAAATTGGAGTGGGTCTAGGGTTTCTGGGATTATGCTGTTGATGTGAGCCATGACCAGTCTTTCAAAGCACTTCATGGCTACAGACGTCAGTGCTACGGGTCGGTAGTCATTTAGGCAGGTTATCTTAGAGTTCTTGGGCACGGGGACTATGGTGGTCTGCTTGAAACATGTTGGTATTACAGACTCAGTCAGGGACATGTTGAAAATGTCAGTGAAGACACTTGCCAGTTGGTCAGCACATGCTCGGAGTACACGTCCTGGTAATCCGTCTGGCCCTGCGGCCTTGTGAATGTTGACCTGCTTAAAAGTCTTACTCACATCGGCTACGGAGAGCGTGATCACATAGTCATCCGGAACAGCTGGTGCTCTCATGCATGCTTCAGTGTTGCTTGCCTCGAGCGAGCATAGAAGTGGTTTAGCCTCGTCTGGTAGGCTTGTGTCACTGGGCAGCTCGCGGCTGTGCTTCCCTTTGTAGTCTGTAATAGTTTTCAAGCCCTGCCACATCCGACGAGCGTCAGAGCCAGTGTAGTATGATTCAATCTTAGACCTGTATTGACTCTTTGCCTGTTTGATGGTTCGTCGGAGGTCATAGCGGGATTTCTTATAAGCGTCTGGGTTAGAGTCCCGTTCCTTGAAAGCAGCAGCTCTACCCTTTAGCTCAGTGCGGATGTTTCCTGTAATCCATGGCTTCTGGTTGGGGTATGTACGTACGGTCACTGTGGGGACGACATCATCGATGCACTTATTGATGAAGCCAGTGACTGATGTGGTGTACTCTTCAATGCTGTCTGAAGAATCCCGGAACATGTTCCAGTCTGTGCTAGCAAAACAGTCCTGTAGCTTAGCATCTGCGTCATCTGACCACTTTTTTATTAACCGAATCACTGGTGCTTCCTGCTTCAGTTTTTGCTTATAAGCAGGAATCAGGAGGATAGAGTTATGGTCAGATTTGCCAAATGGAGGGCGAGGGAGAGCTTTGTATGCGTCTCTGTGTGTGGAGTAAAGGTGGTCTAGAGTTTTTTTCCCTCTGGTTGCACATTTAACATGCTGGTAGAAATTAGGTAGAACGGATTTAAGTTTCCCTGCATTAAAGTCCCCGGCCACTAGGAGCGCTGCATCTGGATGAGCGTTTTCCTGTTGATTAATGGCCTTGTACAACTCATTCAGTGCAATCTTAATGCCAGCATTGGTTTGTGGTGGTAAATAGACAGCTATGAAAAATATAGATGAAAACTCTCTTGGTAAATAGTGTGGTCTACAGCTTATCATAAGATACTCTACCTCAGGCGAGCAAAACCTCGAGACTTCCTTAGTATTTGATTTTGTGCACCAGCTGTTGTTTACAAATATACACAGACCGCCACCCCTTGTCTTACCAGAGTCAGCCGTTCTGTCCTGCCGATGTAGCGTATAGCCTGCTAGCTGAATGTTATCATTGTTGTCGTTCAGCCACGACTCCGTGAAACATAAGATATTACAGTTTTTAATGTCCCGTTGGTAGGATAACCGTAATCTTAAATCGTCCATTTTATTCTCAAAAGCTTGAATGTTGGCTAATAGGATTGATGGAAGAGGCAGTTTACTCGCTCGCCGTCGGATCCTTACAAGGCACCCGGATCTGCGTCCGCGATATCTCCGTCTCTTCCTCACGCGAATGACGGGGATTTGGGCCTTGTCGGGTGTCTGTATGATATCCTTCGCGGCCGCCTCGTTGAAGAAAAAATCTTCGTCCAATGCGAGGTGAGTAATCGCTGTCCTGATATCCAGAAGCTCTTTTTGGTTATAAGAGACGATGGCAGAAACATTATGTACAAAATAAATTACAAATAACGCGGAAAAACACACATAATAGTACAATTGGTTAGAGGGTTGGTTAGAGGGCTGTAAAACGGCAGCCATCTTCTCCGGCGCTGTTTCAAATTTGAATGACACTGAGAGCCAGTGTTGTTTCAGCTAATGCCTGTTTGCCTGAGGCTGATGCCGTGAAGGTGTTTGTACACATGCATATACACACACTCTCATTCAAATTCACACACGTACACATACATGGACACACACACACACACACACACACACACACACACACACACATGTAAATAGTTCCATACATGCACTCAAACTATTCAGTTGGCCTTGCTGTTATGATTTTTTTGTCCTTGATGTCTTTTGTTTTTTGCATTGTTGTTTTCTGTTGTTTATCTCTTTTGTTCATTTTGTTGGTTGTTGGTGCATTGAAGGGGGGGGCTTGGGGGGGGGGATCTTGGTGGCCTGGCGGTTGGGAGCTTGGGCCGGTGGCTGATGGGTCGCTGGTTCAGGTCCCCGTTTTTGACCTTGTGGAAGATCTGTCGACGTGCCCTTGAGCAGGGCGTTAACCCTGGTTGCTTCTGTGGGTCGCTCTGGATGGGAGTCTGTTAGATAACTAATGTGATGTAGATGTTGAGCGGCTTCACTGCAAGTAGATTGTATGTTTTAAATATTCCAAAAAAGAAAGAAAAAAAAGAAGACAAAAAACAGAGTCTTAAACCTTATCAGGGGTCTGACCTGTCAAATCAACCTATTTATTTACAGTGCCGAGTTCCTCATTACACAAATGTTTGTCCCTCTGCTTACCACCGATTGCAATTTCTCAAGTGTAATGTCTATGGAATTATACTAATTAGGGGCTGCGCTATCCTAGTCCATTAATTGCCTATTCGTTTGAGGATCCACAGAAAAAAATGAAAGATTTTAATAAGCTTGGCTCTTCCCGGGAATAAAGTTACACTCTAAAGTGGATTTGTGTGCTGGTGCCACTACAAATTAGTAAAACAATGCAGCAGCCATTTGAAATGAGCGCAAACACCTCTGCCGGCATGCTAATAGCTTTTCTTGCTTATTTTTATTGTTATGTAAAGTAAATGGGTATGGGATTGAACATTTGCAAGGCTCCAAGTGTACTCTGAGGAATATTAAAATAGCAACAATAAAGGCTAGAAAAGACATTTGGTAATTACTCCATTTTGTTATCCCTCCCAAATTAATTCATGATGGCATTCGGCATCATCCAATAGCATCATTAAAGAAAATAACAGTGTAGTAAACTGCTTTCCTTGGCAGTAAACAGTATTTTTGTTTAAAAGATTCTTCCACAATGAGATTAGCCCTTTCGATCGATCGTTTACACCCCCCACTGTGCTGGGGAATCACATATCTATTCATTCGTAGAAGAAAATGTGTGTAGGCCATTGAAATGTTTGATTGATAAAGCCTATATAATACAGAATGACACATTCATTTAACTGTTATATATTTGCTGGTGTAGTTTTGCACAGGGAGGCTCCTTCTGTGTACTGACATGATTGTAAAATATTGATTCGTTTGATGTTGTAGTTGCAGTACAGTTGCAGTGGAGCATTGTTTGTGCGTGTGTGTGCGTCTCCATGTGTGTGTCCGCACAAATATTATGTGTGAGTGACAAAAGGAATATTGTCTGTCTTTCGCGTAAGAGAAATTCCTGTTTGAATGACACATATTCTGGAGAGTTCTATTTCAATATTGGACGCAAGAGATGTTTGTTTGCGAACAAGAGAAGCGGTGCAGTCTGAGTGAGTGTGTGTTAGCCCAGTTATGTAGGTGTGTGACTGACTGTGTGTGTGTGTGAAAGTTGTCTTGTTTCTGCACTGTGTCGAGTTGATCCACTCTCCAGGGTACAACTCAAATTGATTAAATTTGCTAGGTAAGATGAGGGGCTGCCTAAAGGCTCTAAGCAATTACTTGGCTGCAGCTCCCTGTGTAAAATATGGATTCAGTTCCTCACCGCCACCATTGTGTGATAAATCGGACACCTTTGGTCAGAATACGATGATGCGTCACAGTTTTGGAGGAGATAAATATTCAAACGAATAAGAATGGGCGGAAGAGATTCATCCTGATGTCAATATTTATTGGACGGAGAGCTACGTGCTATGTGTCCCTGTGTACTTCCTGTCTAAGCGATGTGATTATAGGAAATGACATCTGTGTGGTCGGGGGAAACAGCTGGCTGGAGTGAGGGCGGCCATTAGCTCTTGACAGAGTCTCCCCGGAGCACCTGAGTAGGGATGGCCGCAAGGCAAAAGGCTAACGTTTATCGCACTTCCTGCACTGCAAATGGCCACTAAAATCTTTGACGGGGGGATAGGTAGCCATCTGTGAAGGGAGCATTGTGGTAGAGGAGGTGGAACAGTCTTTTGGGTCGCGCTGACGAGCCAAGTGTAGACATACGCACCTGAGCCCAGACAGACGGACAAACAGAAACACAGAGAAGGACAGACCGTTAGACAAAGACACAGTGACACAGACAGACCACATAGAAGAACAGAGCGACGTTGAAAGACAGACAGACGGACGGACAGACCACCATCAGCGAAGGACAGCCAGCCAGGCTGCCATACAGACAGACAGACAGACCGATACACAGAGATGCTGAACAAGACAGACAGACACATCCGCATACCCCTAGAGAAACACACACAAGTGAAGGTTGCAGCACCTGTCACCGTGCTGTTCCCTTACATCTATGTCTCTGCGTAACCTACACAGCGCTCCAACCGACCTGGCAGTATTCACATAGGCAGATTGGATAAATTAATAATGATCCCGCTGCAGCTGAACATATTGACTTGTTTTCTCCCTCCGTGTTGAGCACTCTACACCTCCTATGTATTCAGCTAGACTACTGTACAAATGTCTTCCTCCATTCCTTCCTCTCCCCCCAGACATTGTGTTATTAGGTACACATTAATGGAGTCGTTCAGAGTCTTTGAGGTGTGGTAATTGCATTAAATCCTCTGCATAGTGAAAAGTGGAAACTTGACCGGTTGTGACATATCGCCCACTACTTCTATTACTAAGAATACGTTTATTATCTCAACAGTGACGTGCCGGTTTGTTGTGATCGCCAGAAATCATTTCTCGCGATCTTTGTAATTATACTCTGTGGTTCATCCTTTATGTTCAGCATTCAGATTTTCCTTTCTCTCAATTTGCGTCCCAGATGGCACCCTATTCCCTATATAGTGCAATACTTTTTACTAGGGCTCTGGTGCACTATAGGGAATAGGGTGCCATTTGGAACGGAACGTTCATTTTACATGTCTAACCCTGAAACACAACAGATGAACAAACTTGCATTTTGATGGTAACTTTGATGGTAACAGATGGATAAAATGTGATGCCAACATAAAATGTTTTTCATGTTTGTTATTATCAAGACATTATTCATTTATCTTGTGTCGTATTGAGCAGTTTGGCCCATGAAGTCGTTCAGACAGACTGCATTTCTCAATTTTGAAGTTGTGAACAGGTGTATTCTCTCTCACCAGGTGGTGTCTTCTGCAAAAAACTGATTGTCACTCTTGAGGGAACTCCTGGCCTACGTGTTGTCTGGCGTACATTTCGGCCCCTCATCCAAGGGAAGGTCCTCTACACTCCTGACACACCTGCCACTCGACTAATGGTGAAAAAGGTAAGTAAAAGAGAAACTCATATTGTATGCACATCGGTTAAGGTGCTGGACCGAAAATAATAGTGAAATATGTCTGCCAGGGTTGGTGTCAATTCGAATAGAAGTCAGTGAAAAGAACTGACAGTAATCTGATGTCTGCAACACTCATATCAGTGTCATGGATGTTTACACTCATATCAGTGTCATGGACATTTACACTCATATCAGTATCATCTGCATTTACACTCATTTCAGTATCATGGACGTTTACACCCATATCAGTGTCATGGACGTTTACACCCATATCAGTGTCACGGACGTTCACACCCATATCAGTGTCACGGACGTTCACACCCATATCAGTGTCATGGACGTTTACACTCATATCAGTGTCATTTACTTTTATGTAGTAAACTTACTCCTTAACATTTCCTAAAATTGACAAACCTGTTAAGTGTCTTGTCTTGTCTATGTAAATAGCTTGTACAATTAAAACGTTTGCCATTGTATCTAATTGCATATTTTCACTCCACGAATCAGGAGGCATTTACATTATCTGGTAAATAAAAACGTGATGATACATGCTATGAACCCATCTCCAAAAAACAGCTAGGGAGAGGAGATGGAGAACACTCAGGGGAGATGGAGAATGTAATGTATTTTTCATGAAGTTCCTCCCGATATTAACATCATTTTGACAACGGCATAAACAAAACAAACAAATGTCGAGAAGCCGTAGGGAATTGGATGTGGAGAATATCCAGTGAGATAATGACTTTGAGCGGATCCACCGACTTCACAACGACCGGCTCGGTCTTGGCATAGGGGCCCGTCTTTACACTCAGCGCAGCCCGACTGTTTACATCTCAGTGCTCGGGATTAAATAACTCTGTTTACATTAGTCACAACGGGGGGTATAGGAATCAGATGAGTCTCCCCGGGGGATAGGTGACAGTACGAAGAAGCAGTACTTTCTCAAGGTCGGACTGGCTGCGAAATAAATTAGATAGCACAGTGGGAATGCATTCAATTGGAGGACGGATAGAGATGGCATTTTCCATGTTTTAATCACCACACTGTGTATCTCTCTATCCTGTTTCAGGCAAATAGCACATTCAATGCGTTGGCCATATTGAAAGAGCTGGCAGAAGCTTGGGAGGATTTCGGACCACGTGTTTGGGACTACTTTCAAAATGGCCGCCAAGTCAATGCACTGCGGGTAAGATTTATGACTCCTTCAACAGAAACATGGATATTTGTTGTACTACGCCGGAGAGCTGGTTTACATGTATCAGATGTTAGACAAGGCTGAGTGACTTGTCATACATGCATCAGTGTCACAGTGTCTTATCTATGGTCATTATGTCTAATGTTAAAGTAACTGTCCACTGTTTCCAGATTTCTATGAAATATGACCTATAATTAATTACAATATGAGTGAAATAGTTTTCCTTCCAATTTTTAAAAAATGAAGTATGTTAAAAATCTGCTTTTCTGTGTTGGAATGGTGTGGGCATAGCCCAACAACAGAATGGTGTGGGCGTATACAAGGGTTGAATGCCGGGAACCCAGTTACCGAGATTTACCGCCCAAAACCTGTCACATTGTATAATGATTAGAAGTCAGGCGCAGGAATACGTATTTGGGTTTTTTATTTCTCCACCCAACACAATGTACGTCATGAATAAACGACGGGGATGAAGCCCAAAAAAAACACTTGTATATATATAACACAGGGATGTAACCCAAACAAAAGAGCGAGGTGTAAACCTCGAAACAATCCACGGGACGAGACCCGTAATAACAACAGCACAATACACGGTACTTACAAGACCAACGGACATGGGACAATAATCGACCAGGACAATGGGGAACAGAGGACACATACAGTGGGGAAAAAAAGTATTTAGTCAGCCACCAATTGTGCAAGTTCTCCCACTTAAAAAGATGAGAGAGGCCTGTAATTTTCATCATAGGTACACGTCAACTATGACAGACAAATTGAGAGAAGAAAATTCCAGAAAATCACATTGTAGGATTTTTTATGAATTTATTTACAAATTATGGTGGAAAATAAGTATTTGGTCAATAACAAACAAGCAAGATTTCTGGCTCTCACAGACCTGTAACTTCTTCTTTAAGAGGCTCCTCTGTCCTCCACTCGTTACCTGTATTAATGGCACCTGTTTGAACTTGTTATCAGTATAAAAGACACCTGTCCACAACCTCAAACAGTCACACTCCAAACTCCACTATGGCCAAGACCAAAGAGCTGTCAAAGGACACCAGAAACAAAATTGAAGACCTGCACCAGGCTGGGAAGACTGAATCTGCATTAGGTAAGCAGCTTGGTTTGAAGAAATCAACTGTGGGAGCAATTATTAGGAAATGGAAGACATACAAGACCACTGATAATCTCCCTCGATCTGGGGCTCCACGCAAGATCTCACCCCGTGGGGTCAAAATGATCACAAGAATGGTGAGCAAAAATCCCAGAACCACACGGGGGACCTAGTGAATGACCTGCAGAGAGCTGGGACCAAAGTAACAAAGCCTACCATCAGTAACACACTACGCCGTCAGGGACTCAAATCCTGCAGTGCTAGACGTGTCCCCCTGCTTAAGCCAGTACATGTCCAGGCCTGTCTGAAGTTTGCTAGAGTGCATTTGGATGATCCAGAAGAGGATTGGGGAGAATGTCATATGGTCAGATGAAACCAAAATATAACTTTTTGGTAAAAACTCAACTCGTCGTGTTTGGAGGACAAAGAATGCTGAGTTGCATCCAAAGAACACCATACCTACTGTGAAGCATGGGGGTGGAAACATCATGCTTTGGAGCTGTTTTTCTGCAAAGGGACCAGGATGACTGATCCGTGTAAAGGAAAGAATGAATGGGGCCATGTATCGTGAGATTTTGAGTGAAAACCTCCTTCCATCAGCAAGGGCATTGAAGATGAAACGTGGCTGGGTCTTTCAGCATGACAATGATCCCAAACACACCGCCCGGGCAACGAAGGAGTGGCTTCGTAAGAAGCATTTCAAGGTCCTGGAGTGGCCTAGCCAGTCTCCAGATCTCAACCCCATAGAAAATCTTTGGAGGGGAGTTGAAAGTCTGTGTTGCCCAGCGACAGCCCCAAAACATCACTGCTCTAGAGGAGATCTGCATGGAGGAATGGGCCAAAATACCAGCAACAGTGTGTGAAAACCTTGTGAAGACTTACAGAAAACGTTTGACCTGTGTCATTGCCAACAAAGGGTATATAACAAAGTATTGAGAAACTTTTGTTATTGACCAAATACTTATTTTCCACCATAAATTGCAAATAAATTCATTAAAAATCCTACAATGTGATTTTTCTGGATTTTTTTTCTCATTTTGTCTGTCATAGTTGACGTGTACCTATGATGAAAATTACAGGCCTCTCTCATCTTTTTAAGTGGGAGAACTTGCACAATTGGTGGCTGACTAAATACTTTTTTTCCCCACTGTATATACACATACTAATCAGGGGAAATGGGAACCAGGTGTGCGTAATGAGACAAGACAGTCCTGGGTTGGAGGTAATGATCCAGGTCAGTGACGCCTAGAAGACCGGTGACGTAACCCTCCTCAGGACTTTAAACGGCCCCACAAACCGCGGGCTCAGCCTCCATCAGGGCAAGCGGAGGGGCAGGTTCCGGGTGGAGAGCCAGACCCGGTCGCCTGGAGAGAAAACAGGCGCCTCACTGCGGTGGAGGTCGGCCTGTTCCTTGTGCCGACGCACGGCCCACTGGAGACAAGTGTGCGCAGTGTTTCAGATCTCCTCAGTGCGCCGAAACTACTTGTCCACCGCAGGGGCCTCGGTCTGGCTCGGATGCCAAAGTGCCAGGGCCGGCTGATACCCCAACATGCACTGGAAAGGAGTGAGGTTAGTGGAGGAGTGGCGGAGGGAATTCTGTCCATACTCAGCCCAAGGTAGAAAAATCCGCCCACTCCCCCAGCCGGTCCTGACAGTAACACCTCAGAAACCTGCCCACTTCCTGATTGACCCTCTCCACCTGCCCATTAGCTTGTGGACGGTACCCGGAGGTGAGACTGACCGTGACCCCCAGGCGTTCCATGAACGCTTTCCATACACGTGAGGTGAACTGAGGGCCACGGACTGACACAATGTCCTCCGGGATCCCGTAGTGCCGGAAGACGTGCGTAAAAAGAGCCTCCGCTGTTTGCATGGCCGACGAGAGCCCAGGCAGAGGAAGGAGGCGACAAGCTTTGGAAAACCGGTCCACAACGACGAGAACGGTGGTGTTCCCCTGGAAGGGAGGAAGGTCAGTGACAAAGTCCACAAAGAGGTGAGACCAGGGTTGTTGTGGAACCGGCAGGGGAAGGAGCTTTCCATAAGGGAGGTGTCTGGGTGTCTTTGACTGGGCACAGATGGACCAGGGAGAGACATAAACCCGCACGTCCCTAGTCAAGGTGGGCCACCAGTACTTCTCAGTCAGGCAGGCGATGGTACGGCCTATCCCAGGATGACCCGACACAGGTAAAAAATATACATTTATTGTAGGATATGGAAATTGGGGAAAATAAAGTAATTATGGGTAAGTGCTGCGTAACTTTCACCTCAGCAGTCAGGAAAGAGGATTAGCTTCCCTGTTCCCTTGAAGCTGACATTACTCCCGTGTCACCTGAAATGAGCTTATGGGCAGCTAGGGGAGAGCATAGCCGAGTGCTCCATATAGCCAGGATATTCATTACCCTAGCCCTAACCTTTACACAAATGGGCCCGGCAATTCTCCTTTGTCTTCATTTTCTCCCTCCGAGTGGCGGCCTACCTGACTCCCCTCAGAACGGGTAGCTCTGCTGGTATGTCATCTTCTCCAGAGGTCTCTCAAGGTTTTGGCAACTTTCTACATTGATGGTGGCAATCACAGCACAGTTGATTTATCAGCCAAGCTGAAGAGCGAGAATCTCTTAAATCCCAAATGAACCCCTAGACCCCTAGACACGGAAAGGATCTAGGAGGATTGGATAGGTCTAAGCAATATGGTGACAATTTCACCTTGACTATCAAAGGGCAAGATGGAGATACTACCAATTTGCTTACACCCATTCAAGCCTCTCAGATCTACACACGTGCATAGGGGAGAGGGGATAGTTCAGATTAGGATAGGGAACTTAATGTTTACAAGCTTGATCTTAATTAAGTGTTTCCTATATCATTTACTGTAGCTATCCTTGCTATTTTCTTTACTAATTCAGGACTTCTGCCATTGAGAAAGCAGTTCAAATCAGTAAGATAAAAGACAAATTCAATCCTAACCTTCACAATGAAATTTCCAACACTATTTTACAATGGAGTAATGGACCGATTAAAGCACTATTCTCAAACTCTACAATTTAAAATAATTGCTAGCTCAAATCTTGCCAACAGGTAAACCTATAGGTTTACAACATCAATTCAACATTCTATTACAGTAATAGAGCAACTGATTATTAAGAGTTGCCATTTAGTAGATGCCAAACCAGTGAAAAATCTCAAGCAGAAATTATTATTAGAATGACCCTATGTTGGAAAATTCTAAGAGGGCTGATTTGAGTTTTCTTTGGCTGTTGGTGGTCTGTTTTCATTCAAAGACCTTCTCATGTCGGATACTGTCATTTGACACATGGACGCCAAGGTTAAATGGCATATCTTCAACAATCTGGCCCAAATGCCACTGATTGTTAAGAGTAGTAGAACATATATGCCATGTTTTAACAATTGAATTTCAGTGACCTCCTACAAATATGATTTACTCTAAAATAAAGACACTGCATTGTTTACAATATATCTCTCTGTATGTTACAGATGTACCTCTTGAAACCTAAATGAATTATTCCACTCTCACTGGCACAGAATGGTTGAACAGATTTTTCGAAAAGGTCAGGAGAAGCATAGAGATGACTTAATTTGACACTTTGACCCCATGCTAAACGGAATGTCATTCCCGAAGTGTTGACTTAGAAATGCCACTGAACACATTGGTCAGAATACGTTTGAGGTGTGTGTGTGTGTGTGTGTGTGTGTTTGTCTCCAGCATGTTTTGACTTCAAATTATGCACACTACATTATCAGCAGACCCTGTTCAATTTATGAAGTTATACAATACAACACTGCTATTATCGTGTTATTACACGGTTGCAATTTCATGGTTGAGAGCATACTGTACTTACCCTACAAAGCACACTGAATGGAGCAGTCCCAGACAGATGGAAAGACTGCATCCTATCCCCTTTATAGTGAACTACTTTTGATCTTTACCCATAGGGATCTAGTCAAAAGTAGTGCACTATATAAGGAATAGGGTGCCATTTGGGTTGCATTCAATGTGTTTTAACCAAACCTGTACCGGGGAACGTACAGTACCTGCGTAGGAAGCTATTATATAAGGACACCCAAAGTCTAAACTAGAGGAATCAGCGGCCTTTAATTTTTTTAAACAGCACAAACAGGGGGGATGTAACAGCAAGGTCGTTTGCATTTAGATTAGCATATCTCTTTGTTAACTCTTTGAGTGCCGAGTGAAATCATGGCACGAGGCTTAAGCCGAGCTGACAGTAAAGAGTTCATGCACACCTGGTTCTTACTACACTGGGGTGAGGGCTGGGGGAAGAGGGGAGGATGGGGAGAAGGGAGACAGTCACATGAATCACAGTGTGTGGGTGTGAATGTGTGTGTGCACATGCCTAAGTACGTCTGCATGTGTGTGTGCCTGCTTCATGGGTCTCCATGGTCATGAAAAAGGTGGGAGTAAATTCCCAAGCCTGCAGTACAACAGTGCCATCTAGCTTAATGTTTCTAATGAACTCTCTCACAGAGAAAAAAACAAAGTCCTGCAGGTGGGATGTCCTGGGATCTGCGGTTTTGCAGGTCTCCAATTAGCTTCCACTGCATTCATTTCTCAGTGCATTAATTGTTTTATAATCTGATGAGTGTAAATTACCCACACAACCCCTCTCCTCTGGTTGCCAAATCAGGCCGTACTGGATAACCCTGTGATTGTAGCCTTGCTCAACCAACGGCTCAAAGGCACAAGATGGACAGCAGAACTGCTTGCCAACTTCCTGTACAATGGGCCCCCCGAGGACCGCCCCGCGGGCATGCCGCCGAATGACTGGAGCAACGCGTTCAACACCACAAGCCAAATCCTGGACCTCCTGAAGAAGTTCATTGGGGTTTGTTAATAATTTTGCTTCACATTGTCAAAAAAGTCATTTGATACCTTTCCCCCTCTACAAAATACACTGACATTTTATAATGTGTGTGTCTATGCATCCTAGCTCCATGATATGGGTTACAACTTTCAACCCTGTGTACTTTCACAAATATAATAGTTCCACTTTTCACTGCTACCAGCACAAGCTGTCATTTAATTGGGTGAATACGAAGCAAGGTTGCCAATTGTTACAAGATATACAAAAGTCCATATCAATTGGCCTTGACAACATTCAGAAAAATGCCTTACAGTGTGTAGCCTACTGCTGTGGTAATAAAAAGGAAAGATCGTTATAAGCATCCAAGGACACACATTTCTTCTACCGTAACAGCAGAAAACACACCGCGCACATCTCCACACATGGGGACGGGCAGGCAGTTGGGCGGACAATAACATATTGATCCGTAAGGTGGTTTGCAGTGATACACTACTCTCTCTGCCGCTATGTGGCCCCACGTGTAGACTACAGACATATCTCAAATACTCTTATCATCTCCCTCATTGCTAATACCTTGGAGATGACATATTTGCCTCCTGGGGTTTAGCCACATGTGAGAAATGAATTCCAAAGAAATGCAATCTATTTTTGGGCCTGATGGCATTCCATATCTCAAAATGGATGCCGGGATGAAGATGTTTACTTGCCAATCATTTACCTGTTCCCTGTCACATAGACTCAACGCATGCTGAGTGTTGACAGGGGGGGGGGGAGAACATTTTAAATGTGCCCTCTCTCGCTCTCTCGCTCTCTCTATCTATTCAAGGGGGCTTTATTGGCATGGGAAACATATGTTGCCAAAGCAAGTGAAATTGATAATAAACAAAAGTGTAATAAACAAGCAGAAATTAAAAGTAAACATTACACTCACAACATTTCCAAAAGAATAAAGATATTTAAAATGTCATATTATGTCTATATACTGTACATTGTTGTAAAGATGTGCAAAAAGTACAAAAGGGAAAATAAATCAACGTAAATATGGGTTGTATTCTTCACTGGTTGCCCTTTTCTTGTGGCAACAGGTCACAAATCTTGCTGCTGTGATTGCACACTGTGGTATTTCACCCAAAAGATATGGGAGTTTATCAAAATTGGATTTGTTTTCAAATTCTTTGTGGGTCTGTGTAATCTGAGGGAAATATGTGTCTCTAATATGGTCATACATTTAGCAGGAGGTTAGGAAGTGCAGCTCAGTTTCCACCTAACTTTGTGGGCAGTGTGACACAACAGGGGGATTAAGATTCTCTCTCTCTCTCTCTCTCTCTCTCTCTCTCTCTCTCTCTCTCTCTCTCTCTCTCTCTCTCTCTCTCTCTCTCTCTCTCTCTCTCTCTCTCTCTCTCTCTCTCTCTCTCTCTCTCAATTTCAATTTCAATTTAAGGGCTTTATTGGCATGGGAAATGTATGTTAACATTGCCAAAGCAAGTGAAGTAGATAGTAAACAAAAGTGAAATAAACAATAAATATTAACAGTAAACATTACACTCAGAAGTTCCAAAAGAATAAAGACATTTCAAATGTCATATTATGTATATATACAGTGTTGTAATAATGTGCAAATAGTTAAAGTAGAAAAGGGAAAATAAATAAACATAAATATGGGTTGTATTTACAATGGTGTTTGTTCTTCACTGGTTGCCCTTTTCTTGTGGCAACAGGTCACAAATCTTGCAGCTGTGATTGCACACTGTGGTTTTTCACCCAGTAGATAAGAGAGTTTATCAAAATTGGGTTTGTTTTTGAATTCTTTGTGGATCGCTGTAATCTGAGGGAAATATGTGTCTCTAATATTGGTCATACATTTGGCAGGAGGTTAGGAAGTGCAGCTCAGTTTCCACTTCATTTTGTGGGCAGTGTGCACATAGCCTGTCTTCTCTTGAGAGCCAGGTCTGCCTACGGCGGCCTTTCTCAATAGCAAGGCTATGCTCACTGAGTCTGTACATAGTCAAAGCTTTCCTTAAGTTTGGGTCAGTCACAGTGGTCAGGTATTCTGCCACTGTGTACTCTCTGTTTAGTGCCAAATAGCATTCTAGTTTGCTCTGTTTTTTTGTTTGTTCTTTCCAATGTGTCAAGTAATTCTCTTTTTGTTTTCTCATGATTTGGTTGGGTCTAATTGTGTTGTTGTTGTTGTTGTTGTTGTTGTCCTGGGGCTCTGTGGGGTCTGTTTGTGTTTGTGAACAGAGCCCCAGGACCAGCTTACTTAGGGGACTATTCTCCAAGTTCATCTCTCTGTAGGTGATGGCTTTGTTATGGAAGGTTTGGGAATCACTTCCTTTTAAGTGGTTATAGAATTTAACGGCTCTTTTCTGGATTTTGATAATTAGCGGGTATTGGCCTAATTCTGCTCTGCATGCATTATTTGGTGTTTTACGTTGTACACAGAGGATGTTTTTGCAGAATTCTGCATGCAGAGTCTCAATTTGGTGTTTGTCCCATTTTGTGAATTCTTGGTTGGTGAGCAGACCCCAGACCTCACAACCATAAAGGGCAATGGGTTCTATAACTGATTCAAGTATTTTTAGCCAGATCCTAATTGGTATGTCAAATTTTATGTTCCTTTTGATGGCATAGAAGGCCCTTCTTGCCTTGTCTCTCAGATCGTTCACAGCTTTGTGGAAGTTACCTGTGGCGCTGATGTTTAGGCCGAGGTATGTATAGTTTTTTGTGTGCTCTAGGGCAACGGTGTCTAGATGGAATTTGTATTTGTGGTCCTGGCAACTGGACCTTTTTTGGAACACCATTATTTTGTCTTACTGAGATTTACTGTCAGGGCCCAGGTCTGACAGAATCTGTGCAGAAGTTCTAGGTGCTGCTGTAGGCCCTCCTTGGTTGGTGACAGAAGCATCAGATCATCAGCAAACAGTAGACATTTGACTTCAGATTCTAGTAGGGTGAGGCCGGGTGCTGCAGACTGTTCTAGTGCCCTCGCCAATTCGTTGATATATATGTTGAAGAGGGTGGGGCTTAAACTGCATCACTGTCTCAACCCACGGCCCTGTGGAAATAAATGTGTGTGTTTTTTGCCAATTTTAACCGCACACTTGTTGTTTGTGTACATGGATTTTATAATGTCGTAATTTTTTCCCCCAACCCCACTTTCCATCAATTTGTATAGCAGACCCTCATGCCAAATTGAGTCAAAAGCTTTTTTGAAATCAACAAAGCATGAGAAGACTTTGCCTTTGTTTTGGTTTGTTTGTTTGTCAATTAGGGTGTGCAGGGTGAATACGTGGTCTGTCATACGGTAATTTGGTAAAAAGCCAATTTGACATTTGCTCAGTACATTGTTTTCACTGAGGAAATGAACTAGTCTGCTGTTAATGATAATGCAGAGGATTTTCTCAAGGTTGCTGTTTACGCATATCCCACGGTAGTTATTGGGGTCAAATTTGTCTCCACTTTTGTGGATTGGGGTGATCAGTCCTTGGTTCAAAATATTGGGGAAGATGCCAGAGCTAAGGATGATGTTAAAGAGTTTAAGTATAGCTAATTGAAATTTCTGGTCTGTATATTTTCTCATTTCATTGAGGATACCATCAACACCACAGGCCTTTTTGGGTTGGAGGGTTTGTATTTTGTCCTGTAGTTCATTCAATGTAATTGGAGAATCCAGTGGGTTCTGGTAGTCTTTAATAGTTGATTCTAAGATTTGCATTTGATCATGTATATTTTTTTGCTGTTTGTTCTCTGTTATAAGGCCAAAAAGATTGGAGAAGTGGTTTACCTATACATCTCCGTTTTGGATAGATAGCTCTTCCTGTTGTTGTTTGTTTAGTGTTTTCCAATTTTCCCAGAAGTGGTTAGAGTCTATGGATTCTTCAATTACATTGAGCTGATTTCTGACATGCTGTTCCTTCTTTTTCCATAGTGTATTTCTGTACTGTTTTAGTGATTCACCATAGTGAAGGCGTAGGCTCAGGTTTTCTGGGTCTCTATGTTTTTGGTTGGATAGGTTTCTCAATTTCTTTCTTAGGTTTTTGCATTCTTCATCAAACCATTTATCACTGTTGTTACTTTTCTTTGGTTTTCTGTTAGAGATTTTTAGATTTGATAGGGAAGCTGAGAGGTCAAATATACTGTTTAGGTTTTCTACTGCCAAGTTTACACCTTCACTATTACAGTGGAACGTTTTGTCCAGGAAGTTGTCTAGAATGGATTGAATTTGTTGTTGCATAATTGTTTTTTGGTAGGTTTCAACAATACTTTCCTTCCATCTATAGCATTTCTTAATATTATTCAGTTCCTTTGGCTTTGATGCCTCATGATTGAGTATTGCTCTGTTCAAGTAGACTGTGATTTTGCTGTGGTCTGATAGGGGTGTCAGTGGGCTGACTGTGAACGCTCTGAGAGACTCTGGGTTGAGGTCAGTGATAAAGTAGTCTACAGTACTACTGCCAAGAGTTGAGCTATAGGTGTACGTACCATAGGAGTCCCCTCGAAGCCTACCATTGACTATGTACATACCCAGTGTGCGACAGAGCTGCAGGAGTCGTGACCCGTTTTTGTTGGTTATGTTGTCGTAGTTGTGCCTAGGGGGGCATATGGGGGAGGGGATGCTGTCACCTCCAGGTAGGTGTTTGTCCCCCTGTGTGCTGAGGGTGTCAGGTTCTTGTCCAGTTCTGGCATTTAGGTCGCCACAGACTAGTACATGTCCCTGGGTCTGGAAATGATTGATTTCCCCCTCCAGGATGGAGAAGCTGTCTTCATTAAAGTATGGGGATTATAGTGGAGGGATATAGGTAGCACACAGGAGGACATTTTTCTCTGTTGAGATCATTTCCTTTTAAATTTCTAACCAAATGTAAAATGTTCCTGTTTTGATTAATTTAATAGAGTGAGTTAGGTCTGCTCTATACCAAATTAGCATACCCCCTGAGTCCCTTCCGTGTTTCACACCTGGTAGTTTGGTGGATGGGACTACCAGCTCTCTGTAACCTAGAGGGCAACCAGTGGGTCCGTCTCCTCTATACCATGTTTCTTGTAGGATGACAATGTCTGTATTTCCGATTTCTTTGGTGAAGTCCAGATTCCTGCTCTTTAGGCCAAAGGCAGATCTCTCTCTCTCTCTCTCTCTCTCTCTCTCTCTCTCTCTCTGTATAAAAAGCGTTATCGGTGTATTAATCAAGAGCTCATGTAGTCAATACATGTCAAGTTGAGGAAATATTGAACTTTAAATCAACATTTCTGATCTTTCAGGTCCTTTAAACTCAAGAAGTCATATTATTAGTAATACAACATTGATGCTTTTTACATTTGTTGAATACTTTTTACACTTTTTGAAAACAAAACACCAAAAGTGATGCACTCATTAATCCACAAAATGTATTTATCTACTATTAATTGTGTTGATAAACTTGAAACAACATTGTAGCTAATCATTGATGATATTGACCAGCGGATAAGATGTTGACTGGGTGCCTACAAGCTATTTCCTAAAGTGGGCCATAGATTAACTTAACTGAGTAGATAAACTTGAGGTATACTCTACGTTATCACCAAGGAAGCAGGCGGCTAGTCCTCCCCAGCAAATATGCTGGCATCTGGGGGAAAACACACACAGTATAAACACATGATTATCATATCATGGTGGGCCATATCAGAGACATGCTCATCTCATCCAGCAGCTGTCAGTTAGCAGCACTCGTGTGGCCTCTACAACCATGACATCACTGTGTTTGCTGCTACTCCCTACCCAATGTCCTTCCATATCTGGAAGTGGTACTGCATCCCAAATGGCACCCTATTCCCTTTATAGTGCACTACTTTTGACCAGGGCCCATAAGGTGCCTTTAGGGACGCATCCTGGGTCTAATGTAGGGCAGCGAGAGATTGGTGTGGTAGCACTGTCAGTAGGTTAGTTCCTCAACCGGGATCGAAGTCCAAACATTGCAACGACTCAGGCTTGGCACCATCATGTCAAGTGGTTGGGGAAAAGCATGAAGTTTTTAACATACTTCCTGTTTCTCGTAATAGGATGGAGTAGGGTGAAGTTGCCTCTAGACTGTGATTTTGGATCAGTTTTGCATTTTACCCACTAATGGTTAAAGTTAGGATTGGGGGAGTGTGAAGCTGATCCGAGGTCTGTATCTAGGGGAAACTTTACCATGTAGCTAATAGGATTTTGATAGGTTGATTTAGGGCAGTGGGCTATTGCTGAATGACTGCATAGCCTGCTTCCTCATTGGACAACTACAGATTAAAAATGTTTTAATGCAGTTGGTGTTTGACTCTCTGCAGTGTTATTGTCATATGTTGTCATGGAGATTATGAACTAAGTGGGATATGGGAAGAGTTTGAAAAATATGTACCATGCTGCCACATGGTTGGTCATACAGTATGTAAACTGGCTCATGGTTAATACATTGCAGGTATGCCACAATAGATGTCCCTACATAATGCATTGTGAGTAGACAAATGCATTAAACAAACCTAAACTTTCCCTACATTCTGCCCAAGAATCAAATCATGTACTCTATAATGTACAGCCAAAAATGTAACATGCTGAATTTGGCCATTCTGTTGATTCAATAAAAACATTTACACTGTATGCTCTCTGTGAATATAATATAGCATAGTATAGGACCTTCTTTACTGAGAGAAAGTGTCGCAAGTCAGGGTGGAGGAGATGTGTGTGTAGACAGCTGTCAAGCCAGACTCACTCCCCGGATGACTATAGCTCATTAAAGGCGGACCTAGTGAGTTCCAGCCAACTACAAGCCTATACCTCATGAGTATGTCTCAGCCGTAGCCCAAAACATATCCCTTGACACCTCTGCATAATTTGTAACTTCACTGTTGTCCAGTGTTTTTTCTCCCCCACCATTTCTCAGGCAAGTCTTATAGTTTCTGCCCATCAGTTATTTTGGGACAGTGGTATTGTAGAAAGGCTATTTTCACTATACATTTATGCCAATGTGATACGATCATGTTTAATACTAAATCTTTCTGTCTGTGTAGGAGAAAAAGATTGTTTATGATAGTGCAGAAGATCCAACCTGAGTTTATATGCACTGAGGCTCAAACTTGAGATCTACACGCTCAAATCAGGTTTAAAATGAGTTAGGAGTTGACCCTGAGAGCATTGATCAGAATTACAAATCATGTCATTTTAAACATTATGTACAACAATCTACCCAAGGTACTCTGATGTTGAATGTAGTTGACTATTGTTGCTCTGAAAGCAGATACATATTGGTGAGTTGAAGTGAGGTGAGTGTCGATTGCAGTGTTGGGGAAGCTACTCTGAAATCATAGTTTACAAAACGACCAATTACTTCACAGAAGTTAAGCTACCCTTAATAATATAATAGTTTACTTAACTAAAGCTAATTTGAAAAAGTAGTTCACTACATCCAAAATTATTATATCTAAATCTGAAATGTCATAGACTACAAATTGCAACACATCACTCTGGAGTCAGATGTTAACAGAATGTGTAATTTAGCCTATTAACCACAAAAAATATGTTTCAAGTGAGAATTAGGTCTGATACCGAAAAAGAAAGGAAATTCTTACCTACTTCACCCATATTTTATTTTATATTAGCAACAAAGTAGTGTGTAGTTCCAGTAGTTCGCTACATCGCTACATGGCAAAAAAAGGTTAACTACTAAAAACACTACCAAGATTTGAATTTAGTTCAACTACCACCAAGCTACTGGAAAATGTAGTTGAATTACTAGTTGAATTACAAGTAGTTCACTACTCCCCAACACTGGTCGATTTGAGATTCCTTTCTAAAGGTAATTGGACTCTACTGAGTTCAGTAATGCTACTTCACGTTGCAGAAAATGTATGATTCTACTCTTTCAACCGTGCAAAGAAGTCTCATCATGTCTTTGACATTACAAATGGCATCAATGGCCTTGAAGTCTCCAGCTATCAGTGTTGTTAGAAAGATGGTAGATGCCGAGAGTGGGTGTAGTGGTTTTGGACATGTTCTTTCTGTGTAATATCTATGAAACACGCAGGGCTGGAATGGTGAAGGTGCATACAGATGGCTGGTGGATAAAGATGGTGCATAAAGATGCCTGTTTGTTCAGTTCACCGTATTTTACATTGCTTTATGTTACTCTTTTTTTGTATTGGCATTAGCACAGTATACATGATCCCAATTCTAGCTCCAAGACGGCAGCAATTTAAAAAAAACTAAAAAATAGATTGTGCTGATTTACTGGCACATTCAACCATGTTGCATGCCGTAGTTTAAGAACTAGGGTGAGTGCTAAAAACAATGACGTGATATCTGAATTCCTCCATCTTTATGCATCTTCGCCATTGGTTGGCAGTGGGTGGGAACTTTTAAGACATTGTGTTTCCAAAGGGAAATTCCCAGTAAGATCCGTATCCTGAAATTTAAAAAAGCAGTTCTCTCCAGCACTTTCATCTCTTATCTTATATTAACATCATGATCTTGTTTTAGTAAGACCCCTAGCAGTTTGTAAAGAATTACACTTATTTTCTCTCTTTCTTGTTGTAACTTGTCTTTTCATGTTACAGTGCTTGAATCTGGATAAGTTTGAGGCTGCCGACAGTGAGGGACATCTCATGACTAGAGCCTTGGAGCTTCTAGAGAGCGATACATACTGGGCTGGTATAGTTTTCGAAGGCCTCGACCCTGCCGCCAGCCAACCCCCTCCTTACGTCAAGTACAAGATCCGCATGGACATTGATAAGGGGGAGCGTACCAATAAGATGAAAGAAAGGTAGGCCCAGTGCACAGCCTTTCCGCCCTCACCATGTTTTAGTGCTAATGAGAAAACATTGGGCAACATGGCCCGTATTCATAAAGTGTCTCAGAGGAGTGCTGATCTAGGATCAGGTCCCCCCTGTCCATGGAATGTAATTCAATATTATCTAAAAGGCGAAATTGATGCTACACTCTTAGAAAAAAGGTGCTATGTAGAACCTAAACGGGTTCTTCAGCAGTCCCCATAGGAGAACCCTTTGAAGAACCCTTGTTGATTCCAAGTAGAACCATTTTGGTTCCAAGTAGAACCCTTTTTGGTTTCATATAGAGCCCTTTCCACAGAGAGTTCAACATGGAACCCAAAATGGTTATAACTGGGAACAAAAAGGGTTTTACCTAGAACCAAAAAGTGTTCTCCTATGGGGACAGCCGAAGAACCCTTTTGGAACCCTTTTTTCTAAGAATGTAGAGCAGCACTCCTACTCTGAGACACATTATGAATACAGGACCTGATGTTGCTGAGACACAGTATGAAAAGAGGCCCTGATGTTGCTGAGACATATTATGAATACAGGCCCTGATGTTGCTGAGACACAGTATGAATACAGGCCCTGATGTTGCTGAGACACAGTATGAATACAGGCCCTGATGTTGCTGAGACACAGTATGAATAAAGGCCCTGATGTTGCTGAGACACAGTATGAATACAGGCCCTGATGTTGCTGAGACACAGTATGAATACAGGCCCTGATGTTGCTGAGACACATTATGAATACAGGCCCTGATGTTGCTGAGACACAGTATGAATACAGGCCCTGATGTTGCTGAGACACAGTATGAATACAGGCCCTGATGTTGCTGAGACACAGTATGAATACAGGTCCTGATGTTGCTGAGACACAGTATGAATACAGGCCCTGATGTTGCTGAGACACATTATGAATACAGGCCCTGATGTTGCTGAGACACAGTATGAATACAGGCCCTGATGTTGCTGAGACACAGTATGAATACAGGCCCTGATGTTGCTGAGACACAGTATGAATACAGGCCCTGATGTTGCTGAGACACAGTATGAATACAGGCCCTGATGTTGCTGAGACACATTATGAATACAGGCCCTGATGTTGCTGAGACACAGTATTAATATAGGCCCTGATGTTGCTGAGACACAGTATGAATACAGGCCCTGATGTTGCTGAGACACATTATGAATACAGGCCCTGATGTTGCTGAGACACATTATGAATACAGGCCCTGATGTTGCTGAGACACAGTATTAATATAGGCCCTGATGTTGCTGAGACACAATATTAATTTAGGCCCTGATGTTGCTGAGACACAGTATTAATATAGGCCCTGATGTTGCTTAGCCTGTTTTTTTTCTTTCTATGCATCAACTGACATGTCAACTTTTACCAGACAATTGAAGGATCTGAAGCAAAACAGACATTTTATTGCATAATTTCTGGCCTATGTCTCAGACGATTTATATTAAGCATGCAGTGCCAATAAATTGATGATTCCATGTTACTTGTGGGACAAATGTCATGACTCATGACATAAAAAAACAAATATTGGTGTAACTTTTGACTGTTTCATCTATGATGTTTTCAAACCCAGCTTTCTCTTAGGCTGCATTTCCACAGGCAACCAAATTCTGATCATTTTTCCACTAATTGGTCTTTTCACCAATCACATCAGATCTTTTCACATCAGATCTTGTTCAGAGCTGATCTGATTGGTCAAAAGACCAATTAGTGAAAAAAAGATCAGAATTGGGCTCCTTGTGTAAACAGAGCCTTAGACACTGACCGTTGTGTGATGTGTGTCCTTTCAATTTAAAGGGGATGGTCTCCTGGGGCCCGTGGCAAGTCCTTTAACGACCTGCGCTATATATGGGGAGGCTTCGCCTATCTGCAGGACATGATGGACCATGGCATTATACGGGCGCACACAAACAAATCCCAGCCGCTCGGCGTGTTTGCCCAGCAAATGCCATATCCCTGTTACGTGGACGACGTGTGAGTACAAAAGCTGTTATCTGTCTGTCCCGTGATTAGAGAAGGAAGAAGTCATTACCGCAATAAAAATCTACTCACTTGGGGACACCACAGGCTAGAGTAATGGGCTTATCTGTCACTTAGCCCGCACAAATTTCCCTGTGGAAACTCTTCCAAAGCTATCTCTCATGTTGTCTTCCGTCCCTGGCTACTGCTGTCTGGTGCAGCCACAACTCAGGGGGAGAGAGAGGAGAGAAGTGTTAATATTAAAATTCAAACTTGAAAGTTTGATGCCCTCCAGGAGTTTTTTTAAATTATGAATTATGTCAAAGCTGAGGGAAAACAAACTTGCTGCAAGACGGAGATACAACAAGACAGAGCCGAAGAAATCTGAGATTTTGATTTAGTCCGACCACAGGCAGAGCATTATAGACCTGAATGCTTGATGTATCTTTTAATTATTCAGGCTACATACTACTTATGTTCCCTCCCTTTCATTCAATATCACATTTCCTCCTTAAGAAACTACCCAATTCCCTCATGAAGCCACACACAAAGTCCATACTATGTAGAGATTGATAGGGACCATTCTATTCTGTGTGAATCAGGTATTCATCAGTGTTACTGTTCTACATCACAAAATACAGGTGTATTTCGCACAAGGGAGAGAGACTGCACGATAGTGCTCAATCTTAGGCAGTTAAGATTTCCTCAGAGGCAGGGAAATTACTCCAATCTACATGGCTTTATCATTTCCAATAATATACTCAGAGCTCAATGATGTAATCAGGGGACAGATCATTTCAAAGGAGATCAGTGCAACGAAGTCTGTCCCAAATGCCACCCTATTCCCTATACAGTGCACTACTTTTGACCGGAGAGCTATGGGCCCTGGTCAAAAGTAGTGGAATAGGGTGCAATTTGCAACGTAGCCACAATGTTTGAGGAGATAGACACATATTTCCCCCGCTGGAAATCACTGTCCCCGATTTAATTTTTTTAATGCTCTATACGGCATCAGAGCATGTCGCATAACAACCTTCATTGGAATATATTGTAGCCTTAATATGATACAGACATACAGTATTAGGACCGGGGCTAGAGGGAGTGGTGACAAGAGTTATGAGGTGAGTATGGTTGTAGATCAGACCTGGGTTCAAATAGTATTTGCTTTATGTTAAATACTGTATCTGTGCTTTATCAAGCTTGACTGTTGCAAAGCAACCCCTGAAATAGTCCCGAAAGTCCATACCCTTCCCATCTGGCACTCCAGACAGGTTCAATCAAGCTCAAAGTATTCATACCCATACTTTTTGAACCCAGGTCTGGTTAGAAATGTGGTGTTCTTTTTAATTATGGTGAGTTATTCCATATGGTTGCCTTGGAAACATATGGATCAAGACAACATCAGTGCTAGTCAGAAAGCAAGCACATTGGCAGAATCGGTAATGTCTTTATTGATTTGGCATCAACATCTGGACTAGCAATTGGATCTCCATGAAAAATGTTTATTTTCTTAGCCGATAATCAGCTTGTTTCATGGTATAGCTCTTGAATGGCAGCACAAACCACATAACGTTCTGTTGAATCAACAAAAATGTAATATAGGGCTACTAAGCCTATACTATGAACAAGGTATTATATAGTTAACACGATCAAAGAAAATAGAAAATGTATTAGTTATTTGCAGTTGGTGGGCACATCAGAGGAGCTCGCTTTATCCTGTGATGAGGGCAACTCACAAATCCATTGAGCTTTGCTGTAGGCTTGTATTTTTAAGAATGGTCCCCTCACCCTCTCTCACGGCACAGCGAATGTTGCAAACGAGCTCAAATGAGACAATCAAAGCACTTATATCCTAATGCCTGGGTTCCCTCTCCGTGAAACAAAGGATTAATAATCACTGAAAATGTATGGGGGCCATAAAACACTGCAATACCCCCGGTCCCTCCGCCATTTACTATTTTTGCCATTTGGGCATTTCTGTAAATTATTAACACTTGAAAACTGTTATTTCATTTATAAATAATTGAGAGAGGGATTGCAGAAAAAGGGAAGATGCACTAAGATGCAGGGAAGCATGACAGATAGGACCTTTCAGGGTAATTATTGTGATCTGGAAATGGGAAAAAGTGGGAAGAACAGCATTGTGCATTCAGATGTTCCTGTTTGTAATCTGCTGTAACCATTTTTTTGTTTAGAAAAAGACAAAGCTTAATTTGAATTTAAAATGCAATTTAAAAAGCAGAGAATTCTGCAATATTTTTTAGACACCTCATTAACAATTTAAAGGTGTGCACCTCACCTGGGAAGAGCGACGCAAATACAATATATGGATTAACGTAATAAATTATATACAGTGAGGGAAAAAAGCATTTGATCCCCTGCTGATTTTGTATGTTTGCCCACTGACAAAGACATGATCAGTCTATAATTTTAATGGTAGGTTTATTTGAACAGTGAGAGACAGAATAACAACAAAAAAATCCAGGAAAACGCATGGCAAAAACGTTATGAATTGATTTGCATTTTAATGAGGGAAATAAGTATTTGACCCCTCTGCAAAACATGACTTAGTACTTGGTGGCAAAACCCTTGTTGGCAATCACAGAGGTCAGACGTTTATTGTAGTTGGCCACCAGGTTTGCACACATCTCAGTAGGGATTTTGTCCCACTCCTCTTTGCAGATCTTCTCCAAGTCATTAAGGTTTCGAGCCTGGCGTTTGGCAACTAAAACCTTCAGCTCCCTCCACATATTTTCTATGGGAATAAGGTCTTGAGACTGGCTAGGCCACTCCAGGACCTTAATGTGCTTCTTCTTGAGCCACTCCTTTGTTGCCTTGGCCGTGTGTTTTGGGTCATTGTCATGCTGGAATACCCATCCACGACCCATTTTCAATGCCCTGGCTGAGGGAAGGAGGTTCTCACCCAAGATTTGACGGTACATGGCCCCGTCCATCGTCCCTTTGATGCGGTGAAGTTGTCCTGTCCCCTTAGCAGAAAAACACCCCCAAAGCATAATGTTTCCACCTCCATGTTTGATGGTGGGGATGGTGTTCTTGGGGTCATAGGCAGAATTCCTCCTCCTCCAAACACGGCGAGTTGAGTTGATGCCAAAGAGCTCCATTTTGATCTCATCTGACCACAACACTTTCACCCAGTTCTCCTCTGAATCATTCAGATGTTCATTGGCAAACTACAGACGGGCATGTATATGTGCTTTCTTGAGCAGGGGGACCTTGCGGGCACTGCAGGATTTCAGTCCTTCACGGCATAGTGTGTTACCAATTGTTTTCTTGGTGACTATGGTCCCAGCTGCCTTGAGATCATTGACAAGATCCTCCCGTGTAGTTCTGGGCTGATTCCTTACCATTGTCATGATCATTGCAACTCCACGAGGTGAGATCTTGCATGGAGCCCCAGGCCGAGGGAGATTGACAGTTATTTTGTGTTTCTTCCATTTGCGAATAATCGCACCAACTGTTGTCACCTTCTCACCAAGCTGCTTGGCGATGGTCTTGTAGCCCATTCCAGCTTTGTGTAAGTCTACAATCTTGTCCCTGACATCCTTGGAGAGCTCTTTGGTCTTGGCCATGGTGGAGAGTTTGGAATCTGATTGATTGATTGCTTCTGCAAACAGGTGTCTTTTATACAGGTAACAAGCTGAGATTAGGAGCACTCCCTTTAAGAGTGTGCTCCTAATCTCAGCTCGTTACCTATATAAAAGAGACCTGGGAGCCAGAAATCTTTCTGATTGAGAGGGGGTCAAATACTTATTTCCCTCATTAAAATGCAAATGATTTTATAACATTTTTGAGATGCGTTGTTCTGGATTTTTTTGTTGTTATTCTGTCTCTCACTGTTCAAATAAACCTACCATTAACATTATGGACTGATCATTTCTTTGTCAGTGGCAAACGTACAAAATCAGCAGGGGATCAAATACTTTTTTTCCCTCACTATGTTCAATGTAACCTCTGACAGTTTCTCACAGCTGTATGTAAAATACTTTATCAAAGCTTTATTCTGTGTAATGCCCTTGTTTAAATTGATAATAACACACTTTCACTTTACTTGCATATTTTAGATACAAATAGCAGCCCAAAAGTGCTTTTATGAACAGTACTTGCAACATTTCTCTGATTTATCATGTATTGTTCCATTTGCCATATTATAAAAGACCAGCCTTGCACTCTCCTTTTAACATCGAGCTTTGCACTTCAATCATTGCAACTCTTTCTCTAGGATACTCTTATTCAGAAAAGAGTACATTCCCACTGGGCACACCACGTCAATGGAAAGTTGAGACGTTCATCAATAACATTGCAAGCTTTATTCACCAACAAAAGGACAGCTAAATACCCTATGTGTTATCACTATGCTTTCAGCCATCTAAAAGCAGAACCAACATGACTTAATCCTGTGGTTGAAATTTCACCCTCCAAACAACAGTTTATGTTAAATGATTTTTTTTATGCAAATTCAGTGTATTTCAAACGTAAATTCTGCTTCACAATACGTTGAATAATTATGTTGAAATGGCATTGATTCAACCAGTTTGTGCCGAGTGGGTCTTCTTTCTCTCCAGTGTTCCTATAATATGTTATCAGATAGGGGTTGACCTATTGACCCTGTGAGACTCATAGAACAAAGACCCATGGATACCTCTGTGTTTCCAGGTTCACCCTCTCTCCTTCCTCATTCTCTCTCTCTCCCATTTCAGTACCTATTTACAGTACAAGGCAAACTGATACAGAACTGTTGGTCCTTCAACAAGAGTGGGCCCTTTTACATTTTGAACTGGAGATAAACAAACTGTATTAGCTCAATGCTTTTGCCACATTCACACGCCAACCATGAGAAGAAGGCTGAGGATAAGAGCTCAGGATGCTCGGTCTTTAGGGGCGAGGTAAGACTTAGAAAATGTCAGCTCGAAGCCTGTTCCATATCAATAGCTGTATAACAATGCAAACTTGATAGTATTGTATCAGAACCTAATTACAATAACATGTACATACGTTGGTATTGCACAGGACAGGTTCCCATGAGGCTTTTGAAATTAGTGTATACAATATAGGCATAGGAAATTCGTATTGTGACATCATTATCCAACAGTATTACTTTGCAAACATGACAATTGCTGTATTATCTGCAATACAAGAGATAGATTAACACCAACGATACTGCCCCTTTGTGCCTATATGCAAACTAATAAAAATACCAAATGTAGTTTTAAATAGAAGATACTTTGGCTAAATGTCTGAGAATCACCACCATAAATATTTGCAGCAGTAGTCGAAAGGATCTCTAAAACATTCCCACTAATCCTGGGAAGATTTTACCACCACCACCCTAGTACATTTGCTAGGAATATGGTGAGGACATATTTAACATAATTACACAATTCTCTGGGGCTTCTCTGCTCCCCATATCACTTGATTTACTAAAAACCCCAAGTCTCCCGACTCTCCTTAATTTAGGTCACGGCTGCGCTGTAACTCAAGCCCTGTAACATGCACCTAGTAGGACTTGTATTACTTAAGCACCATCAAATCGATCAGCAATGTATTATTCAGGACCATCTGGTGGTAAGGTTGTCAATGTCAAACGTGGTATGCATGACTGATCTACTCTAGAGTGACTAGTCTGTGACGAGTCGACAAGGAGTTAATGGTTCCAGGCTGGCTGCCATTAAAGGGGCAATCAGGGATGGGTACATCAATTTTTGACCGCTTTGGTGTTGTTTGAATTCCAGATTGCCCCATTAAAGAAATGTTATGATAGAATCAGGACTCCGTAATAAGAGGATTAACATTCAATCTGATGCAACTGTTAGCTGAGGCACGATTACATTGTATGAAATCTTTTCGTTTTTAAAAACTTTACTTCAAGCTCATAAGCAGACCTGGGAAAGTGTTTTAATTCCACACACATTTCAAGCTCCGTTCAAGTTGAATTCTGAGTTCAAGTTGGTGTCGTCCCAACTCTTTACACTTCTATACTGTTTTAGTTGTGTGTGCTTCTCCTAGAAATGTGGTGGTCTCAAGTTGATCCCTTCTTATGGATTACAAAGCTTCCTGTGAAAATGATATATTCCACGAGAGAACAGGAAGTGACCTCAAAGACAGGGCTCTCCCATTCAAGCACTCGCATTACCGCATTTCCTCTCAGTCCCATTGGGCACAACCGCTGTCTCTACATTGGGAGGTAGAGGACATGGTACACCGTAATTCAACACTGACTCCCAAATTGGTACTACTCTGGGACAGCCTTTGGTTGATGTCTTTCAAAGCTAGGCACAACTCCAAATTCTCTCCACAAATGGTTTGAAAAAGTATATTTTGTGGCGCTTGCATTTTGGCATATGGTAGTGAAGGAGGCAGGTGAGGGCTTTCTAAAAGGTACTTCTCATCTCGTAAATGGACTCAACACTGCCCTAGTGGATCACACCGTAATATGCAATTAATATGAGACGTTGGCCTGTGATATCATATCAACTTTATAGTGTTTTTACCATCTCTGTGGAGCCACTACCCATGTTTCCATGCTCAAGTCTGCCGCTGCTAACTCCGCTAGGTTTGGAGCATATCTTTAGGCACTGAAAAGAGAATAAAAAAACTGTTTCTCATGAAAATGGTCATCAGGGACAAATTACCAATTAAGGGAAGTATGCTTTTGTGCCAGCCTGTTTTCAATTGTCCTTTAACAAATTTAAAAATCCCTTTAACAAATCACTCTCCCAAAAGTTTGCAGAGAAATTAGCCCAATGTAAATGCACTGGAAATGTACTTTGATAAACTATTTATGTTCAATGGCTTGAAAGTGGGACACCGTTCTGCCTATTATGGCATGTATAGTCCCTTTGTCCTGTCTGCCTAACAGTGATAAACTGGTGCTTCATTGGCGTTCTAAGGATCGTATTTACGGTCGGTAAGCGTAATTGATATGAGAAATCTACACTTTGTCAAATGCTCAGTTCATTTGATATATCTTCTTCACTGTCTAATAGAGAAACAGAAGCACTATTATATTGGCGGCGTACAATATATTGACGTGGCATTTTGGTGGCATTATGAAGCTTGTTTAATATAGTCTTATTTTATTGTAACATCAAATTATCCATCATCCTGAGCATGACGGGCGGTTCTAACTGTTTGGATAGAGCTGATGCTCAAGGTTTTCGAAGGTTACCTCAATGTAAAATATATAGCTGGATCTATAAACGTGTTGGACCCTTGATTAAAAACCCCTAGAGTGTGTCTATCTTAATGGATCATCCATTGGGACAATGACATTTACTGCATCAACACAACTTATTTTCTCTCTCGTTCTTCTAAGGGGCAAAGGTCAGTTCAATGGATGAAAAATTAGGAGTGTTCAGACAAAGTGTTACCCAAAACTGTGATGAATTTATTAAAAAAACTAGAGGCCATTTTAACAATATAATAATTGTTGCCAAGGCTCCCTGTTCAGTACATTATCATGCTTAGCAATGAAAGTAAGACAAGAGCAAAACAACATGTGTGAAAGTCTATACTAGGATATTAAATCTAGCTGATTTCTAGATACACATTGATTTGAAGACAATGGACAAGATTACTCCGAAAGATTGATTTTGTTTTGTTAATGGTGCAAAATGCCCCGTTCAACCCATCTCTGAAAGCCTGATTGTTAGAGTTCTGTCTTTACATAAGGAGTGGGGGTTATACAACAGATTATCAATAAATAATGCATTAGCTCCCATCTGGCTACGTTGCCTTCCCTTATCAAAGCCTGGGCTTGTCGATATTCCCAGCTTCGCTGTTTCCTGACCTCTTCGATTGCCTCCTTTGCATTCACTTTGCACCCACCAGCTTTGTCCAAAGTATCGGAAGCATGCTTCCCATGTTCCTGGTGCTGCCATTCATGTATACCGTCTGCATGACCATCAAGGGCCTTATCCTGGAGAAGGAGCTCAGGCTCAAGGAACTCAGAATGGTACCATTTGGGTTGCCTGGTTCACCAATAACTTTGTCCTGCTCTTGGTCCCTTGCGCATTCATAAGTGTCATGGTTAAGGTCAGTTCTGAAAAGTAAGACAACAAAGAAGCAAGATTTCAAATGACAAAGCACAATATCACATGGTTACTAAACTAAACTGGTGTGGGGTAACAGAGACCAGTCGTTAGCTAACATTGCTTGTCCTTGAGCTTTTATACAGTGTATTGTTTTCTGATAGTCCTACTTAGTGTGCACAGTAATAAGTTAGAAGATTACTTGGCAAATTAGAGAAACTTTGCCTTAAGAGTGATCAAAACACATCCACGTTGGTGTAAACACATTACAGGAACAGTGCCGTTTAAATATATAATTTACATTTAACATTTAAGTCATTTAGCAGACGCTCTTATCCAGAGCGACTTACAAATTGGTGTATTCAACTTAGGATAGCCAGTGGGACAAGCACCCTTTTTTCTTTTATTTTTTAAATGGGGGGTGTAGAACAAGTACTGTTATACTATTCCATGTAATCCTTAGAGGTAGGGTTTCAAGTGTCTACGGAAGGTGGTCAGTGACTCGGCTGTCCTGGCGTCGTGGGGGAGCTTGTTCCACCATTGGGTTGCCAGAGCAGTGAATAGCTTTGACTGGGCTGAGCGGGAACTGTGCTTCCGTAGAGGTAGGGGGGCTAGCAGGCCAGAGGTGGATGAACGTAGTGCCCTCGTTTGGGTGTAGGGTCTGATCAGAGCCTGAAGGTAAGGAGGTGCCGTTCCCCTCACAGCTCCGTAGGCAAGCACCATAGTTTTGTAGTAGATGCGAGCTTCAACTGGAAGCCAGTGGAGTGTGCGGAGGAGCGGGGTGACATGAGAGACTTTGGGAAGGTTGAACACCAGATGGGCTGCAGCGTTCTGGATAAGTTGTAGGGGTTTAATGGCACAGGCAGGGAGCCCAGCCAACAGCAAGTTGCAGTAATCAAGACAGGAGATGACAAGTGCCTGGATTAGGACCTGTGCACCTTTCTGTGTAAGGTAGGGTCGTACTCTTCGAATGTTGTAGAGCATGAACCTGCAGGATCGGGTCACCGCTTTGATGTTAGCGGAGAACGACAGGGTGTTGTCCAGGGTCACGCCAAGGTTCTTTGCACTCTGGGAGGAGGACACAATGGAGTTGTCAACCGTGATGGCAAGATCATGGAGCGGGCCGTCCTTCCCCGGGAGGAAGAGCAGCTCTGTCTTGCCGAGGTTCAGCTTGAGGTGGTGATCCGACATCCACACTGATATGTCTGCCTAACATGCAGAGATGCGATTCACCACCTGGTTATCAGAAGGGGGAAAGGAGAAAATTAATTGTGTGCCATCTGCGTAGCAATGATAGGAGAGACCATGTGACGAAATGACAGAGCCAAGTGACTTGGTATATAGAGAGAATAGGAGAGGGCCTAGAACTGAGCCCTGGGGGACACCAGTGGTGAGAGCACGTGGTGCGGAGACAGATTCTCGCCACGCCACCTGGTAGGAGCGACCTGTCAGGTAGGACACAATCCAAGAGTGAGCAGTGCCGGAGATGCCTAGAAAGGTCTAGAAAGATAAGAGCAAAGGAGAGAGAGTTAGCTTTAGCAGTGCGGAGAGCCTCCGTGACACAGAGAAGAGCAGTCTCAGTTGAATGACCAGTCTTGAAACCTGACTGGTTTGGATCAAGAAGGTCATTCTGAGAGAGATAGCAGGAGAGTTGGCTAGAGACGGCACGCTCAAGAGTTTTGGAGAGAAAAGAAAGAAGGGATACTGGTCTGTAGTTCTTGACATCGGAGGGATTGAATGTAGGTTTTTTGAGGAGGGGTGCAACTCGCTCTCTCTTGAAGATGGAAGGGACATAGCCAGCGGTCAAGGATGAGTTGATGAGCGAGGTGAGGTAAGGGAGAAGGTCTCCGGAAATGGTCTGGAGAAGAGAGGAGGGGATAGGGTCAAGCGGGCAGGTTGTTGGGCGGCCGGCCATCACAAGTCGCAAGATTTCATCTGGAGGGAGAGGGGAGAAAGAAGTCAAAGCATAGGGTAGGGCAGTGTGAGCAGGACCAGTGGTGTCATTTGACTTAATAAATGAGGATCGGATGTCGTCAACATCTTTTCAAAATGGTTGACGAAGTCATCCACAGAGAGGAAGGAGGGAGGGGGAGGAGGAGGAGGATTCAGCAGGGAGGAGAAGGTGGCAAAGAGCTTCCTAGGGTTAGAGGCAGAGGCTTGACATTTAGATTGGTATAAAGTGGCTTTAGCAGCAGAAATAGAGGAAGAAAATGTAGAGAGGAGGGAGTGAAAAGATGTTACGCCCACAGGGAGTCTAGTTTTCCTCCATGAGCCCTGTTCTGTGAGCTCGCAATGAGTCGTCAAGCCACGGAGCAGGAGGGGAGGACCGAGCCGGCCGGGAGGATAGGGGACAGAGTCAAAAGATGCAGAAAGGGAGGAGAGGAGGGTTGAGGAGGCATAATCAGGAGATTGGAGGGAGAAGGATTTAGAAGAGGGAAGAGATGATAAGATGGAAGAGGAGAGAGTAGGGGGAGAGAGAGCGAAGGTTGCGACGGCATATTACCATCTGAGTAGGGGCAGAGTGAGTAGTGTTGAAGGAGAGGGAGAGAGAAAAGGATACAAAGTAGTGGTCGGAGACTTGGAGGGGAGTTGCAGTGAGATTAGTAGAAGAACAGCATCTAGTAAAGATGAGGTCAAGCGTATTGCCTGCCTTGTGAGTAGGGGGGGATGTTGAGAGGGTGAGGTCAAAAGAGGAAAGGAGTGGAAAGAAGGAGGCAGAGAGAAATAAGTCAAAGGCAGACGTAGGGAGGTTAAAGTCACCCAGAACTGTGAGGGGTGAGCCATCCTCAGGAAAGGAATTCATCAAGGCGATGAACTCTCCAAGGGAACCTGGAGGGCGATAAATGATAAGGATGTTAAGCTTGAATGGGCTAGTGACTGTGACAACATGGAATTCAAATGAGGAGATAGACAGATGGGTCAGGGGGAAAGAGTGAATGTCCACTTGGGAGAGATGAGGATTCCTGTGCCACTGCCGAGCTGACCAGATTATCTCGGGGTATGCGAGAACACATGATCAGACGAGGAAAGAGCAGTAGGAGTAGCAGTGTTTTCTGTGGCAATCCATGTTTCTGTCAGCGCCAATAAGTCGAGGGGACTGGAGGGTAGCATAGGCTGAGATTAACTCTGCCTTGTTGGCCGCAGAACGGCAGTTCCAGAGGCTGCAGGAGACCTGGAACTCCACGTGGGTTGTGCGCACAGGGACCACCAGATTAGAGTGGCGGCAGCCACGCGGTGTGAAGCGTTTGTATGGCGGAGAGGAGAGAACAGGGATAGACAGACACATAGTTGACAGGCTACAGAAAAGGCTACAATAATGCAAAAAAGATCTGAATAAAATTAACTTACAGTTCTGGGGAAGCGAGAGAGCGGGGCCTCCCTCACTTACCTTTCACTGAAACACTCAAATATAACTCTCCCAACTTCTACTTTAGAAATGATAATTGTTGTAAACTACAGCAGTTCAATGTTTTCTAGGAATAGACTAACTTAGTTTATTCAGCTAGCTAACTTGGTACAGTATTCTTCCGTGAAAACCGCCCAGGGCACCGTAACCTATGACGCCATAGCTAACTAGCATGCTAGCATCCAATAACACACGGTTTAGCACCAATACTTGGTTACAACAAACTACCAATAGTGTGTTAACACACTAAACAGATCATTTGTGTCGGTGTCTTGTTCCTTTCATAATGCATAAATAATTAAACGTTGGCTAGCTAGCACAAAGTCAGTCATGCTAGCTACACAAGTGGACTACACTTCTCGAATGTTCAGAAAGTTAAGCTTTACATTGCAAAATTCTCATTGACTAAAATGATATTGTATTTAGTTGCTACAGTGCTGCTAGCTGGTAGTGTTGGCTAGCTAGCAATGGCTGATGTGTTGACTTTGTTTGAAAAACGGCGTCGCTGCGAACGAATGTAGCTGGCTAAAATGATATTGTATTTAGTTGCTACAGTACTGCTAGCTGGTTGTGTTGGCTAGCTAGCAATGGCTGCAGTGTTGACTTTGTTTGAAAAAACGGCGTCACTGCGAATGACTATAGCTGGCTAGCTAACCTCAATAGTTTCTCTATACTACACCTTTATCTTTGATACAAAGACAACTATGTAGCTAGCTAACATTACACTAATCAAATCGTTCCATTGTAATGTAATGTGTGTCATATTACCTGCAGAGCGAAGTACAGCATGACTACTCACTCCAACTCCAACCACCGTATAATAAAGCAATATTTTTAAATAGAAGTACAGAGAAAACAATATTATTTTAAAGAGGTGCGCAATAGTTTGTTATACTAGTTCTAAAAGATACTTGATTTGTAAAGTGGTTGTGCTTTGTTCTTTGGAACTCTTGCTCCCGTTAATTGCAGGACAACTAATACCAAAAACGAATCGAATCAGGCATGACCTTGATTATCTCAATTTCCACTATCATGCTAATTGATTGAGCATGGTACTGAAATCGTAATTTCCTAGTTGATTCCAAGGCAATACATAAAATACCATAAATACACAACTTGAAGCAACCACATATTTCGCCATGGAGCATGTTCTAATTGGCCAGTGAGGGGCCAAGCCTCCACACACCAACAACTTGTTTATTCATCAAAACCCATCCCTTTCACCCTAACAACAGCAAGTGCGCCGATTTTTGTGATAGTGAAAACAGCAAGCTAGCTAGCTAAATTGCCATAAATGTTTACTGCTTTTCGACCTGTCCCCAAATTAATATAGTTGGTTCAGAGTTCATTTTGATATTTCAACCTGCGTGTCCTGATCACATCTGGTGTGGGTGGACAAAATCAACATGCGCGCGATGGCGGATGCACGTGCGAGCCCGGTCTAGCCAGCATATAACGCAATGGTAAATCTAACATGCTGACCACACTGCTCGCGCACGTGCGTCCGCCATTGCTATTTTCACTATCACAGTTATTGCCGCACTTGCTGTTGTTAGCGTTAAAGGAATGGGTTTTGGTGAATAAACAAGTTATTGGTGTGTGGAGGCTTGGCCCCTCACTCGCCTTGGAAGTGCACCAATAATTGTGATAGTGAAAACAGAAAGCTAGCTAGCTAAATTGCCATAAATGTTTAATGCTTTTCGACCTGTCCCCAAATTAATATAGTTGGTTCAGAGCTCATTTAGATATTTCATTCCTGCGTGTCCTGATCACATCTGGTGTGGGTGCACAAAATCAACATGCACACGATGGCGGACGCACGCGCGCGAGCAGTGTAGTCAGCATATTAGATTTACGTGCACGTGCATCAGCGTGTGCCATCGCGCGCATGTTGATTTTGTCCACCCACACCAGACAAACTCTGAACCAACTATTTGAATTTGGGGACAGGTCGAAAAGCATTAAACATTTATGGCAATTTAGCTAGCTAGCTTGCTGTTGCTAGCTAATTTGTCCTTGGATATAAACATTGGGTTGTTATTTTACCTGAAATGCACAAGGTCCTCTACTCTGACAATTAAGCCACAGATAAAAGGGTAAACCGAGTTCGTTTCTAGTAATCGCTCCTCATTCAGGCTTCTTCTTCTTCTTCTTCTTCTTCTTTGGACTTTATATGGCGGTTGGAACCAACTTTACTGGAGTGTGGACCTCAGTTCATCTTTCAATCACCCACGTGGGTATATGCTCCTAAAAACCAATGAGGAGATGGGAGAGGCGGGACTTGCAGCTCGTCAAGCGTCACAAATAGACTTAAATTCTATTTTAGTACCTGGCTACGCAGACGCTCGTTGACACGTGCGAGCAGTGTGTATGCAATGATTGAATAACATGTATGTGTACATTTATTTTGCAATGCTCGCACACGTAACGCGAGCAGTGTGGGCAGCATGTTAGGCTGTTGCTCTGTAGTTTAAATGTACTTTACATCACTCTTCTGTGTCATCGATCCTGCCGCGTGCAATTTAATCTGTTCAATTGATCCCCTGTCTGTTGAATAATGTGCGTCTAGCTAAATTATAGAACATTTATCCCAATAAGGCGGGTATTTTGTTTGCTCATCACCACCATTTTTTTGCATCGTCGTTATCTGCCACTTAAAGGTACAGTGTCCTTTTCAGCCTCCTAATTCATATGCAGGGTTACATGAAAAAGATTTAGATCAGCTAATAAATTTTTTGCAGTTTAATTGGAAAATTCTCATAGTAAATAAAACCGCTCTGGGCAAAATGTAATTTCCCTGTCACTCTAATGTGTTTTCCAGCCATCAGCAATTTGTAACATTAATAACAATACATTGAGTTAGTTGGGTGCCTTGGAGGAACAACTGGGCATGATGTGTATTCAAATCATAGAGCCCTATTCTAAATGTCATGGCCATTTGCAGCACGTTAATATAACAGGGAATTAGAAGGCAATTATTAGACTGCTGTGTCTGGATTAGGTGTGACTGCCACAAGATTTGTCATCCACACCTGTTCTTTTCCACTTGCCATTTCACTCCAGAGTGATTAATTGGAGTTTATTAATATTGTTGGCCCAAACACTGTGGCCCTTTTCTGCTTCCCACTCAAGGCAACAGCAAGATGAAGCATTTGTTTGGTAAATCACGATTGGTTTGGTTCTTCACAGACCATGTATCCCTAATGGAAATACTGTATGACTTTTGTGGTGATCAACATGCCCTCTGTATTCTACCTCTAATATGTCCTCATAATGTCCCCTCCCCATTTCACTGAAAGTCGTTTTAGCGTCTGTGAAAAACATTCATATTTTCTTTGAGCGTTTGCCTCTCTCTGGTTACTAAAGATCCCATGGCACTTATCGTAAGAGTAGGGGTGTTAACCCCGGTGTCCTGGCTAAATTCCCAATCTGGCCACCTAATCATCCCCAATCATTACAATTGTCTCATTCATCCCACCTCATCTCCCCTGTAACTATTCCCAAGGTCGTTGATGTAAATGAGAATGTGTTCTCAGTCAACTTAAGGAAAAAATAAAAAATGTACAAAAATAATTGCCGCCAAAGTAACTAAGTTGCTTTTCAGAAAATGAATGAGGTCAAAAAGTTGGAAATCCATATCTCAGGCCACTTGAATTTCATCCCCACCATGCAGGAACACAACCACCATTGATACGCCAAATCAAGTAAATTTGCTGTAAATCAAATCGTATCTATCAAGTTTGTTGCTGGAAATCAAGTTACCACTGTAGGTATATCATTCACTCATTGGGATTTTGCCACGACAATAGCTCAGTAGAAAATGTCAATCAGCATCCGGATGTGACTGGGCCGTATACCCTCTGCCCCCTCCCTCTTCATCTCCCAACCCTCCCCCTCCCCCCATTAGGTTCCTCCGCTCGCTGGCACGCTCTCTGCCCCTATACCTAACCCTGGCCTGGATCTACTCAGTGGCCATGATCGTGAAGGGCATCGTCATGGAGAAGGAGGCGCGTCTGAAGGAGATGGTGAGGATGATGGGGCTGAGGAGCTCCACCTACTGGCTGAGCTGGGCCGTGTCCAGCATGCTGCCGCTGGCTGTCAGTGCGCTCCTCCTCACCCTCATCCTCAAGGTGATTCACCACTAATTCCAGACCTTTCACCACTTCTTGGAGGGCTGTGAGCATCAATTGTGGGCTTAGGATGTCAATGACTGGATGAGAGGGAAGTGATACTTGTATTGTAATATAAGCTTGTAATAAGCCTGTAATAAACTATCATTAGAAGTAATACCAAACAGTAGACCTGGGCCTAGTCTTGCAACATTTTAGATCAATTTGGATGAGGCTGTTAGCTTGCATACCACTGTTTGTAACACAACAGTGGTTTAGCATTACTCCTAATGACAGTATTCAGTGGGTTTGGGTTTGTCAAAATGGTAGTGAGGAGGAGAGTTTAATCAAAGACTTGAGTTGCCCTGGTGCACAGACCTCCAAGACTGGGAAAGGGTCTTCTCATAATGCCGATAAGCAGAGCGACGCCACTATAGGGGTTATATTTGAACTAACTATAGACTAACAAATAAATGCTCACTCCTACAGAAAAACAATAAAATGGCAGCTCCACCAATTGTATTGCTGTTGAGATGGGGCAGGGGTGTAACCACTTGCAAATCCATAGACAAAGCTATGGATGCAAGGACTGACCGTCCTTTACGTCAAACATGATGGTAAATCATATTTTGAAGCTGTATTAGAAGTACAATAAGTGATACATTTTTAGGAGTAGTCTAGATAATACGCTATCAACACCTGGTGAGTCACTCTGCCTACTGCTTGTCAAATCATTACCAATAAGTCATTTTAATCAAAAGCTTTATTTTTGTGCCGCTTTGTCCTCTCTTCACAAATAATAAGTTAATCACCACAATCAGTCGCAATCACTCTGCTTTTGTCTGTGAAGTTTGTTCATTGTAAGATAACCTTCTCTTGCCTGAGCTGCTAGACACAAGAAATGGTTGTGGCTCGAACAACCATTGGCAATCAATACTCCCAAAGTGCTAACTCGGGTAGTTTAGCGGCTACCGCTGGCCCTGTTCGAATAGTTAAAGAAATACATCCTTCCTTTCTTCCTTCCTTGAAGTAATCACATATCTAAAATGTTTGGATTGGTGAAAGTAAAACCATGATAATGTAGGATTATTTTATAGGATATTTGATTGTTTTCTTAGTCATGGTTGTGTAGTTCTAAAATATGGTGAATCAATTGTTTGGAATTGTAAGGGTAATTGATTATCTATCTAACAACTACTTTGCTCTATGCTGATTGGTCAGATGTTTGTTAATTGTTGGAGGAGAACAGGAAGTAGTTGAGTTTATGCATGGCTGTAACTATGGTCAGTTCTTCATTAAACCTGCAAAATAGTAATCTGTCTCCATCCAGTGTTTATCCACATAGTCATCCATCCACTATCTAAAGAACCCTCAAACTACAATAGCCTTGCTTTCACATATCACTCATCACTTACAGATCTGTGATTATCTCATGAAAACGAGGAAAGAATATGCATTTCGAACAAGGCCACAGTGTTGTCTTTTCCCCCTTTATTTTTCCCTTTCATCCCGGCCCTCTCCTGGTGCAGTATGGGAAGGTGCTACAGTACAGCGACCCCTCTGTGATCTTCGTCTTCCTGCTGGTCTTCTGCGTGGCCACCATCATGGAGTGTTTCTTTATCAGCGTCTTCTTCTCCAAGGCCAACCTGGCGGCGGCGTGCGGTGGCCTCATCTACTTCGTCCTCTACCTTCCGCACCTCCTCTGTTACGCCTGGAGGGACATCATGGGGTTCCAGGTCAAAATCGCTGTGGTGAGTGGACCTATGGAACTACTGTTGCTTCCTCCACAGGTCCATAATGGACAGCAGAGACCCAGTGGGTGTTTATTAGGGTTAGGATTTCAAACTGTATTGAAGACTAAGTGATTTTGTAATGGTGTTGAAGAGAGAGGAAGGTTGTACTTTGACCAAGAGAGTTGTGGGGTTCTGCCTGGAAACATACAGTAAACACCAGGCACATGGTAGATGTGGTGTGCAGGCTTTTGTTCTCTCCCAGATTTATTAGCACACCTGATTCAATAAATGAACTGATGATTTTATTAATTCAGTTGTGTTTAAAAAAAAGCCTGCACACCCTGTAAGTCTCCGGAACCAATGTTACTGAAACACACACACACACACAAGCACGCACACAAACATGCACAGACACAGTACAGATGCTGGGATAATATCCAACCACTGTGCGATCCCCATGACCTAAACTATAGATCCTTGCTCTGACACGCAAGTATGAGTCATAATACCCACAAAACCTAGCGGGCAAACAGAGAAATGGTTCCAATCGTTTTTCCACCGTTCATTTTTCGCATAGGGGATTTTAGAAACAGTTAAAATAAGGGCTGTGCTTTGTGTAGGCTTACCCTGGCGTGACGTTTTGATAACCGTGTAAATCTCTCTAGGGCAAGGTGTCTTTTAGCCAGGGTAAGCTTACACGAAACACAGCCCTTATTTTAAGTGTTTCTAAAATCCCCTATGGGAAAAATGAATGGTGGAAAAACGATTGGAACCATTTCCCTGTTTGACCGCTAGGTTTTATGGGTATAATGACACCTCCACTGTTGGGCTCTATTAATGATATTCCTATGTGCCCTGTAACCATTCTTCTCTCAACCTTTTAACTCTGCCAATGCATCACCAGATCTATATTGTTAACTTCTATAACCCCCTGTTGTTATTGTATTTACCATTTGATCCAATTATTTATTGATCTCTCCCACCTTTCCACATTAAGTTTGTGTGTTTTGGAGTGTATCCCATTGTCATTAGCCCTTACTGTATACAAGATGCAATTTGTGATACTTCTGTCTGTTTTCTGTGATCTGAAAGTGGGAGATTTCCTCTGACAATAATAATAACGTTGAGTCATGTTGTTTCATTTCCTATATGGTGCAGTTATTGAGCTTTTATGGTTTAGTTCAAACGGTGATATTACTTTTCCTTTTCCGACCACTCTTTGCCAGAAGTAGGGGAGACCGGGGTTGGTTGTTACACGTTTTACTCTTGTGTGTTATGTCTCAGCACCAGTATTTCTTACAAGACTCCTTCCATCATTAATAGAAAGACGAAGGTCTTGGGTTGAAATAGGGACCATTTTTATCATCATATCTCCTTCCACTCTGTGCAATTGTGACAAACAGCCCCATCGCGGGGTTGGTAGTGTCTCACAATATGGGATTGGTTGTCACAATGTTTGCTAGAAGCCTATTCCTTTTGTAACAGGAACTTAAGCAATATAGCACACAGTCTTAGAAATAGCGTTTCTTTGATCGAACAATGTTCCTTACAACATTCAGCATTTTATGCCTTAAGAACAATATATGACATTCATGTTTACATGTGTGGGTGTGTGACAGAAAAAATTTGTGTGAGAGAGGGGGGCAACAAAACCTGATAGCACAGATACAACTGCCCATAGGATGGACAGTGGCTTGCGAAAGTATTCACCCCCCCTGGTACTCCCTGAATATAGCCTCATTATTTTATTGTTTTACTTTTCATTTTATTTGTTCATTTTGTTTATTTAGTAAATATTTTGAACTGCATTTGAACTGCATCTTGAACTGCATTGTTGGTTAAGGGCTTGTAAGTAAGCATTTCATGGTAAGGTCTACACCTGTTGTATTTGGCGCATTTGACAAATACAATTTTGATTAATTCTAACAACAAATTCCAAATGTAAGCTTCATAACTAAATTATAAATGTCAAGCAACTTTGACATACCAAAAGACCAGTAGGCCATGTTAGTAATTGTTGCTTGATGCTTGGTATATTTTTGATCACCAAACAATTTCTAGAGCTGCATATTCATTTATGGCAATACTCTCTCCCTACAATGTGACGTTTGCACTGCACCCGATCCTATAGCTGTACAGCAAATCAGCAATCTGTTTGCTAGCTCAGTGGAACTCCAAAAGTAAGTTGTTCAAAGCTTGCGAACCCCACGCACGCACATGCATGTGCACATAGGGAGAACACGCATGCACAAATTCTGAGCAAATTACAGCCATAAATGATTATACATTTTCAAAATGCAAGATAGAGAAATAAACTGCATTTTACACCTGCATTTTGAGCTGAGAGTCATTGATGCTAGCAGTAAATATCAACTAGGGGTATCATGTCACAATGTCACTTCTCTGGAGTCCAGACAAAGCAGGATCATATGGTCTACCTGTATGCAGTGGAGGTTGCAGGATCCTTATTTTCCGTCAGAAATATTGTAATTAATTTGCCAGTATGTTACGTCATCCCATAAGTATTAAAGGTTGTGCAATTTTATAGCTATCTTTAGACATATACAGTTGAAGTCGGAAGTTTAGCTACACTTAGGTTGGAGTCATTAAAACTTGTTTTTCAACAACTCCACAAATTTATTTTTTACAAACTATAGTTTTGGCATGTCGGTTAGGACATCTACTTTGTGCAAGTAATTTTTCCAACAATTGTTTACAGACAGATTATTTCACTTATAATTCACTGTATCACAATTCCAGTGGGTCAGAAGTTTACATACACTAAGTTGACTGTGCCTTTAAACAGCTTGGAAAATTCCAGAAAAAGATGTCATGGCTTTAGAAGCTTCTGATAGGCTAATTGACATCATTTGAGTCAATTGGAGGTGTACTTGTGGATGTATTTCAAGGCCTACCTTCAAACTCAGTGCCTCTTTGCTTGACATCATGGGAAAATCAAAAGAAATCAGCCAAGACCTCAGAAAAATAATTGTAGACCTCCACAAGTCTGGTTCATCCTTGGGAGCAATTTCCAAACGCCTGAAGGTACCACGTTCATCTGTACAAACAATCGTACCCAAGTATAAACACCATGGGACCACGCAACCGTCATACCGCTCAGGAAGGAGGCGCGTTCTGTCTCCTAGAGATGAACGTACTTTGGTGCAAAAAGTGCAAATCAATCCCAGAACAACAGCAAAGGACCTTGTGAAGATGCTGGAGGAAACAGGTACAAAAGTATCTATATCCACAGTAAAACAAGTCCTATATCTACATAACCTGAAAGGCCGCTCAGCAAGGAAGAAGCCACTGCTCCAAAACCGCCATGAAAAAGCCAGACTACGGTTTGCAAATGCACATGGGGACAAAGATCGTACTCTTTGGAGAAATGTCCTCTGGTCTGATGAAACAAAAATAGAATTGTTTGGCCATAATGACCATCGTGATGTTTGGAGGAAAAAGGGGAAAGCTTGCAAGCCGAAGAACACCATCCCAACCGTGAAGCACAGGGGTGGCAGCATCATGCTGTGGGGGTGCTTTACTGCAGGAGGGACTGATGCACTTCACAAAATAGATGGCATCATGAGGAAGGAAAATTATGTGGATATATTGAAGCAACATCTCAAGACATCAGTAAGGAAGTTAAAGCTTGGTTGCAAATGGGTCTTCCAAATGGACAATGACCCCAAGCATACTTCAAAAGTTGTGGCAAAATGGCTTAAGGACAACAAAGTCAAGGTATTGGAGTGGCCATCACAAAGTCCTGACCTCAATCCTATAGAACATTTGTGGGCAGAACTGAAAAAGCGTTTGCGAGCAAGGAGGCCTACAAACCGGATTCAGTTACACCAGCTTTGTCAGGAGGAATGGGCCAAAATTCACCCAACTTATTTTGGGAAGCTTGTGGAAGGCTACCTGAAACGTTTGACCCAAGTTAAACAATTTAAAGGCAATGCTACCAAATACTAATTTAGTGTATGTGAACTTCTGACCCACTGGGAATGTGATGAAAGAAATAAAAGCAGAAATAAATCATTCTCTCTACTGTTATTCTGACATTTCAAATGTTTTAAATAAAGTGGTAATCCTAACTGACCTAAAACAGGAAATTTTTACTAGGATTAAATGTCAGGAATTGTGAAAAACTGAAATGTATTTGGCTAAGGTGTATGTAAACTTCCGACATCAACAGTAGCCATTACCACCACTGAGGTATATCATTATAACCCACCCAAATTAGGCCTATCTGAAATATGAAAATGATCTATGAAAGCAGTTAGCCTATTATTGTGGCAAAGTTGCGTCCATAGCAGATTGCTAAATGGTACTTATATATATACACTACCGTTCAAAAGTTTGGGGTCACTTAGAAATGTCCTTGTTTCGAAAGAAAAGCAAATTTTTTGTCCATTAAAATAACATCCAATTGATCAGAAATACAGTGTAGACATTGTTAATGTTGTAAATGGCTATTGTAGCTGGAAACGGCCTATTTTTAATGGAATATCTACATAGGCGTACAGAGGCCCATTATCAGTAACCATCAGTCCTGTGTTCCAATGGCACGTTGTGTTTGCTAATCCAAGTTTATCAATTTAATAGGCTAATTGATCATTAGAAAACCCTTTTGGAATTATGTTAGCACAGCTGAAAACTGTTGTGCTGATTAAAGAAGCAATAAAACTGGCCTTCTTGAGACTAGTTGACTATCTGGAGCATCAGCAATTGTGGGTTCGATTACAGGCTCAAAATGGCCAGAAACAAATAACTTTCTTCTGAAACTTGTCAGTCTATTCTTGTTCTGAGAAATGAAGGCTATTCCATGCGAGAAATTGCCAAGAAACTGAAGATCTCGTACAACGCTGTGTACTACTCCCTTCACAGAACAGAGTAAACTGGCTCTAACCAGAATAGAGAACTGGAGTGGGAGGCAATTATGTTACACAGCTAACAGTGAAGAGGCGACTCCGGGATGCTGACCTTCTAGGCAGAGTTGCAAAGAAAAAGCCATATCTCAGACTGCCCATTTTAATCTTTTCTTTTTATTGGCCAGTCTGAGATATGTCTTTTTCTTTGCAACTCTGCCTAGAAGGTCGGCATCCCGGAGTCGCCTCTTCACTGTTGACGTTGAGACTGGTGTGTTGCGGGTACTATTTAATGAAGCTGCATGTTGAGGACCTGTGAGGCGTCTGTTTCTCAAACTAGACACTCTAATGTATTTGTCCTCTTGCTCAGTTGTGCACCGGGTCTCCCACTCCTCTTTCTATTCTAGTTAGAGCCAGTTTGCGCTGTTCTGTGAAGGGAGTAGTACACAGCGTTGTACGAGATCTTCAGTTTCTTTGCAATTTCTCGCATGGAATAGCCTTCATTTCTCAGAACAAGAACAGACTGACGTGTTTCAGAAGAAAGTTATTTGTTTCTGGCCATTTTGAGCCTGTAATTGAACCCACAATTGCTGATGCTCCAGATACTCAATTAGTCTCAATAAGGCCAGTTTATTGCTTCTTTAATCAGCACAACAGTTTTCAGCTGTGCTAACATAATTTCAAAAGGGTTTTCTAATGATCAATTAGCCTTTTAAAATGATAAACTTGGATTAGCAAACAAAACGTGCCATTGGAACACAGGACTGATGGTTGCTGATAATGGGCCTCTGTACGCCTATATAGATATTCCATTAAAAATGAGCCGTTTCTCTCTACAATAGCCATTTACAACATTAACAATGTCTACACAGTATTTCTGATCAATTTGATGTTATTTTAATGGACAAACAAATTGCTTTTCTTTCGAAAACAAGGACATTTCTAAGTGACCCCAAACTTTTGAACGGTAGTGTATATATATGTAATATTAAAGTAGGTAGGCTACTCTGTTTTTGCCAGGCAAAACCGGCGAAAATTAAACATGCGCTTTCGGGTCACTAATCTGGAAACGTTCCCCCCCTTTGCACGCCAATGCTGATGACTGGTCATTGGTCAACAGTCAAAGACACACAACCTTTTGGTTCTGAAGCACAGATTAGATGTCTTTTAAACCAGAATTTGGTGCAATGCCTTAGGCCTATGTTAGTGACCAGATCGAATAAGCAAAGGTATACTGGTAAATATTCAATACTATATGTAGCCTATTAAAATATCCATGAAAAATATATATTTGTTCTATTCAGTTTCACAGTCACAACCCCCCAAAACCTTCTCACTTTAGCTAGCTCACCCAACCTGTGTTGATTGACAGTTTGCTGGTCCAATCAGTGCACAGATTGTGCATTTCACTAGTCAAGATGTGTTTTTGCAAGTGTGATACTGTCTCTAGCTGCGTGGAGAGTAATCCATGGAGACTCTGTGCCACAGAATGAGTGACAAAATGTTACAAAACCTGGCCAGATAATTTCAAGTCATCAGTCTCAAGTCAAAGTCGAATCCCGAGCCTTGAGGCTCCAAGTCCAAGTCAAGTCTCAAGTTATTTTATTTTATATAAAGTCCAGTCTCAAGTCATCAAATGTGTGGCTGGAGCCAGACTCAAGCCCAAGACATGTGACTCATGTCCACACCACTGGTAAAAAGCACTGTGACAACCAACCCCAGTCTCCCCTACAAGCACTCAGTCATACTGTATAACTCAAGTCTTTATAATGCACATACTTGAGAAAGCGGATAAATGAGACCGAATAAACCCATGGAGTAGTTTTTTAGCTGATTTTGTCATTTGGAATGAAAAGATAAATAGCATATACATGCATGCTCAACTTTTATTGTAGCTTTTCTGAGTGACCTTTCTGTTCTGTGTAGGATCATTTGTCATGGAGCTGTCCGTTCTGCAGACACAAAGACACAGCCGTTCGTACGCCGTTCGTACTCTTCATTGCCATGGAGACACATCTTTTGAGACTTTAAAGTAGAACCATGATTCCTTGTTTCTCAAAATTGAATTATCTAGCCGCGGCCTCAAAAAATATCTCACTCTGGCACCTGACAATGCTCTGTGTTTATCTTTTCACGCCGGTATACCCTACTTTAAACCCAGCATTCAAACAAGTAATGTCAACTCAATGACACATTGATCTTCTCTCTGAAAAGTGTTTTCCTTCGTAGTCACGTTTTTTTATTATGTTACGTTTCAAGTTTTAATGTCACGTGCACAATTACAGTGAAATGCCTTTCTTGCAAGGTCCAACCCAACAATGCAGTAATCAATATAAATGTAGCACTAAAAATAACATAAGGTAGAACAAAAACAAGGAAAAACTAGAAAGTAAGAAGCTATATAAAGGGTCAGTTCCAGTACCATATTTACAATGTGCAAGAATATTGGTGTGATGGAGGTAGATATGTATAGGGGTAAGGTGACTAGGCATCAGGATATATGATGAACAGAGTAGCAGCAACGTAAATTATGATTGTATGTGAGTGTGTGTGCGTGTGTGTAGAGTGAGTATAAATGTGTGTGCATGTTTTGTGTGTGTTGGAGTGTCAGTGTGCGTGAGTGTGTAGAGTCCTGTGAGTGTGCATAGAGAACGTGCAAAAATGTAATACAAAGGTCAGCTCAGATAGTCTGTGTAGCCATTCTGTTAGCTATTTAGCAGTGTTATGGCTTGGGGATAGAAGCTGTTCAGGAGCCTGTTGGTGTCAGACTTGATGCACCGATACTGCTTGCCGTGCGGAAGCAGAGAGAACAGTCTGCGGCTTGTGTGGCTGGAGTCTTTAACGATTTTCCGTGCCTTCCTTTCACACCGCTTGATATAGAGGTCCTGGGTGGCAGGCCCCAGTGATGTACTGGGCTGTCCACACCACCCTCTGTAGCGCCATGAGATCGAGGGCAATGCTGTTGCCATACCAAGCAGTGATGCAGCCAGTCAAGATGCTCTCAATGGTGCAGCTGTATTTGAGGGCCCATGCCAACCCTTTTCAACTTCCTGAGGGGGAAGAAAAGTTGCCAATAATCTCCCTTTTTTCTTCCTAAGTGTGTGTCATATCTTTTTTAGAGGGGAGGAAAAAACATGACTTCAAGACGTCACTACAGACCCGGGTTCGATCCCAGGCCGCGACTGGGAGACCCATGAAGCGGTGCACAATTGACCCAGTGTCATCCGGGTTAGGGGACGGTTTGGCCGCCACGGTTAACCTTGTCCCATCGTGCTCTAGCAACTCCTTGTGGCGGGCCGGGCGCATGCACGCTGACTTCAGCCGCCAGTTGTATGGTGTTTCCTCTGACACATTGCTGCGGCTGGCTTCCGGGTTAAGCGAGCTTGGCAGGGTCGTGTTTCGGAGGACGCATGGCTTTCGACCTTCGCCTCTCCCGAGTCCGTACGGGAGTTGGAGCAATGGGACAAGACTGTAACTACCAATTGGGCGTAAAAAGTACCTTTTGAAGTTTTGCCCTTGGCATTGAGATTTTCTTCCTCCACTCCCCCTGTTGAGACGGATGGGCTACTCCTCTCATTTGCATGAACAATGTTTCTCTGACCGTGTTGACTTCCAGTCCATCCCCGTAGTTTATTTATTAGAGATGTAGGGATGTTTTTTTTACCGCCCAACAGTACACCGTTTCCAGGCACACACACACTCACAGAGAGAAACACACACACTATTGTCTTTGATATCATAATCATACATGCATCTGAATAATGCCAAATCATTTATATTCATATTAATGACTGTGTTGTGATTTGAGGATTTTGCCTATGCAGAGATATTGGCTGTGTGTGTAATATCACGAGGACAGCAATAAGATGGGACAAATACAAAATATAATTATCTCTCCAGCATCCAGTTTTTTCTATTTTCTTCCTACGTTTCACCTCCTCCACAAACTAGGATCCTCCTCTATTATTTTTCAGGTGGAAATGTGTTGTTTACCATCTGTGAGAGCTTTTTAACTGAGAGCTAGATGTTTTTTTCTTTCTGCCGGCTGGGTGCGTGTTGTGGCTTCTGTATTGTCGTGTTGACGTGTTTCATAGCGGATGGTCTGATTGTTTGATTCTGGGGCGCCTGCCACTCTCAAAGTCAGATTAGCCGCACCGGCACTCTGTCAGCCTGTCACTGAAAGGTCAGGGAGGGGTCATTTGCTGCCCTGCCGTCACCCTTTGTCCGATGATTGGCTGCCGATTGTTTGGCAGTCGAACGTGTCCGAGCTCGGACTCAGGGGGACAGTTGAATGGGTGCCAGTGGCTTTGCATGGAGAGACTGCGGACAGCGTTCAGGTCAGACCTCTGGTGTCGCAGTGGGGCCATAGCTTCCCCTATTGTCACTCAGTCAGAATATAATTCAGTTACAGATATTGGCAGTTGGCGGGTTTCAATGTGACAGAAGAGGGACAACATCTACAATGTTTTTTTTGGTGCTGTTGTACATCATATGCTGGTCTACAAGGCTTTATTAAGTGTTTGTGGCATCTGCCTGGGCTTAAACACTTGGGTAAATGAAGCATGCCCAAACAGCTGGCAGGCAATATGGCAGAAGAGAGTGATCGGCTGTACCAGAGGATGTGTCATGGGCAAAGCACCATTTGTCATTTCCCTAGCAATTTCCTACTGTATCAAAGATACGTTTTGAACCATTTTAAAATAGGGTGGAATGTTTCCAATTAGATGTATTTCCTACAATTGAATTCCCTATTGAACACGACCATGGTTTCCCATAGCTAGATCAGACACTGATGCTAATCAAACGCTCAACTGAAAATCACACTGTACACTCAGTGTACAAAACATTAAGAACTCCTTCCTAATCTTGAGTTGCACCCACCTTTGCCCTCAGAACAGCCTCAATTCATTGGGGCATGGATTCTACAAGGTGTCGAAAGCGTTCCACAGGGATGCTGGTCCATATTGACGCCAATGCTTCCCACAGCTGTGTCAAATTGGCTGGATGTCCTTTGGGTGGCGGACTATTCTTGATGCACACAGGAAACTGTTGAGCGTGAAAAACCCAGCAGCGTTGCAGTTCTTGACACACTCAAACCGGTGTGCCTGGCACCTACTACCATACCCCGTTCAAAGGCACTTAAATATTTTGTCTTGCCCATTCACCCCCTGAATGGCACACATACACAATCCATGTCTCAATTGTCTAAAGGCTTAAAAATCATTCTTTAACCTGTCTCCTCCCCTTCATCTAAACTGATTTGAAGTGGATTTAACAAGTGACCAATAAGGGATGATAGCTTTCACCTGGATTCACCTGGTCAGTCTCTGTCATGGAAAGAGCAGGTGTTCCTAATGTTGTGTACACTCATTGTATAATTCAATGACAGTGTTGCATATCCGGGACAAGTATTTTTGTTTGTTGCATTGAGGTTCCTGACATGCTCTGCCTCACTGATGTTGAAGGTGATAATGATGATCTGACCTGATCCTGACATCCACTCTTGGATAGTAACCAATCAGATCTAAACTGCATCCATTTCCAGAGTTTGCTGTCGTGCGTGGCCTTCGGGTACGGCTGTGAGAACTTCGTCAAGTACGAGGAGCAGGGCATCGGTATCCAGTGGAGTAACATCACCCAAAATCCTGAGGGAGACCGGTACAGCTTCATCGTGTCCATCATCATGATGCTCATCGACGCCCTCATCTACTGGCTGCTCACGTGGTACATTGAGAACGTCTTCCCAGGTAACTCATTCATGAGAAAGCTATCAGTAATGCACACTCCGGAGTGAAGTTTACCCTAGGTAAAGATCTAGGATCAGCTTCCCCTCCCGCAATTATAACCATCAGTGGGGAAAAACTGACCCAGTATCAGCGTCCCCTAGGATTCACGTCGCCCTATACCGTAATGCTCATAGTACGTTGTCCATATTAGGACTCTACAACTCTGACTGTGACACAACTTCCATTAAGGTGTGACTGTCCTAATATGAACACCATGCACTGCGAGTGCTGTACATAATGACATCAGTTAGTGGATAAAGTGCCATCGATAAGTAACGTATGTCCCACTAACATGGACATAATGTACCTAAATGGAACAGATTCCACCCGTGTGATGCTACAGTACTCTGATGTTGGGGGTTAAACTGTGTAAAGTATGATAAACAGTTTTATAGACAAAATGTACGTTATACTGTAATTATGGAATCCACAGAGTACACGGAATTGATACACTCCTCGTGTATGTGTTGTTGTTGGTCAATAACCGGAAAATATCTAATATCCCAGCAGACTGCCGTAATATATTCATCTCATCTTCTCTAATTAAAATAAGAGGGGGATTTGTGACAGTCTAGCTGGATGGAAACATGCACTGCAAAGTGCCATCCCTCAAGCTGTTATTAAAATGTGAATGATGTTTCTCCACGCTTGATGACAGGCCAATATGGAATAGCCAAGCCGTGGTACTTCCTTTTCACTGCCTCCTATTGGTGCGGGGCGTCTGCGGTGCCCAACACTGACACTAGTCAGTTCAAGGATCCCATGGAATACAACGGTATAGTAGCCAGTGGTATTCACTCACACACCTGTGCACAAACACACACACCCACACACACACTCTGGCATTAGGCAACAGTTATTTATTTGTCTGGTTTAACAAAGGTCATTCCCATTACAGACAGAAGGCTAACCTCAATGAGCTTAGTTCATTATAACTTTAGACTCCTGATTGTTGGCACCTTGATTTTGTGTTGGATAATAATAGACAAAGATAATGGTGGGGGAAAAACAAGGTTGAGCTTGGAAAGTCAAGGCCCCGTTAGTAAATGACTGCTAATTAACATTTGTTCGAGGGAGGTGCAAGGGTGTTTTATTGGCCGTGTCTAGGCCGTTTTCGTGTAAAGTGTTGGTCCCATGTTTCATGTGTTGAAATGATCCCAGAATTTGTCCATACGCACAAAAAGCGTATCTCTCTCAAATTTCATACACACATACTTTTACATCCCCGTTAGTGAACATTTATCCTTTGCCAATATAATCCATCCCACCTGACAGGTGTGGCATATGTAGAAGCTGATTAAACAGCATGATCATTACACAGGTGCACATTGTGCTGGGGACAATAAAAGGCCACTTTAAAATGTGCAGTTTTGTCACACAACACAATGCCACAGATGTCTCAAGTTTTAAGGGAGCGTGCAATTGTCATGCTGACTGCAGAAATGTCCACCAGAGCTGTTGCCAGAGATATTGAATGTTCATTTCTCTACCATAAGCCGCCTCCAATGTCGTTTTAGAGAATTTGGCAGTACGTCCAACCGGCCTCAAAACCACAGACCACGTGTAACGACGCCAGCCCAGAACCTTCACCTGCGGATAAAGCCCTTTTGTGGGGAAAACAAATTCTGATTGGCTGGAACTGGCTCCCCAGTGGGTGGACCTGGCTCCTAAGTGGGTAGGCCTATGCCTTCCCAGGACCACCCATCGCTGCTGCGCTCCTGACAGTCATGTGAAATCCATAGATTAGGTCCTAATGAAATTATTTAAATTGACTGATTTCCGTTGGAATTGTTGCATGTTGCGTTTAATATTTTTGTTCAGTATATTTATAAACTGTGTATATATATATATATATATATATATATACTACCGTTCAAAAGTTTGGGGTCACTTAGAAATGTCATTTTTTTCCGAAAGAAAAGCAATTTTTTGGTCCATTAAAATAACATCAAATTGATCAGAAATACAGTGTAGACATTGTTAATGTTGTAAATGGCTATTGTAGCTGGAAACAGCTGATTTTTAATGCAATATCTACATAGGCGTACAGAGGCCCATTATCAGCAACCATCAGTCCTGTGTTCTCAACGTCAACAGTGAAGAGGCGACTCTGGGATGCTGACCTTCTAGGCAGAGTTGCAAAGAAAAAGCCATACCTCAGACTGGCCAATAAAAAGAAAAGTCACCTCTTCACTGTTGACGTTGAGACTGGTGTTTTGCAGGTACTATTTAATGAAGCTGCCAGTTAAGGACCTATGAGGCATCTGTTTCTCAAACTAAACACTCTAATTTATTTGTCCTCTTGCTCAGTTGTGCACCGGGTCTCCCACTCCTCTTTCTATTCAGGTTAGAGCCAGTTTGCGCTGTTCTGTGAAGGGAGTAGTACACAGCGTTGTACGAGATCTTCAGTTTCTTTGCAATTTCTCGCATGGAATAGCCTTCATTTCTCAGAACAAGAACAGACTGACGTGTTTCAGAAGAAAGTTATTTGTTTCTGGCCATTTTGAGCCTGTAATTGAACCCACAATTGCTGATGCTCCAGATACTCAATTAGTCTCAATAAGGCCAGTTTATTGCTTCTTTAATCAGCACAACAGTTTTCAGCTGTGCTAACATAATTGCAAAAGGGTTTTCTAATGATCAATTAGCCTTTTAAAATGATAAACTTGGATTAGCAAACACAACGTGCCATTGGAACACAGGACTGATGGTTGCTGATAATGGGCCTCTGTACGCCTATGTAGATATTCCATAAAAAATCAGCCGTTTCCAGCTACAATAGCCATTTACAATATTAACAATGTCTACACTGTATTTCTGATCAATTTGATGTTATTTTAATGGACAAGAAAATTGCTTTTCTTTCAAAAACAAGGACATTTCTAAGTGATCCCAAACTTTTGAACGGTAGTGTGTGTAATATATGTATATATATATATATATATATATATATATATATATATATATATATATATATATATAATTTCATGTACTGTACCAGTGAAAAGTTTGGACACACATACTCATTCAAGGGTTTTTCTTTATTTTTACTATTTTCTACAGTATCGAATAATAGTGAAAACATAACAACTATGAAATAACACATATGGAATCATGTAGTAAACAAAAAAGTGTTAAACAAATCCAAATATATTTTATATTTTAGATTATTCAAAGTAGCCACCCTTTGCCTTGATGACAGCTTTGCACACTCTTGGCATTCTCTCAACCAGCTTCACCTGGAATGCTTTTCCAACAGTCATGAAGGAGTTCCCACATATGCTGAGCACTTGTTGGCTGCTTTTCCTTCACTCTGCTGTCCAACTCATCCCAAACCATCTCAATTGGGTTGAGGTCGTGTGATTGTGGAGGCCAGGTCATCTGATGCAGCACTCCATCACTTTCCTTTGTGGTCAAATAGCCCTTACACAGCCTGGAGGTGTGTTGGATCATTGTCCTGTTGAAAAACAAATGATAGTCCTACTAAGCGCAAACCAGATGGGATGGTGTATCGCTGCAGAATGCTGTTGTAGCCATGCTGGTTAAGTGTGCCTTGAATTCTAAATAAATCACAGACAGTGTCACCAGCAAAGCACACCCACACCATCACACCTCCTCCTGCTTCACGGTGGGAACCACACATGCAGAGATCATCTGTTCACCTACTCTACGTCTCACAAAGACACAGCGGTTGGAACCAAAAATCTCAAATTTGGACTCATCAGACCAAAGGACAGATTTCCACTGGTCTAATGTCCATCGCTCGTGTTTCTTGGCCCAAGCAAGTCTCTTCTTCTTATTGGTGTCCTTTAGTAGTGATTTCTTTGCAGCAATTCGACCATGAAGGCCTGATTCATGCAGTCTCCTCTGAACAGTTGATGTTGAGATGTGTCTGTTACTTGAACTCTGTGAAGCATTTATTTGGGCTGCAGTTTCTGAGGTGCAGTTAACTCTAATGAACTTATCCTCTGCAGCAGAGGTAACTCTGGGTCTTCCTTTCCTGTGGCAGTCCTTATGAGAGCCAGTTTCATCATAGCGCTTGATGGTTTTTGCGACTGCACTTGAAATTTTCCGGATTGACTGACCTTCATGTCTTCAAGTAATGATGGACTGTCGTTTCTCTTTGCTTATTTGAGCTGTTCTTGCCATAATATGGACTTGGTCTTTTACCAAATAGGGCTATCTTCTGTATACCAACCCTACCTTGTCACAACACAACTGATTGGCTCAAACGCATTAAGAAGGAAACAAATTAACTTTTAAGAAGGCACACCTGTTAATTGAAATGCATTCCAGGTGACTACCTCATGAAGCTGGTTGAGAGAATGCCAAGAGTGTGCAAAGCTGTCATTAAGGCAAAGGTTGGCTACTTTGAAGAATCTCAAATACAAAATATATTTTGATTTGTTTACTCTTTTTTTGGTTAGTACATGATTCCATATGTGTTATTTCATAGTTTTGATGTCTTCACTATTATTCTACAATCTAGAAAATATTAAAAATAAAGAAAAACCCTGGAATGAGTAGGTGTGTCCAAACATGTATGTATGTATGTATTAAAGACCCATGTGACATTGTCACATTCCTTCATTTGTCTAAAGCAGGATCATCTTTTTGGAATGTTATTTTGTCTATTGTATCTTATGTTGTCTGAAATGTATGCATGCATACATCTATGTTTTTTTGGTGTTTTATTTTAAAGATTATTTGGAAAAGCCACCACCCAATATGAAGGCAGGGGTCTCAATCAGGAACCTTGTGAAGATCTATAAAACGGGGAAAAAGCTTGCCGTGGATGGACTTACTGTGGACTTCTACGAGAATCACATCACCTCTTTCCTTGGTCACAATGGGGCAGGAAAAACAACCACTATGTAAGTAACATAATAATACAAATGGATTGAATTTATGTAGTACTTTCCCAGGCGCTCAAAGCTTTAGCACTTGACAATGTATGGGGGCAACTCACCTCATCCACTGCCAATGTGTAACCTGGTTGATGCCACGGCCCAGCAGCCATTTTGCCCCAGAAAGCTCAGCACACATACAAACTGTCAGCTCTCCATGGTTACACATTACATAGTGCTTTTCAGAGCCGTAACACTGCTTACACAAAGTTGATTGTGTGTGTTGGTTCATGCTGCAATCTGTCTACAACATTTTACATTTTAGTCATTTAGCAGACGCTCTTATCCAGAGCGACTTACAGTTAGTGAGTGCATACATTTTTCATACTGGCCCCCCGTGGGAAACGAACCCACAACCCTGGCATTGCAAGCGCCATGCTCTACCAACTGAGCTACACGGGGCCAATGGCAATATCAAACTCTTAGCTCTGTTGCATTCAAAGTTTAATCCTTTCATCAAAGAACTTTGGCATCGCTCTCAGCTCATGGTGTTAGCACTAAGGCCACAACTCAGGTTGAGGCTAGCCTTCTGAGAGTACAATAAAGTAAGTTAGCAGCAGTGCAGGGATGGAAGGGGGAGTCATTTAATTGCCGGTCGAAAAAGGAGTGCAAGAGGTTAGGTAAGGTTAAGACGGCACAAAATGAAGACCGTCAACAAGGCCAGAGATTGAGTGAGGGAAAGAGAGAAAATGGGAGGGGGGATGAAGAGGAGGAAGAAGAAGAGAGTGGGTGGGGACTGTGAGAGCGAGGGAGAGAAAAGGAGACAGGGAAAGATGGAGAATGTGTGGGTAGAGGGAGAGAGAAAGAGAGGGAGAGAGAAACCTGAAGAAGACAACAGGTCTCAGCTGAGAAAGAGGAATGAAAGCCAGAATTGGAGCAAGGGAGCCAAGCATGATGAGTAAAGGAAAGGACGGGCAAGTGCTGAGTCACCATCTAACACCAGTTGAATGTTGTGTCCACAAAGCTCTTTGTGATTTTAAGTGTGGCAATACGATATCAAAGTACTAAAAACAACTTTATTGCACTTGAAAAAGAAATGAAATGAAAGATTTCTCAAGGCATTGTTGATTTGCACATTTGCACTCAGTTTTGAGTTGCATCTAAACTAAACAAAAATGTTAAGGCAACATGTAAATTGTTGGACCCATGTTTCATGAGCTGAAATAGAAAATCCCAGAAATGTTCCATACGCACAAAAAGCTTATTTTTCACAAATTCTGTGCACAAATTTGTTTACATCCCCATTAGTGAGTATTTCTCCTTTGCCAATAAAATCCATCCACCTGACAGATGTGGCATATCAAGAAGCTGTTTAAACAGCATGATCATTACACAGGTGCACCTTGTGCTAGGGACAATAAAATGCAACCTTAAAATGTGCAGTTTTGTCACACAACACAATGCCACAGATGTCTCAAGTTTTGAGGGAGCGTGCAATTGGCATGCTGACTGCAGCAATGTCCACCAGAGCTGTTGCCAGATAATTTAATGTTAATTTCTCTACCATAAGCTGCCCAACTTCGTTTTAGAGAATTTGGCAGTACATCCAACCGGCCTCACAACCGCAGATCACGTGTAACCATGCCAGCCCAGGACCTCCACTTCCGTTTTCTTCACCTGCAGGATCATCTGAGGAGGGGGAGGGGGGTTGCTGAGGAGTATTTCTGTGTGTAATATAGCCCTTTTGTGGGGGAAAACTAATTCTGATTCGCTGGGCCTGGCTGTCAAGTGGGTGGGCCCTCTTCCAGGCCCACCCATGGCTGCGCCCCTGCCCAGTCATGTGAAATCCATAGATTAGGGCCAAATGAATTTATTTCAATTAACTGATTTCCTTATATGAATTTTAACTCGGTAAAATCTTTGAAATTGTTGTATGTTGCGTTTATATTTTTGTTCAGTATAGTTCATTTCACTCCAATTTATTCTATAAATAATATACAAAGTTTACACATCTTGCTATTACTTTATGATGAGTTTGAAAGATGACTAACTGCTAGTGGAAAGTGAGTGGGAATTGACGGGTTATAATGTTTTCACAAGTTGATTAGAGCTAATTCACTTTTTAAAGATGCTACTTCATTGCAACTGTAATGTTGTAGCATGTCTAGCTTCACAATTATATAGTCAATGTGAATGTTATTGATTGATTAGCCCACCATGATACATGTTGTTGATTAGTTCTTATATGCTGGGAAATTGATGTCTGTTTCCACCTCCACTTGTTTTTTTTGTTTTTTTTTACTTCCAGATTTTTATAATCCAAATCATGAAAATGCGGTTATTTAAGATATACATAAAATTATATTCATATTTGTAGATTAATTTAATTCTACCCTATGTATTTATGAAGGTTTTCAATTCGGTTTCCAGGGACACGGAAGTGAAAATGAAGTCACACTTTCCCAGCACATTTTCTTGTTCTCCTGTTATCCTATAGGTCGATCTTGACGGGACTCTTCGCTCCGACATCGGGGACCGCTCTAATAAATGGTTACGATGTCCGCACGGACATGGACACCATTAGGAAGCGTCTGGGAATGTGCCCTCAGCACAACGTCTTGTTCAATGAGTAAGTTGCATTCAACAGGTGGATCGATGTTGTTCAATCGCCTCTTCAATCACCTCTCAATATCCCAGCGGGCAAAACTGGTTGTAATGACGTCACTATGTCATGGTCAGGTTGTATACTGGTTGTATAAGGGACATTTCGAAATGTACTGGGGGTGGGGTCTGGTCCAACTCGAGGTGTCATAAAAAAAAATGCATCCCCCTCCCCAACATAAAATGTATTTTCACATGACCCTCCCCTTGTACTGTAGTGTCAGTATTACTCATGAAACATGAGTCACAGGCTGCCATTGTTGGATATGTCCTCTCATAACCGGGTTCTCTTCCATTTTCCCCTCTGCTAAGTGATCACCTGTGACCTCCGATGCCTCACGTCTCTTACATCATGATTATGACTGAGTACCGGCGAATTATGGCCATTAATATTTATCCCAACAGAACTGAAGTGTCTATATTTAAACTGGGGCTCTCAATATTCATGCAAACGGGAGGTAGACACTAAAACGTACGCACAGATATGCCCGCCGGCATGGCAGTCAAGATGATTCCACAGAAGTTTGTGACATCATGTTATGAATGGAGTCGGCTCGCTGGAGTGGAATCAGTGGTGTCAGAGTTGTGTGGATTGTATTAACGTGACAGATTGAGAGTTGATGATGGTGCTTATTAGGCGCTAATAAGTCATCTATGAATCATGAAGGACCATATAAAATTGGGTAATTAAGATCTTGTTAGAGGAGTCCAAGTTCATTTGAAGCCTAGTTCAGGAGAGACTATCCCGTGTAACTTGAAGTACACTGAAATAACATACATAATCAAACTTTTTCAATTATTATAGTCACTTGAGTCTGGAAATGCAGAAAATATTGGATCCACTTTTTGTACATTGGACAAAAAATGTGTATTTTGTGTCGATTCTGTGCCTAATTCCTCACACTTGTATTTGGTATTCATTCTGCTGTTGATAAATCAAATAATTGTTTCTTAATTGTATTTCTGATTCTTAGCCTTACAGTGGAGGAGCACATATACTTCTACGCCAGATTAAAGGGACGAAGCCGTGATGAAGTGGAAACGGAGATGGACCAGATGATCAAGGATGTCGGGCTGCCGCACAAACGCAAGGAACTTGCCAAGAACCTGTCAGGTGGGTGTGTGTGTGCGCGTGCAAATATTTGTGTTCTTGGGATCTATATGTATCGTGGGATTACAATCATGCACAAATGTAGCTTTTATTCAATTTTCAATAAGTAGCTCTCTCCCCCAGCCACCACTTGTCAAACCGCGTGTATGTACGTGCCTGTGTGTGCGCGCGCGTGTGTGTGACTGTGGAAATGCACCTCTGAATGTGTGTTCAGGTGTATAATCCATTGTCTGGGGAGCAACAAATATCCTTGATAAATTGGTTCCAGTCATGGGTTGCATGTGAACAAAATCACTGAAATATGACTTTCAAGGTACATCTTGTCAGATACTTCCACAACACAGGACACATTCACAACAGCTCCCAGAGTGTCCTGTCTTGTGTGTCATCGTCTTATGCAGCTTTCTGTCATATATACATTTGACGCTGCACAAAAGACAATAAAACATGCTCACAGACTCTCTGACACATGCACACATACATGCACATACACATGCACAGTCTTACATCAAAACATATGGATTCCTCATAACCATGTACAGACCATTGCATTGCACAATATCTCATATCTACTGCTGAGATGTCTATAATAAAATAAGGTTTCTTCACCATTTGTGTATCGGCTTGTTATAAGGGCTCTGTACATGTCAATACATGGAAGGTGTGATATTCACACTGGCAAAAACACTATAGCTATCAATAGTAGAAATGTTATACTTATCTGTTTCATGTGCTTGTTGTTCTATCTGTAACAAAATGTCAAACGGACCATTAGCTACATACCTAGCCATTCTATGACACAGTATTTTCCTATCCTTATTGAGAAAGAACCCTGGTGGTTTTGATTTCAACCAAAAACTTAACCTTTATGAAAGGAAAAAACGGATAAACTGTAAATGTTTTCATGACCAACACTCAAACACAGTAAAGGAAGAAATTGATCAGAATGAACAGCGATATATGCTTTTTAAATGTCAAAATCGATCAGGCCTTTGGTAAATTCTAGTTTTAATTTCAGTCTGTGGGTTCTCGTTCCTTCCCTGTATTGATCAATAAGGTAATTGATTAGCTAGGAAGTCTACACACCTGGTTTTCAGGTCTACATCAGACTCTCATTTAAAGGAATGGAAAGAACCTGCAGAGGTCGATTTGGAATTGGGCCTGTATGTTCTCTGAAGGGCACATGAAGTCCTATCTTATAGGTACCTATTACCCTATACCTATCAAATGCTTTAAGATCCACACAGGTGCTAGGGTGTAGGGGTCAGGGGTCGATTTGGAATAGGGGATGTGTTTCCTTTGAAGGGAGCAGGAAGTGTGTCCTTTGAAGGGGGAAGAAAATGTATCCTTTGAAGGGGGCAGAAAGTGTGTCCTTTGAAGGGGGCAGAAAGTGACCATACGTAAACTGTATCCTCAGGGGGAATGCAGAGGAAACTGTCGGTGGCCATCGCATTCGTGGGAGGATCCAACATCATAATCCTGGATGAACCCACAGCAGGGGTGGACCCGTACGCCCGGAGGGGGATATGGGAACTACTGTTGAAGTACAAAAAAGGTATGGGATCTGTCGGTCGAATACAAATCAAATCAAATACCAAACCACTGTTGAGCTCCAAAGGCTATAGACTATGTATGATGTTGTTTGGAGTGTCGACTTAAGGTATTTATTCTGGGTCTTATCTCTGAACACATTTCTCAGGTACGGACCAAGGTACATCAGCTTACAGGAATACCCAGAGTTAAATACATCTAAAACATCCTGAGTGAGGCCTAATGTTGTTGTTCACTAGTTTACTCCAATTAGGGAAGGGGTGGTGGGGTTGGAAAGTAATAAAGGGAAATATATTTTTTAAAAGGATATGTGTATATATATGTGTGTATATGTATTTATATGTATGTATACAGCTCTGGAAAAAATTAAGAGACCACTGCAAAAATACAAGTTTCTCTGGTTTTACTATTTATAGGTATGTGTTTGGGTGAAATTAACATTTTTGTTTTATTCTATAAACTACTGACAACATTTCTCCCAAATTCCAAATAAAAATATTGTCATTTAGAGCATTTATTTGCAGAAAATGACAACTGGTCAAAATAACAAAAAAGATGCAGTGTTGTCAGACCTCGAAGAAAATAAGTTTATGTTCATTTTTAAACAACACAATACTAATGTTTTAACTTAGGAACAGTTCAGAAATCAATATTTGGTGGAATAACCCTGATTTTCAATCACAGCTTTCATGCGTCTTGGCATGCTCTCCACCAGTCTTTCACATTGATGTTGGGTGACTTCATGCCACTCCTGGCGCAAAAATTCAAGCAGCTCGGCTTTGTTTGATGGCTTGTGACCATCCATCTTCCAAGTTTTCAATGGGGTTCAGGTCTGGAGATTGGGCAGGGTCTTGATCTGGTGGTCCTCCATCCACACCTTGATTGACCTGGCTGTGTGGCATTGTCCTGCTGGAAAAACCAATCCTCAGAGTTGGGGAACAATGTCAGAGCAAAAGGAAGCAAGTTTTCTTCCAGGACAACCTTGTACATGGCTTGATTCATGCGTCCTTCACAAAGACAAAACTGCCCGATTCCAGCCTTGCTGAAGCACCCCCAGATCATCACCGATCCTCCACCAAATTTCACAGTGGGTGCGAGACACTGTGGCTTGTAGGCCTCTCCAGGTCTCCGTCTAACCATTAGACGACCAGGTGTTGGGCAAAGCTGAAAATTGGACTCATCAGAGAAGATTACCTTACTCCAGTCCTCTACGGTCCAACCCTTGTGGTCTTTTGCAAACCTCAGCCTGGCTTTTCTTTGCTTCTCATTAATGAAGGGCTTTTTTCTAGCTTTGCACGACTTCAGCCCTGCCCCTAGGAGCTTTTTTTCTAACCGTCCTCGCCATGCACCTCACCCCAGCTGCCGTTTTCCATTCTTTTTGTAGGTCACTAGATGTCATCCTACGGTTGTTGAGTGACATTCGAATGAGTTGGCGGTCATCCCGTTCAGTAGAGAGTAGTTTTCGCCCTCTGCCGGTCTGTAGCTTTGTTGTCCCCAATGTCTGCTGCTTGACCTTGTTCTTATGAACCGCCGTCTTTGACATTTTAAGGATGGAAGCAACCTGACGCTCACTGTATCCCTCTGCCAGTAAAGCCAGAATTGAACCCTTTTTTTCCTCACTCATAACTTTCCTTTTCAACTCTTTTGGCATGGTCAATAGTTATTTTTTGATTAATATTACTTTTGAGGTACTATTAGCACTGTTTTTGCCATCCAGCTGGTCCCATTGCAAGAGGATAGTGATGACCACAGCAGTGGTTTTTATACTTTTCCTCATTAAATAAGATTTGGTTCAGATGATCACCTAATCAGTACCTAAGTCATTTGCGAGAAATGAAAACATATGGGGGATTGGAAGTGATGCAGACAATTACATTGATGGAAGTTACAATCTATCTGCAAGATTAAAGCTGATCTACTCCCAAAACAATAAATAAAAAAAATGTTAAAAAAAATAAAATAATAATAATAATAATAATAATAATGGATTTTTTTTCAATGTAAAAAATAAATAAACATCCCGAGTGACACGATTTTGTATAAAAAAATAATATAGTCAAAGTAGAGGCCTGTGAGGCTCACAGTTCCAAAAATGCAACATTTCCTAAATTGCATCCTGTACAGATCTAAGTAAAAGCATGTCAAACATTACCTAACATGATGCATCTCCTTAGACCCAGATGTATCTCTTAGTAGTATTGTTGTGTGTCAGTATGATTATTGTGGCATCAGTAGCCTCTGAAATATTAGAAACCTGTCCACTCATCTGAGACCATACTGGTCCCCTACACAAGCATATGTTGTAAGCCATTCATGCAAGTACATGACTTGAAATATTATTTTTATGTCTTCTGTAAGATGTAGTGATTTTGTAGAAAAAAAGGAATTGAGAAACAAACATCTAGCCTGTGATAGAGGTAGTTTTGTACATGTTGCAAAAAGGCAACAATGGGATTAAAGGGTCGCTAAACTGAGGCATAGGGCCACATTCATATATTGATAGACAAGTTAGAGATAGTTTCCCTTCCAAATTCTGCAAATATGGACAACCAAATACTTAAAGAGTAATTTTGATGTTCCCTCTACCCATCAAAAGAACAACATTAAATATAGTAAAACAAATAATTGAGGTCAGAATATTGCGTTGACGACCATTCATTTTATGGTAAAGTAAGATAAGAGGTTATCTCTCCAGGTTTAGCCAGAAAGGACAAACAAATATTACTAAAAGTAAGTTATAGGTTCTCCATACAAAAAAAAGATAGTTGATGCTTTCAAAAATATATGTTTTGGATTGGTCAAGTTTATACACTTTTGTAATTTCAGACAAAGTGTTACTTCATTTCAGATGTACATACACTACATGACCAAAGGTATGTGGACACCTGCTCGTCGAACATCTCATTCCAAAATCATGGGCATTAATATGGAGTTGGTCTCCCTTTCCTGCTATAACAGCCTCCACTCTTCTGGGAAGGCTTTCCACTAGATGTTGGAACATTGCTGTGGGGACTTACTTCCATTCAGCCACAAGAGCTTTAGTGAGGTCGGTTACTGATGTTGGGCGATTAGGCCAGGCTCACAGTCGGCGTTCCAATTTATCCCAAAGGTGTTCGATCGGGTTGAGGTCAGGGCTCTGTGCAGACCAGTCAAGTTGGAATACAATGACATTCTAGACAGAATGGTCTAGAATGTCATTGTATGCTGTAGCGTTAAGATCTCCCTTCACTGGAAATAAGGGGCCTAGTCCGAACCATGAAAAACAGCCCCAGACCATTATTCCTCCTCCACCAAACTTTATAGTTGGCACTATGCATTCGGGCAGGTAGCGTTCTCCTGGCATCCGTCAAACCCAGATTCGTCCGTCTGACTGCCAGATGGTGAAGCGTGATTCATCACTCCAGATAATGTGTTTCCACTGCTCCAGAGTCCAATGGCGGCGAGCTTTACACCACTCCAGCCGACGCTTGGCATTGCGCATAGTGATCTTAGGCTTGTGTGCGGCTGCTCTGCCATGGAAACCCATTTCATGAAGATCCCGACAAACAGTTATTGTACTGATGTTGCTTCTAGAGTCAGTTTGGAACTTGGCATTGAGTGTTGCAACCGAGGACAGACGATTTTTACGCATTACACGCTTCAGCACTCGCCGGTCCCGTTCTGTGAGCTTGTGTGGCCTACCACCTCACGGCTGAGCCGTTGTTGCTCCTAGATGTTTCCACTTCACAATAACAGCACTTACAGTTGACCGGGGCAGCTCTAGCAGGGCAGAAATTTGACGAACTGACTTGTTGGAAAGGTGGCATCCTATGACTGTGCCATGTTCGAAGTTACTGAGCTCTTCAGTAAGACCATTCTACGGCCAGTGTTTGTCTATGGAGATTGCATGGCTGTGTGCTCGATTTTATACACCTGTCAGCAACGGGTGTGGCTGAAATAGCCGAATCCACTAATTTGAAGGGGTGTCCTCATACTTCTTTATATATAGTGTATCATTACACAACACTTTCCATCACATATCAATGCTTTTGATCCATTTTGATGTGATTTTTTTTTGTGTTTATTATTATTTATTTTTTTGGGACCGTTTTCTTATCACAACATGTTCATACCATTGAAGCGCAATGTGGCATTTTTGCAACATTTCCAGAAAATTGTTCTATAAACGTGAAATTCTACATACTGATTTTTTCATAATCAGAGGCCTATTACAAGTATTTCTGAAGGGTAATAACATTTTTTAAACATTTGGATCTATGCTTGGGTCTCACATGGTTTTAATGAACGCTCTAGTTCAATTAGCACTTAATTTATTTCGTTTTAATGACCCTTTTTTCTGAGATGCTTTTGCTTATGTGGCAATGACATAGCTGTCTTCACAGTATTGTCATGTAGACTGATAGTGATCACTAGATGACAGCGATAATAATGCATCTGAGACGCATCCAATTCGATAACACAGTTAACACGCTCGTTAATTGTTTACATTTTAAATTGCTTGTCACTTTCTAGCCCGCACTTTCTCTGTTTGCCCAGGCTAGACAATGACTGAAAGGCAAGACGTGGACATTATAATAACACATTTCCTACAGATGTCTAAGTGTTTAATGTGCATTGAGTGGCATTTCGTCCTCGTTACGTCATTAGCAGTGTTCTAATCAAGTCCGATTCAGAGCTTGAGATAACTCTCATTTAATGAGAACATTCACATCCATAATAGTTAAGTGAGTCATACTGTATCAGGTCTTATTGGCACCACAATGTTGATAATGGTGCTAAAGTTGGTCACTGGAACAAATTGCATTGAGAGTGTATTTGTTTGAAACCAAACCAAGGTGATATATTGCATTTTTAACTTCCTTGGCTAATTGGTTTGCTGTTTCTAGACAAAGTGTGCAGAGAATGTCCACGTTTCGGGTTGTTTGAACTACTATTGGTTCTGTTATACTTTTGTTGTTTGTCTTTCTGATAAAACCCTTAAACAGTTTATATTATCCTCTGAAAAAGGGAAGTGCTTAGGGCTGAAACTTAAGATAAGCTTGAGTAACTCAGACTTTTGGTTAAGTTACAGGTTTCAGCCCTTAATTCTTGATTGTTCAAAGTATTTTATTGATAAGGACCTATATGCGATTGTTATGCTAATTGTTTTACTAGGAAATTGTATCTTATTCGCAAAGGTTCCCATTGGTCAGTCTCAGTGATATTGATAGCGAGTAACTGACGACTTTCACATAGTTGCTTTGAAGTAGCCTTACTTGTAACTGTAGATAGAACATAGAATTGGCTTTCTAATTGAGAAGTGTGGTGAATGTCAGTCTTAGTTAGTAGCTTAGTAATAAGATAGCTGTATTAACACGCAACACTTCAGGCAAGTTATCAGTTTCTCATTTAGTGAAACAGGTAAAGTTCAGGTATAAAAAGTGTCCACATTATTGATCTAGTTAGGACGGAATACATATTAGGAACATTGTCATTCCTTCTCCTCAGACTTCACCCTTCCCCTTGTTTGGACTTGACTAGATGAGGGTTGAGGAGGAGGGGTGACGATTGACTGGTTTAGAGTTTAGATGACTAGGTGATGGGTGATGTCTGAAGAGGAGTGAAAATGTTCAGAATATTGATTCTTTAAATTAGGGTCCAGCCTCAGCAAAGCAGTACTATGTGCTTACTTCAGCCTAAGTATGCACACCTCAATTCGCTTGTCAATGAACAATATCTTGCTGCTGTTAAAGTGTATGAAAGTCTACATCCCTCCATTAGATGTAGGCCTACAAGGAAATCAAGATTTTAGATCTCCAGCACTATGTTGTATGCAGTCACAGCACAGGAGATTTACCTGCATTTCCCACTATTTTGATCTATCACTTTATTCTGTAATGCACCACAACACACCATCAATCAGTATACTTTTGTGGACTGCTCACCAAACAAACACATTTATTTTACTCCCACCTCCCATCATGCAGTGTGTTTTTATTATTTCTCCCTGTAAACCAATGCAATCCCTTAAATAAATCAACAGGGACTACCCACATGAAAAAATACTACAGTACTTACTATAGAATTCTGTAGTATACTGTAGAATACTATAGTAAATACTACAGAATACTATGCTACACATATGTAGTACTTACTATAGAATGTTGTGGTATACTGTAGAATACTATAGTAACTGCAAAAAAACACTGTAGTAAATACTACAGTAATGTCTGCAAAAACACTACACTTGTTTTACTATAGTAAATACTACAGTATTTAATTAGCATATAACCTGCCCATTCCCCTCCCCTATATCCCAATTTGTGCCACCCATAAGTGAGAAACTTACTGTACATGCCAAATATAGACCATATATCGTGTACCCTACAGGTTATAGAAAAGAGAAGAAGCTCTGAACTATCCATTTAGACCTCAGTCCTACCTACCTACAGGTTATGGAAAATTAGCTCTTTTAGTATTTCTCCAGTAGGTTTCCTCAAGGAAAAAGCCTCCAACTCTATGTCAAAAATAATAAAACAAAAACCCTATAGTAAATACTACAGTAATGTCCGCAAAAACACTACAGTAAATACTCCAGTATACTACAATCTGCAAAACACTATAGTAATTACTATAGAATATACTACGGTTTCTTTTACTACAGTATTTATACAATAGTTAACGGCAGGTAGCTTAGTGGGTAAGAGCGTTGTGCCAGTAACCGAAAGGTTGCTGGTTCTAATCCCCGAGCCAACTAGATGAAAAATCTGTTGATGTGCCCTTAAGCAAGGCACTTAACCCTAATTAATTCTGAAGTATTCACTCTAGTGTTTTTGCAAACTTGCGTCCGCAAAAACACGAGGGAATATTACAGAAAGTTTGCAAAAACACTACAGTGAATACTATAGTATTTATACCATAGCATATAGTATTTTTTTATGTGGGTTTCTGCCACACTCCTCCCAATCTCCTCATCTCCCCCTTCAAAGATCAGCACTTTTCCATACATTTCATTCGCATGGAAAGTGCATTCCGTCACAATTGGTAAAATGTAAACACAACTGGAGCCACCTCACATCATCAGTCTGGAGGTATTGTTTTATGACAGCATTACGCTAGATAGCAAAATAGTGTAGTTACTGACTAACTGTGAATAACTTTAGCCAGTTAACTGTGGTGAGAAACAAGTAACTTATTTACAGTTAGTTAGCTACTGCATCGCTCTTTGCTAGCAAACACAATGCTACCTCCAAAACTAATAATTTGGCTCCACTAACGTTTACATTTTGACGTTTGTAACATCCTCTTTCCATGTGTATTGATCTGCTTGTTTCAATGTGTTCAGAGTCATATGATTTTAGAAAGATACTCAATGGGCATCTTGGCCATGGTAGGAAAGGTTCAAATCAAATCAAATCAAAGTTTACTGGTTGCGTACACAGTTGTGGCAGATGTTGTAGCAGGTGCAGCAAAATGTTTGTTACTAGCTCCTAACAATGCAGTAAAATGTCAAAAAAGTACAAAAATAAAATAAATTATTGTAACACATAATTTTTACAAAGAAATCAAGAAACCTCAGAACAAATCCAATTAACAACCCAAAAAGCACTGTAACAGTAATCCAAATGCAATCTATATATATGTACACTGGATGAATTTACAGAAGATATACTAAGAATATGTACAGCAGTAGATATATTAGATAATGTATACAGTAGATATATAGTGTCAAAAGAGCTTAGCATAACACAGCAAAAACTCTGTGGCATAACTCTGTGGCAGAGACAAATTTAGAAGCTCAGAGGGTGAGCGGGCACAAGGGATGGGAGGAAAAGCGGTTAGGTTCTCGGGTTCTCCAAATGAAAGAGCATAGTGCTGCGTGAGGCTATGGTTAACGACCTCTGTGTGTGTCCTTATCCCGGGGATAATGCCACCTGTGGGGATACAAATTGAACTAGCTCAGAGGGAGAAAACGCCACGCTCAGCAGATAACCCTGACCTTTCCTATTAATGACAGCAAATCTTACCCAAAAAAATACCCTAAAAATCCAGCCGGTCAGCTAATCAAGAGAAAATATGCATCATATCATGGAACTGTATGTCCGACTGTACAATGCACCTCTACTTGTGGCTGTTTCAGCTGGGATATAATTAATTATCCTGGTGAAGGACTTCATTATCATTGCCAATATTATGCAGATAAAATGTTCAATACCACAAGACACCACGCTGTACATCTTACTTTTACTCGTCAGTATCTTGTAACATAGGGGTTGCTAGTTTTCCCACTGTTGTTTTACACAATGGTTGCATGCAGTGTTCTCTTCTAATTTCACATCAGTTTAGCAGTATTGCTGTATGTAGCCTGTAACGTCATTTTTTCTTCTTAAAATGAAAATATCCTGGTACCCTTCAATAAAGCCACTTCAAAGCTAATCTTTCAATCCTAAACTTCTTTGCATTTCAGGGTTTTGATTCTGTTTTGAAATGTGGCAAAATCAAAAATAGCTGAGACACATTTTAATTCTGCCACAATTCACGCTGTGACCTAACGACATCCAGCTAGATGACCATGCTGTGACTTCATCACAGATCTCATGTCTACTTCCTGATTGACTGGGAATGTGCTAATTAGTATGTGTTAGTTCAGGGTGCATGATCACCCTCCACTCCCCCTGTGAATAAGCAAGCGCCGGTGTCAAATAGATTCTCTGTGGTTGTGAATCAACTTATGATTTATTTTCTCTCAAATAACTTCTGCTGACAAAAATTGTAACTTTAAAAATGTTTGGAAACACAACAAAGGAATGGTAGTCTATGCAACATTTTATGTTGGGTCTATGAATAATTTTATGGTGGTTATATTGTATTCTATTTAGGCTGAAGTATATGTAGCTGTTGTTGTTTCTAACTTGATTTGGAAGGAAGACTGGTATTTCAGAATTTGTCCTTTGTTCCAGATTCCAACCCACACACAATCTCGTTGCTTCGAAGACAACTACAGCCGACTATAACTTGCAAACACAGAGGGGTGTACAATGAGGAAATAAGCACAACAACACAATATGGAAACAGATTGCAGACTTGGCTCTGTTCAAAGACTACATTTATTATAATTTTTTGGTCCAATTAATTTATTTCTCAAGATGGTTGACAGAACAAACAAACTAGTCCCAGAGCACTGACTCATATACATACACACAAACTCTCACGCTTTCTTTCTTTTTCTGTTTATTTCTGCACACACACACAAATGCACACAAACTCACTCTTACTTTCTCTTTATTTTTTTCTGTCTCACACACATACACAGTCCACCTACACTCCAAATTGGGCCCATTGAGTGAAATCAATAGTTTTGTTGGCTCCATCTCTCTCCCGCAGGTCGCACAATCATCCTCTCCACTCATCACATGGATGAGGCGGACATCTTGGGAGACCGCATTGCCATTATCTCTCACGGCAAGATGTGTTGTTACGGCTCCTCCCTGTTCCTGAAGAAATACTTTGGCAGTGGCTACTACCTCACTCTGGTCAAGGCCGGAGACGAGCAAATGACCAACGAACGCAGCGGAGTCAAGCAGGGCCAGGTGAAAGAGAAAGAGGTAAATGGAGTAAAGAGGTAAAAAATGGAGTAGGGTGAAGTTGCCCCTAGACACTGATCTCGGGTCAGTTTAGCATTTAAGACTACGGTGTGGAATAGGTGAGGGGAAGCTGATCCTCGATGTGTACCTAGGGGAAACATCACCAAAGGTAAATACTGTAAAGTGTGCTGTTATGGGACTAGGAAATTTCGTTCTGGTGTTGTATTGATAACAAATCAATATGATTGCTAATAACAGTTGAAATTGTTGAAGATCCATAACATGCCCCCAGAATGATAAATGGCTCTCTATTTAGGAAATGGAGCTGGGTGAACTCCACACATGACACTTCAGTGTCAAAAATGGCAGATAAGCAAGTGTTACCTAGCTAAAAATCCCAACTTTTGTTTTATTTTGATTGGCTGTGTGTTTTCACCTTAGTTTCATTTGGTAACTGTGAGCTAAACATGTAACTCCGGTGCATATTTTAAATTATCCATTCATGATGTCTGATCCCACATTGAACAACATCCTGACACCGATCTATAATTCACCGATAATGGGGCAAGATCATTTGTTTGACTTTTTGCATCTGGCGGGAAGCACTCCAATTGTAACCTCTAAGACACATCAGCAACATTTGCCACACACTCAATTATCAATACTCTTCCGACTTTCCAGAGTGATCTGACTTGTTGCCCTCCCCTGTAATGATCTGTGTTTAGTCTCCCCCAGCATGAGAATTGGCAGACACCTCTGCGCTGGATGATACTAATTGTCGTGAGGGAGGGGGGGAGCGGGGTTCTTGATCTAGCTCCTTGCAGTGCCTTGCACACAGTTTTAATCAATAGGAGCAAATGAACAAGATGCACCCATGCCAGCAGGGCTTCAGCAATTACCATTAGTCTACAGGCCCTTTGTGGAGAGTGGAGTAATTTGTAAAAAAAATAATAAGAACAAACAAACACATTTTGCAAATAGAGCTCTAATGCTCCCCCAAAATGACTTGTTACATCAGCCCACTGGTGCAGAGAAGAGCTAAGTAGAGCCTAAGGACTTGGCCTGTAGTTCTCATAAAAAACGAAGTTAATGCTGCCCATTCTGTCCATTGACTGGAAAGTTGTGCCAATGCTACCATCCAGGTTTCGAACTTGGGTCGCCTGCACCACTGTGTTATCTCATTGAGCTAAAGCCTAGGCATTAGCTTGCGGTAGCTAACACAATTATTCAGGTCTCTGGCCAGGTTACTCCTCACATTTGGGATTTTGTTACACATGTATTTGCTAAATTAAATGAGTTCATATCATGATACGATGGTTGAGCGAATAATATGATACATGTATGGTGTCCACATTAGGACAGCCTCAGTCTTAGTATGACTTCTTTCAATCTCAGCAGGCCTGCTGAGGCTGTCCTAATACGGGCTCCTTATACAGTATATGATGGTTTGTTGTGGATCCCCCTTGCAACTTCCCGGTATATGGTAAGTACAGCATCTGTTGGTGCTGACAGCCAAAGTTAGCTCTAATGAAACACTAACGAGTTGGACCACTTTGGTAATTCGATTAATATGAGATATGAGGGGAGAATTGTGGAGGTGATAATCAGTCTGAGAGCTCTACCGTGATGATTAATACTTTTACATTTCTCTCTAATAGGAGACTGATGAGACCTTGAGGAGAACCAGTCTGGATGAAGGGATTGCGAGCCAGAACTGGAGCAACTCTGACCCCACAGGTAGAACCAGCAATAACACCACCTAAATATGATGCATCAAAAGGATCACCCTAAATAATTTATCCAAACTATATTCGGCTAAACTAATAATTGAATTGAATAAATGACTAGAAGTCCTATTGAGACTGAGGCTGTACTAATATGGACAACATACATATCATATTATTTGCGCAATCAACATATCATGAGTTCATGAGAGTGCTTTTTCAAGTACTCAAAGCACTTTAAGTGGAACTGACAGAGTTTGAACTACTTTACAGATATGAAACAGACAATCCTAATATCATTAAAAAAATATCAAATGTCCAGTTTATGCTACAAAACCAACTATATAAGAGGTTTTAAAAATAGGTTACATTTGACTCAACGTTCCATGCCGTACACTATGGCAGAATAGATGGATGCAGTTCAATGCATTTACATTTACATTTAAGTCATTTAGCAGAGCGAATTACAAATTGGTGCATTCAACTTAGGATAGCCAGTGGGACAACCACCACTGGGGGAGGGGAGGTGTAGAAAGATTACTGTTAGACTATTCCAGGTATTCCTTAAAGAGGTAGGGTTTCAAGTGTCTCCGGAAGGTGGTCAGTGACTCCGCTGTCCTGGCGTCGTGGGGGAGCTTGTTCCACCATTGGGGTGCCAGAGCAGCGAATAACTTTGACTGGGCTGAGCGGGAACTGTGGTTCCGTAGAGGTAGGGGGGCTAGCATGCCAGAGGTGGATGAACATAGTGCTCTCGTTTGGGTGTAGGGTCTGATCAGAGCCTGAAGGTAAGGAGGTGCCATTCCCCTCACAGCTCCGTAGGCAAGCACCATGGTTTTGTAGTAGATGCGAACTTCAACTGGAAGCCAGTGGAGTGTGTGGAGGAGCGGGGTGACATGAGAGAACTTGGAAAGGTTGAACACCAGACGAGCTGCAGCGTTCTGGATAAGTTGTAGGAGTTTAATGGCACTGGCAGGGAGCCCAGCCAACAGCGAGTTGCAGTAATCCAGACGGGAGATGACAAGTGCCTGGATTAGGACCTGTGCCGCTTTCTGCGTAAGGTTGGGTCGTACTCTGCGAATGTTGTAGAGCATGAACCTGCAGGATCGGGTCACCGCTTTGATGTTAGCGGAGAACGACAGGGTGTTGTCCAGGGTCACGTCAAGGTTCTTTGCACTCTGGGAGGAGGACACAATGGAGTTGTCAACCGTGATGGCGAGATCATTGAGCGGGCAATCCTTCCCCGGGAGGAAGAGCAGCTCCGTCTTGCCGAGGTTCTGCTTGATGTGGTGATCCGACATCCACACTGATATGTCTGCCAGACATGCAGAGATGCAATTCACCACCTGGTTATCAGAAGGGGAAAGGAGAAAATGAATTGTGTGTCGTCTGCGTAGCAATGATAGGAGAGACCATGTGAGGATATGACAGAGCCAAGTGACTTGGTGTATTGAGAGAATAGGAGATTGTCTAGAACTGAGCCCTGGGGGACACCAGTGGTGAGAGCACGTGGTGCGGAGACAGATTCTCGCCACGCCACCTGGTAGGAGCGTCCTGTCAGGTAGGACGCAATCCAAGAGTGAGCAGCGCCGGAGATGCTCAACTCAGAGAGGGCCGGCCATCACAAGTCGCAAGATTTCATCTGGAGAGAGAGGGGAGAAAGAAGTCAAAGCATAGGGAAGGGCAGTGTGAGCAGTCCAGCGGTGTCATTTGACTTAATAAATGAAGATCGGATGTCGTTAACCTTCTTTTCAAAATGGTTGACGAAGTCATCCACAGAGAGGGAGGAGGGAGGGGGAGGAGGATTCAGCAGGGAGGAGAAGGTGGCAAAGCGCTTCCTAGGGTTAGAGGCAGAGGCTTGAAATTTAGAGTGGTAGAAAGTGGCTTTAGCAGCAGAAACAGAGGAAGAAAATGTAGAGAGGAGGGAATGAAAAGATGACAGGTCCGCAGGGAGTCTAGTTTTCCTCCATTTCCACTCGGCTGCCCAGAGCCCTGTTCTGTGAGCTCGCAATGAGTCGTCAAGCCACGGAGCAGGAGGGGAGGACCGAGTCAAAAGATGCAGAAAGGGAGGAGAGGAGGGTTGAGGAGGCAGAATCAGGAGATCGGAGGGAGAAGGATTTAGCAGAGGGAATAGATGCTAGGTTGGAAGAGGATAGAATAGCGGGAGAGAGAGAGCGAAGGTTGCGATGGCACATTACCATCTGAGTAGGGGCAGAATGAGTAGTGTTGGAGGAGAGCGAGAGAGAAAAGGATACAAAGTAGTGGTCGGAGACTTGGAGGGGAGTTCCAGTGAGATTAGTAGAAGAACAGTATCTAGTAAAGATGAGGTCAAGCGTATTGCCTGCCTTGTGAGTAGGGGGGGACGGTGAGAGGGTGAGGTCAAAAGAGGAAAGGAGTGGAAAGAAGGAGGCAGAGAGAAATTAGTCAAAGGCAGACGTAGGGAGGTTAAAGTCATCCAGAAATGTGAGGGGTGAGCCATCCTCAGGAAAGGAACTTATCAAGGCGTCAAGCTCATTGATGAACTCTCCAAGGGAACCTGGAGGGCGATAAATGATAAATGATAATGCATGATTAATATAATTCTTGGTAGTCCCAAAAATATTGCTATCTGGTTGTAAATCACAGCTGGCCTGGTACATTGTTTGCTGCCTCCATTCAGGATGCACTGTTTCAGTTTCAATCACTCAATATTTTGGACAAAAACATACAAATGTAACTAAGGCTGGGAATGTCAATACAATCAAACTACCAAAGGCAATGATCATAAGGCAGTCATAACGTGTCTAATAGGCTAACGTATCTATTTATGTAGCAAGCTAAAAACACAGAGCCTAATGTTAGCTAATGTCATTTCATGCCATTGGTGGAGTGGGTGAGTGACTTACTTTTTTTTCTCCCTGATATCTTTTTTCGGTGGCTATACACAGCTAAAAGTTTAGTCCACCGGTAGTTATTCCTGTAAATCCACCATGGCTACTCTTGCCTCCAGTAGTTGATCTAGAAGTGTTGGAGAGACTACAGAAAGATAGGGAGGGTGTTGATCCAGCTGATTTCTTTAAGAGACGTCTGGAAACTGTGTATCAGGATTTTGTGGCCATTTACACAGATGGTTCAAAAGATCCAAGGACGGATGTACTGGGTCAGCATTTGTAGTGCAGGAATGTGGGGTGGAAGTCAGGAAACGTATTACAGATCATCTGGCTGTATATATGGCGGAGCTGATGGCCATACTGTTGGCCTTGCAGTGGGTGGAGGACGTCATGTGCAGTGTTAATGAGTCTCCAGTCCTTTAGCTCACGTAGCAGACAAGACCTGCTTTATAAGGTGCTACAAACCCATGGCAGGATTAAACAGATGGATATTCAGATCATATTTACTTGGGTCCCAGCCCATGTGGGGGTGGAGGGGAACGAGGCAGTAGATGAACAGGCTAAACAAGCACTTAGTAGTGGGGATGTTGATATTGAAGTTTCAATGAGCAAGGCAGAGGCAAAAATATTTATATATACAGTGATGGTGCAGAGATGGCAGGAGCAGTGGAATAGAGATAATAAGGGAAGGCATTTATTTCAAGTACAGAGGAAAGTCGGGGAGGGGAGGACGGCAGGAAGGGACAGAAGAGAGGAGGCTATTTTTACAAGATTAAGGGTGGGACACAGACAGTTGAATAAGACATTAAATGTGATAGGAGAGCATCCAACAGGAAAGTGTGATTATTGTCAGAAAACAGAGACCATGGAGCATGTATTGCTACAGTGTGGGCAGTATCAGAGGGAAAGAGAGAGGATGAGATCTAGTATGAGGGAGAAGGGAATACAGGAAATTAGTTTAAAGAGTATATTGAGCAGAACGTCATTAGATATAGTCTCAAATATTCTGTTATCTTTTTTAAGAGAAACAGGGCTGGCAGGTAGGATTTAGTTTCTCCGTGTCTCTGGCCCACACTCCAGTACAGTAGGTGGCGGTAATGCACCATAACGTTGGATGCCAACTGCCGATAAACCCCACTGAAGAAGAAGAAGATACACAGCTGGAGATGCAGGTGTCATTTGGTTAGCTAGAACAACTTGAACATTTACATTACATTTTTGTCATTTAGCAGACGCGCTTATCCAGAGCGAGTTACAGTTAGTGAGTGCATACATTTTCATACTGGCCCCCCGTTGGAATCGAACCCACAACCCTGGCGTTGCAAGACTGTGTTATACAGTTAACATATATTTTGCGTTCGCAAATTCACTCTGACTATCTACTCAAATTTCAGAGCACTCTCGTCTGTGTGCAAGTGCGCAGAATAACTGATTAATTTATGAACGTGCAACATTTGCTGAATATGACCCGGTGTCAGTAAACATAGGCAATAAAAGTAGTCACGAACGCTCTAGATAACATGTAAACAGCCTAACCAGCTCTGCTTGGGCGAGTAAAATGGGCAGTGAGGTGTTCTCTCATTTGTGTCTGGAATGATCTAGCTAGCAAGCTAGCCAACTTTAGCCAGTTAGCTTTGGTCCTTGGTTGGGACAAGGCAAGCTGCAGAAGGAGGAGTAGGCTACAATTCCCCATCATTTATCAGAGCAATTTTTGACAGCCAACTAGCAGAAAAAGTTTGAGAGGGGTTATCTAATGTTCCTTCCTTAGATTTTAGCTCATCTTGCTCTGGCTAGCATTAGTTGTTGATCGTGTTGTTGTTGATGTGCATAACTGAGGGAGAGAGAGCCTACCTTTCATGGTTGTTTGATCAATTGGACTATAAAGTTCCCAAATGTAAGAGGACTCCCGTGGTATTGACATATTTGTATAAATCCATTCAGGTGTATTTTTTGGCGAATGCGTTCTAATGATCTAAAGAAGCGCTTTTGCAACTGCCTGTAAACACACAGTCCAGTTCAACTTGAATGATGGCAGGCCTGTGTGGCAAATGGCTTGTTTACATAAAGGCCTACTGTAGCTCTGATTGGCTATGGTGCACTGGTCTGCGTAGACTCCGGTCCCCTCTCTCTCTCTCTCTCTCTCTCTCTCTCTCTCTCTCTCTCTCTCTCTCTCTCTCTCTCTCTCTCTGAGATCTGAGATACTGGCTAGTGGGTCTGATTTCCCAACCAGAGTCAGTCCTGACCAGAGGCCTAATCAGTAGTAGGGCAGCCTTGGTCTTTTAAATCCAATTTTCGACTTGGAATCATGATCAAGAATCAAAGTGCTGGGATGGGGGGCTTTATTTTACATATCATGAGGGAAAAAAGACTGGATTTCTATTGATGATGAGTGTGAGGTTGGGTGTGACGGTGAGAGTGAGGGTGAGTGTGCATGAATATACTATCTAAGAAAACACAGCATAACTTAAAGAGGACAATGCGACCTTTCCAAAGATATATTAAATCATATTCCCTCTATAGAACTGTCTGTGTATGCCCATTTTTTACATTTTTTACACAGCTGTATATGACAAATATACAGTGTGTGACAAATATATCATAATTCAAACCATGACAATCCCTTTTTATTACAACTAAACTACACAGAAGTAGTTAAGTCAAATGTGTGAAGCCGATCCAGTTCCATAAAGCCAAGGTCTCACTTGGTTAAGCAGCTGTAATTATCTATGCTAGCAGCATACCACTCTGCATCCCACTGCTGGCTTGCCTCTGAAGGTAAGCAGGGTTGGTCTCTGGATGGAAGACCAGATGCTGCTAGAAGTGGTTGTCACGAGTTACAAAGCCAGAACCCAGAAGCAGACCAGGACAAGGTAAGTTGAAACGAAGGTGAGTGTTTATTTACAAGTTCAAGAGTGATGCTGAATAATCCAGGGAACAGAGCGGGCGGCGTTGATTAGTTGTTGGGGGTGCAGTGGTGGATTCAATCATGGCTCGGCAGCCGCCGACCACCAGGCAGAGGTTGGATGAAGGTTCCGGACGAGTGACTGCAGATGGAACAAAACGGAGGTAAGTAAACAATAAATCAACAAGGTGCAAAACAACAAAACTAACGCTAGAAGCTCTACGACTGATACTCTGGTAAACCTACTGTTCATGGCTAACGATCCGGCAGGGAATGGATGTTAGGCCAGAGCCTAAGAAGGGTGATGATCAGGACCAGGTGTGCAGATTGCTGATGGGATGCAGGTGCGGAAATCAAGAGAGCTCCCCGGAGCGTTCCAGAACCCTCGGGAAACTGGAGATCACGAGCAGAAAAACTAGTCCACAGACAGGACCCGACTCAGACTGCCGGGATCGTTACAGTACCCCCCTCCGGACGAACGCCACCGGGCGGACTCCCCGGAGCGCCAGGATGGAGGCGGTAGAAGTCACGGATGAGGTCAGCATCTAGGATCTGTCGCCGCGGAATCCAACTCCTCTCTTCAGGACCATACCCCTCCCAGTCCACGAGATACTGGAAACCCCGGCCCCGCCGTCTGGAATCCATGATGCGTCGCACCGTGTAGGCAGGACCACCTCCGATCATCCGAGGAGGAGGAGGAGGAGGCGGAGGAGGCAACAGAGGACTGAGGAAAACAGGCTTGAGGCAGGAGACATGAAAGGTGGGATGGACTCTGAGCGTCCTCGGGAGTTTGAGTCGAACTGCCACCGGATTGATCACCTTCTCCACCACAAACGGACCAATGAACTTCGGTAACAACTTCCTAGACTCAGTCCGTAAAGGAAGATCCCGTGTGGCCAACCAGACCCTATCTCCGATGGTATAGGTGGGAGCGGGGATCCGGCGACGATTCGCCTGGAGCTGATACCGGTCCGAAACTCTAAGGAGTGCCTTTCTGGCCCGATGCCAGGTCCGGTGGCACCACGAATATGGGCCTGAACAGAAGGCACTGAGAGCTCCTTCTCCTGAGAAGGGAACAAGGGGAGGTTGGTAGCCATACAGGCACTGGAAGGGAGACATCCCAGTGGCAGATGTAGGGAGAGTATTGTGGGCATACTCAACCCAAGGCAACTGAGAGACCCAGGAGGTGGGGTTGGAAGAGGCCAGGCAGCGTAGCGTGGATTCCATCTTCTGGTTGGCTCTCTCCGCCTGACCATTAGATTGGGGGTGAAAACCAGATGTGAGACTGACTGTAGCTCCAATGGCCAAACAGAAGGACTTCCAGACAGCAGAGGTAAACTGAGGGCCACGGTCGGAAACGATATCACTGGGCAAACCGTGGACCCTGAAAACCTCCCTAACCAGGATCTCGGACGTCTCCGAGGCAGAGGGAAGCTTGGCAATTGGCACAAAGTGGGCGAACTTGCTGAATCTGTCCACGATAGTCAGAACGACCGTGTTCCCCTCAGAAGCGGGCAACCCAGTGACAAAGTCCAGGGCCAGATGCGACCATGGTCGCCGGGGAATAGGAAGGGGGTGAAGTAGTCCAGAGCTGGGCCGATTGGTACTCTTATTCTGCGCACACACTGGACAGGCAGCAACATAACCCCGAGTATCCTCGGCCATGGCAGGCCACCAAAAACGTCTGCGAAGAAGCGCCATCGTCCGAGCCACGCCAGGGTGACAAGCCATCTTGCTGGCGTGGGACCATTTGAGGACCGCAGGACGAACCGACTCAGGCACAAACAACCGACCGGGTGGACCGTTACCGGGACCGGGCTGCGTCCGAAGGGCCGCCATCACCTCCTCCTCAATCTTCCACCTAACAGCTCCCACGACGCAGTTCCGGGGGAGAATTGTCTCGGTCTTGGACCCACTCTCCTCCGTCTTGGAGAACATCCGAGACAAGGCGTCCGCCTTGCCGTTCTTAGATCCAGGTCGGAACGTCAGGGAAAAATTGAATCGTCCGAAAAACAACGACCACCTGGCCTGACGGGAGTTGAGACGTCTAGCCGATTGCACGTAAGCAAGATTCTTGTGGTCAGTCCAGACCATAAACGGTTGCTCCGCCCCCTCCAACCAGTGGCGCCACTCCTCCAAGGCAAGTTTCACCGCGAGAAGCTCCCGGTTACCCACATCGTAATTCCTCTCCGCAGGCGAAAGGCGACGAGAGTAGTAGGCGCAGGGATGGAGTTTACTGTCCGTGGAGCATCGCTGCGACAGGATGGCGCCAACTCCCACATCAGACGCGGTCCACTTCAACGGCGAACTGACGGGCCGTGTCCGGTTGAGAGAGAATCGGTGCGTTGGTGAATCGCCTCTTCAAATCCAGAAACGCTCGATCCGCCTCCGGATTCCACTTGAAGCTCCTGATACTGGAAGTCAAGGCAGTTAACGGAGCGGCCACACGGCTGTAATCCCGGATGAATCTGCGGTAGAAATTCGCAAACCCCAAAAAATCTCTGGAGCTGCAATCTCGTACCGGGCTGGGCCCATTCCAGAACCGCTCTAACCTTCTCCTGGTCCATCCTAATCTCTCCCCTGGAGATGATGTACCCGAGAAAGGATGTCGTGTGGGCGTGAAACTCGCACTTCTCGGCCTTCACGAACAGGCGATTCTCCAACAATCGCTGCAGAACCTGCCGGACATGCTGGACGTGGTCGGAAGGTTCCTTCGAGAAGATCAGAATGTCATCCAGATAAACAAACACAAAGAGACCGATCATGTCTCTCAGGACGTCGTTCACCATACTCTGGAATACCGCTGGAGCATTGGTCAGTCCAAACGGCATCACCTGATACTCGGTGACCCATCGGTGTATTGAAACCCGTCAACCACTCGTCTCCCTCTCTGATCCGGACCATGTGATACGCATTGCGTAGGTCTAGCTTAGTGAACACCGTAGCACCCTGTAAGGAGTCGAAGGCAGAACTCATCAAGGGCAGGGGATACTTGTTCTTGACCGTGATGTCATTCAACCCCCGATAATCAATACACGGTCGAAGAGAGCCATCCTTCTTACCCACAAAGAAGAATCCTGCCCCCAGGGGGTGATGACGAGGGACGAACGAGACCAGCAGCTAGGGACTCCTTGATGTAGGTCTCCAAAGCCTCACGTTCAGGGCGGGAGATACTGTATAACCTTCCCTTGGGGTAGACAGCTCCAGGGAACAGGTTGATGGCACAATCATATGGTCGGTGGGGAGGGAGTGACAGAGCCTTCTGCTTACTGAACACTTCCCCAAATCGTGATATGTCTCGGGAACCAGGGACAAATCTGGGGGGTTTAGCCTCAATCACCTGACTGGGAACCGAATGGGGACAGGCAGTCTTGAGACAGTTAGCATGACAATCAAGGCTCCAACTCGTTACCTTGCCCGTCACCCAATCGAACGTGGGATTGTGTTCCTTCAGCCAGGGGTATCCAAGGACCAGAGGAACATGGGAAGACGGCAGAATGAAGAATGAAATCATCTCCGAATGATTCCCCGACAACAGCATCTTAACCGGTTCAGTCCTCATCGTGATACGTGCCAGCCTACTGCCGTTCAGAGTGGTCGCTTCAATGGCTTCCGGCAATTGCTCCTTGGAAAGCCCCAGCTGTTCCACCAACTCGGCATCAAGAAAGCTTCCATCGGCACCTGAATCGATAAAAGCGTTAATCGCTAAGCTCTGATTCCTGTTCACAAGGGTAGCCGGGAAACGGGGTCTGACAGAGGTATTGAGAGGTCGAAACTGGCTCGCTAAAAGTCCTCCCAACTTTAGCGAGCCGCGCAGTTTGACGACCGCCGGGAACAGGTGGCGAGGTAATGTCCCGAACCACCACAGTAGAGGCAACAGTTAGTCCTACGTCTGAGTTGGCGTTCCTCCTTGGTTAACCCGTGCCGCCCTACTTGCATTGGTTCCGAATCGGGAGACAGGACCTCTCCACTAATCCTGTGTGGTGGACGATGATCGACGTATTCTGGTCCAATCCCCGACCCGACTGGAACCTGAGAAGCTGATCGATTGGACGGACCCCATTGCTTCTCCCTCCTTCGCTCTCGGACTCGATTATCCACCCGAATAGACAAGGCTACCAAGCTGTCCAGGTCACTAGGCTCGGATAGGAGATCAACTCATCCTTGAGCTGCTCCGACAGACCCTGGTAGAAGGCCGCTTGCAGAGACTCCTCATTCCACCCACTCTCCACAGCCAACGTCTTGAACTCGATCACGAAGTCGGCCACGCTGCGAGTTCCTTGGTGAAGCGAAAACAGGCGCCTAGCTGCGTCCCTCCCTCGGACGGAATGGTCGAAAAGCTTCCTCAGCTCGGCCGTGAACCCCGGGTATGAAGCCATGCAGGGGTCTTGTCGTTCCCAAACGGCTGAAGCCCACTCCAGCGCTCGACCACGCAGCAACTCAATCACGAAGGCTATCCTAGCCTTGTCTGTGGCATAAGAGTAGGGCTGTAGATCGAACACTAACCCACACTGCATAAGGAAAGAACGGCATCTTCCCAGCTCCCCCTCATATTTATCCGGCGTCGGAACCTTGGGCTCACGGAAGGACACCGCTCCAGACGCGGCAGGCGAGATGGGTGAAACCGGTAGTGGATCCTCCACCGAAACTTGCGCTGGTTCTGGACCTCCGTCAGACCGGTAGAAAGGTTCCGAACTGCCAACGCGATCTCCTGTAGCTCCGTGCTATGATGGCCCAACATCTTCTCCTGATGGGTAATGGCATGGCGAACAGAGTCCAGGTCCGCTGGGTTCATTACTGGCCGGATCGTTCTGTCACGAGTTACAAAGCCAGAACCCAGAAGCAGACCAGGACAAGGTAAGTTGAAACGAAGGTGAGTGTTTATTTACAAGTTCAAGAGTGATGCTGAATAATCCAGGGAACAGAGCGGGCGGCGTTGATTAGTTGTTGGGGGTGCAGTGGTGGATTCAATCATGGCTCGGCAGCCGCCGACCACCAGGCAGAGGTTGGATGAAGGTTCCGGACGAGTGACTGCAGATGGAACAAAACGGAGGTAAGTAAACAATAAATCAACAAGGTGCAAAACAACAAAACTAACGCTAGAAGCTCTACGACTGATACTCTGGTAAACCTACTGTTCATGGCTAACGATCCGGCAGGGAATGGATGTTAGGCCAGAGCCTAAGAAGGGTGATGATCAGGACCAGGTGTGCAGATTGCTGATGGGATGCAGGTGCGGAAATCAAGAGAGCTCCCCGGAGCGTTCCAGAACCCTCGGGAAACTGGAGATCACGAGCAGAAAAACTAGTCCACAGACAGGACCCGACTCAGACTGCCGGGATCGTTACAGTGGTGTTGGAGGGCCAGTAGGAGGCACTCTTTCCTCTGGTCTAAAAAAATATAACAATGCTCCAGGGCAGTGATGGGGGACATTGTCCTGTGCAGGGTGCCGTCTTTCGGATGTGATGTTAAACGGGTGTCCTGACTCTCTGTGGTCACTAAAGATCCCATGGCACTTATCGTAAGAGTAGGGGTTTTCACCCTGGTGTCCTGGCTAAATTGGCCACCTAATCAAAGAAACAGACGCCTCACAGGTCCTCAACTGGCAGCTTCATTAAATAGTACCTGCAAAACACCAGTCTCAACAGTGAAGAGGCGACTCCGGGATGCTGGCCTTCTAGGCAGAGTTGCAAAGAAAAAGCCATATCTCAGACTGGCCAATAAAAATTTAAGATTAAGATGGGCAGTCTGAGATATGGCTTTTTCTTTGCAACTCTGCCTAGAAGGTCAGCATCCCGGAGTTGACTCTTCACTGTTGGTGTTGAGACTGGTGTTTTGCGGGTACTATTTAATGAAGCTGCCAGTTGAGGACCTGTGAGGCGCCTGTTTCTCAAACAAGACACTCTAATGTATTTGTCCTCTTGCTCAGTTGTGCACCGGGGCCTCCCACTCCTCTTTCTATTCTGGTTAGAGCCAGTTTGCGCTGTTCTGTGAAGGGAGTAGTACACAGCGTTGTACGAGGTCTTCAGTTTCTTGGCAATTTCTCGCATAGAATAGCCTTCATTCTCAGAACAAGAATAGACTGACGAGTTTCAGAAGAAAGTTCTTTGTTTCTGGCCATTTTGAGCCTGTAATCGATCCCACAATTGCTGATGCTCCAGATACTCAACTAGTCTCAAGGAGGCCAGTTTTATTGCTTCTTTAATCAGCACAACAGTTTTCAGCTGTGCTAATATAATTGCAAAAGGGTTTTCTAATGATCAATTAGCCTTTTAAAATGATAAACTTGGATTAGCAAACAACGCGCCATTGGAACACAGGACTGATGGTTGCTGATAATGGGCCTCTGTACGCCTATGTAGATATTCCATAAAAAATCAACCGTTTCCTGCTACAATAGCCATTTACAACATTAACAATGTCTACACTGTATTTCTGATCAATTTAATGTTATTTTAATGGACAAAAAAAATGCTTTTCTTTTGAAAACAATGACATTTCTAAGTGACCCCAAACTTTTGAACGGTAGTGTATATAAATCAATGGGAGGTGGTGGTGTTTTCTTGGGTTGCATCCCAAATGGCACTTTATTCCCTATGTACTTATGATCATTTGAGATTTGCTCTTTAGATATCATAATAATAATATGAGTTATACTTTTATGGTGCTCACTACAATCTCAAAGCGCTTATGATGAGGGACTAACAAGATATGGCAATTCTGGTCTCTCTTTGGAGCATAGATTTGAAAAAATCCATTTGCATATCTCGAATCGTCACACAAGTCTTCCATAGCTATGTTTTGCCGGTTTATGCAAAACTCAAAAACCTAGTGTCCCTCAACTCTGAATATGAACCTTGAGGAGAAACAGATTCACCTCACTTTTGAAAAAGTAAATAATTGTTATAACTTTTTTGTGTTGTCCTCAATGATTCTAAATGCAGTGTATTTACTTTTAAATATATCAATTAAAATACAGGTAACTGCCAAAATAAAGGAAATGCCAACATAAATTGTCTTAATAGGGCGTTGGGCCACCACGAGCTGCAGAACAGCTTCAATGCTCCTTGGCATATATTTTACAAGTGTCTGAAACTCTACTGGAGGGATGTGATAACAATCGTCCACAATAAATTTCATTATTTGGTGTTTTGTTGATGGTGGTGGAAAACACTGTCGCAGCCGCCGCTCCAGAATCTTCAAATAAGTGTTCAAACACACACACACACACACACACACACACACACACACACACACACACACACACACACACACTATGCTCCTTTGAGACCCTTCTTTCAAAGTCACTGAGATCTCTTCTTCTAGCCATGGTAGCCAAAAATAATGGGCAACTGGGCATTTTTATACATGAACTTATGCATGATGGGATGTTAACTGCTTAATTAACCCAGGTACCACACCTGTGTGGAAGCACCTGCTTTTAATATACTTTGTATCCCTCATTTACTCCCTCATTTACTTTATTTTGGCAGTTACCTACAGCATAAATAAAGCACAACAATATGACATAACAATATGATATTGTTGTTTCTGTAATTCCTTTTCATACATCCATGTCATCCTTCCTGTTTCTCTTCACCATGTAGAGCTCACAGCTGTCAGTAAGCTGGTGCGTCGGCATGTTCCTGAGGCTGTGTTCCTGGAGAGCATCGGCCAGGAGATCACCTACATCCTTCCCTACGGCGGGGCCAAGGATGGCACCTTCGCCCTCCTTTTCAAAGAGCTGGACCTGAAGATGGCCGACATTGGCTTCACCAACTACGGCATCTCAGATACCACACTAGAGGAGGTATGAGGCGGACGAGACACACACACACGCATGTACACAGGCATCACATGCACAGAATCACACACAAGCTTCACATGCACGCACAGACACACACGCGCATACACACTGCATTGTTAGGTTTAGAGCTTGCAAGAAAGGCATTTCAATGTACTTGTGCATGTGACATAACTTTAAAAACTTGAAACACACACACACACACACACACACACTGCTCTCTCCTGAACTAACCAAATGCTTAGTATTGGATTATGTAGGCAGGCACATACCACTAACTGACTAATATGTCTCAGAGATTTTTGTCAGATGAAGATGCCCTGCGGGCAGTGTGAATAATTCCTTTTCAACGTCTCACATTCAGAAACAACAAGGTTATTCTGGTGGATCCTACTGCATATATCTACTTAGAGAAGGGAGATTAGATGTCAGTTGGTGGTGTTTTTAGTGTGTGTGCGTGCGTGTGCTAGTGGTGCGCAGGTCCAGTGGTGGAAAAAGTACTAATTTGTCATACTTGAGTAAAGTAAAGATACCTTAATAGAAAATGACTCAAGTAAAAATGAAAGTCACCCAGTAAAATACTCCTTGAGTAAAAGTCTAAAAGTATTTGGTTTTAAATATACTTAAGTATCAAAAGTAAATTTAATTGCTAAAATATCCTTAAGTATCAAAAGTAAAAGTATTAATAATTTCAAATTCCTTACATTATGCAAACCAGACAATTTTCTTGTTTTTTTTAATTTACGGATAGCTAGGGGCACACTCCAACACTCAGACATTAATTTACAAACAAAGCATTTGTGTTTAGTGAGTCCGCAAGATCAGAGGCAGTAGGGATGACCAGGGATGTTCTCTTGATAAGTGTGTGAATTGGACCATTTTCCTGTCAAAATGTAACAAGTACTTTTGGGTGTCATGGAAAATGTATGGAGTAAAAAGTACATTATTTTCTTTAGGAATGTACTGTAGTGAAGTAAAAGTAAAAGTTGGCAAAAATATAAATAGTAAAGTAAAGTACAGATACCCCTAAAAACGACTTAAGTAGTATTTTAAAGTATTTTTACTTAAGTACTTTACACCACTGCGGGGGTCAGCTGTTTGTTCACCCGCACCCGCCCGCAACCGTAACCGCCCGATTATATGTGATAAAGTGAAAATCTGAGGCCCACACCCGACCCGCTAATATAGAAAATAAGCTATAGGCTACAGTCAAAGACGGCAGAACTATTTTTGACAGGGGTGCAGGATGTTTTTGTTGTTGCCTGATTTAGATATGTTTCTGCCTATAATTTCCCAACATTTTGGTAGGCTATTTGTTAGTTAACTTGTCTATGTATGTAGCTTCTCTTCTATCATTATATGTTGCCCTAGAAGACTAAATAATCAATAGATTGAATACTTCCATCTAGTTGACATCGGTAAAGTTTTCTCTGTCATCTTTCGCAGAGCAAAGACATTTAGTGACTGGGGAGAAAATACAATTACGCAACAAAAAAAACAGGAACAGTTTTCTGTGCACAATGTCCAAATTACATCAGTTTGACCGGTTGTAAGGAAAAAGAAAGCTGTGAAAATAACCCCCCATGTTTCTGATAAGATTTCAGTTCGGCTTCGATGCAGATTTTATGTGGTTGAAATACTATCAGCTTTTATAATGCTTTTATGATGAAGACATCACATCTACAGATGGCATTGCATTCTCTCAAGATGCAGAAAGAAATACATCATACACCAGATTTTGCCTACATTTGGTGTATAATTGTACTGCAAGAAATGCTTAATTCTGCAGGAGTTATTATTAAGGCTATGTGAGAGGTTATAGACCTACCGTCAGTGTCCAGATTTCAGTTTCCATTTAACCCATCTGAACAGTAGGCTACAGTTCCCTTGACATGCGATAGGCGTATTTGAAGTCCCGTCTTGTGACTGTCTAATTTTTTAAGCTATTGTAATGACCTGACTAGATCATAAAAGAACAACTGTCCAGACAGAGGATTGAGTTTACGAATGGACGGTTTATTAAACCAACTTTACACAGGCTACTGTTTGGCCGTAGCCCACGCCAAATAAATTAAAGATAACCCACAAGCCAATCGTGACCTTCTCTTGTGAAGCCCAGACGTAAAAAAAAAAGAGAACAAAGGCTAAACCTGGTCTTAACTTCCAATGCTCCATCCCCCTGCCCAACCCCCCTCCACGCCACTCCGCCAACCGCCAGGATGCCCGGCATCAGAACATTCCAGGCATTCCCGTGATTGGCAGATAGCAGGTTGATTGACATGTCGGACCCCGCGAACACTGGGTACTGGTAGGTACAACACAACCATCTACTAGCCTAACACATAACACACAGCTGTCTGTGCGGGTCGCTACACTATTGTTTCTCTTTTTATTCAACCCGCCCCGCCACCCACCCGCCCTTCAGCCACACAATATTTAATGACCCTAAACCTGTCCGCCTCGTGGATATAACCACGAGGACTGCGGGTTATGAGTCAACCCGCGGATCACTAGTGTTCGCGCATCTGTAATACAAGAGCATGGAGAAAGAAAGGACTGCTTGTCGCAGGTTGACGTTTGTCATGAGTCTTGTCCTGGAGGCAGAACTGAGCGATTTACACTAGATAGGCCAGCTGCAAAGTAACAATTGGCTATATTGTAAAAATATATTCAAACAATAATTTGCTTTTTCGTCTTAATTTAAGGTTAGTGTTAGGGATAAGGGTTAGCGGTGTGGTTAAGTTTAAGGTTAGGTTTCAAATCTGATTTTATGACATTGTGGCTGTGCTAGCTAGTGACCACTCTGCAGAGCTGCCTCCAGAACAAGATTAATGACGAAAAATGCTAACCTGCCTATTTGTCATTGTAATGAATATAGAGCCCTTGTTTTTGTCATTACAGGAGTCCTGTCGATCATTTGATTAATGACACACATAGAGGTCAAGTCATTTCACTGGAGATGATGATGCTAGGCAATTTCATATCATGCTAATTATGCCGTGTTCCATCTCACAGATTTTCCTCAAAGTGGCGGAGGACACCGGTGTGGATGTGGAAATGCAAGGTAAATTGCAGGTTTTGCCGGTTGAGTGCATTTGGGGGGGGTTACAATGTAAATTGTAGTAAAATATTTTAATCTTGGACTGATGATATGCAGTATAGACACAAAAACTAGCATGTGTGTGTGCGTGCATATACAGTACAGACACATACACACACACCATTGAGAGTCTTCCGTCTGCTTTGATGTTCAATGATTCTCTGGACTCCATTGATTGACCTAGAGCTGACTGATTAGTCAGTCATTATGTTCAACTCAACAGCATGCTCCTTGTTTGGATCAATTACCAAAGGACTTTGCTTTTCAACCTACAACCATACTCTAATCTTACAATTACTTAAAAACCCTGTTCTTTTAGGGTTTTCTGCTTTTATATACAGTGTAGTGATGGGCACGGACATGGAATATCGATATGATATCAGGTTGTATTGGTTTTATTGAAAATCATTAAACTGTGTGAGTGTTGGCTTTTCCTTTCACTTTCACGGCTCTCTAGAGTCCAGACAACTGGCCAGGTTTGAATGTTCTGGGAGCCTAAACATATCAAGCCAATTTGAAAACAATGGGAAGCCCACCCACCATTGAAGGCCCAGGAAGAATAAACTAATATCACGATATACCTTTATCATATCGTTGTGTGATGATATCAATATCATATCAAATGATTGATATTGGTACCCTCAACTAGTAATTTGACACTGTATAGGCCACAAGGGGTTGCTATTCTTTCTGTATGGTATTCAAAACTGTAAATGGGTTAGGCCAATACAACTGATCTTATGTGTATTCTTTCAGCTAACAAAGCACCTTTGGTAAGAGACAAGACAAGAAGTTCGAGGGAATCCATGCGGCAACGGCAAAGCCTCACCAATATCGGGAAAAGTGGTATGTGCTTACCTTTCAATAATAAAAAATTATAAAAAATAAAAAAATAGGCCTATTGTGAGGGAGAGACGTGATGTCCTAGTGCAAATGAATTGTAATGTTCTGTTTTCTTTATGTCCTTCCTGTGTATTGTTACGATCCAACTGAAGCTGAAGTGAAAGCCAAGTTCACCAGTAGAGTGGAGGGTAGGTATACCGAGTTAAGGCCTTGTCATGTAGCAGCACACACATTCATGTTTTCACAAAGCCTCATTATTTGCTGCTCTCTGACAATTAACTCTGGAGAAGACGCAAAAGGTCAGTCATTGTGACAGTTCTTGCTCCATTGTCTCCTTGGTTGGCAACAGAGTCAATTTGTCACACAGGTGCAGCTTTTCCACACTGGCGGCCATTTTGGAAAGCCAAACAAGATCCCACAGCCCTTTGAATTCATATTCCACACAGGAGGTTTTCATTTTACATGATGCAATAGTATCAGAAAATGTCCACTGCCTTTTCAATTTCTTCCTGAGCAAGACCACTTATGAAACACATTTTATATCACAATTTGCATATGCTTTTGTTGGACTTTTGAGACGGATAATAGGCCACATTGCTTATATTGTGGGCTTTGTTTTACTCATTAAGATATTGTTATTGAGGTGTTATTTTCTACACTGTGAGAGAGGCTAAAACATTTTCATTCACTTCCTACATTCACTTCATGAACACTGTATTGTACAGAAAATGCATTAAAACGTCTGTATTATTATAGATATTTTGTATGCCCTCCATTTTAGATGTGGAGAGAGTGGCCAATGTGAATGGGAAGGGCTCCAGTGTGATCACGGGATGGGAACTGATCCGGAGACAGTTCCTGGCCCTCTTCATCAAACGTTTCCACCACGCTCGCAGGAGCCGCAAAGGCATCATTGCTCAGGTAACGACCACACACAAACCCCATATTTCTCTATGCCTCTGTTCTCTATACCCTTAAGCATAGTACTGTCATGAAAAAATCCATTATATGGTCAAAAGAGGTGGCTACGTACCGTAGGGGGGAAGTAGTTTGACAAATAGATATGATAATACTACCAACCCTTCAATCTGTGGAGGATAAATTAATGCTCAGTCCTTATGTATGCTTCTGTGTATGCAACAAATCTAGAATGCTTTATACGTTCCTTAAGGAAAGTGAATGTTTTATCTGAAGGGCTTATCTGTCTCACGGCTGCCAAGGAGACAGCCCATCACAACTTTAAGAGATGCTCTGTAATGTAAACTATCTGTTTCAGAATACACACACACCAGCTATGTCAACTTCCCGTCTCCCCTCATAACAGCTTCCACTTTAAATTAATAGGAGCCTCAAAGTCATGTCTATTATATATATATATATTTTTTAAATTCTAATTTGCTAGTATGCTAATAATGTGGTTTCATTAGTTATGTATCAAATAAGATTATCATAACAATTAGCTCGCTGGCAGGTTGCTATTAGTCTGTAAAGCGTGTGTCCCTGTCGTTTTGTGGGTTATTTTAATTTTGAGTCAGGACCAATACATGGTTATCTATTTAAATGACACCTTACTTTTCTTTTTCATCAGAGATTATGCACAATTGTTGACATACAAACTCAGATTTTCTGTTTCTTTGTCATTTATTTTTATCTCTGTTCCACTATTAATCACATAGATGCAAATCTGTATTCATAACATGTGTGTAGACATGGTGCAACCCCATCAGTGATGAATGATACCAAGACATTTAATTAATTACACTCCAAAGGCACCATCATCGTGAAGTACGCCACTCCACTCCTCCTATTCTCCCGTGTGTAAACCTACCACCTGCCGCATTATAGAACACGCTTCCCCCTGTAACTCGCTGCAATACGGATCATACCATTAGTCACTGTCAATCCCGGACGTGACTATGTTTTGTTAGCGAGGGGAGGTGTGTGTGGAGGTGTGTGTGGAGTGTTTATGAGTCCCAAATGGCACCCTATTTCCTATATGGTGCACTACTTTTGATTATGAGCCCTCGTCAAAAGTAGTGCACTATAAAGGGAACAGGATGCCAATTAGGACACAGCCTATGTTTCATGGCTCCTCTCCTCCCTCCTTCCTCCTCTAATTCCACCTCTCTTCCTGCCCCTTCATGTCACTTGTGGGACTGACAAAGGGCCTGACCGTCATGTAAACTGCTCCCATTGTTAGCTGATATGAATGTGGTGTGAGGTAATCTCTTTAAACAAATATTGAATGCGGGAAAGCAGGCCCATGACACGGCATGGAAAGGAGTCTCTACTTCCTTATATAATTTTAAGCTCATATTACTACATGAATTCTGTCCATTTACAAGGTAGCATACAGGGAATTGAAAGAACATAGTCTGGGTTTTGTAGTCTCCTACGAAATTGACCTTCCAGTCGCTTTGCTCTATTATCCTGTGATTCACTAGTCGGTTAATTGATGAGCTGAGCTGCACCTGGTGACCTCCTTTCAGATCTGTAACCAATGGTAACAAGGTTACATCTACTTAACTTTATATATAAAGTAGCTTTCTGTGGTGTTCTGAAATGTTCCATCAATTGCTAACTTCCTCTTATTAGTGATAAAATTAGCCTGTGTTATTAGCTGAATTAGTCTAATTTATTATTGTCATTGTTATTTCCCGGTCAATTAACCTTGTTTATAATTTGTATATTGTATAATGTGGAAGAAATTCATAGGGAGTGCAATAAATAGTATTTCTGCGGTTTCTTTATTGATTCATTTTTACATTGACATTTTAGTCATTTAGCAGACGCTCTTATCCAGAGTGACTTACAGTTAGTGCATCCATCTTAAGATAGCTAGGTGAGACAACGGCCTTGTCCGAAATCTGTCTTGCTTACTTAAACTGCGTACTGTGTACTAATTGTACTACATACTATTTAGCACATACTGTTTAGTAAAAACGAATATCAGCATACTAGTATCATCCTACTGAGAATGTGTCATCTAATGCGCAGTTGTGTTGATTCCCGCCATTCCTTCATTTTGGTACAATGAGTCCCTCAGCTGATTATCAGCTGTTGTCAGATACAGTGGGGAGAACAAGTATTTGATACACTGCCGATTTTGCAGGTTTTCCTACTTACAAAGCATGTAGATGTCTGTAATTTCTATCATAGGTACACTTCAACTGTGAGAGACGGAATCTAAAACAAAAATCCAGAAAATCACGTTGTATGATTTTTAAGTAATTAATTTGCATTTTATTGCATGACATAAGTATTTGATCACCTACCAACCAGTAAGAATTCCGGCTCTCACAGACCTGTTAGTTTTTCTTTAAGAAGCCCTCCTGTTCTCCACTCATTACCTGTATTAACTGTACCTGTTTGAACTCGTTACCTGTATAAAAGACACCTGTCCACACACTCAATCAAACAGACTCCAACCTCTCCACAATGGCCAAGACCAGAGAGCTGTGTAAGGACATCAGAGATAAAATTGTAGACCTGCACAAGGCTGGGATGGGCTACAGGACAATAGGCAAGCAGCTTGGTGAGAAGGCAACAACTGTTGGCGCAATTATTAGAAAATGGAAGGAGTTCAAGATGACAGTCAATCACCCTCGGTCTGGGGCTCCATGCAAGATCTCACCTCGTGGGGCATCAATGATCATGAGGAAGGTGAGGGATCAGCCCAGAACTACACGGCAGGGCCTGGTCAATGACCTGAAGAGACCTGGGACCACAGTCTCAAAGAAAACCATTAGTAACACACTACGCCGTCATGGATTAAAATCCTGCAGCGCACGCAAGGTACCCCTGCTCAAGCCAGCGCATGTCCAGGCCCGTCTGAAGTTTGCCAATGACCATCTGGATGATCCAGAGGAGGAATGGGAGAAGGTCAAGTGGTCTGATGAGACAAAAATAGAGCTTTTTGGTCTAAACTCCACTCGCCGTGTTTGGAGGAAGAAGAAGGATGAGTACAACCCCAAGAACACCATCACAACCGTGAAGCATGGAGGTGGAAACATCATTCTTTGGGGATGCTTTTCTGTAAAGGGGACAGGACGACTGCACCGTATTGAGGGGAGGATGGATGGGGCCATGTATCGCGAGATCTTGGCCAACAACCTCCTTCCCTCAGTAAGAGCATTGAACATGGGTCGTGGCTGGGTCTTCCAGCATGACAACGACCCGAAACACACAGCCAGGGCAACTAAGGAGTGGCTCCGTAAGAAGCATCTCAAGGTCCTGGACTGGCCTAGCCAGTCTCCAGACCTGAACCCAATAGAAAATCTTAGGAGGGAGCTGAAAGTCCGTATTGCCCAGCGACAGCTCCGAAACCTGAAGGATCTGGAGAAGGTCTGTATGGAGTAGTGGGCCAAAATCCCTGCTGCAGTGTGTGCAAACCTGGTCAAGACCTACAGGAAACGTATGATCTCTGTAATTGCAAACAAAGGTTTCTGTACCAAATATTAAGTTCTGATTTTGTGATGTATCAAATACTTATGTCATGCAATAAAAAGCAAATTAATTACTTAAAAATCATACAATGTGATTTTCTGGATTTTTGTTTTAGATTCTGTCTCAAAGTGTACCTATGATAAGAATTACAGACCTCTACATGCTTTGTAAGTAGGAAAACCTGCAAAATCGGCAGTGTATCAAATACTTGTTCTCCCCACTGTACATGTGGGTCTCAAAAGACGACTCTCTTCCTCAATACTGTGCAGTGAGTTCTACTAGATGAAACGCCAAAATGAGTATGACATCCTGGTGTTTAAAGCATAATACATTTTCGAAATTTCACAGACCCAAAATGCCTACTATTTAGAACGCTAATATTAGGTTATTCGGACACAACCAATGACATATCATAGTCATAGTAAGTACATTTTTTCTTGATAAAAGCAGTTATAAGCCAGTGTTGGCAAGAAAAGACAAGTGTGAGTGTTAGGATGGATTGAGAACATGTTGGCATGAATATGATGCATATAAAAATCCCTGTTGATGGCAAAGAATTAAATAGAGCAATGTTAATAGTGATTCATATACCGCTATGGTTGATGGTCTGTTTTATGTGTAGGTCGGTGTACATATTAGGACATGCACTACATCAGACATTTTAAGATTAGCACGTAGCATGTTGAATGCAGTTTTCGTTGGATGTCGGAGGTAACATGTATGACCTTATATGTGTACCGCACAGGCCCTGTGCATTTCTCACACAATAGGATAGGCAAGCTAGTTGATTCACAAAACAAATGTGATATGCCAACAAGCCAGTCTGCCCTCAAATGAAATGTAATAAAATGAATCAGTAGATATTTATTTTACAGTGAATCGCAAAACACCATAATTGTGTTTTGGTGTTTGTACCCATTTAGAAGAATGATCTTCCTTGTTTCACAAAACGTAAGAACGTGCTAAACTCGTAGTCTGTAGAGTACATTGTGAACTTAATGACTTTTCTCTATTGTTTGCTGTGTGTTCACAGAATAAATACTACCAGCTGCCACATACAATTACAGTCTGAGAGAAAATGTATGTGTACTGTTGTCCTCCATTTTACGGATTATCTCATTAAGACGCTTTTCAGTTGTCGTAGACTATTCTTTTTGCGGCGCCCGCATTTACATAGAACTCAGCGGTAAATATAGCATTTTTCATTTGTATTGTACTGTATGAATGGGCTCTGGCAATTGCAGCATGTAATTAATCGAGTTCAGCAAACATCCCTTTTCAGTGGAGTATCTAGTGGTATAAGTGATTAAACATTAAAAATATCGCACATTCTGTCTATTACCTTTTTGTCAGCTCCAATAATGGATATGAAAAGGGAGCATTTTACATGGGGGAGAGAAAGGGGGGAAATCGTGGCGGCCGGAAAACAGAACATCGCAAAATGAATTATGTCAAAGTAGGCAGCGGTTGAGGAAGCAAGTGTTTAATCAAACTCCTTACACGTGTATGGCAGCCAAAACAAGTTCAAGGCGAGCATAATAATTGACGCGGGTATTAAAGCTTTTGGTCTCATGTCTGATTGCTTGCATCACTTTCATTGTAGATTGTAACGGATATTGGGTGGGGGTGATGATGGGGATAGGGGTGGAAGGATGTTACTACTGTAGCGTTGGATGTTATGAATTCACCTCCCCACCTCTTCCACACCTACGCAAGCACACATGCACACACACATGACACAAGACACATGCCCACATGCACACACAATTTATATGCAGTGGGGTCCAAAATGATTGGATCCCTTGATAAAGATGAGTAAAAAATACAATAAAATAAATATTATACTACAGTATATTGTATGCTCAAAAACATGGGAAAATTATATTATTCTGAAATATTTTATGAGATTGGAGAAAACATTGGGAGAGATCTTAGACCATTCCTCCATACAGAATCTTTCCAAATCCTTGATATCCTTTGTCTGAACTTATGGACCGCCCTCTTCAATTCAAACCACAGGTTTTCGATGGGGTTCAAGTCCGGAGACACCATTTTTTGTGAGTTTTGATGTGTGCTTGGGGTTATTGTCTTGCTGGAAGATTCACTTGCAGCCAAGTTTCAGCCTCCTTTCAGAGGCAGCCAGGTTTTTGGCAAAAATTTCCTGGTACTTGATAAATTCATGATGCCGTTGACAAGGGCCCCAGGACCATTGGAAGCAAAATAGCCCCATACCATCAAAGATCCACCACCATATTTTACAGTAGTGATGAGGTATTTTCTGCATATGCGTTGTTCTTTCGAAGGCCAAACCCTCCATAGTAGATTTGTGGTAATGATACTTAGTTTGAATTGAATTGTATGTATGCAGTGCAGTACAGTACAAATTTCCACTCTGGATGAAACCACATGACAAGTGAAAAGACAAATTATCGTCTTTATCCGCGATCGCTCCCAGCGTTTGCTAATTGGATTACGCAATAACACTTCGATGCTCCCTACAGGGACTACACCTACACCTCTCTTCTGATTCTGTGGGGAAAATGCTCTGTTCATTTGGTTGGCTGGTGAAAGTAGTATCGTAACACATATCCCACTACAACAGTATACAAGACATGCATGTAATGGCTCTCAATGATGACATGATTAACAGACCAGCGATGGCACTGCCCTAACATGTAAAATATCCAACTTTGTTCTGATTACAACAAAGTTATGTGGATAGTCAGCAATTGTTATTAACTGATATTACAAGCATTGTGTTGGCCTTCTATGACAGTGTTACAACAGTGTTTTGACAGGATAGGATACCTAAAAAAGGGATTGCCAAACAAGTGTCATTTTGCAGCGGATTCTGATATCATATCTATGTCACATAGGTGATTCTGCCTGCTGTCTTCGTCTGCCTGTCTCTCATCTTCTCCGTCATCGTCCCCCCTTTTGCTGAGTACCCCAATCTGGAGCTGCAGCCATGGATGTACGGACTGCCCCAAACGACATTCTACAGGTGAGCCACTGAAACGTCACACTCTCAGACTATAATCACAGCTTTATCAGCACAGGTGAATATGTTGAGATTTGTATTGCATTTGTGTAACTGTAGCAAACTCAGCGGGGTATATATATTTTTTCTTAAATTAAATAAAAAAATATCAAAATAAAAATAAAGAAATAAATATAAAGAAATAAAGAAATAATAAAAATAAATGTATACCTTTGGTGTTTTTCCTATTTTGTTGCATTACATCCTGTAATTTAAATGGATTTCATGTAATGGACATGCACAAAATAGTCCAAATTGGTGAAGTGAAATGAAAGAAATTACTTCTTTCAAAAAATTATACTAAATAAAGGAGGGCATGTCTCCCGAGTGGCGCAGTGGTCTGAGGCACTGCATCGCAGTGCTAGCTGTGCCACTAGAGATCCTGGTTCGAATCCAGGCTTTGTCGTAGCCGGCCGCGACCGGGAGACCCATGGGGCGGCGCACAATTGGCCCAGCGTCGTCCAGGGTAGGGGAGGGAATGGCCGGCAGGGGATGTAGCTCAGTTGGTAGAGCATGGCGTTTGCAACGCCAGGGTTGTGGGTTCGATAAAATAATGTATGTGCTAACTGTAAGTCGCTCTGGATAAGAGCGTCTGCTAAATGACTAAAAATGTAAATGTAAATGGCATTAATCAGAGAGGCAACAAAGAGACCAAAGATAACCCTGAAGGAGCTGCAAAGCTCCACAGCTGAGATTGGAGTATCTGTCCATAGGACCACTTTAAGCCGTACACTCCACAGAGCTGGCCTTTACTGAAGAGTGGCCAGAAAAAAGCCATTGCTTAAAGAAAAAAATAAGCAAACACGTTTGGTGTTCGCCAAAAGGCATGTGGGAGACTCCCCAAACATATGGAAGAAGGTACTCTGGTCAGATGAGACTAAAATTGAGCTTTTTGTCTATCAAGGAAATCGATATGTACCCAACACCTCTCATCACTCCGAGAACACAATGTTTTTCATCGGCAGGGACTGGGAAACTGGTCAGAATTGAAGGAATGATGGATGGCGCTAAATACAGGGAAATTCTTGAGGGAAACCTGTTTCAGTCTTCCAGAGACTTGACACTGGGACGGAGGTTCACCTTCCAGCAGAACAATAACCCTAAGCATACTGCTAAAGCAACACTCGAGTGGTTTAAGGGGAAACATTTAAATGTCTTGGAATGGCCTAGTCAAAGCCCAGACCTCAAGTCAATTGAAAATCTGTGGTATGACTTAAAGATTGCTACACACTAGCGGAACCCATCCAACTTGAAGGAGCTGGAGCAGTTTTGCATGGAAGAATGGGCAAAAATCCCAGTGGCTAGATGTGCCAAGCTTATAGAGACATACCCCAAGAGACTTGCAGCTGTAATTGCTGCAAAAGGTGGCTCTACAAAATATTGACTTTGGGGGGGTGAATAGTTATGCATTCTCAAGTTTTCTGTTTTTTTTTTGTCTTATTTCTTGTTTGTTTCACAATAAAAAATAGTTTGCATCTTCAAAGTGGTAGGCATGTTGTGTAAATTAAATGATACAAACCCCCCAAAAAATCCATTTTAATTACAGGTTGTAAGGCAACAAAATAGGAAAAATGCCGAGGGGGGTGAATACTTTCGCAAGCCACTGTAAGTGATGCTGTGGATCGCTCCTAGTACCAATGTTTTGAGGGACATTTTTTTGGGGGAAACTTTGTCATACTAAAGAATGAATCTGTCTGCGTCACAAATGGCACCCTATTCTGTAAATAGTGCACCCTTTTTTCACCATAAAGAGAATTTGGTGACATTTGGGACGGAGACTTGCTGTCTTTCTGGGGGAGAGTAGAGAGCAGTGGAGACGCCTCACAAAGCCCAGTGTGTTCAAACTGACAGGGTAATAATCTGATTTCAGCCTTGACATGGCAGTGTATGGCAGAATCCCATGTTTGAGCTCTGACTCGCAGAAGCGTCTGCTAAATGACGTAAATGTAAATGTAATGTAAATCTCCTATCTGTCAATGTAATGAAGTAACATTTTTATTAATTTCACGAGGAGACATATAGCTGCCTATTTGAAGGACAGAAGATACCATCACTCCCAGTAACACTGAGTTGAATCCCAGATATCAAGACATAATTCATTGTACACTATGTGAAACTATATTTTTTAAGGATGCCAGCTGAGCTCTGGTGTAGACGGACAGAAAATGGTGGAATCATTTGCATAGCTGGTTTAACAATGGTTTATTTCATCCTTGTTTAAGTGTCACAGAAAAACACTTACATTTACAGTGTCTATTCAAGAACAGCCTCAATCTCAGCTGGATTTTTTTCTGCTGAGATTGAGGCTGTCCTAATATGGACATCATATAAATTCTATACATACTGTAACATATCGGCAAGTCTGTTTTTAGACTTACAGTAACACGGATATCTTCTGTAAAAGATCACCATCTGTACATTTCCTTTGAGAATTTCTTGCGCTGCATTTTGGGGTTTGCTTTCAAAATACATCCTTTTTTTTTTATGTGAAAAACATGTTGAATATTTCATAGAGTTGCCGATACACTGCTACTGCATCCAACAGCTGCAGTGACAATTCATCTTATTGGATTACCTCCTCCTGCTCATTGATATTCTATGGAGGTTTGCTTATTTTATCCAGGGGAGATCATTGTAATAGATTGATCCAGTTGGACGGTTTAAACAGAACTATCAGGCTCTAGCATGTTGCTATGGAAATCGCAGGTATGTTTTTTTCTTTATTTTTTACTTTCCAGAGATTCACATTCTTAGCATTGTCTTATGTCTGATAGCGCAACGATTCCGCCTGCACTGTCAGTTGAGGGATGAGCGACTCATAGGAGTGACTCCACCTTACTGTTTAAATGGACCCTTATCAGGCCCTAGCATGTTGCTATGGAAATTGCAGGTATATGCCTTTTTCAATGGCTAGCGTTTCACCTTCTTAGTCAAAGTTAGATTAAAGGCAGCGAGTCTTAACTGTAATTGTTACACCACATTTAATATGCAGTATTCATCAGAACGACCAGAAACTAGCCTTGTTATGTGTCACCATTAGCAAGCGGAAGTTCTTTCTCTTGTCAATTACTGCGCATGGTCTTCTCCCCTGAATTATTTTAAGACATTTCCCTTTGTGAAGTCTGGAAAAGCCACAACAGGCTTGATCCTGTTCTATACAGACAGAGAGAGTATAAACTGTAGTACATGTGTCCGCTGAAGTAGTCAATGTCAACTAAACGTGCCCAGGAAATGTGGCAAAAAAATACAGGTTAAAACGACTGGTTTAAAAAGCAATTGTCATGCTCCTAATGTTTAAAATGAACATGTATAACATCATGTCTATGCTGTGCAATTTAATGCAACTTCATATCCCTTAATAACGGAGTATTTGAACAGTATGGTCGTACATTGATGACACTTTTCGATTAAACACAACCATTCTTAGGCTTGTCCCATGAACAAAATATTCTTAAGACTACATTTCTTTAAAAATGTGATGTCTGTACAATGCGTCTCTTAGATGAGAGGGGAGTTAAAAGTAGTGGGTTGAATGTGCAATCTGATCCCTACTCCATGATGTTTCAAAAAGTGAATCCATCTGACTGGCTTTGCTTTACATTTAGTGAAGTTATACAACCGAAATGATGATGAAAAACCATTATTTCTTCCAAGGCAGTCTTACGAGAAAGTAACCATTTTATTTCACACTCAAGGAAACACATCATATTTCCTGCCATAAATAGCCCTATTTTATTTCACGGAGAGTGGGCATCGGCCACATTAGTATTGCAACACTCAGGTCTGCATTATTTGTTGTAATCTAATTGCATCTAAATGGACTATTACTACTAGGATATTCCCTTTCAGTATATAAACCAAGATTAAACCTAAGATTAATTCCAGTGTGTCTCTGTGCTCATTTTGTCCCCCCCAATAGTCTTGTTACCTTGAATAACTGTGAATCCCAGTTTGTGTCCCAAACCGCACCCTATTCCAAATATAGTGTACTGCCCTGGTCAAAAATAGATCACTATAAGGGAATAGGGTGCCATTTGGGACACATTCCCAGCTATTGTTAATGGTAAAACAGATGGCTGAGCATAATCCATTTTTACAATCAACCACTTCGATTGCTCTCCTCGCTTATGGCGGAGGAAATTATATCCTGTAGACTGACCTTCATGAGAGATAAATGAGCCTATGAACATTGTACTAATCCCAGTGACCACGCTGGAACCGAGCTACGATCTTTATGAAATGCTGTGTTCCCAGAGCCAAGGTACACTCAAGACAAGGAGCAGAGTTTGTGTATACATTGATTTGTAAACGGTCTGTTTTTACTCCAGGCACATAAGTTCCATAGAGTGCTCTGATGTAAACAAACAGATGGAGCATACTGTATGCACATGTGTGCACACACACACGCAGACATGCAGACATGCACACACACACAATCATATACACACACAGTTTATGTTATGCTCAGTGTTGTGTTTTCATTTGGAAATGTAATGTTCTCAGCAAAATGCCAGTGCCATAAAATTCTTCTTCTTTCATCCTTCATTACACTAATCCTGGTTGCATGTTAGCTGGGTATCATGAACTAATTTAAATAAAAAAGCCAAAACACACTCCTGTTGATCTAATTTCCTTTTTGCCAATTTCTCTATCTAGTAATGGATATACTGTAAATATACCCATCCTCCTAATCTTGGTTGATTCAGTCAGCCAAGCCCTTAGTGACCTAATCAATGCTACTATGGTGTGCTTGATCACCCCTGATTACAGAATCTAGTCCGGTATTTTAAACTCTCAGAGTTCCACCAGGATAGACAGTTGGTCAGGGCATGATCCAACTGCTTTGAGGCTGGACTACCTAACATTCGGCTCTTACAGCCACAATGCTTCATTTTGTTTTTCAGTCAACGGCAGCCCCACAACTTGGTTTCCTATCAAGCTGAGGTGTGGGGTCGGAGAAATGTTTGTTATTGTGGGGACTGGGGATGTTTTATTAGTCCAAGATGGTGGGCAATTAAAAGATTAGACGATTGCCTTGGATTATGTCGATAATTAGCCCTTCTGTAAGGGATAGTGTTGGAATCTAACTGGCAAGGTCTAATTTCATTACAGCAATGATGGACCGCCAAATAATACGGAGGTTGCAAGAGTGGTGGACACTTTGGTGAATAATCCTGGGTTTGGGACTCGCTGCATGGCTAACAACCCGATACCGTGAGTATGACCAGCGGCCATTTTGACCCCCCACCCCCATGTTATTACTAAATATGGTGGTCCTCTGTAGCTCAATTGGTAGAGCATGGCGCTTGTAACGCCAGGGTAGTGGGTTCGATCCCCGGGACCACCCATATGTAAAAATGTATGCACACATGACTTTAAGTCACTTTGGATAAAAGCGTCTGCTAAATGGCATATTATTATATTATTAAATATGTTTTGTTTGCAGTGTTTCTCCTGTTTCATATGTTCTTGCACAGATTGGCAATAACTAGATTGTCCATAAAGCGCTCCAAGTGAAGCCAGCCAAAGTACCTGTTTATTTTGATCAGTGGAGAAGGGTGCAAAGCATATAACCACATTTGATTGGCAATTGATCAAGTGTTTAATAGTTGCTTGGAGTATGCCATCTAGGCCCAAATCGTCCTGTAGCTAGCCCAACCCCCCCCCTGCATTTGTGGAAATGGTAATGGAGATTTGAATGAATATGGTTACCCTCTGATATGCTTGGTGGAAATGTTCCCACATTGTTTACTTTACTTTGTTAGGTATATTTATGCAGGGACAATGCACATTAATCAACATTTCAGTAAAAGCAAAGGTTGTAGCCATCTGGCAAATTTTCGACCATAGTCCCTGGGCAGGTTATTAAACACACTTAAAATGACAATACAGACAGACAATAAGCACATACAGAGCAACATATGACAAGCAACACTTAGCACGCAGACAGATACTCGTATCCAATTCTTTCAGATCTCCAAGTGCATACAGGGTAGGGGGTAGGTGTCGATATGGAATTGGGCAAACATCTCCCCCATTGGCACATTGTTTACCTCAATAAGTCAATAAAAATATTGTTTTCACCAAATCTGAATCTGAACCTGGTCGATTTGGAATCGGGAAAACATCTCCCACAGTGGCATATTGTTATAAAAATGTTGTTTTGATCAAATCTGAAGTTGCGTATCTCATGGAGGATAATTCCTTGAGAGACTACATTCCATTTCATTCTTACATCTTCTACCACAATATCCATGCAGTGAAGAAAATAATTTAATAAATCCTAAATATTCATTGCATACAACCGAAGGCATTCACACTGTATCGTACAGTTTATGGATGAGATTAAATAATACATGTTTACTGCATCATTCTATCTTATTTACCACAATTTATTAGATATATTCATTCATTCATTCGTTCTGGGGTTCTCTGAGGTGAGTGTTGTTGGGATTGTGTAGATTTGCTTTGTCTTACAGTTAGGGGGTTGGAATAATGTTGTCAATATTAAGTAACCCTGATATCCCATATCTGCTTCATCTCCTCTCTGTCAAGCCTGATCATGTTCAACATGCTTTATCAAGCTGTTCTGCTTCCCTAACTCTTCAGCTAGTACACTAATAACACTTACCTCCATGTTTTAGATAAGGAGACTTGTATGCTGTAGTTGTGTTGATAACGCCATTTGTGATCTATCGTCACTGACGAATGTAAACCTTTCATCTCCAAAACAGACATTTTTCAGTCAATTGAAAAAAATATCCATAGTTTCCCATTAACGAACATACAATGAAACTTGTATGAAACTTCAGGAGCTGTTTTCCGAGAGTCATGGAATGTTCAGAGTACATTGAGGGGAGTGACTGCTTTCAATACATATAAAGACATTTAAATGGGCAAAAAAAGGTTTTCATTAGACAGCGACGTTATGTTTAGAAAGAGCTAGACCTAAACCGGTATTATAAAATGGTGTATACATGTTTGGATGTGAATGTCATGTCTTTCTGATGATAACTGTTGAGAAATCCCCTGCCAAAGCATAATATTTCCTATGTTTGATTCTCATGGTTCATCATCATCATCACCCCCATTTTATTTCTCTCCAGGAATCTCCCATGTGTCCCCAATGATTCTAAATGGTTGACTCCCTCAGTGGAACCCTCTATCATCAACGGGACCTGGAGCATGGCCAACCCTTCCCCTAACTGCCAGTGCAGCACTCCTCAAAAGACCATCATGTTGCCAGATTGCCCACCTGGAGCCGGGGGGCAGCATCCCCCTCAGGTTAGTATGAAAAATGTATGCACTCACTAACTGTAAGTCGCTCTGGATCAGAGTGTCTGCTAAATGACTAAAATGTAAAAATGTTAGTCCACAATCTGTCAACCCCAGGTCTGCTTGTAACATAATGGTTTCCAATAGAAATACTTGACCTCTGGCCTGAAATGTGTGCTTAATCTGGCAACCTGGGTTGGACCTGAAGACTTGTGTTAGCTCCACGAACTAATGCTTAGGCTTTAGCTCTGCCAGCTAATATAGGCTTGTGGCGCCCAAAAGAGCAGGCTTCGAACCCAAGTCGATCAAATTGGTGCAGTGACCCAGGTACAGTGAGGAGGAGTTCAAAGGGGGTGAAGTGTAACATACAGTGAGGGAAAAAAGTATTTGATCCCCTGCTGATTTTATAAGTTTGCCCACTGACAAAGACATGATCAGTCTATAATTTTAATGGTATGTTTATTTGAACAGTGAGAGACAGAATAACAACAACAAAAATCCAGAAAAACGCATGTAAAAAATGTTATGAATTGATTTGCATTTTAATGAGGGAAATAAGTATTTACCCCTCTGCAAAACATGACTTAGTACTTGGTGGCAAAACCCTTGTTGGCAATCACAGAGGTCAGACGTTTCTTGTAGTTGGCCACCAAGTTTGCACACATCTCAAGAGGGATTTTGTCCCACTCCTCTTTGCAGATCTTCTCCAAGTCATTAAGGTTTCGAGGCTGACGTTTGGCAACTCGAACCTTCAGCTCCCTCCACAGATGTTCTATGGGATAAAGGTCTGGAGACTGGCTAGGCCACTCCAGGACCTTAATGTACTTGTTCTTGAGCCACTCCTTTGTTGCCTTGGCCGTGTGTTTTGGGTCATTGTCATGTTGGAATACCCATCCACAACCCATTTTCAATGCCCTGGCTGAGGGAAGGAGGTTCTCACCCAAGATTTGATGGTACATGGCCCCGTTCATCCTCCCTTTGATGCGGTGAAGTTTGTCCTGTCCCCTTAGCAGAAAAACACCCCCAAAGCATAATGTTTCCACCTCCATGTTTGACGGTGGGGATGGTGTTCTTGGGGTCATAGGCAGCATTCCTCCTCCTCCAAACACGGCGAGTTGAGTTAATGCCAAAGAGCTCAATTTTGGTCTCATCTGACCACAACACTTTCACCCAGTTCTCCTCTGAATCATTCAGATGTTCATTGGCAAACTTCAGATGGGCCTGTATATGTGCTTTCTTGAGCAGGGGGACCTTGAGGGCGCTGCAGGATTTCAGTCCTTCACGGCGTAGTGTGTTACCAATTGTTTTCTTGGTGACTATGGTCCCAGCTGCCTTGAGATCATTGACAAGATCCTCCTGTGTAGTTCTGGGCTGATTCCTCACCGTTCTCATGATCATTGCAACTCCACAAGGTGAGAACTTGCATGGAGCCCCAGGCCGAGGGAGATTGACAGTTCTTTTGTGTTTCTTCCATTTGCGAATAATCGCACCAACTGGTCTTGTAGCCCATTCCAGCCTTGTGTAGGTCTACAATCTTGTCCCTGACATCCTTGGAGAGCTCTTTGGTCTTGGCCATGGTGGAGAGTTTGGAATCTGATTGATTGATTGCTTCTGTTGACAGGTGTCTTTTATACAGGTAACAAGCTGAGATGTGTGCTCCTAATCTCAGCTCGTTACCTGTATAAAAGACACCTGGGAGCCAGAAATCTTTCTGATTGAGAGGGGGTCAAATACATATTTCCCTCATTAAAATGCAAATCAATTTATAACATTTTTGACATGAGTTTTTCTGGATTTTGTTGTTGTTATTCTGTCTCTCACTGTTCAAATAAACCTACCATTAAAATTATAGACTGATCATTTATTTGTCAGTGGGCAAACGTACAAAATCAGCAGGGGATCAAATACTTTTTTCCCTCAATGTAGCTGATTCAGTGTGCCCTGTATCTACAGTCCTGCAATGGCAATGTAGGGGTCTAAAATTGATGTTATCTTCTTGGCCTCCAATGTTTCTATTGTGAAAGCATGTTTTCCAAGGTATCCCCTTACAATGGGTAATACTTATTGCATGCTATACTTTACTCGATATCCCCTCCAGTATGAAAAAAAATGTATGCACTCACTAACTGTAAGTCGCTCTGGATAAGAGCGTCTGCTAAATGATTAAATGTACAAATGTAAATGATAGACCCACCTTACCAATCAATCCATCCAATTAAACTAAGGGATCTAGAACCATGATATTACATTATGACCATTAACCATGTTAATTACATTAGCATGGTCAGCTAGAGTGTATATATCAAGCTCAAAATGGATGTCCAGATGGGAACATGTATCCATTGAAGTTAGACATTTCTTTATTACATCCATGTAACTATTGTCTCATGTCTTCCTCAATAGCCTTATGGCTGGAGACTCCCGAGTGGCGCAGCGGTCTAAGGCACTGCATCTCAGTGCTTGAGGCGTCACTATAGACACCCTGGTTAGATTTTCACAACCGGCCGTGATTGGGAGTCCCATAGGGCGGCGCACAATTGGCCCAGTGTCGTCCGGGTTTGGCCAGTGTAGGCCGTCATTGTAAATAAGAATTTGTTCTTAACTGACTTGCCTAGTTAAATTACATTTACATTACATTTTAGTCATTTAGCAGACGCTCTTATCCAGAGCGACTTACAGGAGCAATTAGGGTTAAGTGCCTTGCTCAAGGGCACATTTACGTCATTTAGCAGACGCTCTTATCCAGAGCGACTACAAATTGGTGCATTCACCCTATAGCCAGTGGGATAACCACTTTACAATTATACCTTCTTTTTTTTGGGGGGGTAGAAGGATTACTTTATCCTATCCCAGGTGTTCCTTAAAGAGGTGGGGGTTTCAAATGTCTCCGGAAGGTGGTGAGTGACTCCGCTGTCCTGGCGTCGTGAGGGAGCTTGTTCCACCATTGGGGTGCCAGAGCAGCGAACAGCTTTGACTGGGCTGAGCGGGAACTATGCTTCCGCAGAGGAAGGGAGCCAGCAGGCCAGAGGTGGATGAACGCAATGCCCTCGCCTGGGTGTAGGGACTGATCAGAGCCTGAAGGTACGGAGGTGCCGTTCCCCTCACTGCTCCATAGGCAAGCACCATGGTCTTGTAACGGATGCGAGCTTCAACTGGAAGCCAGTGGAGTGTGCGGAGGAGGGGGGTGACGTGAGAGAACTTGGGAAGGTTGAACACCAGACGGGCTGCGGCATTCTGGATGAGTTGTAGGGGTTTAATGGCACAGGCAGGGAGCCCAGCCAACAGCGAGTTGCAGTAATCCAGACGGGAGATGACAAGTGCCTGGATTAGGACCTGTGCCGCTTCCTGTGTAAGGCAGGGTCGTACTCTCCGAATGTTGTAGAGCATGAACCTGCAGGATCGGGTCACCGCCTTGATGTTGGCGGAGAACAACAGGGTGTTGTCCAGGGTCACGCCAAGGCTCTTCGCACTCTGGGAGGAGGACACAACGGAGTTGTCAACCGTGATGGCGAGATCATGGAACGGGCAGTCCTTCCCCGGGAGGAAGAGCAGCTCCGTCTTGCCAGGGTTCAGCTTGAGGTGGTGATCCGTCATCCATACTGATATGTCGGCCAGACATGCAGAGATGCGATTCGCCACCTGGTTATCAGAAGGGGGAAAGGAGAAGATTAGTTGTGTATCGTCAGCGTAGCAATGATAGGAGAGGCCATGTGAGGATATGACAGAGCCAAGTGACTTGGTGTATAGGGAGAAAAGGAGAGGGCCTAGAACTGAGCCCTGGGGGACACCAGTGGTGAGAGCACGTGGTGCGGAGACAGCTTCTCGCCACGCCACTTGGTAGGAGCGACCGGTCAGGTAGGACGCAATCCAGGAGTGAGCCGCGCCGGAGATGCCCAGCTCGGAGAGGGTGGAGAGGAGGATCTGATGGTTCACAGTATCAAAGGCAGCAGACAGGTCTAGAAGGACAAGAGCAGAGGAGAGAGAGTTAGCTTTAGCAGTGCGGAGAGCCTCCATGACACAGAGAAGAGCAGTCTCAGTTGAATGACCAGTCCTGAAACCTGACTGGTTTGGATCAAGAAGGTCATTCTGAGAGAGATAGCAAGAGAGTTGGCTAAAGACGGCACGCTCAATAGTTTTGGAAAGAAAAGAAAGAAGGGATACTGGTCTGTAGTTGTTGACATCAGTGGGATCGAGTGATGGTTTTTTGAGAAGGGGTGCAACTCTCGCTCTCTTGAAGACGGAAGGGACATGGCCAGCGGTCAAGGATGAGCTGATCAGCGAGGTGAGGTAGGGGAGAAGGTCACCGGAGATGGTCTGGAGAAGAGAGGAGGGGAAGGGGTCAAGCGGGCAGGTTGTTGGGCGGCCTGCAGTCACTAGTGGCAAGATTTTATCTGGAGAGAGAGGGGAGAAAGAAGTCAAAGCATAGGGTAGGGCAGTGTGAGCAGGACCAGCAGTGTCATTAGACTTAACAAACGAGGATCGGATGTTGTCAACCTTCTTTTCAAAGAACAGAGCTCCGGGCAGCTGAGCGGAAATGGAAGAGAGGGAGGAGGGGGGGAGGATTCAGCAGTGAGGAGAATGTGGCAAAGAGCTTCCTAGGGTTAGAGGCAGATGCTTGGAATTTAGAGTGGTAGAAAGTGGCCTTAGCAGCAGAAACAGATGAAGAAAATGTAGAGAGGAGGGAGTGAAAAGATGCCAGGTCGGCAGGGAGTTTAGTTTTCTTCCATTTCCGCTCAGCTGCCCGGAGCTCTGTTCTGTGAGCTCGCAATGAGTCATCAAGCCACAGAGCTGGAGGGGAGGACCGAGCCGGCCGGGAGGATAGGGGACACAGGGAGTCAAAGGATGCAGAAAGGGAGGAGAGGAGGGTTGAGGAGGCAGAATCAGGAGATTGGAGGGAGAAGGATTGAGCAGAGGGAAGAGATGATAGGATGGAAGAGGAGAGAGTAGTGGGAGAGAGAGAGCGAAGGTTGCGGCGGCGCGTTACCATCTGTGTAGGGGCAGAGTGAGTAGTGTTGGAAAAGAGCGAGAGAGAAAAGGATACAAAGTAGTGGTCGGAGACATGGAGGGGAGTTGCAGTGAGATTAGTAGAAGAGCAACATCTAGTAAAGATGAAGTCAAGCGTATTGCCTGCCTTGTGAGTGGGGGGGGTGGTGAGAGGGTGAGGTCAAAAGAGGAGAGGAGTGGAAAGAAGGAGGCAGAGAGAAATGAGTCAAATGTAGACGTGGGGAGGTTGAAATCCCCAAGACTGTGAAGGGTGAGCCATCCTCAGGAAAGGAACTTATCAAGGCGTCAAGCTCATTGATGAACTCTCCAAGGGAACCTGGAGGGCGATAGATGACAAGGATATTAAGCTTAAATGGGCTAGTGACTGTGACAGCGTGGAATTCAAATGAGGAGATAGACAGATGGGTTAGGGGGAAAAATTGAGAATGACCACTTGGGAGAGATGAGGATTCCTGTGCCACCACCCCTCTGACCAGATGCTCTCGGGGTATGCGAGAACACATGGTCAGACGAGGAGAGAGCAGTAGGAGTAGCAGTGTTTTCAGTGGTAATCCATGTTTCCGTCAGTGCCAGGAAGTCGAGGGACTGGAGGGTGGCATAGGCTGGGATGAAGTCAGCCTTGTTGGCGGCAGAACGGCAGTTCCAGAGGCTGCCTGAGACCTGGAACTCCAGGTGTGTGGTGCGTGCAGGGACCACCAGGTTAGAGAGGCAACAGCCACGCGGTGTGAGGCGTTTGTGTAGCCTGTGCGGAGAGGAGAGAACAGGGATAGGCAGAGGCATAGTTGACAGGCTGCAGAAGATGGCTACAATAATGCAGAGGAGATCGGGATGAAATGAACTAAACATCAGGGAAAGGAGAGAGCAGGCCTCCCTCACCAAAAAAAAAATATATATATAACTCTCCCAACTTCCACCTCAGAAACTATAATTGTTTCATTGAACCACCCGAGTAAAACTCTCCCAACTTCCACTTTAGAAATTAGAATTGTTGTAAACTACAGCAGACTGTTATCAGTAGCTGTAATTAAGTACAGCAGCTACCAACCACCTAACGTTAATGCCTCGGATGAGGTTAGAAAAACAGCTGAATGGTAGCAGCTAGCTGGCTCAATCACAGGTACTCTTAAGCATGAAATAACATTGGAAACAATTAACCATAGTTGCAAAAAGTTACCAGTAGCTACCCGCTAGCTAGCTAGCTTTGTTGGTCCAAGTAGTGGGTAGGCTAGCCTCGTGCTTCGCGGAGTCCGCCGAATACAGTCCTTACCTACAATAATTACCTACAATAACCTTCAATAACTACCTGAGTAAGCTACCTATAATACCAAACTACAATACCTACCTACAATCTAAATACATGGTTTAAGCTTAACTCAACACCATATAAGAAGCCAAGCTTACCTTTCATAACGCAGCAACGATTAAACGTTGGGTAGCTAGCACAAAGATATTGTATTTAGCTACCACAGCCTGCTGGTAGTGTTGGCTGGCTAGCAATGGCTACTGTGTTGACTTTGTTTGAAAAAGCGGCGTCGCTGCGAACGAATGTAGCTGGCTAAAAGGATATTGTTTTTAGTTGCAACCGTTGCTAATAGCAACTCGCCAGCTAATCCAGGAGGTGAGTTAGCTAGCTAGCTTCGTGCTACATCCGGCACCGCCGAATACAAAAGTAACCTACAATAACTACACAACAGCTACCCACAACAGCCCACGATGCCTACCTATACTACTTAATAATATACAGCCCACGATGCCTACCTATAGTACCTAACTACAATCTAAATACATAGTTTAAGCCTTACTCGACAAAGCCCAAGCTATGTATAAAGCCAAACTGGCAGACTGCAATCAGTAGCCGAAATTAAGTACAGCAGCTACCAACCACCTAACGTAAATAAAGGTTAAATGTGGAAAAAAATGATAAAAATGTATGTTGAGATAATGCATCCCACCACTATTTTTTTTGGCATCCTGTGAACTCTTTAGCGCTGACCTTGCAGATGTCCGCCCCTTCCCCTATAACGTCCAAGGCCTGGGTTTTCCCTGTGTGTCTCCTGGAAATCAATAGCAATGTTTTATAAGCCATTACCCTAACAACATACATGGCCAAATGCAGGAGGGCCAATGTTCCCAAGCTGACCCCATGAGTCTTAAACCTGGCTGGGATCGATGAGGTGGGAGGCCCCCCTGGTCACCGGGCATGCTGAGAGGAATGAGTGGGCTCCTTTGCCCTAAATGGATTTCTCCAATCATAGAAATAGAATTACTATAATGGACAAAGCTCATTGTGCATGTGTCACCGGTACACTCAAAATGGCCGCTGGTCCACTCCATCAAAGAACATTGACTTGAATAGGAAATACCATTCTAATACTCCAATACCTTGATTGATAATAAAAAAGATAGACATTGATGGACAGGAGCTGGTGCATTCTAACTTTGATTTGAAATGGCTTTTGGTGTTTACTCAAGGTTTGTTCTCGGTGGGTGCATTCTGGATTATTATTTAAAGTATGTGAGATGAGAGAGATGAGTCTCAATGATCTTGGTAATGTAACCACCATAGAGGGATAGATAAATGTCCAATATAGAGTGAAATAGGTAGACAGACATAATGCTTTTTGTTACATTCTAGGGTGGTTCATGCTTGGCTTGTTAACAATCATTCATGTCTTGAGATGAGCTGTTGCTGTTCTACTGGGTTTCAGGAAAAAACAATGTTCTAAGAAAATATGTTGCACTCTAGCAAAAGGTTGGATTGAAATGACAAACACCAGTTAATTAAATTAGGTCTGATTAAATCAAATCAAATCACATTTGACAGAGTTCGTCACCCACCTGGATGGTAAATTCAACAGTTGAGCAAAATATAAAAAAGGGTGAGAAATCAAATACGGTAGATGTATGAATTGACATCAAGCATGTCAGAGGTGTAAGGAGGGACACTTTAAGCCAGCAGCGCTAAGCGAAGGTGTGATGCCAATGCGTTGGCTTTTCGACAGCGAGTGTTTCGACTTGCAGACAGTTTGAGAAAGTCCTCCGTTTTTCCCCCTTCTTTTCTCAGAGGAAGTTAAATGTCTGAGACGGATGTAGTGCTGACCCAGTTTGCAAACAAGTATCCAAAAGCACAGTCTGAGAAATATGAGATAATTTGGTTCTGTGTAGCTGGTGAGGGAGGTGAGTGTTTGTATTCTGCTTGGCGTCTTGTTCTGAAGTATCGCATCATCTTGGAATGGAAATTGAGATGTTTGACTGTAAAGCCTTATTCTTCTAAGATTGCTAATTGGAATGTTCGACAAAGTCTTGGCAAAGAGGCTTTTCAGAAGAAAAAACTAAAAACATGTACATTTTCTTAAACAGATGTAATACACTGGTTTCTTGTCCTTGCTTCATTATAATCAACCCCCGGACACCACACACGCACATCAATGTGGTGGAAAAGTGACAGGTTATTTTGGATATGGGTTGAGCAGGCAGAGTGAAGTAGAGACCAAAGAACGGTTTCAAACAAAACAACATATTTAATAAGGCATGTGGCTCAGGTAGGGTACATCTCACATGTTACATTACACAGTTTGCTTTTAGCCAATGCATAGTTTAAAATACCAAAATCAACAAACCAAACAGAAAAGGACACAGGAAGTGGTGCAGCCCTGGAGACATCCATTCTCTCAAGTTCGCCACAGCTTAAACAACTAAATTATCCACGTGCTCTCAACAAACGATGCCATTAGCTCTCTGCACACAAGGCTCCAACATACCTCCAGACTGCATTCACTTCCTGTGGGCAGCCGCCTAGAACACAAAAAAGAGGGGGGTTTAAATACACACATTGAAATTACATGGTCCGTTCAATTGTCCAATGAAAATGCTTGCTGCATTAACTGAATGAACGGGCAATTAGTCACACCTGTGACACACACACACACACACACACACACACACAGGCATGCACACCCACACACACAAACACACACACCAAAATGCTGGAAGCGGCACATGGTAAGCCACAGAGCAGGGCCCCTGAAGCAGGTTAGGGGTTAAATGCTTTGCTCAAAGTGTACATTGTGTGTGCATGCGTGGGTATGCATACCTGTATGTGTGTGTGTGTGTTAGCGCTGTATGTGTATACACTTGTGTGTGCTGAGCCCTCTCAGACAGACAGAAGAGACCTTTGAAAGCCAATGACTTCCCCTAACCAGAGCCCATGCTGTTTGGCGAAATGACCCTTTTTGAAGACGCTCTGCTCATCCCCAGACCTCATTTCTTCCCCCTCCTTCCAAAAGCTCCTTTATAGTGATGGATTATCACATGACGTCTGCCCTTGTCGGATATGTGATGCCTCGTTGAGCTTGTGCGCAAGTCTCCCCCCATCTTGTGACAAGCCAGACAAGACAGGGCCGTTTTGAAGTGAGGGTTGGAAAACAGGGATAATGGGATAGGGATGGTTGCCGAGACAGTCGGACAAAAAGAGTACTCTTTCCGGGACCTGTCTTATTCTGACACCTGGATGTTCCGGATCTCGACAAGGCTGGCAAGGTGTCCCATTAAAAGGTGCAGTTGGATACATTTACATTTACATTTTAGTCATTTAGCAGACGCTCTTATCCAGAGCAACTTACAGTTAGTGAGTGCATACATTTTTTTTCATACTGGCCCCCCTTGGGAAACGAACCCACAACCCTACTGAGCTACACAGGGCCACATGAGGTTTATTTTTTTCATGGCCCTCAGTGTCTCTCCCTCTCTCTCTCACACCATTCACTATTATTTCCCTCCCTTCTTTAAAATCACAGTGTTTTTATTTGTGCCACTTCTCCCTTCAGAGAAATGGGAGACAATAGGTACATACATGAAACATATAAAGACAGGTGCACTAATCGTGAGATGAAGCCCAACCCCGCACACATATGTACTGACGCACCCTGCGCACACACACACACACACATACGAACAGACACACTGCGCACGCACCCACATGCACACACACACACACACCAACTCAGTGTTCATTTATCAAACAATGAGTGCTATAGATTGGTTACCTGTGCTCTGTGGTCCTGAAAAGGGGGGGACTTGAATTGATGTGCGAGCGAGCGAGTGTGTGAGAGAGAGAGGTGAAATCTATGTTTCCATGGAAATGGCATGCAATAGTAAGCCTATTGTCAATTCTCAGGTATTGGCACTCGTTGTCTGGCGATATTTAACCTTCACAAATGAAAGGCATCCATGCATGATAAAGAATTGATAAAGCCACGGCGCTCTGAATGTTACATTTGATGTCTTTTTCATCAGGAAACTACTAACTAGAGCCTGTTGGCAAAATACTCTCCTCAGCTACTGTTGCATAGCCTTGCCACCCTTATCTATCAAATAAATAGTTGAAGTTCTGCATATTCTCTTCATTCACCACTTATGTGAGTAGAATTGGGAGTTCTTGATAGTGCTTACATCCCAATTCATTGAGATATGCTTTAGCAAGCCTTCAAAATGAAGGTAAACAACCCTTGAACAAACCTTTGCACAAACTATTTTGAATGAAAGAAGCAACCTTAGTGCACAAAACACTAGTACAGCCAAGGATCAAGCTGGTCTATGCTGCTCTATACTGTTCCATGCTGGTCTATGCTGGTCAGTGCTGGTTGGATGCTCGTCAAGTTGGTCTTACCAGCATGGCCTAGCTGGTCAAGCTGTTCTGACCAGCATGGTCTAGCTGGTTATGTTTACCAGCATGGTCTAGTTGGTTTTGCTGGTGACCAGCCTTCACTGTGTTTTGCACACATACCAGCTTATGCTTGTGATGCTGGTATGCTGGTGACCAGGCCGGTCTATGCTGGTCCAGCATAGTCTAGCAGCTGGTCAAGCTGGTCTGACCACTCCCATCATTATCATATTTCCCAGCATGCTCTATTACAGTTGTTTGTTTCAATGTAATTTTTGTTTGTTGTGTTTTTGAATGTACATTGATTGATTAATTAATCGTACACAAAGATAAATAACATACAGTTTTCTAAATTAATCCAATCTGTTAGTTGGACTAATTGCACCCGTTACTGAAATGGTTGTTCCATTTTAGATGGTTTGGGTAGTCTAAATTATTCTTCTATTCGTCACCAGTGACAAGGCTCATCCCTAGCAAAAACACAACATAGGCTGGTCACTAGCAAAACACAACAAAGGCTGCTCACCAGCAAAACACAGCAATTGCCGGTCACCAGCAAAACACAGTGAAGGCTGGTCACCAGCAAAACACCGTGAAGGCTGGTCACCACTGGTCACCACGAAATCACAACGAAGGCTGGTCACTAGCAAAACACAGCGAAGGCTGGTCACCAGCAAAAACACAGTGAAGGCTGGTCACCAGTAAAAACACAGTGAAGGCTGGTCACCAGCAAAAACACAGTCACCAACAAAACACAATACCATAAAAGCACAGCGAAGGCTGGTCACCAGCAAAACCAGCAACTATGCTACTGGTGTGCTGGCTTTTTCAGCAGGAATGTTCAAAACTAGGCCTTGATATTTGATACTAATTTACTCCTCTTTTTTCATTGGCAGTGCTGCACACTTGGCCTGGATGGTTTTAATAACTTGCCCTTTTCTTTGGGGGTGTTATACTGGCATGGCAATGCATTGTTATTCTATTGTGCATTACCAATTCCATTGTATTATCTTAACAATATGAATCAGAGTTCAGCTTATTGGGAACGGAACTCCCCATTTGCCAGCCTAGGCCTCTTTTTGAGGTAAATAATCAGAAAATGAACAACACTATGTACTGACAAGTCCTGCAACCTGGATTCAAGCAGACAGAACACACAATATGGCCACATCTTTGCTCTAAGAGGCTACTGTTGATTTGTCATTTTGGCTTCTACCCCCCTGAGATCCATTTTAGTGTTAAATGACCTGTCCAAAGCGAAGCGTTCAGCAAGGAAGGGCACATTGGAAAACCAAAGTGAAAAGGTTGTGAGGTCGCAAGATGAGGCAGATGGTGGAATGAGGCCCTGGAAAGTATTTTTGGTGCAGCACTTTTGACGGGAAATTAGTCGTGCATTTCTGAAAATGACAATTACATGTTGTCGTTTAAAAACATAAGAAAATCATAATTCAGCATTTCTGAAGAATCAACAAACTAGATGAGTCAAACTCAGCCTAGGCCTGCATAGCTACGTACAGCAGGTGGTTCACATAGTTTTACGCAGAACTCTACGTCCCGAAGATTGCATTTGTTTGTGGAAGTTGGTTATTGAGGTTTAGCAAGATACAGAGACTGTGTGCAGAGATTAGTAAGAAGCCTATTCTCTTATCGTCTCTCCAACACCGCAGCGTGCCATCTTATTTCCCAGATTTGATTACTCTGAGTTTACATTTGCCTCTCTCCTGTTTGCCTCTCTCCTGTTTGCCTCTCCTGTGTGTCATCAACCTGCCATCATGTGGTCGAGAGTGGCATACGTGTGTGGAATGAGTGATGTGAAGTATAGAATGCCAAGTGAAGAGAGAGAACGTTCCAGGTAAAAAATCGGGATCAGAAGTTGCAAGGTGGGAGGAGATATCCAAGGACAGGCTCATTGTAATGGCTGAAATGGAATAAATAGCAAGGTATCAAACACATGATTTGATACCATGTCATTCTTTTTCAGCCATTACAATGAGCTTCTCCTCCGTTATCTATCAATGGACCTATATAAATAGCTGATATGTACGGTGTCCGTATTAGGACACACGTCCATGGAGTGTTGGAAGCACCTTATCTGTGGTTTCGATTGGAGGAGGTGAAATGCGGCCAATGCAATTCGACTTGTGCTGGCTGTCTGAGCTGTGAGCTCAGGATCATTGTACACAGTACAGTCAACTCTCTAACCATCTGTTTGTTTATTGTTAAGTTCTTGTTGCTCATGACGGAGACCCAGATTGTTCAACGGTAAACATTTTACATATACATTTACGTCATTTAGCAGACGCTCTTATCCAGAGCAACTCACAAATTGGTGCATTCAACTTATGATAGCCAGTGGGACATCCAACTTTTTTTGTATATACTTTTATACTATTCCAGGTATTCCTTAAAGAGGTAGGGTTTCAAGTGTCTACGGAAGGTGGTCAGTGACTCCGCTGTCCTGGCGTCGTGGGGAGCTTGTTCCACCATTGGGGTGCCAGAGCAGCGAATAATTTTGACTGGGCTGAGCGGGAACTGTGCTTCCGTAGAGGTAGGGGGGCTAGCAGGCCAGAGGTGGATGAACGTAGTTCCCTCGTTTGGGTGTAGGGTCTGATCAGAGCCTGAAGGTAAGGAGGTGTCGTTCCCCTCACAGCTCCGTAGGCAAGCACCATGGTCTTGTAGTAGATGCGAGCCTCAACTGGAAGTCAGTGGAGTGTGCGGAGGAGCGGGGTGACATGAGAGAACTTGCGAAGGTTGAACACCAGACGGGCTGCAGCGTTCTGGATAAGTTGTAGGGGTTTAATGGCACAGGCAGGGAGCCCAGCCAACAGCGAGTTGGTAATCCAGATGGGAGATGACAAGTGCCTGGATTAGGACCTGTACCGCTTTCTGTGTAAGATAGGGTCGTACTCTGCGAATGTTGTAGAGCATGAACCTGCAGGATCGGGTCACCGCTTTGATGTTAGTGGAGAACGACAGGGTGTTGTCCAGGGTCACGCCAAGGTTCTTTGCACTCTGGGAGGAGGACACAATGGAGTTGTCAACCGTGATGGCGAGATCATGGAGCGGGCAGTCCTTCTTGCCGAGGTTCAGCTTGAGGTGGTGATCCGACATCCACACTGAGATGCAATTCGCCACCTGGTTATCAGAAGGGGGAAAGGAGAAAATGAATTGTGTGTTGTCTGCGTAGCAATGATAGGAGAGACCATGTGAGGATATGACAGAGCCAAGTGACTTGGTGTATAGAGGGAATAGGAGAGGGCCTAGAACTGAGCCCTAGGGGACATCATTGGTGAAAGCACGTGGTGCGGAGACAAATTCTCGCCACGCCACCTGGTAGGAGCAACCTGTCAGGTAGGACGCGATCCAAGAGTGAGCAGCGCCGGAGATGCCCCTCGGAGAGGGTGGAGAGGAGGATCTGATGGTTCACAGAATCAAAGGCAGCAGATAGGTCTAGAAGGATAAGAGCAGAGGAGAGAGAGTTAGCTTTAGCAGTGCGGAGAGCCTCCGTGACACAGAGAAGAGCAGTCTCAGTTGAATGACCAGTCTTGAAACCTGACTGGTTTGGATCAAGAAGGTCATTCGTAGAGAGATAGCAGGAGAGTTGGCTAGAGACAGCACACTCAAGAGTTTTGGAGAGAAAAGAAAGAAGGGATACTGGTCTGTAGTTGTTGACATCGGAGGGATCGAGTTTAGGTTTTTTGAGGAGGGGTGCAACTCGCTGTCTTGAAGACGGAAGGGACATAGCCAGCGGTCAAGAATGAGTTGATGTGCAAGGTGAGGTAAGGGAGAAGGTCTCCGGAAATGGTCTGGAGAAGAGAGGAGGGGATAGGGTCAAGCGGGCAGGTTGTTGGGTGGCCGGCCGTCACAAGTCGCAAGATTTCATCTGGAGAGAGAGGGGAGAAAGAAGTCAAAGCATAGGGTAGGGCAGTGTGAGCAGGACCAGCGGTGTCATTTGACTTAATAAATGAGGATCGGATGTCGTCAACCTTCTTTTCAAAATGGTTGACGAAGTCATCCACAGAGAGGGAGGAGGGAGGGGGTGGAGGAGGAGGACTCAGCAGGGAGGAGAAGGTGGCAAAGAGCTTCTTAGGGTTAGAGGCAGAGGCTTGTAATTTAGAGTGGTAGAAAGTGGCTTTAGCAGCAGAAACAGAGGAAGATAATGTAGAGAGGAGGGAGTGAAAAGATGACAGGTCCACAGGGAGTCTAGTTTTCCTCCATTTCCGCTCGGCTGACCGGAGCCTTGTTCTGTGAGCTCGCAATGAGTCGTCAAGCCACGGAGCAGGAGTGGAGGACCGAGCCGGCCGGGAGGATAGGGGACATAGAGAGTCAAAAGATGCAGAAAGGGAGGAGAGGAGGGTTGAGGAGGCAGAATCAGGAGATCGGAGGGAGAAGGATTTAGCAGAGGGAAGAGATGATAGGATGGAAGAGGAGAGATTAGCGGGAGAGAGAGAGAGCGAAGGTTGCGACGGCACATTACCATCTGAGTAGGGGCAGAGTGAGTAGTGATGGAGGAGAGCGAGAGAGAAAAGGATACAAAGTAGTGGTCGGAGACTTAGAGGGGAGTTGCAGTGAGATTAGTAGAAGAACAGCATCTAGTAAAGATGAGGTCAAGCATATTGCCTGCCTTGTGAGTAGGGGGGGACGGTGAGAGGGTGAGGTCAAAAGAGGAAAGGAGTGGAAAGATGGAGGCAGAGATAAATTAGTCAAAGGCAGACGTAGGGAGGTTAAAGTCACCCAGAACTTTGAGGGGTGAGCCATCCTCAGGAAAGGAACTTATCAAGGCGTCAAGCTCATTGATGAACTCTCCAAGGGAACCTGGAGGGCGATAAATGATAAGGATGTTAAGCTTGAATGGGCTAGTGACTATGACAGCATGGAATTCAAATGAGGAGATAGACAGATGGGTCAGGGGAAAAAGAGAGAATGTCCACTTGGGAGAGATGAGGATTCCTGTGCCACCGCCGCGCTGACCAGATGCTCTCGGGGTATGCGAGAACACATGATCAGACGAGGAAAGAGCAGTAGGAGTAGCAGTGTTTTCTGTGGTAATCCATGTTTCCGTCAGCACCAAGAAGTCGAGGGACTGGAGGGTAGCATAGGCTGAGATTAACTCTGCCTTGTTGGCCGCAGAACGGCAGTTCCAGAGGCTGCCGGAGACCTGGAACTCCACGTGGGTCGTGCGCGCAGGGACCACCAGATTAGAGTGGCAGCAGCCACGCAGTGTGAAGCGTTTGTATGGTCTGTGCAGAGAGGAGAGAACAGGGATTCAGCTAGCTAACTTGGTACAGTATTCTTCCGTGAAAACCGCCCAGGGCACCGTATCCTATGACGCCATAGCTAACTAGCATGCTAGCTTCCAATAACACGGTTTAGCACCAATACTCGGTTACAACAAACTACCAATAGTGTGTTAACACGCATTTGTGTCCGTGTCTAATGTTGTGTAAAGTTTTGGGGTTAGTTTTGACAGTTTGAGTGAGTACGTCGTCAACTTATTCAGCCTGTTAGTTAACTATCTAGAATAGTTAGCATATTAGCTAGCCATTGCTCTCTGTCATCGAACCAACCCCTCCTCCCACGGTATGAAACACACAGAGAGAGCCAAGCTAACGTTAACTAGTCACCCATGTCTTGAATTCCTTTTGAACGACTCTGGTTACCAGTATGTAAAAATAAAATTAAAATAAATGTAGGTTATAACTTATCCTTAGTAGCTACTGTTAGCTAGTTAAGTGTAAAGCTAGCTACTGAATCAATTTAGCCAGTTCGCGTCTGTCCCAACAGAGAGAAAGCGTCTCCAAACATTACAGCTAGGTCGGTGTGTAAGGGCTTCATCTTCTTCCTGTTAGAAAACTTCCTAGTTGCTTCACTATTATAGTAACTACATTTTTAAATACATTCAAAATCACATGGTTCATTTTGCAGATAACTAATGGTATGTAGTGGGTCTTATTTGGAGTTGAGTTATTTTATTACAGACTACATTTTTTGCAGCTGGCCTGTATCTACAGTTCGACAAGGGGTGGACCTGGAAAGTCTAACTATCTAACCAAATAAGTCCTGGTCGGATAATTCAGATTACTGGGCACTCATCTGTAAAAACAAGAACATAAAACCATCTAAATATGAGGGACGGTAAGCTTTTGGAATGGAACCCCTCCTTCCTCTTCCCCTCTCCCCTCCTAATCTGCCCCCTTGCCCCAACCAAGCTAGGAATTAATTAACGAACCAACGCCTGTTTGCAAACATATCCATGTCATTACCGAACAACAAATAGAAAAGAGGCGTACAAACACAGCTAATCAGTGTGGGGGTGGTTATTTAAACAGTACTCTCTCTCCGAGTGCAGTGTTTATCCTTGGTTAGCGCGCTAAGCTAGGAACCCAGCGAAGGGTGGATAGAACACATTTGGCTAAAGGGAGTCAGTGTGGGGGGGTGTAGGGGCTCGATGCTCGGCTTGGGGGGAGCGTGAGGGAATATGGGAAGGAGGGTAGGGGAGGGTTGTTCTGGATCCTAATAAGCAGTCTCCATGTGCATTGCCAAGGAATCATCCTAATCAGCTTTGTATCTCGCTGGCCTGAAATGAACTGGGCCAGACAGGGAGGTGCTAGTTGTTGGATGTCGCTGTGGAGGATATGTTGAGTGGAAGCGTACCACTGTGTCGTGTCCTCCCTAATTGTGTGCCTGAATGTGCCAATGTAGGCAGAGTACGTGCTAATTAGAGCCCTTTGACATTAGCCACAGCTTTGGCTGCATCACAGGGACGGGGAAGGTTCCAACAGGCTCATTAATTGACTATTATGATCAGATTCAGAGTGATTGGTTGGGTTCCACAGCGCCACGCATATATGAGTTGTTTATGGTAGTGGCCGGTGCCACTATCGTGCAATGATGCTGCATTGATGGAGGTGTTTCCAACTCTGTTGTGTTAGGATGGTGGCCATTGTACAACTTCTTCCATTTAAGAATGATGGAGGCCACTGTGTTATTGGGGACCTTCAATGCTGCAGAATTTTTTTCCACAGATCTGTGCCTCGACACAATCCTGTCTCGGAGCTCTATGGACAATTCCTTCGACTTCATGGCTTGGTTTTTGCTCTGACATGCACTGTCAACTGTGGGACCCTATATAGACAGATGTGTGCCTTTCCAAATCATGTCCAATCAATTGAATTTACCACAGGTGGACTCCAATCAAGTTGTAGAAACATCTCAAGGATGATCAATGGAAACAGGATGCACATGAGCTCAATTTCGAGTCTCATAGCAAATGGTCTGAATACTCATGTAAACAAGATATTTCAGTTTTTTATTTTTTATACATTTGCAAAAATGTATAAAAACCTGTTTTAACTTTGTCATAATGAGGTATTGTGTGTAGATTGATGTGGATTTAAAAAAAAATCCATTTTAGAATAAGGCTGTAACGTAACAAAATTTGGAAAAAGTCAAGGGGTCTGAATACTTTCCAAATGTGCTGTATTTGAGTTGTTTATGGTTCGAAATGTGACCGGTGCCACTATCATGCAATGATGCTGCATTGATGGGTGTTTTTCCAACTCGGTTGTTTTAGGATGGTGGCCATTGTTTTGGCTGAACTTCTGTCAGATTAGGATCATGGTGCCTGGCTTTCCAAAGGTAAACATGGCAATAGGTAGTTGGGATTCTGATTTGTTTCTCTGATCTCTTTGAAATTGTGTTCACTCTGTTGGAAACATGAATAAACCCCACATTGGTTGTCAACATCTGATTATAAATGTATGTAGGTACAGGTACGTACTGTGCCAAAAACATTTTTGTGAATATTTTGCACAATACACTATCTGGAACCTGCTGTGTGGATCAGTTCGTAGAGCAAAGCACTTGCAACGCCGGGGGACGTGGGTTTGATTCCCGCTGGGGCCACCCATACGTAAATTGTGTGGATGTATGACTGTGTCGCTTTGGATAAAAACCATCTGCTAAATGGCATATGCATGGTACTGCTATTGTATCCATTGCATTGAATGTTAATTGTTCCACCTTTTCTCGGAGCCAATGACTACCTTAGAAGTCTGTCTACTGTAGTGAAACGCACATCACATGTTGATGAGTTCTGGGCTGAAGAAAACATATGTACCTTAGAAGTAATAACATCTCATTATCATGTATTTCCAGAGGACCCAGAATACTACGGACACACTGCAGGACCTGACAGAGAGGAACATGACAGACTTCCTATTGAAGACCTATGAGAAAGCAGGCAGAAAAAGGTACTTTCACTCTGTGCTCGGTAGCACTTACATATCTATGAATGTTCAGACATAATGCCAACAATGTGACTGAAGTTGTTATCTAAGATAACGTGTAATGTCAAGTTCTAAGTCCCACTAATTATAAATCATGAGTCAAGAGTCAAATGAAATGGTACAGTGTGTTGTTTGTGTATGTGTCTGCATGTGTGTGCATTTATTTGTGTGTTTGTGTGTCCATGCGTGTTCATATCTTATTAATTTGCACTCTGATCTTTGCCCGCTCCCCTGCCACCACCACCACTACCCACCACTCAAGGTACGGAGGGATTTCCGTCGGAGGAGTCAACTCCCAAGTCAGGATGACTGAACCGGAAATTGAAGCTTTAATCAGGGATTTGAAAAGCCTATTAAATTCCCCCCAGGTATGCTATGGATATTGGGATTGTGTGGTGGCCTTACTGCCAGCTGTGGAACAGCTTGACTTCTGAGGGAAAACGCATTGATTTTATATAATATCTGCCCGTGTAGGAGGATAGGGAAGGTACGTTCGCTGTGGTTGAAAGCCAGAAGGGATCTATGGAGATCTCAATTCACAAAGGTGCATTCAATTATGCATAGACGTAGAAACCAATCACTAACGCTAAGCTTGTGCTCTTTGTGAAACATGAGATCGAATCTGCTTGAGTGACTCTTGAATTTCAATACTTTACCTTCAAATCAAACTAGAAGGAAAGTTAAAACTCAGATAGACTTTTGGATGTCCATGGAAACTGTGTATGATTGTCTCATGTAATATATTTACATATATTTCTTCCTCTCTTTCTCCTCAACACATTCAAACAAGTGTACACACACCCCTCTATCTGTCTATCTCTCCGACACACACACAGACACACACACACACACACACACACACACACACACACACACACACACACACACACACACACACACACACACACACAAACACTCCCTAACACTCCCAAACACATACACACTCATTAAATGTTCAAACCTGTAAGTGGCCTGGACCTCAAACTTAAAAATTAATTTAAAAAAAGGCTAATTAAGTCATACAATCAAGATCAGAAGAATGTTGCTCTCCCTCGGGTGTCTTAACCATCCTTCTCCAGGGTACTTCTCCAGGCTCCGGATTCTCCACGCTAACACGACTTTGATTCACAGCCGCAGTGATGATGTAACTCTAATGGCCGAACATCAGCCATTCCCAGCTCTGTGCATTTCCCTTTTTAAAGTGGGATACGTCTGGCTCGCTGACTGTGGCTATGTCCCAAATGGGTACCCCTTGGGCCCTGGTCAAAATATGTGCACTACAAAGTGAATAGAGTGCCATTTGGAATACAACCTGTGTCTGCTTGAGTTACAGATGGAGAAAGAACAGTGGTACACAGTGTATTCTACCAGTGGAGGCTCCTCAGAGGAGGAAGGGGAGTACCATCCTCCTCAGTGAATTTCATAAAAATAAAAATACTAAATATATTCACGGCACCAAATAATTGATTAAAACACACTGTTTTGCCATGAAGGTCTACAGTAGCCTCAACAACACTCTGTAGGGTAGTAGTCCTCCTCTGGGTACATTGACTATAATACAAAACCTAGAAGGCTTGTGGTTCTCACCCCCTTCCGTAGACTTACACAGTATTTATGACAACCTCTGGAGGACGTCCTCCAACCTATCAGAGCTCTTGCAGCATGAACTGATATGTTGCCCACCCAATCAAAATATCAGAGAATGAATCTAGTACTGAAAGCATAAGCTACAGCTCGCTAGCACTGCAGTGCATAATGTGGTGAGTAGTTGACTCAAAAAAGGAAAGACAATAGTTGAACAGTTTTGAACAAATTAATTTATTCAAAAATGAAGAAGTGAGAGAGAGAGAGAGATTTTTTTTTTCACTTCCACTTTCGCTTACTTAGCTATCAAATGCGTCTAGCTAGTTTAGCCTATTCAAACACCCGGTTCAAACAGCGAGTGATGCTATGTTAGCTAGCTGGCTATGGATATCCAACACTGAAACTCTTCCAAGTCAAGGTAATTTATTGCTAAACTGCTTGCTGCTGACTGTGCACTGTACTGCATGATTGTAGCGGGTTTACTAACGCGTTAGTTCTAGTAGCTATGTTGACTATGACGTTAATATGGTGACAACGATGTAGGTAGGCTGTGTGTAGTGGTTAGCGGTTGTGATATAAAGGTTTGGCTTGGATAGGTTTTTTAGCCCATGTCACAGACAGCTGATATGTTGTGCACTGAAGTCCAAGGGAAAGAAAGGGGGGAGGAGGAAGGTGCGTAGATGCGAGAAGTAATTATACAACGATCAAAGGGATCATGCTGTTTGTATGTGGCTGCTATGAAAGTGAACTGTGTTTGCGTGTGATCAGGGATGTATTCATTCCGCCGATTCTGTAAAAAAATGTTTCTTAAACAGAAGTAAATGGAACAAAACGGGGGAAAAACATACCTGAATTTGTCCAATAGAATCTCTTGTTTGCAACTTTTGGACTAATGATTACACCCTAGATCAGCTCGATACAGGCAAGAGTGTCCAAGGTGGTATTGAATGTGTCAATGTCTGTCACCTTGATTACTAAAATGTATCTCGACCTGTGCGCCTACGTTATAAACTTTCATTCATAGGTTGTAGCAACTTCATGTGTAGGGAAAATTAGAGTATCATGTAGTAGCCTAAACCTATTGATGTTACATTGAGCTGGGTGAATGGAATATGAATGACAGTCATCCAATATGCCGTAATAGAAATAAGGCCATGCACATAAAAAAACCATCTTAAATGGCACTGACCACCACTGTACTCTACTCTACTGTGTCACCTGACTGGGATGGAAGTTAGCTTTTAAGTGTGTGTTTGATCTTTTTTTTTTGTGGGGGGGGGGGGTAAAAGGTGAAATTGAAATGAGACTCACGTGGCAAAGGATTCTGGGATCGATTAGGATGAGGAAGGATGTCACGCCCTGGCTCTGGGGACTCTTAAATGTTGAGCCAGGTGTGTAGTTTCTATGTTGTGTTTTTCTATGTTTAGCTTCTAGATCGTTTAGATCTATGTTGGCCAGGGTGGTTCCCAATCAGAGGCAGCTGTAGCTCGTTGTCTCTGATTGGGGACAATACTTAGGCAGCCTGTTGGCACCAGTTAGTTGTGGGATCTTGTTCCGTATAGGTATGTTATTAGTCTACCTTGGACTTCACGTATCGTTTGTTTGTTGTTTTGTTCGTGTTCAGTACGTTAATAAATATTTACGCTTATTACGCTGCGCATTGGTCCGTCTCTTCCGTAAACGATCGTGACAGAAGATCCCACCAAATGAGGACCAAGCAGCGTGTCCAGGAGCAGACAGCCTGGACCTGGGCGGAGATCCTGGACGGGAAGGGATCCTGGACTTGGGAGGAGATTCAGGCCGGAATGGATCGCCGTCCTTGGGAGGAGACAGTGGAGGCACGCTATAGAGAGGAGCAGCGGCAACGCAGAAGGTGCTGGCCGAGGAGGAAGCCCGAGAGACAGCCCCAAGACATTTTTTGGGGGGGGCTAAAAGGGTGGTTGGCGGAGCCTAGTGTTAGAGCAGAGCCAACTCCCCGTACTCATGCTAGGAAGCGTGTGACTGGGCAGGCTCTGTGTTATGCGGAGCTACGGACTGTGCCGCGAGTGTTCCGGCACAGTCCTGTACGTCCTGTGCTAGCACCACGCACGTGTCGTGCGAAGTTGGGCATTCAGCCAGGACGGGGTGTGCCGGCTCAACGCTCGTGGTCTCCAGTACGCCTCTTCGGTCCCGTATATCCTGCGCCGGTGCTACGTACTGTATCGCCAGTACGCGTCCACAGCCTCGTACGTCCTGTGCTAATGCCTCACACATATTGTGTGGAGGTAGGCATCCAGCCAGGACGGGTTGTGTCAGCTCTCCGCTCCAGACCTCCAGTCCACCTCCACAGTCCGGCCCGGCCCGTTCCTGCTCCCCGCACCAAGCCAGTGGTGCGTGTTCCCAGTCCGGCCCGTTCCTGCTCCCCGCACCAAGCCAGTGGTGCGCATCGCCAGCCCGCCAGCCTGTTCCTGTCCCTCGCACCAAGCCAGTGGTGCGCGTCGTCAGCCCGGTCCGGCCCGTTCCTGCTCCCCGCACCAAGCCAGTGGTGTGTGTGTCCAGTCCGGCACGGCCCGTGCCTGTTCCACCGGTGCCTGGTCCGGCACCGGTCAGCTGCTCCACTCCGGAGCCAGAGCAATCCGCTCCACCGGGGTCCGGTCCAACTCCAGTCAGCGGATCCACTCCGGAATCAGAGCAATCCGCTCCACCGGGGTCCAGTCCAGCTCCGGTCAGCCGCTCCACTCCGGAGCCAGAGAAGTCCGCTTCACCGGTGCCCAGTCCAGCTCCGGTCAGCGGCTCCACTCCGGAGCCAGAGAAGTCCGCTCCACCGGTGCCCAGTCCAGCTCCGGTCAGCGGCTCCAGTCCGGAGTCTGTGCAGTTCGATCCACCGTCGTCGGGTCCAGCTCCAGTCAGCGGTGCCAGTCCAGACCCAGACGTCAGCCCCTCTCCAGGTTCGGGGTCTCCCACACCAGGGTCCAGATAGGACTTGGTACGTTGTGGGAGGAAGGAGAGGGGAAGCAGCGCGCTGAGGTCCAGACCAGACCAGGGGCGCAACAGGGAGGCGGAGGATAGGTGGTGGTCACGCCCGGAGCCGGATCCGCCTCCGAGGCGGAATGCCCACCCGGCCCCTACCCTGTTATGTTTAGGTTGCGCGGTCGGAGTCCGCACCTTTGGGGGGGGGGGTAATGTCACGCCCTGGCTCTGGGGACTCTTAAATGTTGAGCCAGGTGTGTAGTTTCTATGTTATGTTTTTCTATGTTTAGCTTCTAGATCGTTTAGATCTATGTTGGCCAGGGTGGTTCCCAATCAGAGGCAGCTGTAGCTCGTTGTCTCTGATTGGGGACAATACTTAGGCAGCCTGTTGGCACCAGTTAGTTGTGGGATCTTGTTCCGTATAGGTATGTTATTAGTCTACCTTGGACTTCACGTATCGTTTGTTTGTTGTTTTGTTCGTGTTCAGTACGTTAATAAATATGTACGTTTATCATGCTGCGCCTTGGTCCGTCTCTTCCGTAAACGATCGTGACAAAGGAAGATATTATAACATGGCAAATACAAAACACACAATGCTTGAAGACAATTAGGAAAGACTAGTCATTAAAGTAGTCAAATACAGTGTCTTAAGAGCCAAAACAGCTTTTTAACATAGGCCGCAACTCGTCATGCAGTCAACAGAACGCATCGTGCCACCGTCGTATCGCTGGCTGTCGCTGTGTGGGCGTCCGGCTCATTGGCCATACGAGCACCATTGTCCTTGAGGATGAAGTCGTTTCATAAGGGATAAGCATCAGTAAATGCTCGCCGGGGTTCCCTGACTCCCCTCTGTCTCGCCCGCCATGTCTTCCCGTCTGCCACAGAAACAATACCAGTGAAACGAGGAGCTAATCCTCAGGAAGAACGCATGCCAGTGTCGTGCCCTCTATGGTGCCAACCTGCACCAGCCTCTTTCTCCCTCTACCTCACCCCCCTCTGGTTTCCTCCGCCCTCACTCCCCATCCTTCAAAAGGGAGAAGTAAAAGCAAAATATGTTAAAGAGCCCCAGCTTTGCGGAAGGCAGAATTACGGAGAGCAAAAAGGGCTTGTAACTGTTCCTGAGCTCATAAATAATCAATTAGATGGTCGGTGTTCTGTGTGTTTCTGCTAAATAGAGAGACGACGAGTACAGTGTGCAAACACTCCCTCCCTCTTTCTCTTACTCCCTCTGTTTTCCTCCCTCCCTCCCTCTTTCTCTTACTCCCTCTGTTTTTCTCCCTCCCTCCCTCCCTCTTTCTCTCACTCCCTCTGTTTTTCTCTTCCTTCGTCTCGTATTGTAGGCCTTTGATTTGAGGTGCTGCAGACAGAAGGAACCATTTGCATTTATATCACACGTTTAATGCGTGCAGTGTGCACCGGGCCGGGCTGAACTGGAACCGGGCACAGGCGTGACGACGGGCCATCACAAATCACACGGTTCTCAGCAGCACTCATCCCAAGGTCCATTTCACTTGAAACATGACCATAGTGGATATTTTTTTTACGCAACCCATGCGGCCCACCCACTCTACTGTATTGTATGTTATAACACCATGTGGAGGAATTTCCATAGTGAGAAAAGAGAGAAAAAAATATTTAAAGGAGAGAGATGCAAGTGGAAGGCAGTGCTGGGTTGGCGAAATCATTCGGCCCCCACTCGGTCATCAACGTTAACTCAATCGGCTTCCACTCCCACCTGCCCTCTATAGCGCTAGTACCCAGGGGTCATATGTATCAAGCATCTCATATGTAGGACTACCCTACCTCCCCTGGGTTTTTTTTTTATTGTGGGGGGGTGGTAGAGGGGGAGAGAGAGCAAGAAAGAGAGAGGGAGAGTGAGTGAGAGATGCAAGCAGAGGTCAGTGCTGCAGGTTTGCCGAAATAACAAGCAAAATAATGTTACTTCTCCAGCCTATATAAAATAAGTGGGCCTCAGCAATATAGAGATATTGCTGTTCCATTATGTTTTGCATTTCAAAGAGGATATGTATTTTCCCAAGTGTGTCCAGTTAAGCCTCGTTCTCTTTAAAAAAATAATATTATTCTCTCCTTCATTAGGATAACATGACCGATCAGATCCTCCTGAACGCCAAGACACTCCTGAAAGAGCTTGGGACCAGGGATAACGTCAAGGTATTATATCATCGTTCATCTTGAGGCTTAGAGACTCAGAGGCTCCTTGGCGGCTATTACCATTTTTGTTTGATCATCATCTTGAGTGCTTTGTGAGAGGATACAGTAGCAGGTATAGTTCAACGCTGGTACACAGATAGATCTCTGCCTGTGTAGTGCAATGATAATCACAAATCATACAAGACAAGGCCATCTCCTGGGTTTTACCTGTAATCTGAGCTGCGTCTGAATCACTTCATTCCCATCACAGACACCTTGACTAAACTGTATAGGGAGTGGTTGAGTGGTTCAAATTACTTTATAAATGTATTATTCAGTACGGAGTTCTAATCTAGACGAAGATCCTCCATTGAGACAAGATAAAGCAGCGAAAAGAAGAAGTGCATAGTACAAAATGGATCCTGTTAGCATTATGGAGTTATAATTCTCCAATGGATTCAACAGCAGCCTTTATGGTTGATGTTTGATGCAATTAGACTGCTTGAATTCTGTGGTAGCAGTGTTAACTTAGCTAGCTTCATACGGTTCTTTATAGCATTAACTTCCACTCTCTTCCACTCTTTTGATGTCCACCATGTTTGATGTATCTAATGGGAGTCTAGCAACAAGTCCCCCCAGGGTTGAGGAAAACGGAATCCAGTGCATTGTGGAATTGATGAAAAGAAACTGCAGTTGAAATAACTTAAGCACTAGCATTGGATAAACCAAAATGGCATTTTTCTGTGCAATTGTTTAAGTCGCTAATGCTGTAGTTAACCACAAATATCTTTGGGGAGTGTATGTGGACCGTGTGAGAGACAAGAAAAGTGTGAGTGTGTGCTTGTGCATATGAATGTGCTTGTGTGTGTGCGTGCACCTTGAGTGTGTGTGTGTGTGTTTGTGTGTGTGTTACTGTGTGTGTGTGATACAGTGTTACGGTAGGCCCAACCTCCATCTAATCTTAATTAGACCAGCACTATCAGCAGGGGTGCTCTCTTTCTAGAACATTCTTCTCCTGCACAACGGGAGATACAGGCACCGGGAGCATCTTAAAGAGAAAAGTACTCAATCGTTTGTTATAACTTTTTTAGCGGGGTGACTTGTGTTCAACTTGCGAGCTTTTTTGTTGTGGTAGTTGCTGTTACTGTACGTAAAGAAAATATTATATTTTATGTACTATCAAGATGCTAATTTAACCCAAGGGCCATGTTTACATAGACATTGAACTATACTGTATAATTTCCATAAAATAAATAAATAATCACTTTTGCAGAATTAACGGAATAAACAGTGGTGAGAGATTACTGCCTATTGCATATCTGATGATGCAGGATACAGTAGCTCCATAAAGAGATGTACTTATACCATGGAATAACGGTTGTGTTATGCTAAGTCTTTGCACATCTTGATACTTTTTTCACTTGTTTTGGTGCTACATACAGTGGCTTGCGAAAGTATTCACCCCCCTTGGCATTTTTCCTATTTTGTTGCCTTACAACCTGGAATTAAAATTGATTTTTTGGGAGTTTGTATCATTTGATTTACACAACATGCCTACCACTTTGAAGATGCAAAATATTTTTTGGTGTGAAACAAAAAAAATCAGAAAACTTGCATAACTATTCACCCCCCCCAAAGTCAATACTTTGTAGAGCCACCTTTTGCAGCAATTACAGCTGCAAGTCTCTTGGGGTATATCTCTATAAGCTTGGCACATCTAGCCACTGGGGTTTTTCCCCATTCTTCAAGGCAAAACTGCTCCAGCTCCTTCAAGTTGGATGGGTTCCGCTGGTGTACAGCAATCTTTAAGTCATACCACAGATTCTCAATTGGATTGAGGTCTGGGCTTTGACTAGGCCATTCCAAGACATTTAAATGTTCCCCCTTAAACCACTCAAGTGTTGCTTCAGCAGTATGCTTAGGGTCATTGTCCTGCTGGAAGGTGAACCTCCGTCGCAGTCTCAAATCTCTGGAAGACTGAAACAGGTTTCCCTCAAGAATTTCCCTGTATTTTGCGCCATCCATCATTCCTTCAATTCTGACCAGTTTCCCAGTCCCTGCCGATGAAAAACATCCCCACAGCATGATGCTGCCACCACCATGCTTCACTGTGGGGATGGTGTTCTCGAGGTGATGAGAGGTGTTGGGTTTGTGCCAGACATAGCGTTTTCCTTGATGGCCAAAAAGCTCAATTTTACTCTCATCTGACCAGAGTACCTTCTTCCATATGTTTGGGGAGTCTCCCACATGCCTTTTGGCAAACACCAAACGTTTTTGCTTATTTTTTTCTTTAAGCAATGGCTTTTTTCTGGCCACTCTTCCGTAAAGCCCAGGTCTGTGGAGTGTACGGCTTAAAGTGGTCCTATGGACAGATACTCCAATCTCCGCTGTGGAGCTTTGCAGCTCCTTCAGGGTGCTCTTTGGTCTCGTTGTTGTCTCTCTGATTAATGCCCTCCTTGCCTGGTCCGTGAGTTTTGGTGGGCGGCCCTCTCTTGGCAGGTTTTTTGTGGTGCCATATTCTTTCAATTTTTTAATAATGGATTTAATGGTGCTCCGTGGGATTTTCAAAGTTTCTGATATTTTTTTATAACCCAACCCTGATCTGTATTTCTCCACAACTTTGTCCCTGACCTGTTTGGAGGTCTCCTTGGTCTTCATAGTGCTGCTTGCTTGGTGGTGCCCCTTGCTTAGTGGTGTTGCAGACTCTGGGGCCTTTCAGAACAGGTGTATATATACTGAGATCATGTGACACTTAGATTGCACACAGGTGGACTTTATTTAACTAATTATGTGACTTCTGAAGGTAATTGGTTGCACCAGATCTTATTTCGGGGCTTCATAGCAAAGGGGGTGAATACATGTGCACGCACCACTTTTCCGTTACAGATTTTTTTGAAACAAGTTATTTTTTAATTTCACTTCACCAATTTGGACTATTTTATGTATGTCCATTAATATAACAATCCATTTAAATTACAGGTTGTAATGCAACAAAATAGGAAAAACGCCAAGGGGATGAATACTTTTGCAAGGCACTGTAGGTCTGGTGTAAGGTACACTCCATGGACTAGTTTTCCAGACCCAGATTAAACTTTAAATGGAGAATCTCCATTGAACATTCTTTTTAGCCCAGGACTATTCATAATCTTTGTCCGGGAAACTAGCCCCATATGCTTTATATTGTCTTTGAACTATAACAGCAATGAACCATCTGCCATGTCTCCAGGTGTGGTTCTACAACCAGGCGTGGCACGGGATCGTTTCGTTCCTCAACGTGGCCAACAACGCCATCCTGAGGGGCAACCTGCCTATGGGCCGTGACCCCAGGGAGTACGGCATCTCCACCTCCAGCCACCCTCTCAACCTCACCAAGGCTCAGCTCTCCTACCAGGCACTGTGAGTCAGGATGTATCAGCTCGGGGGAGGGAGGGAGGGAGAGAGGGAGAGAGGGAGAGAGGGAAAGAGGGAGAGAAAAACTTGCATTATATAAAATAACATAATGCAACGTAACATTACATAATATAATGTAACATGCAGTATTATAGCAGAATATAATTACATAACATATCCTAGCGTAGAATAAGTAGTAGCATAACATAGCATCATAACATACAGTAACTTATCATAACATAACCTAAAGCTGTACTGCACATCTATATATGTAGATGTCAAATTAGGCCTATGCGCAGTTTTCACACTTTGTTTGCTGAAATGTCAGTTTCGACTTTGACACATGATGCGATCCTCATGCCATAGATACCATTTAATTCCTTGTTCCTTTCTTGTGTTACCACCTCTTTCTAAATAAGGTATTTATGTAGTGGTCAGGTAATAGCAACAGTGTTGAGACAGAGAGAGAAGACATGGAAGTGTAGCTAAACGATAATTACAATGGCTTCGCTTCCATACTGTAGATTCAGACCCCCTCTCTGTTTGTCTCTCTCATTTCACTCTCTCTTTCTCCATGTGGTCCCTGCGGGGAATTTATTATCCATGATCTAAAGATGAACTTTCGATCATGAATTACCAGAGTTAAAAGGTAAGGAGTAAAACATTTGAGTGTTCGTGTTCTATGCGATCATGCATCGTGTCCCTGCGTCATTGCCCTAATTTAAGAGTTGTTCTCCACAAAGTATTGTTTTAAATGGAGCAGACAGTAAAATGTGTTGTGGTGGTTGTAGGCAATTTAGGGGGTAGCTTCTGTCTAGGCATTTTGACTAGACTGACTGCAATGCTCTCCTAGCATAAGCAGATGAATCATCATGGTGGGTCTCTGTGACCTGGAGCTTGCTAGGTCTTCAGTGAATCAGAGAGAGACCTTTTCTGTCACCAAATCTCCCATGTCCTTTAATAAAACAATAAAACCATTTCTGCGTTATGGCTACACCTACTGTCTGGACAATTATTTACTGAAACAATTCAAAGGTAGACTATTATTTGACTACTCATTATGGTTTTCTAACCCCCCCTCCACACCTCCATGTTTGAAGCCGCACCTCACTCTAGACCTTAGGCAAAAACACCAGGCACATTAAAAGCTCTCCCCTACTATACTGTTTATTACTTTATTAGCGGGGTGCATGTCCCCTCACAGTGATTAGCCACTAGTCCTTGTTCAGGGTTACCTCATTAGCCAATCGCTTTCCTCAAACAATCCTCGTGCCCGGTGAGTGGGGTCTAGATAAACCTATTGAAAACTGTTGAAAGTGGGGCGGCACCCACTGCGTAAATTATTTATTGTTTACGCATCCTAATTGTGTCCAGCCCGCGCTGATGAATTAATGTTGAGGCGGCGCGGCATGACTTGTTTATTATGTTAATTACCTGGCAGGTAGTCTGGCGAGAGATTGTGGTAGGGCAGGAAGGTAGGAGGGGTGTGTATGTGTGTGTGTGTGTGTGTGTGTGTGTGTGTGTGTGTGTGTGTGTGTGTGTGTGTGTTAGAGGAGTTGGGAGAATATACTGTAGTCTGCTTCACAGCTAATTAAGCAGACGCAGCAAGGACGTTTTTATAGCAAAATGGTTGAAATGAAGATGTACAGTATTCTGATGAAGAAGAGGTCAATGTCTTCTGAGGAGAGAGAAACAGTTGCTAAGTGCTTCGTCCCTCACAAGTCAGTCAGGGAAGAGATTAACTCTTTGTGCCTCTCTACAGATCTCTAGCTAAATAGTTGATCGCCCACTGTCTGCAATCTGCAATTAGCTATTAAACTACACTGGGGGGTAACTAACACCATAACATCTATAATCGCTCCAAAAGTATTGGGACAACAACAATGAGGTTAAATGGCAGACTGTAAGCTTTAATTTGAGGGTATTTATATCCATATCGGGTGAACCGTTTAGAAATTACATCACTCTTTGTATATAGTACCCCCATTTTGGCGGACCAAAAGTATTGGGCCGAATTCACATATGTGTGAATTTGTCCCAATATTTTAATCCAAAGTGCTGGAGTACAGAGCCAAAACAACAACAAATAATTTCACTGTCCCAATAGTTTTGGACCTCACTGTATCTAGTGTTTCTTCTTTAATGTGGATAGGAAAGCAAAGAAGAAATCTGGTTGGAGGACATTTTTATTTTGGTGCTCTCCATGTCAGCGAACATGAATAATGGAAGTGCTGTTGAATGACCTTTGATCCCAAACATCCAGCACCTCTCCGGTGCAGTTTCCACCTCTTGTTTGTGAACTTCCAAAATCTACTCCTACCCGAAACTCTGTTCGATTTGACAGCGGAGAGCCGAAAGAGGGTGATATTTCCATCAAAAGAGACCAGCAGGAGCTCTGAATTGACAGAATGTGAAAGTATGGAAGGCAAGACAGCGCAACATACAGTGAGGGAAAAAAGAATTTGATCCCCTGCTGATTTTTTACGTTTGCCCACTGACAAAGAAATGATCAGTCTATAATTTTAATGGTAGGTTTATTTGAACAGTGAGAGACAGAATAACAACAAAATAATCCAGAAAAACGCATGTCAAAAATGTTCTAAATTGATTTGCATTTTAATGAGGGAAATAAGTATTTGACCCCCTCTCAATCAGAAAGATTTCTGGCTCCCAGGTGTCTTTTATACAGGGAGTGCTCCTAATCTCAGCTTGTTACCTGTATAAAAGACACCTGTCCACAGAAGCAATCAATCAATCAGATTCCAAACTCTCCACCACGGCCAAGACCAAAGAGCTCTCCAAGGATGTCAGGGACAAGATTGTAGACCTACACAAGGCTGGAATGGGCTACAAGACCATCGCCAAGCAGCTTGGTGAGAAGGTGACAACAGTTGGTGCGATTATTCGCAAATGGAAGAAACACAAAATAACTGTCAATCTCCCTCGGCCTGGGGCTCCATGCAAGATCTCACCTCGTGGAGTTGCAATGATCATGAGAACAGTTAGGAATCAGCCCAGAACTACACGGGAGGATCTTGTCAATGATCTCAAGGCAGCTGGGACCTTAGTCACCAAGAAAACAATTGGTAACACACTACGCCGTGAAGGACTGAAATCCTGCAGCGCCCTCAAGGTCCCCCTGCTCAAGAAAGCACATATACAGGCCCATCTGAAGTTTGCCAATGAACATCTGAATGATTCAGAGAAGAACTGGGTGAAAGTGTTGTGGTCAGATGAGACCAAAATTGAGCTCTTTGGCATTAACTCAACTCGCCGTGTTTGGAGGAGGAGGAATGCTGCGTATGACCCTGTTGGTGCGATTATTCGCAAATGGAAGAAACACAAAAGAACTGTCAATCTCCCTCGGCCTGGGGCTCCATGCAAGATCTCACCTCGTGACCCCAAGAACAACATCCCCACCGTCAAACATGGAGGTGGAAACATTATGCTTTGGGGGTGTTTTTCTGCTAAGGGAACAGGACAAACTTCACCGCATCAAAGGGAGGATGGACGGGGCCATGTACCATCAAATCTTGGGTGAGAACCTCCTTCCCTCAGCCAGGGCATTGAAAATGGGTTGTGGATGGATATTCCAACATGACAATGACCTAAAACACACGGCCAAGGCAACAAAGGAGTGGCTCAAGAAGAAGCACATTAAGGTCCTGGAGTGGCCTAGCCAGTCTCCAGACCTTTATCCCATTGAAAATCTGTGGAGGGAGCTGAAGGTTCGAGTTGCCAAACGTCAGCCTCGAAACCTTAATGACTTGGAGAAGATCTGCAAAGAGGAGTGGGACAAAATCCCTCCTGAGATGTGTGCAAACTTGGTGGCCAACTACAAGAAACGTCTGACCTCTGTGATTGCCAACAAGGGTTTTGCCACCAAGTACTAAGTCATGTTTTGCAGAGAGGTCAAATACTTATTTGCCTCATTAAAAAGCAAATCAATTCATAACATTTTTGACATGCGTTTTTCTGGATTTTTTTGTTGTTATTCTGTCTCTCACTGTTGAAATAAACCTACCATTAAAATTATAGACTGATCATGTCTTTGTCAGTGGGCAAACGTACAAAATCAGCAGGGGATCAAATACTTTTTTCCCTCACTGTACCTTTAGCTCGGTGAATGATATTCTAACCGCATGGAGGATCAAACATTTCCAAGATGACGCCTCCCGAGTGGCGCAGCGGTCTAAGGCACTGCATCGTAGTGCTTGAGGCGTCACTACAGACCCAGACCCACTACAGACGCAGCCGGCCGCGACCGGGAGACCCATGAGGCGCCGCACAATTGGCTCAGCATCGTCCGGGTTAGGGGAGAGTTTGCCACGCTGGCACGGTCGCCAGTTGTATTGTGTTTCCTCCGACACATTGATGCGGCTGGCTTCCGGGTTAAGTGAGCAGTGTGTCAAGAAGCAGTGCGGCTTGGCAGGGTCGTGTTTCGGAGGACGCATGGCTCTCGACCTTTGCCTCTCCCGAGTCCTTACGGGAGTTGCAGCGATGGGACAAGACTGTAACTACCAATTGGATATCACGAAAAAGGGGGTAAAAAGTAACAAAAATAAATCAATACAAAATAGCAATAAAAAAATAGCTAATACATAAACGTATAATCATAGATCATAGATATGATTTGTCCAATTGGCCATATCATTATAAATGAAACCAAACATTTTATTACATTTGAGTAGTTAAGTACTCTTATCCAGAGCAACTAAAGTATAGGTCAAATATTTCAGTAGCATTCATTCCATATCAAAGGCACAAGACTAATCCCACTGGGCACAGGCGTCAATTCAACGTCTTTCCCACGTTGTTTCAACGTCATTTCATTGAAATTATGTGGAAACAACGTTGAATCAACCAGTGTGTGCCCAGTGGGATGACACGACTGGTGCAGAAAGTGTGAGATTTCACTCAGAATGCAACTCAACACCCCGAAAGGTTGTGAGGCTTACTTCCACCAAAAGGCCTCTTGACCAGTCCTCCGTCTATAGCCCCTCAGGGCAATGCAGACATAGGCCTCAGATCCATGGACAATGTCTGTGTCCCAAATGGCACCCTATTCCCTATATAGTGCACTACGTTTGACAAAGGCCCATTGGAATGCATCCAATGTTCATAATAACATAGCTCTAGAACAGGATTTTTTTCCACTTTCCCACTGTGACCCTATCTTGCTCCACCCATGTTAGGACTAAATGTCACGGTAAAGGTCTGGGTGGCCTCTGGTTCTGGTTTGTTAGTAAAGGAAGTATATGGGTTTCAAGTGTGTCCTCGGTTTTCCTCTGATGTTGGCTACTCCTACTGTTTCCTAGTGAGTCATTCGTCTATCATTGGAATCACAGGAGGCTGCTGAGGGGAGAACAGCTCATGATAATGTCTGAAATGGAGTAAATGGAATGTTATCAAACACATGGAAACCATGTTTTCTGATGTGTTCGATACCATTCAATTTATTCTGTTCCAGCCATTACTATGAGCCTGTCCTCCCCAATTAACGTGCCGCCGCCCGCCTGTGATGGGAATGGAGAAAAATAAGTGAAACCCAATTTTGTATGTGGTGACTGCATCATGGGAACACATGAAAAATAATCACTTATAGAAGGATAAAAACAAGCTGTTCACACACCAGGCGCATCATTAGACTGAATATTTTATGGTTGTTTTCGACTGCTCTATTAGGTTACTGTAGAGTACATGACAGAAGATGTAAAAGGGTAATGAATACATTTAAAGATTGATCGATGGATCGATAGTAGCAAAATCAATCACTCTCAAATGGGAAGTTCAGTATTTTATAACTTTATGTTAGATGGGTCCTCACACTGAAAGTAGTCTTTGGCCCAGGAGAAACTGTAATTCAAACAGCCACTTGAAAACTTCACCTTACATTAGCTACCAGTAGCTAATAATTTATGGAAAAGAGCATGAGGGACCTATAAAAAATGACAAAATCAGCTGAAATTAGCTCATTTATTTGGCTTGACCTTACTTATAGGTGATTTGACAATTTTTTTGCCCCCATCACTTAAATGAATTTTTAGCTAGCGGTTGCTAAAGTTAGCCGACGTTTAAAGAAAACCAAATCACAGATTACGTTTTTATCCTCTAACATTGAGTTGTAAAATACTCAACTTTCCCTTTAAAACAATCGACCCTTCTCCAGTCAAATATCAACCAGACCTATTGATCATGCTAGGATCAAACCTGTACTCAACTTCCTGTTTTCTCTCTCCTTCTTCAGGGCTGCCACCTCCACCGACCTGGTGGTGTCCATCTGTGTCATCTTCGCCATGTCCTTCATCCCAGCGAGCTTCGTCCTCTTCCTCATCCAGGAGCGCGTCAACAAAGCCAAGCACTTGCAATTTGTTAGCGGCGTCAACCCGGCCGTCTACTGGGTCGCCAACTTCGCCTGGGATATAGTAGGTTATTTTCATAAAATAAAATAATTACAGAATTCAACTTTATTTCCAATGTGAGTTGGAAATGTATATTTTTGCTGTCTTATGTAATTCCGAGCCCCCCGGACACCACACATACACACACGAGAAGCAGCACAGGGTCACCCTCAGAGTAGTGCCCCTGGAATACATTAGGTATTAAGTGCCTTGCTCAAGGGCACAACGGCAGTATGTGGCACCTGAGATTGTGATGTCAGCAACTCCCTGGTTTCCTGCCATTTTGCACCTAATTGGTTATCACACCAGGGGGAACTTAATGAGACTGCTGTGAGGAACGGATGGACAAGCACGAACCCCAAATAAAAGTATCGAAACCCCAAACAAATTATTTCTGGATGTTGTAATTGGTATTGTGGTGATTTCACTTGAATTCAGAGGGATAGGAGGAAGGTCACAAGTGAGGCGTGTGTCGAATAATCCACCAAACCTTCCGTCAGTGCCACATAATGCATTTTAAATTGCCGTTTAAGGTGTCCATATTAGGACATCCTTAGTAAGTAAGTTTGGATAAGGATACATAATCCTAGTGTACCTAGGAATAGATCATTCAATGGCTGTATCAAACAAATACTCATCAGCAGCAATAATGGTAAGTATACTTTTGATCGCAATGGCTGTTAAAAGGCCCAGGCCTGAGTAACTGTTAGTGACTAGCGCTGAATTATTGACACTGGCAAACAGTGATGCAAAGTGGTACAACATTGACACTTTCCCTCAGGCCTAATAGCGGTAAACAGTCTATCAGGCAATAGCTCAGCACTACTAGCCATAATAATGGATGAATGCTGACAAAGTGGAAGAGAAATGTTATTATGTAGGCAGCCGAAAGGTTTTTGCCAGGAGCAGTTAGTATTTTCCATTTCCATTTCCCATTTTCCCAACAATTGTAATATTTTACGGCACCGAAAAATCTTTAAAGGGATAGTATTGAATAGGGTCGAAAAGCTCTGTCAGACGGTGAGCTGTCCCTCAATGCTGTCCTAATGCTATGTGTGACTATGGTTCTCATTTGAATTATATTGCAGTTTTGCTTTTAATGTTTTGTAATCGGGCTCATGGATTTCAATGCATTATAAGACCGTGCAGAGTGCCACCTAAGTAGTGTTGAAGCCTTAGGGTACAGAGTGGGAAATGTGGAGTAGAAGTTAAAAAATGACATGCCAATTGCAGTATTTAGAGATTCTTCATCCAATATCATGATTGTAAAACTTGTTTAAGATAGAATATTTATATTATTTTATACTACGCTTTCGTAAATTGTGAGATGGTTTTCTTTAGATTTGTCCAGTCAGGCCGGCCACAGACTCGTGTCCTCGTATGAAGGGGAATAGATTGCTCTCTTGTTAATGAGCAAATGAAAGAGGGGAAGCTTGGAAGGCTAATTAAAACCTAATCTATAGATTTCAAAATCGTGTGGAATTCCCATTTACTTGAGTTAATCTTCATCTTCATCATCATCATCTTTTTCTTTCTTTCAGAGAGAGGGACCTTAGCCTGATATGTCTGGGCATCATTATAATTGTGTCATAATGACCCTATACGGTTAGATGTTACCTTCCCAGAACACCCCGCAAAGTGATAAAATGCTTAATACGGGGTTATGTGTGCTTTTTTACAGTGTAACTACATAGTCTAACAAGTGGTTATGTCTTTATTACAGTGTAACTACATAGTCCCTTGTCTAATAGTCATCGTCATCTTCCTGTGCTTCCAACAAAAAGCCTACGTGTCCACTCCTAACCTACCAGCTTTGATTTGGCTGCTTGTAATGTATGGGTAAGTAGCACCAAAATGATATTTGTATGTGCTGACTTACCCAGTTCAAATAGGTTTTCAGAAAAAAAGAAAATTGTGATTGGACTATGGATGTAATGTTTATATGGAGCAATGTAGATTCATGTTAAAATCCACCCTCTGAATGGCACACATACACAATCCATGTCTCAATTGTCTCAAGGCTTAAAAATCATTATTTAACCTGTCTCCTCCCCTTCATCTACATTGATTGAAATGGATTTCACAAGTGACATCAATAAGGGATCATAGCTTTCACCTGCATTTTATGGAGAAATGAAGCCTCTTCCCAGAGTCTCTTCAGAGCCCTTCTTGTCTATATACCCCTCTTCATGTATCTCCCCCTATCTCCTTTCCTACTGTAGTGATTAAATAGTAAAATATGAAAGATTAAGCTTCTGTTCACGTCACCGTCTGTGTTTTCAGGTGGTCTATCACACCCACGATGTACCCAGCCTCGTTTATCTTCAGCGTCCCCAGCACGGCCTACGTGGTGCTGACCTGCGTCAACCTCTTCATCGGCATCAACGGCAGCGTGGCCACCTTCGTCATGGAGCTGTTCGATGATGAGGTAGGTGGTGCGGGTTGCCGCTTTCCTAAATCATCAAATGTATGGTGTCCATATTAGGAGCTTCAGCGTAACAAGGGGTAGGTGTCAGTGTCCTTTTGACTGTGAGGCTGTCCTAATATGCACACCGTGCATACTGGGGGAAAAGTACACAAGTTTTATCAAAGAAACGATTGCTCAATCAACTATTATATTAGGATGATTTGAATTTGTTGTCTAGCTAACTGATCCCTGTCCTCGATATACCGCAGTGTATTATTGGATAGGCTTTCAACATGTACAAGGAGGGAGCTTTTCCTCCTGGAATTACTTTTTTACTTTTTACCCACTCAATGAGTTTCAAAGGTGGTATTTTCCAATTCTCTTTCATGTTTAATTGTGATGTTAGGATTGTTTCTTCGGAGAATGTGGTTCATGTATCTTTCACTGAGCGTTCATTTATACCAAAAGCTTCCCTTTCTCCCGGGAGAATCAAAATACAAAGACGGAGAAAAGAGAAATAAAGAAAGCAAGCAAGAGAAAAAGACAGAACTGGAGAGAGAGTTAAGAAGATAGATGGAAACAATGAGGGAGGTAGAGAGAGAGAGAGATGCCACTTCTCAGTCTGTGGAAGTCAACGTTTTTGTCATGTTTGCTTGTGTTTAGACTGAATTACAAACATTTTTTCTAAGGATGCAATTTACTTAGTTTAGCTGTTCTTTATAAGCTGGAACTCACTTTTACCAAAATGTAGCAACCCACACATACAAGTATAGTTTCTAAGTTATCCTCACCTATTTATATAATGAATAAACCACATTATATGCAGTACCAGTCAAAAGTTTGGACACACCTACTCATTCAAGGATTTTTCTTTATTTTTTACTATTTTCTACATTGTATAATATTAGTGAAGACATCAAAACTATGAAATAACCCATTTGGAATCATGTAGTAACCAAAAAAGTGTTAAACAAATCAAAATATATTTTATATTTGAGATTTTTCAAAGTAGCCACCCTTTGCCTTGATGACAGTGTTGCACACTCTTGGCATTCTCTCAACCAGCTTCACCTGGAATGCTTTTCCAACAGTCTTGAATGAGTTCCCACATATGCTGAGCACTTGTTGGCTGCTTTTCCTTCACTCTGCGGTCCAACTCATCCCAAACCATCTCAATTGGGTTGAGGTCGGGTGATTGTGAAGGCCAGGTCATCTGATGCAGCACTCCATCACTCTCCTTCTTGGTCAAATAGCCCTTACACAGCCTGGAGGTGTGTTTTGGGTCATTGTCCTGTTGAAAAACAAATGATAGGCCCACTAAGCGCAAACCAGATGGGATGGCATATCGCTGCAGAATGCTAGTTAAGTGTGCCTTGAATTCTAAATAAATCACAGACAGTGTCACCAGCAAAGAATCCCCACACCATCACACCTCCTCCTCCATGCTTCACGGTGGGAACCACACATGCAGATATCATCCGTTCACCTACTCTGCGTCTCGCAAAGACACAGCGGTTGGAACCAAAAATATGAAACTTGGACTCATCAGACCAAAGGACAGATTTCCACTGGTCTAATGTCCATTGCTCGTGTTTCTTGGCCCAAGCAAGTCTCTTCTTATTATTGGTGTCCTTTAGTAGTGGTTTCTTTGCAGCAATTTGACCATGAAGGCCTGATTCACGCAGTCTCCTCTGAACAGTTGATGTTGAAATGTGTCTGTTTCTTGAACTCTGTAAAGCATGTATTTGGGCTGCAATTTCTGAGGCTGGTAACTCTAATGAACTTATCCTCTGCAGCAGAGGTAACTCTGGGTCTTCCTTTCCTGTGGTGGTCCTCATGAGAGACAGTTTCATCATAGCGATTGATGGTTTTGCGACTGCACTTGAAGAAACTTGCTGAAATGTTCCTGATTGACTAATGATGGACTGTCATTTCTCTTTGCTTATTTGAGCTGTTCTTGCCATAATATGGACTTGGTCTTTTACCAAATAGGGCTATCTTCTGTATACCTACCCTACCTTGTCACAACACAACTGATTGGCTCAAACGCATTAAGAAGGAAAGAAATTCCACAAATTAACTTTAACAAGGCACACCTGTTAATTTAAATGCATTCCAGGTGACTACCTCATGAAGCTGGTTGAGAGAATGCCAAGAATGTCTAAAGCTGTCAAGGCAAAGGGTGGCAACTTTGAAGAATCTCAAATATAAAATATATTTTGATTTGTTTAACACTTTTTGGTTAATACATGATTCCATATGTGTTATTTCATAGTTTTGATGTATTCACTATTATTCTACAATGTAGAAAATAGTTTTAAAAAATAAAGAGAAACCCTGGAATGAGTAGGTGTGTCCAAACTTTTGACTGGTACTGTATGAAAACAGTGTGGACAACTAGGAATCAATTTTTTTGTTAATATCATACTTTACTGCGTTTGTACGCTAAATTAACATGCAATTTTTGACTTTGAGCCTAGCAATGCATTTAATTATCATACCTTCCACTTTAATTCACTATTGTAGATTTTCATGCAAGTGTCTTTTTCATTTGATATGTTAAATATGCTAATTATTTAACTTTGCCACAGTCTCATGTCTAATACTGTGTGTGTGCGTGTGTGTGTGTGTGTGTGTGTGTGTGCGCATGCGTGAGTGAGTGTGAGAGAGAGTGTATGTGTGCTTGTGCTTGTCCATGTGTTTTTGTGAGTGCGTGCATGCATGAGAGTGTGCATGCGTGCTTGTGCGTGTGTGTGTGTGTGTGAGCGAGTGTGTGTGTTTTAAACACTTCACTCTGACAAATTGCAACATCAGGATTCCCCATCTGAGCTTCTGCTTCAAAAGTCAGCTAGCTCGAATCTCCACTCCAACCTTAGCAATTGTTAGCTTCACTAACTACGTTTCCATAGACAGTTTTTATGCGAGTAAAGTCATACCGTATATTTAAAAAAATCACGACAGCTGTGATCGAAACAGGACGTTTCGGTAGATTTGATAAATGGCAACAGATAATTTGTTTGTTCAACATGGTGGGATCTTTCTGTGTCTGTAAAATGAATTATGAAAGAAATGGCAGTAGAAAATCCTTTATGCGCAAATATTGATATAATATCGAAGTAAACTTGGAGTCACGCGATGAAATGGTGTGTGCTCCTCCCACTACGACTCGGGGAAGCATGCAGTTGATTAGGCTACAGATGAAATAACATGATGAACTTCACAGGGTGGTGAAAGTGCATGGTGATCTTGATGCTCCTTTCCAATAAATATTGAGGGTCTGATTCTGGTGACATGATGATCGATGCTTGACTGACGATTGACCCCCCAAAAAATCTTGCTCTCATCCATAATAATCTCATCAGCGGAGGCTGCTGAGGGGAGGACAGCTCATAATAATGGCTGGAACGGAGTGAATGGATTAGCATCAAACACACGGAAACCATGTGTTTGATGTACACTGAACAAAAATATAAACGCAACATGTAAAATGTTGGTCCCATGTTTCATGAGCTGGAATTAAAGATCCCAGAAATGTTCCATGCACACAAAAAGCTTATTTCTCTCACATTTTGTGCACAAATTTGTTTACGTCCCTGTTAGTGAGCATTTCTCCTTTGCCAAGATAATCCATCCACCTGACAGGTGTGGCATATCAAGAAGCTGATTAAATAGCGTGATCATTACACAGGCGCACCTTGTGCTGGGGACAATAAAAGGCCACTCTAAAATGTGCAGTTTTGTTATACAACACAATGCCACAAATGTCTCACGTTTTGAGGGAGTGTGCAATTGGCATGCTGACTGCAGGAATGTCCACCAGAGCTGTTGCCAGAGAATTTAATCTTCATTTCTCTACGATAAGCAGCCTCCAACGTCATTTTAGAGAATTTGGCAGTACATCCGACCGGCCTCACAACCGCAGACCACGTGTATGGTGTCGTGTGGGCGAGTGGTTTGCTGAAGTCAACGTTGTGAACAGAGTGCTCCATGGTGGCGGTGGGGTTATGTTATGGGCAGGCATAAGCTACGGACAACGAACACAATTGCATTTTTATCGATGGCAATTTGAATGCATAGAGATGCCGTGACGAGATCCTGAGGCCCATTGTCATCCATTCGTCCGTCGCCATCACCTCATGTTTCAGCATGATAATGCACGGCCCAGTTTCTCAAGGATCTGTACACAATTCCTGGAACCTAAAAATGTCCCAGTTCTTCCATGGCCTGCATACACACTAGACATGGCACCCATTGAACATGTTTGGGATGCTCTGGATCGCCGTGTACACAGCGTATTCCAGTTACCGCTAATATCCAGTAACTTCGCAAAGCTATTGAAGAGGAGTGGGACAACATTCTACAGACCACAATCAACAGCCTGATCAACTCTATGCGAAGGAGATGGGTCGCGCTGCATGAGGCAAATGCTGGTCACACCAGATACTGACTGGTTTTCTGATCCATGCCCCTACTTTTTTTTAAAGGTATCTGTGACCAGCAGATGCACATTTGTATTCCCAGTCATGTGAAATCCATAGATTAGGGCCTACTGAATTTATTTCAATTGGATGATTTCCTTATATGAACTGTAACTCAGTAAAATCTTTGAAATTGTTGCATGTTGCGTTTATATTTTTGTTCAGTATATTTGATGCCATTGCACTTATTCTGCTCCAGCCATTACCACGAGCCCGTCCTTCACCAACCTCCTGTGAATCATGTAGACTAGCCTACCCACACAGCATAGCTTCACTTTATCTGCGAGCTGTTGGCTGGAGCGCACATGCCAAGACCAGAATAGGCACATTTGCTATTTAATGCAACAGTTTTTGTGACAAAAATGAAAATGGAAACACATTGAACTTTAAATTTTTATTCGGTACATAAAAACGTAAGCGAAAAAGTACATTTTGTGTGTACTACATCATCACGCACTGATTTGGTGGAAACACACCACTTGTGGGAAGATCTGTCGCCAATTGGATGGAAACCTAGCTTTGTCATACGCTCATGTCCTTTGAACATTCATCTTCTTTCCACTCTCCCTGATTTCTCAGACACAGCTTAATGTTGGTTGTCTTCCTTTTTACATAACGAGACAAACTCATTTGCATAGCGATTTCATTATCGTCATTGCCGTCGTTCATCATTGGTTTGTTTTTTGTTTGTCTGTTCGCTGGCAACCTCCCAATTAAACAGTCATCTTTTTGTTGTGACTTGTTTTCCCATATATTTATCGGTATTGTTCTGGCAAATCATATTCCTAAGGGGCTTTGGCAATATAATAATGGAATGCATGCCGGTCGCTGCCAATTTGTGCGAGTGACCTATCGTGCTCTTCCTGTTCAAGGGCATTTGCCTAGTGTATTAGAAAGACTGCTGTGTAGCGTAGCTGTCCGGGTCAATTGAGACATTGCTGATGGGGGACAATGACAGCCCAGCTATCACTCCTGGGGATGTCAAAGCAGATACGAGCCCTGTAGGTGGCCACGATCCGGGGTTGATGCATGACTTATCCTACCAATTGACTGTCATTGTTGAACCACCTGGAAGAAATAGGCTGTGACATGCTGGGATGTTGACGGTTTCCAAATTTCCTCTGTTCATCTGTTCTGTTATGCTAAACTGGATGAACAGAGGAGCCAAAATAGCCGCCGTAGATAAGAACGCACAAGACCACGCCCCAGTTCACCGCGACAGGTCGTAGAGAGATATCTGACAGCTCCATCTTTCTCCGTCGTCTTAAATTTCCACACCTTCATTCCATCTCTTCCACCCTGCGCTGTGACGATAGCCAAAACAGGAACAGCAAAGTTGAATTTCTCTTCATTCTTTTATGTATTTCTCCACTGAAGGTCAAAGTTAATACATCTAGCTCCCCCCTATGGGAAGATGTCTGGTAGTCTAGAGGGAAGGAGTAAAAAAAGGCAAAACTGGAGGGAAAAGCAATGCATGGCTGCAGCAGCACATATTGTACTTTGCGTCCCAGTTTTATCTGGAGACTGAGCAAGGGAGCATGGGAGTCACCCCCCACCCCCCACCCCCCACCCCCTTTCTCAGCTCCCTGTGGATCGCATCTATCGCAGCCTGCCTTGTATGCATGACAGTGTTTGAGTCAATAGCCCAGCCGCTAGCCACTCAGATAAGCCTGTTGGGCACCTAAATGGATCTGGCCTGGTTCGGAGCCTGAGTGAGTCTGGAGGGGGGCAGTCGATGGGGCTGTATTAGTTCTGCTGTGTCATGACCCTCTGTACTGTGTTTTGGAATTGCTAGGCGGGGCATGATGTCTGGAACTTGTGTCTGCTCTCCCAGGGCATTGCCGTTTAATTGTAGTGTGTGTGTGTAAGAGGGGGCTGATATTAAATACATAAATATTTGTATTTCTTTTAGCGTAAAATATAGTGTTTTTGTGTATACGACGTTACATTCTATTTTGAATGTGCATTACTGATTATGAAGTTTCCCTTTAACGTTATCGTATCTAGTTTGAGAAATCAGCTAATGGTCACCCTCCCCAAAACTCTTTCAGACATATATATTCCTTTTTGTAAGTCCCTCCGGTCAAGATGAAGGTGATGCTAGGGGAATATGAACACTAAAGCAATATGGGTCAGACTAGAGCCTTGGAGATTTTTTCCCTTCAGAACCCATTTGGAGATGATTTATGGGCATATAGCACAAACTTTGAAGAAACTTGTCACGCGTTTCATCATCGCCTAAGAGCTTCTTAGATCTCCTTGATGAACACCCAGTCGAGAGAAGATCTGTTATTTCACGTATTGATCTCGAATTAGGTCTCTATTCCTTGACATTCTTCTTGATGACAAATGGGCCCCGGCTGCACAAGGTCATTGGTTTACATGTATTATTAAATTTTTTCCAATTCACTTATGTTTCTAACTTTAGGCTCTTTTAGCCTTATGCCAGCTTCTTGCCAGCTCCTTTGCTTGATTCCAGCTTTAAATGCTAAGACCTTACTCAAGGGATTGTAGTTTGACTATGATTAATAACTTTTTAAAATGTGGTTGGTGGGAGTGGGCCCAGTATGTGTTGATATGACCAGATATATTCAAATTCAGCTTCTTAGCGTTGACAATAAAAGGTAACTAAGTAATACATTATATGGATGGCCAGGATATCATGCTTGACGTTTTGTTGGCCAGCGTGACCTTAAGTCCTCAAGGAAAACATGTAGAAGTTGAAAAAGGAAAAGATGAATTGGCAGACCTATTGCTGGACAGTTGAGAGTTAGCTTTGACACCATGATCAATGAGGTATTTTCGTTATGCATGCAGGGATTTTATGCCAGTGCCCAGACAGCCCACCTACTCACAGGCAGAAATGCTCAAATTACTGCTGCATGAAGGCTACCATTGACATTCCAACTCTAACTTAGATCTGTAACTTAAGTTTGGCCATTAGCAGAGAAAATATTTACTTGAAGTTGAGCTACATCATTAATGCTGTATACCCAGAGGTCATACATGAAGTCCTAAATAAACTTTATTTTAATGATGAAGGTAGTGAGTTATTGACCCTCAATGACCAAAGGCCCCAATTCAATTCATAACAGATAAAGGAAAACTGTACTTCTAAATTAATTTTGAATGTTTGCTCTATATCTAAGGTGTTAACTCAGAAATAGTTAGCTGCAAACGCTCGCTTTGGACAACGTCATTGAATAATGCCTCTAAACCACACCTGTGCTTAAAATATAGCAGAAACAGTGTGTGTGAACCACAATGGGGTTTACCTTTATCTACAGTTGATTGAAATGCAGACCAAGTTAGGCCTTTTCATGATGCCATTCCACAAACTAGAATAAAAAGTTAAAAATTGCAGAGCAAGTATAAATCCACATGATTAAATCTGACAACATACTGTAACATGTCATCTCTGATTCTCAACTGCCGCCCCACATTGCACTGTGTTAAGCAATGCATCCCACTTTTCGCCCTGGGTCTACCGAAGGAGGAAACTGTGAATTTATGGTTTTCCCAATGTACGCTAGCGTTTTTGAAGACTACCCTGAGACCAAACGGATGCATTATGCATAACCTTGCTTTAGAACAGCATCCAAAGACAGAAGTGGCAGTATGTACTCTCTCTCTCTCTCTCTCTCTCTCTCTCTCTCTCTCTCTCTCTCTCTCTCTCTCTCTCTCTCTCTCTCTCTCTCTCTTTCTTTCTTTCTTTCTTTTTCTCTTTTGGTTTTGCTTTCTTCATCTCTATCATTCACTCACCCCCACATCTTGCTCTCTCTCTCACTCTCTCTCTCTCTCTCTCTCTCATTCCCTCAATCTTTGGTAATGAAAGCAATGTGGAGAAGCCGACACTGGCGGTGTAGTAGAATCATTGCAGACTGGCTATCTTTCAATCTGTCTGCATTTAATTAATTAGGGCTTGTGTGCTTTAAAAGGCACCATCGTTCAGCAGTATAGCCACAGGGAGAAGGGATTTCAGGAGGGGTGGCTTAATCAGGAAGGGAGGAAAAAAGGAATGTCCGCAACTCTGGTATGTTCCCATGGTGATTTAACCAGACCCACAAAAACGACAACGTTTCAATCCGAGTTGGATCTTCGTCAGTTCATATACCACTGTGAAACACTAGAATCAACTCTAGAGGCTTGTACATCCGATCAATTCAATACATCCATTACATTGAAAACATATAATTCATTAACGTCACAATAAATATTACACAGTAGACATACACTACTGTTCAACATTTTGGGGTCACTTAGAAATGTTCTTGTTTTCAAAATTTCTTGTCCATTAAAATAACATCAAATTGATCAGAAATACAGTGTAGACATTGTTAATGTTGTAAATGGCTATTGTAGCTGGAAATGGCTGATTTTTTATGGAATATCTACATAGGCGTACGGAGGCCCATTATTAGCAACCATCAGTCCTGTGTTCCAATGGCACGTTGTGTTTGCTAATCCAAGTTTATCATTTTAAAAGGCTAATTGATCATTAGAAAACCCCTTTGCAATTATGTTAGCACAGCTGAAAACTTTTGTGCTGATTAAAGAAGCAATAAAACTGGCCTTCTTGAGACTAGTTGAGTATCTGGAGCATCAGCAATTGTGGGTTCGATTACAGGCTCAAAATGGCCAGAAACAAATAACTTTCTTCTAAAACTCGTCAGTCTATTCTTGTTCTGAGAAATGAAGGCTATTCATTGCTATACTAAAATAAAAGCGATATGTCAGACTGCCCATCTTAATCTTTTCTTTTTATTGGCCAGTCTGAGAAATTGCTTTTTCTTTGCAACTCTGCCTAGAAGGTCAGCATTCCGGAGTCGCCTCTTCACTGTTGATGTTGAGACTGGTGTTTTGCGGGTACTATTTAATGAAGCTGCCAGTTGAGGACCTGTGAGGTGCATGTTTCTCAAACTAGACACTCTAATGTATTTGTCCTCTTGCTCAGTTGTTCACAGGGGCCTCCCACTCCTCTTTCTATTCTGGTTAGAGCCAGTTTGCGCTATTCTGTGAAGGGAGTAGTACACAGCGTTGTACGAGATCTTCAGTTTCTTGGCAATTTCTCGCATGGAATAGCCTTTCTCGCACGGTAGTGTATGTTTCCCATGCCAATAAAGCCCCCTTGAAAGAAAGGACTTGAGTTCCTGTATGTTATCACAATCACACCATGAGTAGTTAATCATGAAACATACACCACCACCTTTCTTCTTCCCGAAGAGTTCTTTATTCCTGTCTGCGCGATGTACTGAGAATCCAGCTGGCTGTATGGACGGGGACAGTATATCCTGAGAGAGCCATGATTCCGTGAAACAGAGTATGGTACAGTCCCTGATGTCTCTCTGGAAGGTGATCCTTGCCCTGAGCTCGTCTACTTTATTGTCCAAGGACTGAACATTAGCAAGTAACTCTTCTTCACCGGCGGTGTCTTGGAGCAGCCTCTGGGATAAGTTAAATTGCCCTGGGAGGTACAAACAAAGGATCCAATTCAGGAAAGTCGTATTTCTGGTCATACTGCTGGTGAGTGACCACCGCTCTGATATCCAAAAGCTCTTTCCGGCTGTATTTAATAACACAAAAAAACGTTCTGGGCTAAAAATGTAAGAAATAACACTCAAAAAAACAAAATACTGCAAAGTTACTTAGGAGCCAGAAGCAGAGCTGCCATGTCTGTCGGCACCATCTTCTTTTTCACCGACACACAGAACTGCTATATGGAAAAACATGAGTACATTTAGGTTTGTTTTCTACTTTTTTCTTTGATACGTTCTTCTGTTGTACACCTAATAAGTAGGATTTGCATATACAGTTGAAGTCGGAAGTTTACATACATTTAGGTTGGAGTCATTAAAACTCGTTTTTCAACCACTCCACAAATGTCTTGTTAACAAACTATAGTTTTGTCAAGTCGGTTAGGACATCTACTTTGTGCATGACACAAGTAATTTTTCCAACAATTGTTTACAGACAGATTATTTCACTCATAATTCACTGTGTCACAATTCCAGTGGGTCAGAAGTTGACATACACTAAGTTGACTGTGCCTTTAAACAGCTTGGAAAATTCCATGATGTCATGGCTTTAGAAGCTTCTGATAGGCTAATTGACATAATTTGAGTCAAATGGAGGTGTACCTGTGGATGTATTTCAAGGCCTACCTTCAAACTCAGTGCCTCTTTGCTTGACATCATGGGAAAATCAAAAGAAATCAGCCAAGACCTCAGAAAAAAAATGGTATACCTCCACAAGTCTGGTTCATCCTTGGGAGCAATTTCCAAACGCCTAAAAGTACCATGTTCATCTGTACAAACAATAGTACCCAAGTATAAACACCATGGGACCACGCAGCCGTCATACCGCTCAGGAAGGAGACGCGTTCTGTCTCCTAGAGGTGAACGTACTTTGGTGCGAAAGTGCAAATCAATCCCAGAACAACAGCAAAGGACCTTCTGAAGATGCTGGAGGAAACAGGTACAAAAGTATCTATATCCACAGTAAAACGAGTCCTATATCGACATAACCTGAAAGGCTGCTTAGCAAGGAAGAAGCCACTGCTCCAAAACCGCCATAAAAAAGCCAGACTACGGTTTGCAACTGCACATGGGGACAAAGATCGTACTTTTTGGAGAAATGTCCTCTGGTCTGATGAAACTAAAATAGAACTGTTTGGCTATAATGACCATAGTGTAACGATCCCGGCAGTCTGAGTCGGGTCCTGTCTGTGGAATAGTTGTTATGTTCGTGATCTCCAGTTTCCCGAGGGTTCTGGAACGCTCGGGGAGCTCTCTTGATTTCGCACCTGCATCCCATCAGCAATCTGCACACCTGGTCCTGATCATCACCCTTCTTAGGCTCTGGCCTAACATCCATTCCCTGCCGGATCGGTAGCCATGAACAGTAGGTTTACCAGAGTATCAGTCTTAGAGCCTAGCGTTAGTTTTGTTGTTTTTGCACCTTGTTGGTTTGTTGCTTACTTACCCCGGTTTTGTTCCATCTGCAGTCACCCGTCCGGAACCTTCATCCAACCTCTGCCTGGTGGTCGCGCGGCTGCCCGACCCAGGATGGGATCAACCACTGCACCCCCAACAACTAATCAACGCCGCCCGCTCTGTTCCCTGGATTATTCAGCATCACTCTTGAACTTGTAAATAAACACTCACCTTCGTTTCAACTTACCTTGTCCTGGTCTGCTTCTGGGTTCTGGCTTAGCAACTCGTGACAGAACGATCCGGCCAGTAATGAACCCAGCGGACCTGGACTCTGTTCGCCATGCCATTACCCAGCAGGAGAAGATGTTGGGCCATCATATGTACGGTACTACAGGAGATCGCGTTGTCAGTTCGAACCTTTCTACCGGTCTGACGGAGGTCCAGAACCAACGCAAGTGTCCGGTGGAAGATCCACTACCGGTTTCACCCATCTCGCCTGCCGCTTCTGAAGCTGTGTCCTTCCGTGAGCCCAAGGTTCCGACACCGGATAAATATGAGGGGGAGCTGGGAAGATGCCGTTCCTTCCTTATGCAGTGTGGATTAGTGTTCGACCTACAGCCCTACTCTTATGCCACAGACAAGGCTAGGATAGCCTTTGTGATTGAGTTGCTGCGTGGTCGAGCGCTGGAGTGGGCTTCAGCCGTTTGGGAACGACAGGATCCTGCATGGCTTCATACAGGGGTTCACGGCCGAGATGAGGAAGCTCTTCGACCATTCCGTCCGAGGGAGGGACGAGCTAGGCGCCTGTTTTCGCTTCGCCAAGGAACTCGCGAGCGTGGCCGACTTCGTGATCGAGTTCAAGACGTTGGCTGTGGAGAGTGGGTGGAATGAGGAGGCTCTGCAAGCGGCCTTTTACCAGGGTCTGTCGGAGCAGCTCAAGGATGAGTTGATCTCCTATCCGGAGTCTAGTGACCTGGACAGCTTGGTAGCCTTGTCTATTCGGGTGGATAATCGAGTCCGAGAGCGAAGAGGGAGAAGCAATGGGCTCCGTCCAACCGATCAGCTTCTCAGGTTCCAGTCGGGTCGTTCAAACTGCGCTGGCTCGCTAAAGTTGGGAGGACTTTTAGCGAGCCAGTTTCGACCTCTCAATACCCTCTGTCAGACCCCGTTTTCCGGCTACCCTTATGAACAGGAATCAGAGCTTAGCGATTAACGCTTTATCGATTCAGGTGCCGATGGAAGCTTTCTAGATGCCGAGTTGGTGGAACAGCTGGGGCTTTCCAGGAGCAATTGCCGGAAGCCATTGAAGCTACCACTCTGGACGGCAGTAGTCTGGCACGTATCACGATGAGGACTGAACCGGTTAAGATGCGGTTGTCGGGAATCATTCTGAGATGATTTCATTCTTCATTCTGCCGTCTTCCCAGGTTCCTCTGGTCCTTGGATACCCCTGGCTGAAGGAACACAATCCTACGTTCGATTGGGTGACGGGCAAGGTAACGAGTTGGAGCCTTGATTGTCATGCTAACTGTCTCAAGACTGCCTGCCCCCATTCGGTTCCCAGTCAGGTGATTGAGGCTAAACCCCCAGATTTGTCCCTGGTTCCCGAGACATATCACGATTTGGGGGAAGTTTTCAGTAAGCAGAAGGCTCTGTCACTCCCTCCCCACCGACCATATGATTGTGCCATCAACCTGTTCCCTGGAGCTGTCTACCCCAAGGGAAGGTTATACAGTATCTCCCGACCTGAACGTGAGGCTTTGGAGACCTACATCAAGGAGTCCCTAGCTGCTGGTCTCGTTCGTCCTCGTCATCACCCCTGGGGGCAGGATTCTTCTTTGTGGGTAAGAAGGATGGCTCTCTTCGACCATGTATTGATTATCGGGGGTTGAATGACATCACGGTCAAGAACAAGTATCCCCTGCCCTTGATGAGTTCTGCCTTCGACTCCTTACAGGGTGCTACGGTGTTCACCAAGCTAGACCTACGCAATGCGTATCACATGGTCCGGATCAGAGAGGGGGACGAGTGGTTGACGGGTTTCCAATACACCGATGGGTCACTTCGAGTATCAGGTGATGCCGTTTGGACTGACCAATGCTCCAGCGGTATTCCAGAGTATGGTGAACGACGTCCTGAGAGATATGATCGGTCTCTTTGTGTTTGTTTACCTGGATGACATTCTGATCTTCTCGAAGGAACCTTCCGACCACGTCCAGCATGTCCGGCAGGTTCTGCAGCGATTGTTGGAGAATCGCCTGTTCGTGAAGGCCGAGAAGTCGCGAGTTTCACGCCCACACGACATCCTTTCTCGGGTACATCATCTCCAGGGGGAGAGATTAGGATGGACCAGGAGAAGGTTAGAGCGTTCTGGAATGGGCCCAGCCCGGGTACGAGATTGCAGCTCCAGAGATTTTTGGGGTTTGCGAATTTCTACCGCAGATTCATCCGGGATTACAGCCGTGTCCGCTCCGTTAACTGCCTTGACTTCCAGTATCAGGACCTTCAAGTGGAATCCGGAGGCGGATCGAGCGTTTCTGGATTTGAAGAGGCGATTCACCAACGCACCGATTCTCTCTCAACCGGACACGGCCCGTCAGTTCGCCGTTGAAGTGGACCAGCGTCTGATGTGGGAGTTGGCGCCATCCTGTCGCAGCGATGCTCCACGGACAGTAAACTCCATCCCTGAGCCTACTACCTCGTCGCCTTTCGCCTCGCGGAGAGGAATTACGATGTGGGTAACCGGGAGCTTCTCGCGGTGAAACTTGCCTTGGAGGAGTGGCGCCACTGGTTGGAGGGGGCGGAGCAAACCGTTTATTGTCTGGACTGACCACAAGAATCTTGCTTACGTGCAATCGGCTAAACGCCTCAACTCCCCGTCAGGCCAGGTGGGCGTTGTTTTTCGGACGATTCAAGTTTTCCCTGACGTCCGACCTGGATCTAAGAACGGCAAGGCGGACGCCTTGTCCCGGATGTTCTCCAAGACGGAGGAGAGTGGGTCCAAGACCGAGACAATTCTCCCCGAACTGCGTCTGGGAGCAGTTATGTGGAAGATTGAGGAGGAGGTGCTGGCGCCCTTCGGACTCAGCCCGGTCCCGGTAACGGTCCACCCGGGTGGGTTGTTTGTGCCTGAGTCGGTTCGTCCTGCTGTCCTCAAATGGTCCCACGCCAGCAAGATGGCTTGTCACCCTGGCGTGGCTCGGACAATGGCGTTTCTTCGCAGACGCTTTTGGTGGCCTGCCGTGGCCGAGGATACTCGGGGTTATGTTGCTGCCTGTCCAGTGTGTGCGCAGAATAAGAGTACCAATCGGCCCAGCTCTGGACTACTTCACCCCTTCCTATTCCCCGGCGACCATGGTCGCATCTGGCCCTGGACTTTGTCACTGGGTTGCCCGCTTCTGAGGGGAACACGGTCGTTCTGACTATCGTGGACAGATTCAGCAAGTTCGCCACTTTGTGCCTATTGCCAAGCTTCCCTCTGCCTCGGAGACGTCCCGAGATCCTGGTTAGGGAGGTTTTCAGGGTCCACGGGTTGCCCAGTGATATCGTTTTCCGACCGTGGCCCTCAGTTTACCTCTGCTGTCTGGAAGTCCTTCTGTTTGGCCATTGGAGCTACAGTCAGTCTCACATCTGGTTTTCACCCCCAATCTAATGGTCAGGCGGAGAGAGCCAACCAGAAGATGGAATCCACGCTACGCTGTCTGGCCTCTTCCAACCCCACCTCCTGGGTCTCTCAGTTGCCTTGGGTTGAGTATGCCCACAATACTCTCCCCTACATCTGCCACTGGGATGTCTCCTTCCAGTGCCTGTATGGCTACAACCTCCCCTTGTTCCCTTCTCAGGAGAAGGAGCTCTCAGTAGCCTTCTGTTCAGGTCCATATCTGTCGTTGCCACCGGACCTGGCATCGGGCCAGAAAAGCACTCCTTAGAGTTTCGGACCGGTATCAGCTCCAGGCGAATCGTCGCCGGATCCCCGCTCCCACCTACACCATCGGAGATAGGGTCTAGTTGGCCACACGGGATCTTCCTTTACGGACTGAGTCTAGGAAGTTGTTACCGGGTTCATTGGTCCGTTTGTGGTGGAGAAGGTGATCAATCCGGTGGCAGTTCGACTCAAACTCCCGAGGACGCTCAGAGTCCATCCCACCTTTCATGTCTCCTGCCTCAAGCCTGTTTTCCTCAGTCCTCTGTTGCCTCCTCCGCCTCCTCCTCCTCCTCCTCGGATGATCGGAGGTGGTCCTGCCTACACGGTGCGTCGCATCATGGATTCCAGACGGCGGGGCCGGGGTTTCCGTATCTCGTGGACTGGGAGGGGTATGGTCCTGAAGAGAGGAGTTGGATTCCGCGGCGACAGGTCCTAGATGCTGACCTCATCAGTGACTTCTACCGCCTCCATCCTGGCGCTCCGGGAGTCCGCCCGGTGGCGTTCGTCGGAGGGGGTACTGTAACGATCCCGGCAGTCTGAGTCGGGTCCTGTCTGTGGAATAGTTGTTATGTTCGTGATCTCCAGTTTCCCGAGGGTTCTGGAACGCTCCGGGGAGCTCTCTTGATTTCCGCACCTGCATCCCATCAGCAATCTGCACACCTGGTCCTGATCATCACCCTTCTTAGGCTCTGGCCTAACATCCATTCCCTGCCGGATCGTTAGCCATGAACAGTAGGTTTACCAGAGTATCAGTCTTAGAGCCTAGCGTTAGTTTTGTTGTTTTTGCACCTTGTTGGTTTGTTGCTTACTTACCCCGTTTTGTTCCATCTGCAGTCACCCGTCCGGAACCTTCATCCAACCTCTGCCTGGTGGTGGCGGCTGCCGACCCAGGATGGGATCAACCACTGCACCCCCAACAACTAATCAACGCCGCCCGCTCTGTTCCCTGGATTATTCAGCATCACTCTTGAACTTGTAAATAAACACTCACCTTCGTTTCAACTTACCTTGTCCTGGTCTGCTTCTGGGTTCTGGCTTAGCAACTCGTGACACATAGTTATGTTTGGAGGAAAAAGGGGGACGCATGCAAGCCGAAGAACACCATCCCAACCGTGAAGCACGGGGGTGGCAACATCATGCTGTGCTTTGCTGCAGGAGGGACTGGTGCACTTCACAAAATAGATGGCATCATGAGGAAGGAAAATGATGTGGATATATTGAAGCAACATCTCAAGACATAAGACATCAGTCAGGAAGTTAAAGCTTGGTCGCAAATGGGTCTTCCAATTGGATAATGACCCCAAGCATACTTCCAAAGTTGTGGCAAAATGGCTTAAGGACCACAAAGTCAAGGTATTGGAGTGGCCATCACAAAGCCCTGACCTCAATCCTATAGCAAATTTGTTGGCAGAACTGAAAAAGTGTGTGTGAGCAAGGAGGCCTACAAACCTGACTCAGTTACACCAGCTCTGTCAGGAGGAATGGGCCAAAATTCACCCAACTTATTTTGGGAAGCTTGTGGAAGGCTACCCGAAACGTTTGACCCAAGTTAAACAATTTAAAGGCAATGCTACCAAATACTAATTGAGTGTATGTAAACTTCTGACCCACTGGGAATGTGATGAAAGAAATAAAAGCTGAAAGAAATCATTCTCTCTACTATTATTCTGACATTTCACATTCTTAAAATAAAGAGGTGATCCTAACTGACCTAAAACAGGGAATTTTTACTAGGATTAAATGTCAGGAATTGTGAACATTTTAAATGTATTTGGCCAAGGTGTATGTAAACTTCCGACTTCAACTGTATTTCTGTAATTTGTATTTATTTATTCATTTTTTTAAAGCAGGAAGGGCCCTAACCTGGGTAATGAACAGCCAATAAGATGGTATGTCTGTGTGTGTGTGCGTGAGTCCATTCCTGTGAATGTGTCTGTTATAGCAAGTCGGAAGGTGTATGTCACCCGGAATCTTTCAAAGTCTCAGTGCTTGGGATGAGAATGTTTGTATCTGTATGTATGAGCAGCTGCTCCTGCCCTCACGTAACGCGGGTGAGGGAGACATCACCGAGCGAGCGTGCCCTAAATGACAAGTCAAAAAGCAAAGGCTCATTTCCATGTCATTTGGCGCCCAATTCAAGCAAGCATTGTGCCTCGGCTGATGAGCGCGCACTGAGGATGCGCTTTAATTATCTGGGGAGTGTCGGAACACTCTTAACGCCAAGAGCACTCTTTTCCCGCAACCGCAACCGCAAACTCCAAACCCGCTTCTTCCCTCAGGTCACTTGACAGACCTGTGCCCCCGCGTGCGCAACACAGACAGCGGGTTCCATGTAATGTGATTTAAAGCCATAATGTGCCCTTATGTTTTGCTGTCTTTTACGTCTTTTATGAGTCGCTGATAAATTGTTGTTGTTTTCTGTTCGTTTTTCCCCCTGACAGAAAATCTCGCACATCAATGACATTGTGAAGCAGGTGCTGCTGATTTTCCCGCACTTCTGTCTGGGTCGAGGGCTCATCGACATGGGCAAGAACCAGGCCATGGCCACCTTGTTTGAAAGCTTTGGTGAGCATCCCCCCACACCACCTTCGTGCTTAAATACCACACTATAGGGAGGAAATTGTTTGGGAAATGTAAAAAATAATTTTGTATAAAACTTTTGGACACTTAAGTGTACATAATGCCACACTATCTCTAAAGGGATCACATAGGCTTCATACTAATATATACTGTCACTGTACTGTCAATTGCTTTGGATAAAAGTGACATTTATTATTATATTACTATGGGAACAGCAAAGAAAAAAGATTCATCAGTGCAAAGCTCTTCCCTCCTAGTGAGATGGAATAACATTTAAGTGGTCGGATGAAAGGTCAAATGAAGCTGAATAATTGGAGGAAAAGAAAGAAAGTACATTACAGTTTAAAGAAAGACAATGTCATGGTTTTAGCTTTTCAATATTCTGTAGAGAATAACAGGTGCAAACTTTCCACTGCTGCACATTGTCGTCTAAATATCCTTGAAAAGAAATGGAGGGAATTGGCAGATTAATTTAACTCAACAGTTCATTGTTGTAGGTGACAATAAAACAGGTGGGAGGAAGGTTCTGACTATTCTCCAGTAACAACATTTGATACCGAACATTTTGGGGTTTAGGATTTACCAAACGTCAATAGCTTAGCTACTTTGTTTACTTTAGTCCTCTACTTCTACAATGCCTTTACAGCATCTTTATACCTTTATACTTTCACACATAGTGCCCATGTATGTTACCACTACCCTTTACAGTACTAAACACACACATCTCCTCCTCTTAAGTGTCGCTACATTATTACCAAATAGGATTTTTTAGTCCCTGGGGAGGGGTAACATTTGACCAATAACGTGACCGTAGCCCTCGGCCACCATTCTCAAACGCTACATCTAGAAAGCAAAAGGGGATAGGTACACGGGGGAGATTGAGAGGCAGAGAGACACATGAAAGGCAGGAGCAAAGGCTTTATCTGGGGAATAGATCTGGCAGGAAATAGCCGTTTGAGGAATCATTTGCGGCGGCAAGCTTAAAGAGGAAAGCAATCACAGCTTAAAAGGCTAGTCTGGAGAGGGCCTATTTGCGAGAGAATGAGACTGAAAACGCTTCCGTTTCTGTCTTTCATCCCTCCAGCACATAGGGGCTGTTGAGACTGAGAGAGAGATGGATAGGGATGGAGGGAGGCAGAGAGAGAGTGTACTAGAGGGGGGGGGGGGTTTAAGATGGTTATACCATGGATCATTTAGCTATTTGATTTGGAAATGTAGGACCCCTTTAGGTATCCCCCCAAAATATAGTATTTGGCCTGTCCTACTATAGCCCATAGGGTCCCGCTTTAAATTACGTTCAGCTTATAAAGGCTTCATAAAGCCTTCATAATGACTTCATAAGCACTACATTAATGTGTTACAAAGCATCTATAACCACATGTCATGCTTTATAAAGTGTTTATAAATGTGGCATAACTGTGTGACATAATCACCCTTAAGTAAAATGTGACATAACCCACTATGTCGAATATGATATAAACACGTGCTTTATAAAGGGTGACATGTTGTTTTGAAGGATGCATACTCTCTTGCTTAATGATCAGCCACAAAATGTTGGCACCATTGTAATAGGTTGTGATCAAGCCCTGGTCTCCAGCATGGGAACCGAACAGGAATACCTGGTGCGGTACTCTCAGGTTGGACTACTTCAAATCATCTTGGTTCTGACACACACACACACACACACACACACACAGTAGCTTTGCAGGTCCATCAACCCATTTAAATACCTCTCACACCCAACAGAAACCTGTGGCTCACGAGAGAACCTTCATAAATCAGCAGAACGTTAATAACCTATTTACACTTTATGTAGTATCCTGTAATACTAATTTCGAATTGACACACCTTCAATCATTCATAACACATCCATAAAGACTCTATATCGCATGATGCTGTACTTAAGTTAAAGTCAGACACCTTTGGTCATTCATAACACATACTGTACATAAAGGCTTATTGATGTAAACACAAATGTAGTATCACTAAGGGAATTATCACAAACAGCTTAAAGAAATAAACATTAAAGACATGTTTAAACCAAACCGTCCTTTTATTTGTACAAATACATGAAGTTTCAAAAAGTCCAGCAATGCAATTACATTGAAAACTACACAGGGCCGTGAATAGTGTAGCTTGACCCTGAGCTGGTGGACAAATGGTTCTTGCCTCTCTGCCTGCTGGAGGTACTGCATTTTGGTTCCAACATTAAAAGTAAAAACAAAGAAAGTTAGCAGGTCTGTTAGGAAATGCCTTTGTCACATAATCTAGATAAGGGCATTTCTGTGCTGCGCCTGAAACTCTAAATGGGAAGATGGGAAACTCCATTCAATTAGTATTATTATATTCCTCTTTCATTTACAAATCTGATGATGTGACTATGAGACGTGGCTGTACTACTACAAACTAATTTAAATTACAATAAAGGTTAAGTTACTTATTTTTCACTGTCCAGTGGCACCACAAGTGGGCATTTGATTTGTGAACTCATCACATGATCAGCGTCTCGTCAGCAAAACTAAAAAAGTACTTCCGGGTCACGGAATTTCGGAACATTTCAAAATAAAAGTCCCCCATGTAATAGTAGAAAAGTGTCAATAACCTGTATTTTTTAATGACATATGAAAAATAATTTTCTAAACGTTAACAATGATTCATATTTAAGTGACAATTGCATTACATTTGGGTTGTAAAACATGTTCCAAGGTCAAATAAATGCCACCAATGCAAATCACTGTATATTGAATACTTATTGGCTTAGAGCAAGAACTATTCTGGGTGCCACAGTAAAAGTATTGTAGGAAATACTCAGTAGGGTCTGTAGAATGTATATATGGTGTCATTTCATGGGGCTTTGAATAATACGGAGTGTTGCTGGCCTTTTACTCCACCCATTCCATTGGCGGCCACAATGCGAATCACTGTATATGGAATACATAATCATCACGTGCTCTTACTGCGCTACAGCAAACCTGCTAAGCAAACAACATTGCAAGGCATGCTTACTGAATTAAAGGGCAACTACACTCAAAAAGTTTCTTAGAGTTTTCCCAGATCTTAAAAGTCATCCCCTGATGTGGTTTAAGCATTGTTGTGAACACAGAAAATCTAATTGTGAAAAAACTGGGAAAACAAGAACAAATGTGGGGAATCCAAAACCTGGAAAAACTAAAAACAGAAGTAGGCCAAATAAAATTACAGATTCTTAAAGGCCCTACCAATTTTCCTTGCTGTGCGTGACTGCACTTTAGAGCGTCATGCTGCAGCACAGCATTTTGGGGAAGGTTGAGGTCAGGTCCAATATTGACTATGCACCCAAGAGGAAAAGAGGTTGGCCCATCCTAGAAATGTTTTAGAGTAATAAAATATTAAATACAATTTAGCAGACGCTTTTATCCAAAGCAACTTACAGTCATGTGTGAATACATTTTCATGTATGGGTGGTCCTGGCAATCAAACCCACTATCCTGGCATTACAATGTTCTACTAAGATGCATGATAGGGTTATAAATGCTTTGTGAAGCCTACATTTAATATGATTTAAAATGCCTTTATTAAGCTGTGCTTATGCCACCCTTTATAAAGCACAGGTTTATGTCACATTTGACATTGGTTGTTATGTAACACAGTTATGCCACATTTATGAACCCTTTATAAAGCATGACATACGGTTATAGATGATTTGTAACACATTAATGTAGTGTTTATGAAGGCTTTATGAAGCCTTTATAAGCTGCATTTCATTTACAGCAGGACCACCCATATAAACGCATTGACTAACACATTCATAAATGGCAAAAATAAATCATAAGGAATAAGGTTTTGAAGTGTCTGTCATATCTTGGAGATATAAGAAAGCTCAGGAAATATTGTAGTTTTTTTGGACACATATTTAACCCCTTATTTTTGTTGGCACAAAACTACCTCCATACTTCCATTCATTTGTATGGTTTACCTCCAGACGAGTCCCGTGACAGTTGTGGGGGTCGTAGAGCAAAATGGAGAACACACGCTACAGATGTTTTCGTGAGATGACCGATTTTGACCGCTGTAGCTCGGCCACCTTCCACCACAGATGCAGAAGGCTGACATAGGCGGATGCAGCGGATTGAGACGCAGCCCATACAAAAAAAATTGATATATCTAGTTTAAACTGACAGATTTTGATGGGGATTTTTTAAATTATATTACTTAGATTGACGCATGGGTGTGTCCATAGACTCTTAAGGATTAAAGTTAGTTGCTGTCAACTTTAAAGAAACATCTAGATTTAGACCAATCCCATTGAGTTCTAGGGGCAGCCATCTGACGTGATTATTGTGTATAGTAGTTGCAAAGAACAGAAAGGCCCCAATTGCATTCCCTATTGACAAAGTTTCGATCCACAAAGGTCTTTGTCAGGTCTTTAGCAGTTTCAAACAATATGTTTCTCTTGATGAAGAACGGTGTTTTTTTGTCTCTCCCAGGGGAAGACCGTTTCCAGGACCCCCTCAGCTGGGACATGGTGGGGAAGAACCTGTGTGCCATGGCCATCCAGGGGGCAGTCATGTTCACCATCACCCTCCTTATCCAGTATAAATTTTGCTACAAACCCAGGCAAGAATAGAAGAAGAATATATTTAAGTAAAGATGTTTACATACAGTATCAGAGATGATTTCTCAAAAACGTTCCTTGTTTTTCATTTACATATTTTATCCATTTATCTTTTTACTAGCCCAATAATGCATATTCGTCATTCGACATCTTGTTAACATTGTTAGTGAAATATCATTAAGTGTCTATCCTTTTTGCTTCACCTAATTACGAACCGAAGTTGTCATAGTAACTTATCTCCATTACCTAAATTGCATTTTGTGAGAAATTGAAACTAATTCTCCCATTAGAGAAACATTAGCATATATTACCAGGTTGTCATCATTTGGGATTTATATTGTTGGCTTCATAAGGATTGTGAGAATGTGGGGTTTAAGCATTTTTGTATACTTTTTTTTTCCAGACTGATTTCTGGAAAGTCATTCTCCAAGGAGGATGAAGATGTGGACGTGGCTCGGGAACGCGCACGCGTCCATAAAGGCGGCGCCCAGAACGACCTGTTGAGAATCTGCGATCTCTCTAAGGTACAGTACCACCGTTTACTACCACACTCATAGTAGCAACATCACCTTACACGGTTGTATTCATTAATGAATACAGTAGCAAAACATTTTACATTACATTTTAGTCATTTAGCAGACGCTCTTATCCAGAGCGACTTACATGAGCAATTAGGGTTAAGTGCCTTGCTTAAGGGCACATCGACAGATTTTTCACCTAGTCGGCTCGGGGATTAGAACAGCGACCTTTCGGTTACTGGCACAACGCTCTTACCCACTAAGCTACCTGCCGCCAAAACATTTAGCAATGGAAACAAGCGTTTCTTATTGGACAAGATCAGGTAGTCCCTCCCCGTTTCAGCCTGTGTGCTTCTGTTTCATTCCTAGTGAATATGACCCAGGTCCTCAATCCTCAAGGGCTAGGGTCCGTTCAACTTTACAAAACCTTCTGATAGAAATCTATATAACAAATATGATTTCCCTTCACATAGCATTGGACATCATGGCAGCTCTATTCATTACATTTCTATCTGCAACAATCTGAAGTTCTGAATGTTTCACATCACTGAATGCACCCCGGCTGTTTCTGTAGGATTCCTCCTCCCTCAACGTTGATACTGTGATGTCACTTCTCGGTCACAGTATGCCTCTTGCGTGGTTCCCCATATTGAAATAAATTTTGTCGTTCCACAAAAAGAGTGCCTTTTGCGTCCCTTTGGTATTTTAGGTAGAAATTGTGCACCAATATTGAATTTTCAAAGCCTGTTATATCAAATGAAGTGCCCTTTAAGGTAGACCACATGGAGAATTCAATCAATATGATTTTAAAGGCTTGCTAAAGTTTCCAAATTCTGCATTTTGACATGTCCCTTCATCAACCCTGTGTCACTTCTAGGAAGATTTCAACCCACTAAACCAAACAAATTCTCCAAGTTTCACCACCATTGTAAACCCCTAGTTATTTTGTTGCTTTGACAAAGTCATTTCTGAAGACTATTATTTCATCTGAATAATGATTTATTTATGTTTGTCCCTCATTTTTAGGACTGAGCTCTCATTTTAATATGGTGAAACATTGAACATCTAATAGTCAAATCCTAGTGCGAAAGCAGGTGAGCTGGTTCTACTCTTTTTGGCAATTTTCTGGTGTTTTGTGGTGGAAAACTGAACAGGTCGAGCATAACACATCAACCCTGTCACCCATATAGACAGGCTAGAAATGTTTAGCAAGTTCCTTTTTTTGTGTGAAGCTTGCATTCAATTATCACTCCCTATTACACACAATAAGCTTCCATTCCCCCTGTCACAAGGGGATTTATGGCTGATTTTGTAATGAGGTGATGTCAAAGGAGTCAGGCGCAGGGTAAATCCCAGAATAACAGGCTTTATTCCGCGAATACAGAGTTACGCAGAAATGCGTCAAAACACTCTAGTGCGTGAAACAGGCGCACTTGAAAATACAAGGCACACAGGGAAATATCCTGGCGATACAAAATACGGAGCTCCACCGAGCTTTACTGTCCTCCACAATAAACAATCACACACAAAGACAAGGGGGCAGAGGGAACACTTATACAGGTACTGATGAGGGGATATTAACCAGGTGTGTGTAAAAACAAGACAAAACAAATGGAATGATAAGATGAGGAGCGGCAGTGACTAGAAGGCCGGTGACGACGAACGCTGAAGCCTGCCCGAACAAGGAGAGGTGGCAGCTTCGGAGGAAGTTGTGACAGATTTATGATGAAATCCTCAACCCTGTTACTTTATTTGGCACTTACTGTAGTCATTTACTATAGTATTTTTTTACATGTAACTTTTTGTGATGGATGGGAAAACCAAGTTACACTTCTCAAAAGGCAATGAATTGGTGGAAAGACCCAATTGCTGATTAGATTACAAGGCAATAATGAAAGTGAGCGGACATAGCCTGTGTCACAAATAGCACCCTATTCCCTATGTAGTGCGCTACCTTTGACCAAATCGTCAACAATACTGCACTAGGGAATTGGGTACCATTTGGGACACAGCCCTAGCTTCTACCCCACGAAGAACTGGAGTTTGGAATATCAGCCCTAATATCTCACAGAATATCCCCACAGCCAAATCTGCTCAGATCTGCTAATACGTCTTTAATTGAAGGTTACTGAATCTGTTGACAGGACGGGCTCCTTCCATCTAGGTTGTTAAAGAGATAGATTTCTGAAAATGGGCCATCGTCCGTATGCGTGGGATTTGAACATGGCTCCACTTCAAAACAGGGCTGAGTTAAGAACATGCCTGCTGTTAGTCCCCGATTACTTCTTAAGTATGTCATCCAGGTCTCAGAGAGTCGGAAGGCTGGCGAGGTGTCACTCCACAATGTATTTAGTATTTATTAGGACTCCTGATTATCTTCTGCCGAGACAGCAGCTCCTCTTCCTGGGGTGCAGACAGGAAACAGCACAACAAATAAAATGCATAATATACATAAATATACATACATAGCACTACATTTACATTACAATTTAGCCATTCAGCAGACGCTCCCATCCAGAGCGACCCACAGCTAGTGCATTCATCTTAAGATAGCCAGGTGAGACAACCATATATCACAGTCATATCCCATCCACGTATCACATACATAATACAATGCAAAATACAATACATAGGGCTGAAAATTGTCTGTGTGTCTCTTGCTGTAGGGAGAAGTGTGGGGAGAAGTGTGCGAAAAAGGGAAGGGTTTGATTTTCTGCGAGGCAACACAGATGAGGTCTCTCTCTCTCTCTCGAGCTGTGCCGCTAAGCCCGACAACACACTCCCCCCCACCTCGCAGGTTTGGGATAGTGAGTATGGAGTGGTGCTCGGCATGCTAGGTAATGGGCGCCGCTTAATCACCGCCCAGATTAACACCCTGGCCAAGACCAGATGTTCCTTCCACGAGCCCGTAATGGCAGGAAGCATCGCCACGGCAACAGCCCTTCGTCGACATCTGTCCAAACTTGACGTCTCTTCAAACCCTCCCTCGCCATCTCTCGCAATCTTTCCCCCTCTCAATCTATCACAGACACATTCACCTACACTCACGAGGTATTTAACAATCAAGCTTTGAATAAAACAGGCGGGATTGATAATGTATTGTGGGAAGAGGAGTTACTTAATAAGATCTTGTCTCACACTTTGCTCGTCTTCTTTGACGTTTCAAAGTTGATTTTCACATTCTGTAACATGTGATAAGTTAGCTTAGAGCTATGTATGGTTACCTTCCTTTATTTCATATTTCATGATTTACATTGGAGAGAATACTTGGTACCCAAAAGCATCGGCGCTGAAGGCATCGAAGCACTCCCGGCGGGCTGCCATCTCCTCCCACCACAGCTGGTGCAATCCGGCCGTAGAGCAGAGATAACGAATTGATCAATGAGCGCGCCACCTCAACCGCCGCAGCGCCTCGGATTCGCCATAAATCTGAGCATGTCTCTCAAGCGATTGACAGCCCATCAATCATCTGTCAGATGCCTCCTCCTCCTCTTCCTTCACTCAGGAAGAAGCATTTACCTCCCAACGATGACTGTCGAGGCCTCATGGGTTAGCATTTAACCTCGGGGTTAGCGGTTAACGTGGCGGCTTTATTGATCGGTCTGTTTTGACGGCACGTCCGCCAGTTAGCATTTGCACGCCCTGCGCTGTCACTGTGACCTTCCAGTCACTCAGAAACTCAGAGAGAAACTTTTTTATGAAAGCTGTTTGATGTTATAGGAGTCGTGTGACTACGTTATCCATACAAATGTAGGATCTTAATTTGTGGGTTCTTTTGTTGCAGAGAATTTTCCTGCACAGCAGGAAATGCAAACTTGTAGTGTATTTGAGGTTTAAAACGCTTCTAAAGTTTGTAATTTTCCATTTGAAATTTCAGACTTAATTTGCCCTAACAAATTTATCAAACCCTACCAAAATGCCCATTTATTATAATCCACATAATAATTCACACTTCCTGTTGCTGCAGGATTATTTTCTTGCTGTAGCAAACTGGTTCAAATTAAGATCCTACATCTGTATTGGGACGTGTGAGTTATGAGCGGTGAGGCTCAATGCTTGGCAGATACATTCTGTAAGACCCTAGCATCATTATGATTTTACCGTTGATAGAATTACTTTTATAATTTTTTCTGATCGTGAAAGGGATAGTTCATCCATATTACAAAATTATATATTGGTGTCCTTACCCTGTATGCAGTATATGGACAAGAATTGACAATCCATGCTTTTGGTTTAGTTTCCCTGGCACTGTTTTCATTTTAACATTTGTGGCACAAATCCCATCCAAGTCATGGTACCGATATTATCATTTTTCATGCATCATGTCTAAATCATTCAAAAGTATCTAAATTGATTGTGAAGCTCAACAAAGTCACTTACAGATGATTTGAACTTGATGTGCAAAAAATGCAAAAATCTGTACCATGACTTGAATATGTGCTACAAGGAAACCAGTGTGTCATTTTGTAATTTGGGTGAACTATCCCTTTACTAAAATATCGATGTGATTGTTGTTTCTGTCAATGTTGTCATTTGTTTGACATGTTCTGTGTTTACTGTAAAATTTTAATTACTGAAGTACTATGGAACAGCATGTTAAAACAAGAGCAGCCTAAAGGAACTTTTCAAAATCAGTTCAAGTTTGTCAGATGTTTTCAGACCTCAAAAGTAGACTAATGTTGATGTTGTGGGATGTGGTTTCATCTTTGTGATTCCAGCTGTTTGCGGCAGAGGAGACAGACGCCTTGCTCTCTCTCTAAACCGTGTCTGTGCGTGTGAGCACTCGTGTGTGTGTGTGTGCGTGTGTATGTGCGTTTGTGTATGAGAAGGTGTGTGTGTGGGCCATCGACCGTCGCCTCATCCGGTTAACCGCCACCCCCTTGTCGCCACCGTGACAGCCATTACAGCTTTCGGGGCACGAGGGAATTATATGATAATTGCCTTCGTTAGGATAGGAACTTTACTTCTTCCACCCGTCTCTACTAGCATTGTAGCAGTGCTGTGGCGCAGCACGCTATCGTCAAAGAAGCAAATCTAGGGGAGTAGCGTGTCCAAGTCCCAAGTCCCCAACGGTAGCGGATGCCCCCCAGGCTTTTAAGCAAACACAGTTCACATTTGACATGCTATTCGTGGCAATAAGACATTGTTGTTTGTCAAGGTTGAACTGGCATCACTGGGGCTTTCTTGTTCTCAAGGTTGCATGGCTTGCGTCTCAAATAGTGCTGGTCGAAAGTAGTGCACTATAAAGGGAATAGGGTACCATTTTGGACGTATCTTTTGAAATGAGTGGGAGGGGTTGGCTATTAAAGCTGATGCTTAATAATTTACTTAAAAAACTAGTTTCACTGCACCAAAAGGTTGTAACTTAATTTCTGCTCCATGAGTACTGCTCCGAATAGACAAGCTGACCAGGAAGAGAAAACCTTGCTGTAAGTAGGTGTTTCATGGCCTAATATTCATTCACCTTCATGAGACTTGAAGTACCTTCTCACAAACGTAAATGGAATTGTAAAGGTATCTCATGACTTCAGAGAGAAGGCGCCTACATACGTTTAACATACCCTGGCCTGCACTCAGGCATATGCTCATCTCAATGCAGCAATGACCTGGAAGTGAGCATTAAACATACATTTACTCATCATGTTCATTGTACTACTAACTCATAGCACCTGCATTACATGGATAGGAAAGGGCTGGTCAGGGAAAATCTAGAGACACACAGATACAGTAGATGGATGGACAGGCAGACAAGCAAGCAGGCAGACAGACAGACAGATAAACAGAGCATTTGACATGTGCATTAGGTCCCCCATTACAGTATGCCATTATGCCACCATGGCGCTCTTTCCAAGGATTGTATGATTCAGACCTGAGAAGAGGTAGGCAGAAATACAGCTGGCACAATTATCCTGAAATCCTTCCCACAAGGAGAGGAGAGATGTGTCAGTCCTTCCTGTCAAGGTCTGAATGAGATCTAAATTGCCAGACCTGACAAGAACTTGATTATTTTTTCTTACAAGTTGCCTTTGAAACCATTTAAAACTCTGTCCTTGTTGTTGCATGGTGGAACTTTTGCTCTATGCACTAAGTGCTTAATTTAGACAACAATTTGTGTTATTTGTGTACTCTCGGAACCCATTTTGCTTGTCTAAGTGTCGGTTTGTTTGATGATGCCGACTTGAAAATGTTTACTTGTCGGAGGAAGGTGATTAGCCTGCTTGGACCTCTGGCAGATTATATTTGATATTTGCTCTGGAAGAAGATGAATAAATGGTGTTAAATGCAAATTCAAATATCACACAGAGAGTTTGTTTGCAGGCGAGGAGTGGTGAAACTCCAGACATGTTCTTATCTGCAGTTTGCTGCAAGATCTAGGCGGGAGCCGAATCCTACGCAGAATACCAAACTGTTGTACTCTCTGTATAAACTGTCAATGGATTACTGAGCTTCAGCCCCAGCCCCAGCCTCAGCCTCAGCCTCAGCCCCAGCCCCAGCCCCAGCCTCAGCCCCAGCCCCAGCCTCAGCCCCAGCCTCAGCCTCAGCCTCAGCCTCAGCCCCAGCCTCAGCCTCAGCCCCAGCCCCAGCCTCAGCCCCAGCCCCAGCCCCAGCCTCAGCCCCAGCCTCAGCCCCAGCCCCAGCCTCAGCCTCAGCCTCAGACGGCCCCAGCCTCAGCCTCAGACGGCCCCAGCCTCAGCCTCAGACGGCCCCATATGCTCAAGAATGAAGTCTAGTGTTGTTATTTCACCCCTTCATCCATTTTCTTATGTTATGTGCATTAAAATAAATTCCACCCTTTTCAACATCAAATTCATCATCTCCAGCACCACCCCAACATCGACATACAGTATGTGAAATCAACGGGTTTCTATGTTTTGTAAAAGATAAAAGACGATAAGTGTTTCTGATGACATCATCTGGAGACACTGATGACATCATCTGGTGTGCACCAACTGGTTGCGTTTGGGGCGAGACCATGTTGAAGTAAGATGGACAGGATGACATGATAGGTGGTGTACAGAAAATACTACACTGAACAAAAATATAAACGCAATGTGCAACAATTTAAAATATTTTACTGAGTTACAGTTCATATAAGGAAATCAGTCAATTGATATCAATTCATTAGGCCCTAATCTATGGATTTCACATGACTTGGATTAGAGATATGCATCTGCGGAAGAATGGCACGACAATGGGCCTCTCATCACGGTATCTCTGTGCATTCAAATTGCCATTGATAAAATGCAATTGTGTTCGTTGGCCATAGCTTATGCCTGCACATACCATAACCCCACCACCACCATGGGGAACTCTGTTCACAACGTTGACATCAGCAAACCGCTCGCCCACACGATGCCATACACGCGGTCTGCCATCTGCCTGGTACAGTTGAAACCGAGATTTGTCCGTGAAGAGCACACTTCTCTAAGTGAGTATTTCCCCACTGAAATTGGTTAGACGCCGAACTGCAGTCAGGTCAAGACCTTGGTGAGGACGACGAGCACGCAGATGAGCTTCCCTGAGACTGTTTCTGACCGTTTCTGCAGAAATTCTTCGTTTGTGCAAACCCACAGTTTCATCAGCTGTCCCGGTGGCTGGTCTCAGACGTTCCCACAGGTGAAGAAGCCGGATGTGGAGGTCCTGGGCTGGCATGGTTACACGTGGTCTGCGGTTGTGAGGCCGGTTGGACATATTGCCAAATTCTCTACAACGATGTTAGAGGTGGCTTACGGTAGATTAACATTAAATTCTAAGGCAACAGCTCTGGTGGACATTCCTGCAGTCAGCAGGCCTATGTACGCTCCCTCAAAATGTGAGACATCTGTTTAATTGTGTTTTGTGACAAAACTGCACATTTTAGAGTGGCCTTTTATTGTCCCCAGCACAAGGTGCACCTGTGTAATGATCATGCTGTTTTTAATCAGCTTGTTGATATGCCATACCTGTCAGGTGGAAGGATTTTCTTGGCAAATGAGAAATGCTCACTAACAAGGATGTAATCAAATTTGTGCACAACATTTGTGAGAAATAAGCTTTTTGTGCTTCTTTTTTATTTCAGCTCATGAAACATGGGACCAACACTTTACATGTTGCGGTTTTATTTTTGTTCAGTATAGTTGATGAACGTTGCATGTGTTCTGTATTAAGATATTGGTATATACAGTATGATGGAATATGCTGAACTCACAAACTGACTGGACTGAACAGTAGACAACACTTGAGACTAGGGCTGCATCCCAAATGGCACCCTATTTACTATATAGTGCATTACTTGGGCTCTGGTCAAAAGTATAGTGCACTGTATAGGGTGCCATTTGGAACGCACACCAGTTTATATAAGATTATTGCATCCGTGTCCAGAGAGTACCTTTTATCCCTCCCTCCCTCCCTCCCTCCCTCCCTCCCTCCCTCCCTCCCTCCCTCCCTCCCTCCCTCCCTCCCTCCCTCCCTCCCTCCCTCTGATTAATTCTCATGTCTGTTCCTTGCAGGTGTACTCAGGGAAGAATATTCCTGCTGTGGACAGGGTGTGTATGGGCGTTCCAGCCGCAGAGGTGAGCCACACACAAAAACACATGCGCACACACAATAAAAAAATTAAATAAAAAGTCAGGTATATATACATAGCGCAGCAGCCTCTAAGGTGCAGGGATGAGTAACCGGGTGGTAGCCGGCTAGTGACAGTGACTAAATTCAGGGCAGGGTACTGGGTTGAGGCCAGCTAGTGATGGCTATTTAACAGTTTGATTGCCTTGAGATAGAAGTTGTTTTTCAGTCTCTCGGTCCCAGCTTTGATGCACCTGTACTGACCTCGCCTTCTGGATGATAGCAGGGTGAACAGGCCGTGGCTCGGTTGGTTGATGTCCTTGATGATCTTTTTGGCCTTCCTGTGACTTTGGGAGCTGTAGGTGTCCTGGAGGGCAGGCAGTGTGCCCCCGGTGATGCGTTGGGCGTAGTTGCCGTACCAGGCGGTGATACAGCCCGACAGGATGCTCTCAATGGTGGATCTGTAAAAGTTTGTGAAGATCTTAGGGGCCAAGTCAAATTTCTTCAGCCTCCTTAGGTTGAAGAGGCGCTGTTGCTCCTTCATCTCATTGTCTGTGTGGGTGGGCCATTTCAGATTGTCAGTGATGTGTACGCCAAGGAACTTGAAGTTTTTCACCTTCTCCACTGCGGTCCCGTCAATGTGGATGGGGGCATGCTCCCTCTACTATCTCCTGAAGTCCACGATCAGCTCCATCGTTTCGTTGATGTTGAGGGAGAGGTTATTTTCCTGGCACCACTCCGCCAGGGCCCTCACCTCCTCCCTGTAGTCTGTCTCGTCATTGTTGGTGATCAGGCCTACTACTGTTGTGTCGTCTGCAAACTTGATGATTGAGTTGGAGGCGTGCGTGGCCACACAGTCATGGGTGAACAGGGAGTACAGGAGGGGGCTGAGCACGCACCCTTGTGGGGCCCCTGTGTTTAGGATCAGCGTAGTGGAGGTGTTGTTTCCTATCTTCACCACCTGGGGGCGGCCCGTCAGGAAGTCCAGGACCCAGTTGCACAGGGCAGGGTTCAGACCCAGGGCCCCAAGCTTAATGATGAGCTTGGAGAGTACTATGGTGGTGAAGGCTGAGCTGTAGTCAATGAACAGCATTCTTACATTAGGCATTCCTCTTGTCCAGATGGGATAGGGCAGTGCGATGGCGATTGCATCGTCTGTGGATCTGTTGGGGGGGGTATGCAAATTGTGGTGGGTCTAGGGTGTCAAGGAAGGTGGAGGTGATATGACCCTTAACTAGCCTCTGAAAGCACTTCATGATGACAGAAGTGAGTGCTAAGGAGCGATAGTCATTTAGTTCAGTTAACTTTGCTTTCTTGGGTACAGGAACAATGGTGGACATCTTGAAGCAAGTGGGGACAGCAGACTGGGATAGGGAGAGATTTAATATGTCTGTAAACACTCCAGCCAGCTGGTCTGCGCATGCTCTGAGAACGCAGCTAGGGATGCCGTCTGGTCCGGCAGCCTTGCGAGGTTTAACACGCTTAAATGTCTTACTCACATCGGCCACGGAGAACGAGAGCCCACAGTCATCGGGAGCAGGCCGCATCGGTGGCATTGTGTTATCCTCAAAGTGGGCGAAGAAGGTGTCAGGCAAAAAACATTCTGGGCTAATAATGTAAGAAATAATACAATATATATATATCATATATATATATATATATATATATATATATATATATATATATATATATATATATATATATATATATATACAGTGGGGAGAACAAGTATTTGATACACTGCCGATTTTGCAGGTTTTCCTACTTACAAAGCATGTAGAGGTCTGTAATTTTTATCATAGGTACACTTCAACTGTGAGAGACGGAATCTAAAACAAAAATCCAGAAAATCACATTGTATGATTTTTAAGTAATTAATTTGCATTTTATTGCATGACATAAGTATTTGATCACCTACCAACCAGTAAGAATTCCGGCTCTCACAGACCTGTTAGCTTTTCTTTAAGAAGCCCTCCTGTTCTCCACTCATTACCTGTATTAACTGCACCTGTTTGAACTCGTTACCTGTATAAAAGACACCTGTACACACACTCAATCAAACAGACTCCAACCTCTCCACAATGGCCAAGACCAGAGAGCTGTGTAAGGACATCAGGGATAAAATTGTAGACCTGCACAAGGCTGGGATGGGCTACAGGCCAATAGGCAAGCAGCTTGGTGAGAAGGCAACAACTGTTGGCGCAATTATTAGAAAATGGAAGAAGTTCAAGATGACGGTCAATCACCCTCGGTCTGGGGCTCCATGCAAGATCTCACCTTGTGGGGCATCAATGATCATGAGGAAGGTGAGGGATCAGCCCAGAACTACACGGCAGGACCTGGTAAATGACCTGAAGAGAGCTGGGACCACAGTCTCAAAGAAAACCATTAGTAACACACTACGACATCATGGATTAAAATCCTGCAGCGCACGCAAGGTTCCCCTGCTCAAGCCAGCGCATGTCCAGGCCTGTCTGAAGTTTGCCAATGACCATCTGGATGATCCAGAGGAGGAATGGGAGAAGGTCATGTGGTCTGATGAGACAAAAATAGAGCTTTTTGGTCTAAACTCCACTCGCCGTGTTTGGAGGAAGAAGAAGGATGAGTACAACCCCAAGAACACCATCCCAACCGTGAAGCATGGAGGTGGAGACATCATTCTTTGGGGATGCTTTTCTGCAAAGGGGACAGGACGACTGCACCATATTGAGGGGAGGATGGATGGGGCCATGTATCGCGAGATCTTGGCCAACAACCTCCTTCTCTCAGTAAGAGCATTGAAGATGGGTCGTGGCTGGGTCTTCCAGCATGACAACGACCTGAAACACACAGCCAGGGGAACTAAAGAGTGGCTCCGTAAGAAGCATCTCAAGGTCCTGGAGTGGCCTAGCCAGTCTCCAGACCTGAACCCAATAGAAAATCTTTGGAGGGAGCTGAAAGTCCGTATTGCCCAGCGACAGCCCCGCAACCTGAAGGATCTGGAGAAGGTCTGTATGGAGGAGTGGGCCAAAATCCCTGCTGCAGTGTGTGCAAACCTGGTCAAGACCTACAGGAAACGTATGATCTCTGTAATTGCAAACAAAGGTTTCTGTACCAAATATTAAGTTCTGCTTTTCTGATGTATCAAATACTTATGTCATGCAATAAAATGTTAATTAATTACTTAAAAATCATACAATGTGATTTTCTGGATTTTTGTTTTACATTCCGTCTCTCACAGTTGAAGTGTACCTATGATAAAAATTACAGACCTCTACATGCTTTGTAAGTAGGAAAACCTGCAAAATCGGCAGTGTATCAAATACTTGTTCTCCCCACTGTATATACTGCAAAGTTGCTTAGGAGCTAGATGCAGAGATACCATGTTTGTCAGCGCCATCTTCCCATCTTCTCTCTCTCTCTTGCTCTTTCTTTCTCTCTATCTCTTTACTCTCTCTCTCTACTATCTCTCGCTCACACACACACTCATACACACATAAAAAAGCATCATCCCTCAATGTGAGCAAGACAAAGGAGCTGATCGTGGACTACAGGAAAAGGCTGAACAGGCCCCATTAACATCGATAGGGCTGTAGTGGAGCGGGTCGAGAGTTTCAAGTTCCTTGGTGTCCACATCACCAACAAACTATCATGGTCCAAACATACCAAGACAGTCGTGAAAAGGGCAGGACAACACCTTTTCCCCCTCAGGAGACTGAAAAGATTGGCAAAAAGTTATACAGCTGCACCATCGAGAGCATCCTGACCGGTTGCATCACTGCCTGGTATGGCAACTGCTCGGCATCTGACCGTAAGGCGCTACAGAGGGTAGTGCGTACGGCCCAGTACATCACTGGGGCCAAGCTTCCTGCCATCCAGGACCTCTATACTAGGCGGTGTCAGAGGAAGGCCCCGAAAATTGTCACAGACTCCAGTCACCCAAGTCATAGACTGTTCTCTCTGCTACCACACGGAGCGCCAAGTCTAGGACCAAAAGGCTCCTTAAAAGCTTCTACCCCCAGCCATAAGACTGCTGAACAATTAATCGCCACCCGGACTATTTACGTTGACCCCCCCCCCCACCCCTTTCTTTTTACACTGCTGCTACTCGCTGTTTATTATCTATGCATAGTCACTTTACCCTTACCTACATGTACAAATTACCTTGACTGGCCTGTACCCCCGCACATTGACTCGGTACCGGTACCCCCCCTGTGTAATTTTTTATTTTGTTTTACTTTTGTTTATTTAGTAAATATTTTCTTAACTCTATTTCTTGAACTGCATTGTTGGTTAAGGGCTTGTAAGTAAGCATTTCACGGTAAGGTCTACACCTGTTGTATTCGGCGCATGTGACAAATCAAATTTGATTTGATTTGATTTGAAACACACACACACTCACCATCACACTCACATCCCAGAACTCTTTGATTTCAACACAATCTCCATCGCTGACACGTACACGCACAGCGGGGCGTTCCGTATTCTCCTCGCCCTGTTTACCCAAAACGTAATGTAAATGCCATCGGAGTATAGTGAGTCAGACCAGTGCGCACTGCGCACCCCACACTGTGTTTCATGCATTATTTACAACTGAGCTTAGCCTTACCGCCGCACATTCACAGGACGGGGTCGCAAACAAGAATGGATCAATGAATGACAGAAATCTAATATTTGCTCCTTGGGTAACTTGGATAGGTGACCTGACCAGGAGGTCTGTTGTCAGACCAAGTGCCCTGAAGGAGGAAGTGGAGGAAGTGGAAGTATCAGCTCTGTCAGAGAGAAGAAGGAGGAGGAGGAGGAGGAGAAGAGCAGTGGCGGTTAGGGAGAGAAGGGGGAATGGTGTTCAGAAAGCTGGGGGGGGTTAGTTTTTGTGTATGTCATGTGTGGACATTTGGATGTTTCAGTTGTGTTTCTAATGTAAGACACTGAATGTTGCCACTGAATGGTCATGTGTTATTGTGTACATAGACGCCTGTCAATTTGTTTTGCTTCTATGTGTGGATAATTCCGATAATATTGACACAGTGACGCAAAGAATGGTTCTTACGACATGCAGTTCCTCCAGCACAAACAATAACATTTTCTCAATTAAGTCAACAGTCAGGTAAGTCAACAGTATCAAAAGCTCTATACCAATCATGTATGTTGAATGACTCAATTCATTTATTGAATCCAGTAAGTATACTGTACTTGGCCATCAATTACTCCCACAGAGTCAGGAAATGTTCCCCACTCCATTATCTACAACAAATGGCTTCACCTCAACAAAGGGTCAAGGCAGAGGAGAGCATCTTGTTCTTGGAAATCTTTGTGTAATTTTCTATGTTAATGGTGCTCCACTGTGTGTGTGTGTGTGTGTCTCAATAGTGCTTTGGACTGCTGGGGATTAACGGGGCAGGAAAAACAACAACCTTCAAGATGCTGACGGGGGACATCGCCGTCTCCGGAGGAGAGGCCTTTCTAAACGGATACAGGTGAGGAGAAGCCACCCGGCTGTTAGCACACACACACACACACACGCACATGGACACACACACACATGTAAACGCATATGCACACAGGTGAGGAAGAGCCCCTGGCTGTTTGCACACAAAACACACAAACATACACTTGCATACTTGCCACCGGCTGCTACCCCAAGCTACTCATCATAATTACCCACCCACGATGGCTCCCTATAAGGGATAGAGCTCAGGGAGTTTTCTTCGCCGCCTTCTTTTTCGTAGGCCCATCCCAAATGGCACCCTATTTCCTATATAGTGCACTACTTTTGTCCAGAGCCCCATGGGCTATGTTTATGTCCTATGGGCCCTGTTCACTATGTAGGAAATAGGCTGCCATTTGGGATGCAGTCCTACTCTCTTTCTCATTAACTCTTGCTCTCACTCACTTTGGGTTTTGCGCTCCCTCCCTCTCTCTCTCTCTCTTTCTCTCTCTCTCTCTCTCTCTCTCTCTCTCTCTCTCTCTCTCTCTCTCTCTCTCTCTCTCTCTCTCTCTCTCTCTCTCTCTCTCTCTCTCTCTCTCTCTCTCTCTCTCTCTCTCTCTCTCTCTCTCTCTCTCTCTCTCTCTCTCTCTCTCTCTCTCTCTCCCCCTCTCTTGTACATTCTGTTTTCTCGTCCGTTTCAACTCATTTTTTCAACATGCTGTCTCGCACATTCCCCATTCCCTCTCTTCCACTCTCATCTCCCACATATTTCATTCAGTTACACACCCTCTCTCTCCCTCTCTCTCTCTCCGTCTCTCTTTCCCGCTCCCTCTCCCTCAATCCCACTTGTTTTCTTTCCTTCCTGCCACATATACACAGAGACACACACACACACACACACACACACACACACACATATGTTGAGAGAAAGAACATCTCCCTCTCCTCAGCTCCGAATCTAGTACTCATCTCTATGGAAACGATTTGAGGCAATCGGTGGATGAATATTAGTTTATTGCAGTCTCCACTAGTTTGCGTCACCATAGTTGTGTTGACATACAGTAGTTATTCATGTATTAAACTGGTAATTGACTTTGTGATGAACAAAACACAGAGGGGCCTTAACAAGACAATGTCTTTATTTTATTAAATTTTTTTTTGGGGGGGGGTAGATCAGCTTAATATTGCAGATAGATTGTAACTTCCATCAATGTAATTGTCTGCATCACTTCCAATCCCCCATGTTTTTTTTATATATACTCCCCTTTATTACTTTTCAACCCCGCCATCCTTTCCCTACTTGGGGTAAATTTGTGAAAAACAATGCTTAGGCCTCTACTTCCAGCTTATACTTACTATGTACATTTTATGGACACAGTCAATTTTACAATAATTCTATTTTATTTGTTTTTGCTCCTGAACTTCTTATACTCTCAACCTCTCCGATCATTTTCATGATGTCCATCTGGTTTGCTTCTATATGCCATATCTTTCTAACTGTGCTCTTTCCCAAAAGCTCCCAACATACAACCTATATACTTATTATGGACACAGTATGCTTACATTATTAGGTATCTTCTTATTATTTGTTGATATTTGTTATTAGTCCCATCCTTCAACTCCATTCAACACCTCCCATCTATCTCTTAACACCATCCATATAGGATTTCTATTTGCCATATATATTTAAACTGTACTGTGATGTTTTACAAAAGTTCTGAACCTTTCTATTCTCATTGCTTCTACAGATTGAAATATTATTGAAATAAACATTTTTGCTAAAAGTATTATTATATTATTGATCGATTGACTATGACTTTTCAGATCACCCAGTAATGCTATCTGCAAGGTTAGCTCCAAGTAAATATTGCAATCCTTTAGCCATTCCTGGACCTGTGTCCAAAAACAAGCTACACATGGACAGAACCAAAACAAATGATCTTATGATTCTGTCTCTTCACAGCAAAATCTGCAGAGCTGGGAAGATTGTATCCCCCATATAAATAACATTATATTGGTAGCAAGAATTTTATATAATAATTTAAATTGAAAGATTCTAATTTTTGAATCCGGTGTCGTTTTGCGTGTCAGTTCATAAACACTATGCCATGGGATCGGTACATCAAAAATCTCTTCCCAACTATTTTGCAATCTATATGGGACGGCTGTCAATCCTTTGGTCCTTAAATGAAACTGATATACTTTTTTATTTATCACAGTTTTCCTTAACCAATTATGTTATTTAATGCAAGGCCGACAGACAAGTTCCTTACTTTCTCCCCCTTCCACTTTCCTCTTCCATTTTTGCGGTAAGGCTGCAATTATTTGGTTGTAATTTTGGGTAGAGCAGACATTTCCATATGTTTTTGTTAGCTGCATGTGCGACATAACTCCACCAGTCCTACCGATGGTATCATTTACGAAGATTATACTTTTTAAAAACATTTTGTCAAAAAAATGAAGGTTTTCTGTCAATTAGTATATTTGAATTTAACCACAAAATTTGTTGCATTATTTGTTCTGTCGTTTCTGGAGGATTAAATTGAATTTGCAACCAACTTTCCATGGCTTGTTTTAGAAATAGTGATATTTGGGAGATTATTTCCTTTTCAAATAACTGAAAGTGAGTGGTTGTAATCTGAATAAACAGATAAATAACAAGACAATGTTAATGTTGATTAATGTTGCCAGCGGTGATCAAAGGCAGTCTCTTGAACCTTCAAGGAAAGAAAAGCGGACAGAATGGGGAATAAATGACAGAAGTATGCCCTCCCTCTGTTTGGATGAGAGAAGAATGTGAGGCAGATTCGAGGAGGATGAGAGAGTGATTATCTGAGCCGTGGGAACAGCAAATAGGAGGAAAATATAATTTCTCTCCAAATAAATGAGTTTGTGTTGAACCCCTAAATCTCAAATTTGTTGATTGTCTGTTTACACTCATAAAGCCTACCACAAATAACCACCATCCCGTGAGCGATTACTTCCTGCCAGCCCACTGCTGGGTAGAGCTAGTTTTTCCGTTTTCCCCTCACAACATCAAAATTGTCACGCAGTACATTGTGTAAGGCAGATTAATGAAAACCGTCTGTAGACAGCGGGAAGCAGTTTAGATGCTTTTCCACTACCTTCAGACTGCAGATGACATGCAAAGATATGCCCCAAAGCACCGTTGATTTTATATGACAGATATTGTTTGTGAAAAAGTAACCTGGGACCAAGACTACATAATGCAAATTGAACTGCTGTGTCGTTCCTCATGTTTGGCTCCATGTGGAAAGCGGATCTTTTTCTTTTTCTTAACCAAGCTGTAATATTTATTCTGGTAATAGAACAACTTGCTTCATTAGGGCCTTTCGTCGTAAGGACATTTTCTTTTCACACAGCCTTTGTGAGATACAATTCATGGAGTTATACTTACTGTGCTTCTTTGACAACCAAATTGATTTCCAAAATGTAAATCTAGTATAATGTTCTCTCTTTGAAATGAAGGTGTCACCCAGGTGTTGAGTTTTTGAATAGGTGAACTGTTTGAAACAGTTGGTAGATGTAACACTGCTGCACATATCTACTGTATAGGGATGATGATGTTGAGGTTGTTGACGATGATGATGATGCCAAATGATTTGGATCGCTCATTGTCATCATCATCACCATGATCATCATCATGAAGATCATGATGTTGTTTTTGTTGTTGTTGTTGATGATGTTGACGATTGATCCTGATCATGTGGCATTATGTGTCTTAATACAAGTTCTGTGGTGATATTCCTCCCAGCATACGGACAGAGATGAGGGACGTTCACCAGAACATGGGCTACTGCCCGCAGTTTGACGCACTCAACGACCTTCTCACCGGACGAGAGCATCTGGAGTTCTACGCCAGACTACGAGGCGTACCGGAGAAGGAAGTCACCATGGTAACATTTCTCCTTGTCTGACCTGAGTGATGTAATTTCCTGTTCCTGTATGACGCAACACCATTTGATTCCTAAGGTTATATCGTTGTCATGACCGACGAGAACAAAGAACTTCATATCATTTCAGATGTTTCTTCCCCCCATACAATACCTGCACTTCCATCCATAAAAGACAGTGCAGACATAGACAGCACACTGCACTTGGTTAAAGTGATAAATAACCTCTGAAGTGGAAGACATATATAATACATAAGGTTCTGGTTTGAGAGGCTGGCCACGGCTAATGCCTTTACATTATTCACCAGCATGCCTAGCAGGCCCCCTCAGCAACAATAACATCAAAAGAAACTCGGCTGGTCAGTGGTCTCAGACTCAGATTCAGGCCCAGGTGCAGGTCTTTGATCTCACAAAAGCCCCACTAGGCCAAGGGACCCAGTTTCTCTGGTCTCTAGTTCGTCGGGTCCACTGAGTTGTGCTTTATGGCAGCCATTTTGGAGCCCCGGGGAGCTGGTGTCATTTCCACATCATTTGTCCACCAACATGTCAATATAGGGTGTAAATGAATGTCTGTTGGATGGTTGGACTGGAAACCTGCCTGCACATTGGGGCTACCTGAGGACAGGGGTTGGGAAATCGCTAGGGGGATTAATACTGGATAAATTCCTGCTGGCTAGTACTATTTCTTAGGTTGTGATGTGGCCCCGAAACCCACAGTGCAGCATATCAGCCTTTAAAAGGGTCCTGTGGCGATGCCAACCTCCATGCATGCATATGTCTCATTCCAGGGGAAAGGAAGGGAGGGGAGGGTGTGAGAGCAGAATGCCAGCACTAGACACCCCACACCAAAGTGGATTATTGTGTTACTGTCATAGAAATATTTAATTAGTAATTCTATTTCTATGGTTTCTGTGTTGTTATTAGGTGGCAGAGTGGGGCATCCAGAAGCTTGGCCTGGTCAAATATTCCAACAAGTCAGCCGGTACCTACAGTGGAGGGAACAAACGCAAGCTCTCCACCGCCATGGCTCTGATTGGCTGTCCTCCTGTGGTCTTCCTGGTAAGATGATGGCTGATTGGCTGAAAGGCCAAAAAACTGCCTTATTATTGCCTTATGACAATGTTATTAACACCTACCAATGCATAGTGTTTGGTGGAGGAGGAATAATGGTCTGGGGTTGTTTTTCATGGTTCAGGCTCCTTAGTTCCAGTGAAGGGAAATCTTAACGCTACAGCATACAATTACATTCTAGATGATTCTGTGCTTCCAACTTTGTGGTTTGGGGAAGGCCCTTTCCTGTTTCAGCATGACAATGCCCCGTGCACAAAGCGAGGTCCATACAGAAATGGTTTGTCGAGATTGATGTGGAAGAATTTGACTGGCCTGCATAGAGCCCTGACCTGAACCCCATTGAACACCTTTGGGATGAATTGGAACGCTGACTGTGAGCCAGGCCTAATCACCCAACATCAGTGCCCGACCTTACTAATGCTCTTGTGGCTGAATGAAAGCAAGTCCTTGCAGCAATGTTCCAACTAGTGGAGAGCCTTCCCCGAAGAGTGAAGGCTGTTATAGCAGCAAAGGGGGGATCAACTCCATATTAATGCCCATGATTTTGGAATGAGACGTTTGACGAGCATGTGTCCACATACATCTGGTCATGTAGTGTATATTAGTTTATTTGAAGCAGTGATTAAACTTTCAGTGTGAGCAGAATATAACCTTTTGAACTCCATATTGCTTTAGCCAATTAAGACTAGAATTCCACTTTGTTTTCCTTTTACAGCAAAGAGGACAAATTAAAGGATGTAGGCTGTACAAAATAAAGGATGTAGGCTGTACAAATTAAAGGATGTAGGCTGTACAAATTAAAGGATGTAGGCTGTACAAATTAAAGGATGTAGGCTGTACAAATTAAAGGATGTAGGCTGTACAAATTAAAGGATGTAGGCTGTACAAATTAAAGGATGTAAACCCCGCCCATCCCCCCCTCCCTCCCCCCTCTTTTCGCTGCTGCTACTCTCTGTTTATTATCTATGCATAGTCACTTTAATAACTCTACCTACATGTACATATTACCTCGACTAACCGGTGCCCCCGCACATTGACTCAGTACCGGTACCCCCTGTATATAGCCTCGCTATTGTTATTTTTACTCCTGCTCTTTAATTATTTATTACTTTTATTTGGTATTATTTTATATTGTATTTTTTTGTGTGATTTTTTTTGGTATTCTTTCTTAAAACTGCATTGTTGGTTAAGGGCTTTTAAGTAAGCATTTCACTGTAAGCTCTACACCTGTTGTATTCGGCGCATGTGGCAAATCAAATTTGATTTGATTTAATTTGATTTGTATTGGTATGCATGCATGAAAAAATTACAAATCCTGGCTCAAATTTACAAATGCTTATTGAATTTTCTTGGGGATTATATGTAAATTACTAGTTGATGAAAAAAGGGGGATGTATTTCAGTCGGGTCGCCATCCGGTCACATTGAAATGTATTTTTCAGAGTCCATCCGATCTCTTTTTAAAATGTAAAGCTAACATAACACTGTTTGCAGGATTAAAGCCTTATACTGGGATTTATTAGAACAGGGATGGTTGGTGGCTATATCCTAGCTAAGCATTTCTCACAGAAAGAAAATGGCACTGTGCCGATGCTAGTGTTCATTCAGTCAGATAGTTCACTTGCAGTTGTTTGGTGGGCCTGTCTCGTATCTTTGAGACAGAGGGATAATATAGTGTTAGAGTGAATTTCCATTTGTGTGGTAGGTAGTCTTTCTCGGTTGCCTTAAAGCAGCGCCACGTCGGCTTTGCACAGCGACACAGTGATGGAGATTCCTGGTGGGATTTCTGGGATTCTAGTGGTGAAGGGAGCGGGGTTGGAGCACAGGCAATGGGCTGAGTGCTGTCTCTCTCTAATCGTCCATGGACACACAAGCCCGGGGAGAGAAAGGGGAATGGGGAATGTGTGTGTGTGTGTGTGTGTGTGCGCGCATGCAAGTGCAAGCGTGTGTGCGCACACACACATTGCATGACTGTGTGGGCGTGTGTTTGTGTGGATTTACATTTACGTCATTTAGCAGACGCTCTTATCCAGAGCGACTTACAGGAGCAATTAGGGTTAAGTGCCTTGCTCAAGGGCACATCGACAGATTTTTCACCTAGTCGGCGCAGGGATTAGAACCAGCGACCTTTCGGTTACTGGCACAACGCTCTTAACCACTAAGCTACATGGCGTGTGTGTGCAAGTGTGTCATTATGTCTGTGTCTGTCAGAGAGAAGTCCCCTGTGAATTTGTTTGGCCTGCTCTAAGTCCCTGATGCCATCGGCTCTCCTCATGTAGTTTCCTCAAATCCAAAACTCATTTACACTGTTTTGATTCCACTAGTTAGTGTTGATGGCAGAAGCCTTTGAAACATGAAGCTTTCATGTCTAAATGTAGTCCTCTTCCAACTGGAAGGGGCATATCAGTGTAGTGTCAGGAGCATAATGCTGTGTGATGTCAAAGTTTGGAGCTAAAGGGATATGAGACCTTTGTGGGACACATTCTGAGGGTTTAAGGCCCAATCTGTAATTTCAACAGCCTGACCATTCCATGACGAATCAATTGATAGCCCGACATATGGAATTGTTTTAAGATGGTCATACTAAGGATCATTTAGCTATTTGATTAGGAATTTTAGGACCGCTTTAGGTATCCGCCCAAAATATTTACAAAATTATTTGATAAAATATTTAATATGGCCTTTAGCCCAGAGAAACACATTGAAAAAGTGTTTGTCCTATATCTAGGAGAAGTAAGAACATATTTTACCTTTTTTTTGGGTAGGGGCAAAACTACCTTCATACTTCCATTATTTTTTTTTAAACCGGTACCTTCATATGAGTCCTAGGACACTTGTGGGGGTCATAGAGCAAAACAGAGAGCACCATCGTGTTCGTGAGAATCACATTAGTTTGTAGCCCAAATGGTTTGGACGCTACAAACAGAATCAAATCAAATCACATTTTATTTGTCACATGCGCCGAATACAACAGGTGTAGACCTTACAGTGAAATGCTTACTTACAAGCCGTTAACCAACAATGTAGTTTTAAGAAAAAATACAAAAAATATTAAAATTAAAATTTTACAATATAAAATTATATGAAATAAAAGTAACAAATAATTAAAGAGCAGCAGTAAAAATAACAATAGCGAGGCTATATACAGGGGGTACCGGTACCGAGTCAATGTGCGGGGGCACCGGTTAGTCGAGGTAATTGAGGTAATATGTACATGTAGGTAGAGTTATTAAAGTGACTATACATAGATAATAAACAGCGAGTAGCTGGGGGGGCAATGCAGATAGTCTGGGTAGCCATTTGATTAGATGTTCAGGAGTCTTATGGCTTGGGGTTAGAAGCTGTTTAGAAGCCTCTTGGACCTTGACTTGGCGCTCCGGTACCGCTTGCCGTGTGGTAGTAGAGAGAACAGTCTATGACTAGGGTGGCTAGAGTCTTTGACAGTTTTTAGGGCCTTCCTCTGACACCGCCTGGTATAGAGGTCCTGGATGGCAGGAAGCTTGGCCCCAGTGATGTACTGGGCCGTACACACTACCCTCTATAGTGTCTTGCGGTCGGAGGCCGAGCAGTTGCCATACCAGGCGGTGATGCAACCAGTCAGGATGCTCTCGATGGTGCAGCTGTAGAACCTTTTGAGGATCTGAGGACCCATGCCAAATCTTTTCAGCCCTCTTCACGACTGTCTTGGTGTGCTTGGACCATGTTAGTTTGTTGGTGATGTGGACACCAAGGAACTTGATGCTCTCAACCTGCTCCACTACAGCCCCGTCGATGAGAATGGGGGCGTGCTCGGTCCTCTTCTTTTTCCTGTAGTCCACAATCATCTCCTTTGTCTTGATCACATTGAGGGAGAGGTTGTTGACCTGACACCACACTGCCAGGTCTCTGACCTCTTCCCTATAGGCTGTCTCGTCGTTGTCGGCAAACTTAATGATGGTGTTGGAGTCGTGCTTGGCCATGCAGTCATGAGTGAACAGGGAGTACAGGAGGGGACTGAGCATGCACCCCTGAGGGGCCCCCGTGTTAAGGATCAGTGTGGCGGATGTGTTGTTACATACCCTTACCACCTGGGGGCGGCCCGTCAGGAAGTCCAGGATCCAGTTGCAGAGGGAGGTGTTTAGTCCCAGGGTCCTTAGCTTAGTGATGAGCTTTGAGGGCACTATGGTGTTGAACGCTGAGCTGTAGTCAATGAATAGTATTCTCACATAGGTGTTCCTTTTGTCCAGGTGTGAAAGGGCAGTGTGGAGCGCAATAGAGATTGCATCATCTGTGGATCTGTTGGGGCGGTATGCAAATTGAGTGGGTCTAGGGTTTCTGGGATAATGGTGTTGATGTGAGCCATGACCAGCCTTTCAAAGCACTTCATGGCTACAGATGTGAGTGCTACGGGTCGGTAGTAATTTAGGCAGGTTACCTTAGTGTTCTTGGGCACAGGGACTATGATGGTCTGCTTGAAACATGTTGGTATTAAAGGCTCAGACAGGGAGAGTTTGAAAATGTCAGTGAAGACACTTGCCAAATTATGGTCAGATTTGCCAAATGGAGGGCGAGGGAGAGCTTTGTACGCATCTCTGTGTTTGGAGTAAAGGTTGTCTAGGGTTTTTTTCCCTCTGGTTGCACATTTAACATGCTGGTAGAAATTAGGTAAAACAGATTTAAGTTTCCCTGCATTAAAGAAGTTGGCACGTCGATGACACATCGACCGTACCGACTTCAGACGAGTCCCCTGACACTTGTGGGGGTCGTAGAGCAAAACGGAGAGTCCCATCATGTTAGTGAGAGTCTCCCCTTTCCATAAAGTGGTCATAATAGTTAGGTCAAACCGTTCGGATGCTACAGACGTTTTTCGTGAGAAGACCGATTTTCGGTATGTCTCATGGTCTGACAAACACTGCTCTTCCACCTTTCACCGCAGATACGGAAGTGGGACATCAGCGGATGCGGTGGATTGGAAATAATGCACCAAAAAAACGGATATCTCTATCTTAAACTGACAGATTTAGATGGTTATGTTACTTAGATTGACGTACCAGTGCATCAATTGACTCTAGGGGTTTTTAAAGGGATAGATAGATTGAACAAAATACCCTAAATATATTATTTTTATGGACAATCCTTTTAAGCTTAGAATGTTTGTCTACGGATGTGGAACATTGAAGTAAGATTGAGAGAATTTGAAGGTAGAATAAGAGTAGAGATGTGAAATGATGGGATAACATTGGGATAACATTGGGATAACATTGGGATAACATAGAACAAAATGGAGGTCAAATGTTGAGGGAACGCTTTGTCCCGTTACTGTAGGACGAGCCAACGACAGGGATGGACCCCAAAGCCAGACGCTTCCTGTGGGACTGTATCCTGAGTGTCATCAAAGAGGGGCGCTCTGTCATCCTAACGTCACACAGGTATGTCTTCTTACAGTTTTAAGGCCCAATTCTAACTTGAGATTTGTGAGTGTGGTTCTAAATCGCATTTTCCTGTTTTACTATTGGTTCTCGTTCGCAAGGTTGAAAACATTAGCAAAACACTAGCAATACATCACTTCTTCACGTCCTTGCAACAGATGTTTTTTGGGATTATGCTAAGGTAAGAAAGCAGTACTAAACTAATTCAGGCATTTCTGAGCTGGTGTCCTTCAAAAACCATGAGGAAATGAAAATTCCTTGAAAGTCAATGTTGGTCCTTTAAGCTATTAGATCAGATTTTCAGAGTTAGACTTTACTGTATTCATACACAATTAGTGAATGGGCCGGGAGGAGTGGATAATGGTGCAATTACCAATATGACACACCGTAACTCAAACTGAGAAATCAATGAAATACAAACAACGAGATGGATAGTACTTCACTACATTAATGTTTATTCATGACTCCATTGTTTTCTCTCTCCAAACTGCAATATTGTTTTCGAATCTTAACTTCTGTTGCAAGACACTTTGTACATTTTAGTTTGTGAATCCATTATCACCACTCCATATTGTGTTATTTTTCTGAGAAACAAAATACATTTGTTATATTAGCAATAGCGGGAACACGGCTCAGTTGCGTTCAATCGTCCATATCACAACCAGGTGCTTTAGTTTGTCGAGTGGCGAATTCGGCAGGTTTTACATCGTCATAATCCTAATTGCTCCATCCCTCAGCAAAGCGATACAAAGCCTCTACCTCAGCAAGAAATGAATCTGTCTGCATCCAAAATGGCTGCTGAAACACAAAGAAACACAAAATAAAACAAAAATGTACAGATGTTCTCCTCCGCTCCCCCTAGTTAGGCTATTTGTTGGCCGACGGGCCATGCATGTCAAAGGAGATGTCCTAAAATGATCACCAGATCACCAGAACCAATCATTCTGCTCTCTGGACCTGAACTGGGCATGAAAAATGAAACGAACAGCGTGAAGCCAATCCCAGAGAAAATAATGATTCAGCTAAAAGCTGTCCATTGTCTGCAGTATTAACCACAGAGCAGGTGAAATGTGGATGCAGCATGCATATTTCAAAGACAGACCAAATGTTTCTTGTTTTATTTCTTCAAATAAGGAAAAAGGCTGAGCTTGAACATTGGTCATTAGTCATTCAATTGAATAAAGCAGCATTGAGGACAACCAAGCCTGAAAAATGCTTATCTTACTGACTCTTGATTCAGGTCTGCAAATCTTTTGACTAATGTTTGCATAGAGTCGACACCTGTTCACATAAACTTTCAATCCTATAGTACACAATTGAACCCCTCTCTCTCTCTCTCTCTCTCTCTCTCTCTCTCTCTCTCTCTCTCTCTCTCTCTCTCTCTCTCTCTCTTACAGCATGGAGGAGTGTGAAGCCCTGTGCACACGCATGGCCATCATGGTGAATGGACAGTTCAAGTGTCTGGGCAGCATCCAGCATCTCAAGAGCAGGTGAGGCCTCAACAGTGGCACTAACCACCAGACCACAGGCCACAGCTTTAATGCTGCTCTTAATGAAAAAAATCCAAAGGCAATGTATAACAACCTATACTCAGGCCTGTAGCACGTGCAACCCCCCAAACATCTTCCCGAGGCAATGGTTAAGTGCCTTGCTCAAGGGCACATCAACAGATTATTTGCCTAGTCAGCTCGGGGATTCGAACCTGAGATCTTTCGGTTACTGGCCTAACGCTTTTAACTGCTAGGCTACCATCTACCTCTTAGGCATGATGCCGTCTAAGGTTTGTCTCTAATCTATGAAAACCAGTACACTTATAAAGGGAATTTATTAAGACTCATACATCATCAGGGGTTATTCTGTCTTTGTGGTTCTCAATAACATTATGCTCTAACTAACCCCCATGTTATTTTATGTAGGTGGCCTTGCCATAATAGATAAATCTACCCTCTCCCTCTCTTGCCATGAGTGTTGGCCTTGCCTTAAACCTGAGTTCCATGCTAGGCGAAAAAGGGCCACTGGCCACCCCAGGCATTTGTTATTGTTTTTGTTTTGAGGAAATGTGCATCATGCAGCGTCGTGGTGAAAACGGGGGTTGGAGGGAGAGAATGTATGTTCGGTCTGATGCCGAAGGGAGCAACGATGTCAATGGTATTTCCCATCAAGAGGGTTGATGTCATATAATCTCTGTGGCCGTTAAATCAGAGAAGAGAGAGAGAGAGAGAGGGAGGAGACAGATGAATAGGGAGAGTGCGGGGGGAGAGAGAGGGAGGAGACAGAGGAAGAGGGAGAGAGGGAAGGAGAGAGGGAAGAGACAGAGGAAGAGGGAGAGAGGGAAGGAGAGAGAGAGGGGCGGGAGTGAGAGAGTGAGTGAGTGAGTGAGGGGAGAGAGAAAGAGAGAGGGATAGAGAGAGAGAGAGAGAGAGAGAGAGAGAGAGAGAGAGATGGGAGGAGGAGAGTGATGTGCTTACCTGTCCCTCCAGGCTGTAGCCATAATTGACAGATCCTCTTTGTCAATTACTTCCTGTCCTCAGGGAGAACAAGAGTGTCTTCAATATGAACAACACTATATAGCTAGAGAATGTGGGAAGAGGGAGGCTCTGAAAGGGTTAACCCATGCTTTAGTCTAGTGTAGTCTATGCCATCAGCCACAGCCTATCACTCACTCGCCCACTCACTCTACAGACCAAAGCAGCTGGGGGAAAAAATAAATGTTACACGTACAGGTACATATATATTTTTTTGTTTTGTGTGGTAATTTGGGCTGATGAAGAGTTTTTATGGGGGTGAAATGCTATCGGTCAGTTCTTGGGACACAGTGAATAATTTCTAAATAAGCGTCGCTATCTCTTTCGCGGCTCATGTAATAAATGTTTCATGAGGTGTGGACCCGTTAATGACTGAAAAGGCAATTAAAGGTCCAATGCAGCCGTTTCGATCTCAATATCAAATCAATTCTGGGTAAAAACCTTACTGTGATTGCTAAGAAGCTATATTTTATTTATTTTTAAGAGCAATTTAAATTGAAAACAAAGTGCAATTTCTCAAGCAATAATTTTGCTAGAACTGTCTGGGAGTGGTCTGAGTGGGGAGGGTAAAACTGAAAACCAGCTGTTTACTGCCTGGGGCAGGCCAAAATTGCCTGAACTGGCTGATATTTCAGATGGTCTTTTCAAACGGCTCTTACACTAAAAGGCCATTATAATCCTTTTCACAATTTCACAGTATTATTCCAACCTCATAGTGTGGAAATATACACTGCTCAAAAAAGGGAACACTTAAACAACACAATGTAACTCCAAGTCAATCACACTTCTGTGAAATCAAACTGTCCACTTAGGAAGCAACACTGATTGACAATAAATGTCACATGCTGTTGTGCAAATGGGTTAGACAACAGATGGAAATTATAGGCAATTAGCAAGACACCCCCAATAAAGAAGTGGTTCTGCAGGTGGTGACCACAGACCACTTCTCAGTTCCTTTGCTTCCTGGCTGATGTTTTGGTCACTTTTGAATGCTGGCGGTGCTTTCACTCTAGTGGTAGCATGAGACGGAGTCTACAACCCACACAAGTGACTCAGGTAGTGCAGCTCATCCAGGATGGCACATCAATGCGAGCTGTGGCAAGAAGGTTTGCTGTGTCTGTCGGCGTAGTCTCCAGAGCATGGAGGCGCTACCCAGGAGACAGGCCAGTACATCAGGAGACGTGGAGGAGGCCGAGAGGGCAACAACCCAGCAGCAGGACCCGCTACTCTCCGCCTTTGTGCAAGGAGGAGCAGGAGGAGCACTGCCAGAGCCCTGCAAAATGACCTCCAGCAGGCCAAATGTGCATGTGTATGCTCAAGCGGTCAGAAACAGACTCCATGAGGGTGGTACTGAGGGCCCGGCGTCCACAGGTGGGGGTTGTGCTTACAGCCCAACACCGTGCACGTTTGGCATTTGCCAGGAGAACACCAAGATTGGGCAAATTTGCCACTGGCGCCTGTGCTCTTCACAGATGAAACAGGTTCACACTGAGCACATGTGACAGACGTGACAGAGTCTGGAGACGCCCGTGGAGAACGTTCTGCTGCCTGCAACATCCTTCAGCATGACCGGTTTGGCGGTGGGTCAGTCATGGTGTGGGGTGGCATTTCGGGGGGCCGCACAGCCCTCCTTGTGCTCGCAGAGGTAGCCTGACTGCCATTAGGTACCGAGATGAGATCCTCAGACCCCTTTGAGACCATATGCTGGTGCGGTTGGCCCTGGGTTCCTCCTAATGCGAACAATGCTAGACCTCATGTGGCTGGAGTGTGTCCAGCCAGTTCTGCAAGAGAGCCCCGGCATTGATGCTATGGAACTGGCCCGCCCGTTCCCCAGACCTGAATCAATTGAGCGCATCCTAGGACATCATGTCTCGCTCCATCCACCAGCGCCACGTTGACCACAGACTGTCCAGGAGTTGGCGGATGCCTTTCGTCCAGGTCTAGAAGAGGAGTCCCTCAGGAGACCATCCGCCCACCTGTCAGGAGCATGCCCGGGCGTTGTCGGGGAGGTCATACAGGCACGTGGAGACCACACACACTACTTTGGGCCTCATTTTGACTTGTTTTAAGGACATTACATTAAAGTTGAATCAGCCTGTAGTGTGGTTTTCCACTTTAATTTTGAGGGTGACTCCAAATCCAGACCTCCATAGGTTGATAAATTTGATTTCCATGAATAATTTTTGTGTAATTTTGTTGTCTTAACAGTAACTATGTAAAGAAAAAAAGTATTTAATAAGATTATTTCCATTACATTCAGATCTAGGATGTGTTGTTTAGAGTGTTCCCTTAATTTTTTTGAGCAGTGTATATACAACACAGGAAAATCCAGTTTTTGACTGCACTGGGCCTTTAAGGACTGTCTCCATTTTCCTTTCCACTCTCTCCCCCTGCCTATGAAATGAAACCAGCAAGAAAGCAGGAAGGACCGACGGGCGTGGGGTCAGAGATGAGGGTGCGAGTGTTTGATCGTCCATCTTTAAAGTCAAGCTGCGCAAACCACTATGCAAAGTAATCTATTCACATTTACCTGTGGAAGCATGCTTTTCTGCTTGTTTATGTAAATGCCCCCCGCCATGCGGCAAGGGAGGTGTGTGTGTACGCAACGTCTCTCTAATACCCAAGCTGTTGCAGATTTGGAGTGGAAGAGTTCCATCAGTGCGTCACTGGGGGGGCCGTGGTAGGTGGTGTACCGCTGTCGCATTAGTAACTGACCTACCTGGTGGGCAGTGCGACTTGTTCTCTCCTCCACCCTCTCCTTCTCCCATTGCCGAGAGAGAGAGTGTGGAATCTCACCACGGGGTGCCTCTCACATTTTGACCCCCTATTGTGAATGTGTAATACACACTAGCCCAACTCACCCCTACTCATCCTCCTCTCCCCAAACATCTCGCTACATTATCCTCCTCCCTCTCTCTCTCATCCTCCTGCTGCCTCTCATCTCTCTCTCTCTCTCTCTCTCTCTCTCTCTCTCTCTCTCTCTCTCTCTCTCTCTCTCCCCCCCCTCTCCTCATCTCTCTCTCCTCATCTCTCTCTCTCTCCTTCCTTTCCCCATCTCGCACTCTCTATCCCCATCTCTCTATCCCCATCTCTCTCATCCACCTCTCCCTCTCCCTGTCTCCTCTCTCTCCATCTCCATCTTTCTCTCTCTCCCCCTCTCTCTCTCCTCATTCCCCATCTCTCTCTCTCTCTCTCCGTCCCTTCTCGCTCCTCTCCTCATCTCTCTCTCTCCCCATCTCTTTCTCTCTCTCCCCATCTCTCTCTCTCTCTCCCCATCCTCTCTCTCTCTCTCTCCCCCATCTCTCTCTCCCTCATCTCTCTCTCTCTCCTTCTTCCGCCCCAATCTCTCTCTCTGTCCCCATCTCTCCTCTCTCTCCCCATCTCTTTCTCTCTCCCATCTCTCTCCTCTCTCACTCATTTTCCCCCATCCCTCTCTCTCTCTCTCTCTCTCTCTCTCTCTCTCTCTCTCTCTCTCTCTCTCTCTCTCTCTCTCTCTCTCTCTCTCTCTCTCTCTCTCTCTCTCCCCCACATCTCCCTCTCCCCAGCTCTCTCTCTCCACATCTCTCTCTATCCCCATCTCTCTCTCCCATCTCCCTCTCCCCATCTCTCTCTCTCCACATCTCTCTCTATCCCCATCTTTCTCTCTCTCCCCATCTCTCTCTCCCTCATTCCCCATCTCTCTCTCTCTCTCTCTCTCTGACTAACCCTTCTCTCCCTCTCTCCCTCTCTCCCATCTCTTTCTCTCTCCATCTCTTTTCTCTCTCTCCCCCATCCTCTTTCTCTCTCTCCCCCTTCACTCTCTCTCCCCGTCTCTCTCTTCCTCATCCTCCTCTCTCTCTCTCCTTCCTTCCTTTCCCCATCTTTTCTCTCAGCTACTCCCCATCTCTCTACTCCCACATCTCTCTCTCTCCCCCATCTCTTTCCCTCTCTCCCCACCTCATCTCTCCCTCATCCTCTCTCCCTCTCTCTCCTTTTTCCCACATCTTTCTCTCAACTCCATCTCTCTATCCCCATCTCTCTCTCTCTCCCCCATCCTCTTTCTCTCTCCCGATCTCTCTCTCTATCCCCATCTTTCTCTCTCTCTCTCTCCCCTTCTCTCTCTCTCTCTCCATCTCTCTCTCTCTCTCTCTCTCTCTCTCCTCTCTCTCTCTCTCTCTCTCTCTCTCTCTCTCTCTCCCTCTCTCCTCTCCTCTCTCTCTCTCCCCATCTATTTCTCTCTCTCCCCATCTCTCTCTCTCTCTCCCATCTCTCTTCTCTCCCATCTCGCTTCTCTCCCGTCTCTCTCTCCCCATCTCTTTCTCTCTCCTATGTCTTTCTCTCTCTCCCCATCTCTCTCTCATCTCTCTCTCTCACA